>NC_141155.1:17507500-18107500 GCF_053477565.2 Lygodium microphyllum | reverse complement strand
TACTCGATGCTACCTGCTCGGACTGATGTTGTGCTAGAAGGAGTTCAAAAGACAGGTCGCCAGCTTGCTGAATATGCTCAAACTTGTGGAGTGCCCTTTCAGTACACAGCGTGGGCTGGTAATCGTGAAGATTTGTGCATGCAGGATTTTGTCAGTCCTTACAGGAACGCAGATGAAGTCTTGGTGGTGATATCTGCATACATGCTGCGTTACGTGATGGATGATACCTTGGATTCATCGACTGTAAGGTCTAAGCTCCTGAAACAGGGTAGAGACATCAATCCAGAAGTTTATATACAGGGTATAGTGACCGGTTCTTACAGCACCCCATTCTTCACAAGGCGTTTTAGGGAAGCTCTTTTTCACTTTGAGAGTGTGTTTGATATGCTTGACACCTTCATCCATAAAGAGAGTACAGATCGTATAGTTTTTGAGAGTGAAATATTGGGGAAGGCCATCCTTAATGTGGTTGCTTGTGAGGGTAATAACGTGGTAGAGCGAATAGATAAGTATAAACACTGGCAGGCTGTGACTGAGGAGGTAGGGTTTCAGCAATTGCCACTCAATGAAGAAATTAAAGGAAAGGTGCAGGTCATGCTAGAAACTTGGCACAAGGAATATACTTGTGCAGAAGATAGCCAATATTTGTTAATGGGCTGGAAGGGTCGAATGTTACATGCCATGTCTACATGGAAGGCGACCCCTGAAATTTATGGAAATCAAGATAGCTGATTTTCAGTGGCTATTTTGATCCTGTGTCATACTGGATGTTGAACTCTCACTGTTTGGATTTGTAAGTTATTCTCGATTTCTGATTGCAGATGTACAATTGTAACTTTGAAGGGTGTTGCCATTGTATCTGGTAGAGTTAGTGTTTTATCACTTACCTTGTGCTGTCATCAGCTTGAGGTTTCTGCTTCTGAAATTGTAACTGTTTCTGTTGTGTGTAAATTTAAATCTGGGACACACTATGGTCAAGTTGCCCGAATTCTCGGTACCAACGATGGAAGTGGGAACGTCTTTTCAGGCTTGACCCTGTCTACATATACTAAAGCCGGCCTAGTGGCAGTTATAATAGTTGGGCTGTTGTTACGTAGGATCTTTTCTTACTGTAAGTGAGATCTTTATGCTTGCTTGTTGTATGCACTCTGGCTTTCATGCTATTTAGAACAATAGTTTTACAAATGGGGATTTCTTGTGTAGTATGTGCAAAGCTGGTTTAGCTCTTGTGAAGATGTTGGCAGAAAAACACAAGCTGAACAATGGTAGGTAGGGCTATTATCTGCTTCATAAGGAATTGATACAGTTTGCTATGGGCTGTTGTTGGTGGAGGAGTTCTATTTTGAAATCTTACCAGACCTTGAACTGCTGCTTTTGATCTTACTGGATGAGAGGAATTAAAGCAACTCACCTAAAGAGACCTGCAGCCAGATGTTCACAAGAGAAGTTGGATCCTGGTGAGACATTGTTTGGATGTTCTCTCTCCGTCTCTCACACAAAAGCAATACAAAATTAAGTCTTCTCCAATGTTTATTGATGTGTATTTCACCTTGACTACTTTGTCGGCATCGGTCTGATTACTTGCAAATTGTCCTCCTATAGGCCTTTTATGAATTTCTGCATGAGAATGCTGGTGACTATGCCCAGAGCCATGGAGACAGTAATACGAAACCCACGCCCCTGGTAAATGTGTGATGGGATGTTTTTGATGTATAACATGTACAACAAAAGAAAGAAACAAAGCTGCATCATAACACATGCAAGCAGGCCGCTTTTTAAAGGCCATTTGTATCTCAACTACTTTTCATCAGTGTGTGTGCTTGTTCAGTTCATATGCAAATTGGACAATGAATGGTTGATTGATGTTAGCTATGTGGAGCATTGTATAAAAGAACCAGTCTTCTTGAGAACATGTTGTTTTTAAGCAAGGCAATAGTTGCTTGTTCATTTTCATGATCATATGTACAAAAGAGGTTTTGTATTGAAGAGAATGTTCTTACTATGTATTGTAGTTAAAACAGGACTTGCATAGTTAAGTGTCCTTTGAACCATTTTGAATCATTTAAAGTGGCCTGGAGTCATTTAAGTGCTCTCAATTACTGTGTTGCATTTGTCAAGCATGGCATCATGTCAGCTTATCAAGTTTCTATCACTGGCTTTGTTTGCAAGTGGATTATTTTTTAAAGTATCCTGCTGCTTTATAGGTAGTGACAGGTTTTTGTGGTTTGTTTTTTGGGTATGGTGTGTGTAGTTGGCTTGAGCAAAATGTGTTAGGAAAGCAGAGCTTTTTTGGTCATTTAAGAAGTCATGCTTGAAAGAAGGCATTTTTAGAAACTTAGATGTACTAGATGTTAATGGCACCAGCAGCGAAAGGAATCTTAAGCTTTCATGGCTTTGTAAGATGTGAGAAATGCGAGTTGAATATGAGGCCCATCTATGCTTGGTCTTTGTTATTGTACATTTTTGTAAATGAGTATTTGATTTAAAGATAGGAACATGATTCTATGCGAAAAGTAGGTATTAATAAACTGGGGTGTAAACCAATAATGATGTGTCCGTGCTCTCTCTTTGAAAGACAACCACGTTCTAGTAATTTGTGAAATTGTGGTTTGAAGGATGCTAATGACAAAAGGTGGGTGAATATAGGGATCATAATTTGGACCACTTGTTGAGAGTTAGTCACATCGGAAAAAGTGTGAATTGCAAGCAAGCAAGCTCATTTGGAAAAATGAGATTGGGGCAAACATTTTAAGAATGTCCATACTTTCATGGATGGTGTGTGGGTATAGTGGTTGTGGTAGTGGCTTGTTATTGAGCACACTGGGAATAGAAATGTTTGTCAATACATTTATGAAAGCTTTTGGAGGGAGTAGCAAATATTCCAATAATACTAGATAATAATGTGTCTAAATATTCTTAGCAAGGTAATGCAAGTTGTGCACAATACATCTTTGTGAATGATATTTGTGGGAGTTAATTGGTCTCTGTTTTGTAATCGGAAACATTAGTGTCCAAAATTGGTCATTGCACATGCTTAATATAGTGGTGAAAAGTCTTTCATAGCACATAGTCACCCATTTGTAATGTTTTAGTTTCACATGCATGGGTTGATTGTTGTAATTGTTTGATTGTATGATCTTGTGTATGCATGCGATCCCAACTAGTGAGATGTATAGTGGCTATCATTGCATGTTGCAAAGGTTAAGTATTGTAGTGAAGACATTGCTATACTTCCATATGGTCACACAAGGAAAGTGTTGGTTTCCTTTAGGATGGAGAGGAGTGAAGTGCTACTCAAATTTTAGAGTTCTAATGCTATAGCTAAGAAGCAAAAAGGCATATAAGTTAACAAGTAACTACAACAAAACATTGCCAAAACGAAAAGCACATTGTAAAACGTTTAAATTTCGATGTGCATGCACAAAACTAGATTTACTATACTTGGAAGTGTTTGGAATTACATACTGATGGGGAAGTATTTGTTTTAGCTTTCTTAATCCTTAAATGAATAACAGTTATATACTTGGTTTTAAATATTTAAATATGCATGCATGCTCCCCCCCTTGACTACATCCTCTAGTCTACTATATTTGCATTTATAATTTTACAAAAATGTTTAATATACAAGAGCACTCATATGCTTCATTTTAGTGGACTTGTATAGATCCAAAGCCTTTAAAAAAAGAAGGATGTTTCAAGCCACGTATTATTTGAGAAAACAATACCTTATCTTTGTAAGCAAACAATTGTTATCAACATTGTGGGCACAACTCAAGATAGAGAAGTTATGCAATAACAACCAAGAGGTGAAGAAGAAATAACTCAAAGAACAAAGAGTTGGAGGCCAAACCACTTGTTTTCTCTATTACCACTACAATATCTTATTCACAAATAAGGACCATATAAAAGAAGATTTCCTAAGTGTGAATACAAATGATAGTGGGGGGAGTAGTGATATAACAATGCTAACTATCATTTGTAACCAACTAATAATAAAGATGGAGAATGGATGAATGGTACATATAAACTATTAAACTATTATGCTCATCACTTATGCAAGTGCTAGAAAGTGGAGAATAGTTAGCCTATTGAGTCCCTTATTTGTATTGAGTTTGCTTTCTTAACATTTTCCCACAAGCTCAATTGCATATCTTGTAGTCAAAGTAAACTTCTAGACCTAAAGCTTGTTTGCATCCAAGGCCTTTGTAACAATGTCAATGATCTAATCCTTCATGTTGATACGTATGCCGATGTCATTAAGTTGCAATCAACTTGGGTGTATCCACACATATTGAGCTTAAACTCAACACTCTCTTTGATTTCTAGTCCCATTTTAGGCAGTCCAAGTAGTTTTGTAAACTTGTCTACACATGAAACATGTTAGCTATCTGATGTTCCATATTGGCATACTCTAGATTAGTATCACATTTGGACCCTTCTCTTAGATAGTGAGAATAGACCTTGAATGCTTTGTCCTTGCATGAAAGATTGGGTTTGATGCTAATTGTATGCCACTCATGTTGTCACAAAATATGCAAATGCTTTATCAACCTACTAGTCCAATCATTCCATAAATTTTGTGACCAGATTCTAAGCCTCTCTATTGAATAACAAAATTGTAGATTGTCTGTTGGTTGCTCCAAGCCATAGAACTATAGCCAAGTGAAACATAAAGCCACATGAAGATATTTTGTATAAAAGATCGTACAAACATGTAACTTTTGTGTCTTCTAGCCTCATACAAAGATTTGTGTTGCAAAGGGGGCTTCACATATTAGAATATGCATCATATCGATCCAAATGTGGCATCATTAGGCTTGCATTAAATTGACACATAAGGCACATAACATAGCTCAAGTCTAATGTAGTGAAAGTGATACAAATTAAGCTCCCTAGTATTTTTCTAAGATGGTAAAATCTTCAACATCTCCCTTGCATTGGCACTTTATTAACAATAAAGTGGGAACAACATATGATACTCAAGAGACAAGCTCAAGAACCATGGGATAAAATCCAAACCATTTTGCATTTTTATCCCTTTTTTTTGGATTATACATTTAATCCTTAGGGTTTCTAGATCATGTTTTTTGCTAGTTTTCTGGTAGATTGTGTGGCTTTTAAGTGCATGTATGTTGAATGAACATGAGGTGCCTTGTGACCTCCTCTGTCTCCTTCAACATGGCTCTTTTTAGAGTCACTTGATTTAGTTTCAAGACTAGTTTCTCAACTATTGCCTCCTCTTAATTTCTCTTCTACCTGTCTAGTCTTGGCTTCTAAGGTCATTTGATGTGAATGAGTGGTTTCTCAATAGTTTCTTGCTACTAATCTGAAGAAGCAAAGAAGCATGTAAGTCAAAAAGTATTGGACTAATTTTGAAAAAGGGATAGGTTTTCAAGGCTTTATTATATTAATTTAGACATCAACGATCCATAATATGCCATATGTAAGTTAGTACATTTATTTCAAGCAAATACATGAACATTATTATTCTCACAACATTACCCAATGGATTTACGGCTAGAGCCTCCATGGCACCCTTGTCACTTCCTAGCCTAATGTCCTCCTTATGGAGAGACCTCCACATCTGGGGTCAGTCCTAACCTCCAACACAGTCAAACAACCCCTTGGTGAAGGGCTTCCGCCACTAACCTTGGGGGAGGTTTATTGCATAACAAAAAAAAAATTGCCCATGAGAGCACAAGAACTTTCATGCAAATACATGGCCAGGCAATCAACCTATGATCATTAGCTTCTAGGAAAACATTTTCTCTCCATAATTTGACAATTACTTTGAATACTCCATAAAAATTAGCCATTTAACTTGGATGGCAAGACTATCTCTTTCACAAAATAACTAGTCTTTTCTTTAAAGACAAATTTGACAACCCAAAACACATCCTCTATCTAGTTCTTTGCAAATGAAGATGCGATCTCTTTTCTTTAAATACTTTGCAATAAATATTCAATCTATATCAACTTATCTTTCCATTAAAGTGCAATTTCAAGGTGATACATGCCAATCATATAATGGAGTAACATGTTTTTCAACCTTTTTCTTTACGTCACAAACTTTCCTTTAAATGATTGAACAATCTATTATGCCGAATTTATATTGAGCAATATCTATTCTACCTTGCCCTAAGTCACTGAAATCCTCTGTAGCATGACCAACTAATGTACTGCTTAGCAATATGGGTTGCTACTTCACAATGGAAATTTTTATGCACACTGTTTACGCTTCAATTTTATAAACACCCTCCATTTCTATGCAATGACAAGAGGTCTAGATACTAAAGATATGACTTATGAGATTAGGCTAGGACCATATGACGACCATAATTCTCAACTCACCCGAAAGCAAGGAATGTAGGGGGGCACATGGGCTTGGAAAATTTGTGATGTAGGTGGAATGGCCATCATAGTTGTGGATGAGTGCTAGACATTCGAGATGATCCTCTTGGGGGCTATCACATGTCCCAAGCTCTATATGCTCTTTCTTGAAGCACAACAATACCTG
The DNA here is from genome assembly GCF_053477565.2 of Lygodium microphyllum. Lineage (NCBI taxonomy): Eukaryota > Viridiplantae > Streptophyta > Polypodiopsida > Schizaeales > Lygodiaceae > Lygodium > Lygodium microphyllum. Next base: position 18,100,983 of record NC_141155.1, on the reverse strand, counting down.
TGCTTTGTCAGCTTGGAGAAGTAGTACCCACTTCCTCAATCTCTTTCTTTCCCTTTGCCACGAGATAAACTTCTTCCTTCCTCTCTATCTCTACCTCTCTCTTCCTCTTCCTTTGCCCCCCTCTCTCTCTCTCCTTTTTCTTCTTCACACTTCTCCTCTCTCCTCCTCTTCCCTTCCCTTCCTTCTATTCTTCCTCTCTCCTCTTCTTCTACTTCTTCTTTCTCTCTTCATCTGCCCCTCCTCTCTTCTCTTCTTCTCCTCCTTTATTCTAATTTTCCTCCTCTCTCGTCTACTTCTTCTTCTCCTCCTCTTCTCTCTTCTTTTCCTCTCCTCCTTCTCTCCTTCTATCCTGCAATTCTCTTCCGGGAGCCCAACGTTGCAAAATAAAACGTGAAGACCCCGCAGAGTTAGCCTTTAACCAAGTTAATATACGGCCTGGCAAGGCTACTAATCCGGCTGTCATCATATCGAACTCTCCCTCTCGCCATCAGTGGTGCTCGAGCAGAGTGTCGATGGAAGTGTGTGTGGGGATGAGAAGGGCAGAGCTGGCGATGAAGACGAGGATGACATGAAGAAGACCAGGGTTACTTCGTTCGCACGCATGGCAGCTCAATTTGGGTCTTACAATGAGTTTGTTTCCCCCCCCTATTTAAAAAAAAAAAATCTAAGGCTATAAGAATCATCCCTAAAGGCGCTCTAGCATATCCAACTAAGCATAATTGACTAAGGAAGACTCATATAGACTTCAACAACATCAAATTCAGCAACTTCAACATTTACTTCTTCCTCACTTGCACTTTCGTTTTGCTCATCCTCAGCAGTCTTCTTTCCTTTTGCAAGAATTGGTTTCCCAGAAGTTTTCCCTTGCATTGCTCCCGGCTTCTCCTACTGCTGCTTCTGCAAAGCTGTTTGGCCCTTAATTCCTGCACTTGACTCATCCAGAACTCTCTTTTCTCTTTTAGCTGCTCATTCTCCTCCAAGAACTTTGCTTCATATTCACTGACAAAACCCATTTTTAACATTTCATATGGATCTCTAAATACAAAAGATAGTCTTTCCTTTATGGTTTTCCAAACTTCCTGCATGCTTGCTATATAGGTTGTTGTCTCACCACCACAACATCCCCTTCTCACATTAATACTCCATTCACATCCACTTCCTCTTGGCCTAAGATCTATTTCTCCAAATCTTGGAGTGGTTGCATTCTCTGATTTAACATCACATTCCAAACTTGCAGCTCTGTGTTCCTGTCTACTAATTGCTCCAGTTCAAAGGGCACTTTTTCATCCAACTTTTGTGTCCACTCTCTAAATAAACCCAAGGACATTTTAACCTTTGCCACTTCACTTTGGTGTTGAGCAATCAGATCCTCCATATCTTTCTAATGCTTTTCTTTGAATTGCACGAACTCTAGCTCCAAATCTTGCACTTGAGTTTCTTTCTCTGGTAGTAACACTCTTGATACCCCTATTTCAGATACTTGCTTCAATTGACTCTCCAACTGAGCCAATTGCTTGAACATAAACTGTTGCATTGCTACTAACATTTTGGTAGCCATAAAGCTATCATTTGCAACAACTTCATGTTATCATCTTTGCATGAACTCACGGACATATATATTCTTATGTTTAAGTTATTCTTTTTTTTGTGAATTAACATGTAAGGCTTTCTACAACTTGTGAATGAGACTTTAAATTTCTTAGTAAAATTCTCACAATGTAAGCAACTACATGTGGCTACTTCATGTCAAATGGCTGGGTGTGAAAAAAATACGAGTCCCATCCCTACATGGTGATGGGGCCCATGGATGTGTTGCTTTGACCAACATTGCTTAGCTTCATTGGAAAGCTTTTGGTTCTCATTAAGATGAATCTGATGGGCTAGGGACTTGTTGTCCCTCCCTCTCTTTTAAATTTTATATATATATTCTCTCTCTCTCTCTCTCTCTCTCTCTCTCTCTCTCTCTTCCCTCCTCCCTCATTCTCTCTCTCAAAAAATATTTAAATTAAAAAAAACTTTTCTCTTTTCTCTTTTTTCCCATCTCTTTTCCTCTTTCTTCATCTTATTCTTCTTGTTCTCTCTCTCCTCTCTCTTCTCTTTTCCTTCTCTCTCCTCTGTTTTTCTTTTTTTTCTTATTCTCTCTTTAAATTTTTCTCTTTCTTTTAAATTTTATATTTTCTCTCTTTATAATTCTCTCTATATGTTCAAATTCTCTCTCTCATTTTCTTCTATCTCTCTCCCCTCTCTCTCTTATCTTTTCCTCTCTCTCTCTCTCTCTCTTCTCTTCTATATATATATATATATATATATATATATAGAAGAGAAGAGAGAGAGAGAGAGAGAGAGAGAGAGAGAGAGAGAGAGAGAGAGAGAGAGAGAGAGAGAGAGAGAGAGAGAGAGAGAGAGAGAGAGCACAGGCCTTACACATGCGAGAGAGGGGCGAGGGAGGAGGAATTTAATTAAAAGGGGGAGGGGGAAAAGAAAGAGAGAGATTATAAGTAAGAGAGAGGGGAAGGGGTTTTAATTTAAAAAATGGAAGTGGGGGGGGGGGGGGGGGAAGGGGGGAGGCTTTAATGAAAAAAGGGAGGGGGAAGAGAAAATGAGAGATTACACGTGAGAAAGAGGGGAGGGGAGGGGGTTTTGATAGAAAAAAGGAGGTTTGGAAAATGGATAGGTTCGAGAAGCCCTCTGGAGGTTCAGAGCTTTTTGAACCTATAGAGAAAATAATATAGTAGTAAGATACAATGCATATTTTGGTAAAGTTCCAATGTTATAATATGAAAGTTGTTGAATCCAAATTTTTAATATAGTTACATTTTTTTGAAATTTATTCATCTATAGGACATTCACATTTTTAAGTTTCGTTTTGCTTATTAAATGTGCCGGGGGAGATAATACTAGAGGAAGTATAAGTAGTCATCATCTCTTTCATAAAACCTATCATGTTTGGAAGAAATATAAGATCATTGTACTTAATCAAGATCCTTTTGATTGCAATGCGGTCAAGAGATAAAAGATGTCACAGCTACTCGCATCCCATAAAGTTGCTTGTAGGCAATCTTAACGATCGGGGTCACCTTTAAATAGGTCAAAAAACCACTATGAAGATTTTTTCTTTTATAGTAGAGATTAGTCCTTCAAAGTCTTTTACAATAGCTTAAAGAAAGCCTAAATGACTCTTTTGAAAATCAACTCATGGTGGTAGATTGTATATATTACTCATTTATTTACTAATATATTCTCTCCGCATTATTAAAAGAAATGGTTGGGATCAGCTTTATAAGGGCTTTCAACATAGATAATACATCAATCACACAAGACTAAAATAGTGCGTGTAGGCTATTTATGTGAGAGAGAGAGAGAGAGAGAGAGAGAGAGAGAGAGAGAGAGAGAGAGAGAGAGAGAGAGAGAGAGAGAGAGAGAGAGAGAGAGAGAGAGAGAGAGAGAGAGAGAGAGAGAGAGAGAGAGAGAGAGAGAGAGAGAGAGAGAGAGAGAGAGAGAGAGAGAGGTTGCAGGCCCGGGGGGGAGAGGCAGCCTAAATACTATTAGTAATTACTACTAGTGTTTTGTGCGCGCTTTGCCACCTCGAAGTGGCAAGTGAAGTTGCCGCTATGAACAAATGCCCACATGTTTAGTAGCCATGAACAAATACCTATTGCTTGCATTTGAGAAGAGGGAAGTAATGGTGGGATGTGTAGCTAGAAGCTATAGAGTGTAAAAGGGTTGAGAGAGAAGCACATAAGAGAGTTTAGTGGATATAATGAATGGTACCCTTACTGTTTGTTATCTTCACTTATATATGATTATACGATGTATACTTATACAAGGGGTTCTTGCCCGGTTGGCCATTGGTATTTACCCCCAAGAACCTTCCACTCAAAGGTCATGTGCCATTATGGAAGTGTAAGAAGAAAGTAAAGATACTATACAGTCCCCATCAACACTCTGTAGTGTGCAAAGCACTCAAAAGATAGAATCTTTGTGAGAGGATCTATATAATTATCATTCATATGGATCTTGACAAGCTCAGTATTCATGGATGCACTATCATTTTCTTGAATTTCTTAGATAATACATGTTGAGATGGTAAACTCAACATATAATCCTCACATGGCCATTGACTTATCACTTATTATATTTAGTTTGTTGCACCTACCTACAAATGGTATAGTTATACCGCCAATCATTTAGTATAGTCAATTATGCACTGTTTGACTTAGTATGCCACTTTTCTTTATGTTGTATCTTGGATAGTGCCTATAGAGATACTGGAAGTAGGGCAAAACAAAAATCTTAGATTACTTTGAGATTTGCTATGCAAGTAGAACATTGTATATTTTGCAAATAAGCCCTTTAGAACTTTCCTGCCGCAGTTGCTTTTGTAGCTATTTGAGGTCATTTGCTGTTGTGTTAATTGAAAGTGGATGCACCAGTTTACAGAATTTGAATTAGTAAGTTCTGAGGTATTTGGTAAGAAAAAAACACAAGTTCTATATGTAAACATGTTGCAAATTATATGTTATGTTGAGGAATTGGTGAAAAAGTATGCTTGGTGTATTATTGTGCACTTTGTTGAAAGGTTGCAGAAGGCTTGCTTGCTATTTTGTATTAATTTTGTGATAATGGCAAAGAACAGTGAAAACTCCATCATTGAGAAGCTGGACAAAAACAACCTCTCATGAAAGTTTTGTATGATAAACTTATTTGAAAAAGTCTTTATGAGATTGTTTTAGGTGAAGAAAAGGAGCCAAAGCTAAGTAATCATGTGATTGCAAAAGAATCAAAGGTATGGAAAAAATGGAATGCAAAAGACAAAGGTGATGTATTGACTATTTGCAATCATTTGACAACACTATGTTGGGATATATAAAAAATGTAGAAACTTTGCATCTTGAACAATCTTTGAGAATATGTTTTTAGTAAATACAAAGCCATGGAAGATTCAACTCAAGCAAGAGTTGAATACTTTGAAGAAAGAAAAGTTATATGTAAATAAGTATGTTTTGAAAGTGAGAAGCATTGCAAAAGCCTTGGTAACTATTAATGCAATAATTGATGATGATGATTTGGTTTCATCTACTTTGAGTGGCCTCAATAATAAGAAGGCGTCAAAATCATTTGTTACTTTTGTATATGTATGGAAGCTGTTTTCAATTTTTGATAAGTTTGTCTCTCTCATGATTACTGAAGAGATAAACATGAAAGGTGAATCATTGGAAAGAATTGGTGAACATGTATAAGCATTTTACTTAAGTTCAGTAAGGTGACAATTGGTAAAATAAGTTAAAATAGCAGTTTAATGAAATGCAGGTTGCAAGAGGTCATGGAAACTTTAGAGGTAGGAAAGCTCTAGAGGAAGAGGTGGATGGCACAGTAGAGTTTTTAAAAATTTTGGTAATATTTGTCATTATTGTGGTGAAATAGGTCATATTGTAGCGCATTGTTATGCTAAGAAGGATGATATTCGTAGTGGTAAATTGCAATAAGGAAACTATGCATTGTCTTCATGATATAATGAAGACAAAAATAAGCATCTCTTTGTTATGTAATATATGATGAATGTTGTTACAAGAAAGTGGACACATGATGATATATGGTATGTTGATTCATGTGCATCTAATCATATGACCAGTCATGCTGAATGGTTTTGAGAGATGTAAGATTTACAAAATCCAGGCTATGTATGGATGATTCATGCCACCTAATTTTTCATATCGAAAAAGTTTCCTTGTTCTTGCATGATGGCCAAACAAAGAGCCTCTATCAGGCATATGTATTGCATGTGGAATCCATCACAAAGAATTTAGTGTTTGTTAAGTTAAATGGTAGGGTAAGGGTTGTAGGTTTGATTTAATGCAAAATACCGATTTGTGGAAGTTTTTAATGATAAGTATAGGTTGGTTGCAAAAGGAAGTAGAGTTGGCTACATGTTAACTTTAGATGATGGAATTCTTATTACTATGAATATTGCTATGTATGCTAAAGAAAAAGGAATGGTTGTAGATATTCAAATATAACGCAAACATATTAGACATGCAAATGTGCAAAGACTAAAATTAATGCTGTCCAAAGGGTTGGTTGCTTTTAGAGTTGCAACATTTCATAAAGTGTGTGAAGCATGTCACTTTGATAAGTAGACAATACAACCTTTTTCACATGATAGAGACGTGAGTAGGAATATAATTGTTGTTGTATATATAGATGTTTGGGGGCTTCTACAAAACATATCTCTTGGTGGTAGCAAATATTTTGTCATGTTTATTGATGATTATTTAAAAAAGTTGTGGATATATTTCATGAAAGAAAAGAGTGATGTATTTGAGCACTTCAAAACTTTCAAGATTGCTATTGAAATAGAAACATGCTTGAAAGTTAAGTATTTGAGATCAAATGAAGAGGGAGAGTACTCTCTAATGAGTTCAGTGACTTCTTGAGGTATCATGGGATAAAGAGACAATTTACTTGTAGGTATATCCCACAACAAAATGGGATTTAAAAAAGGAAAAATTCTACAACCAAGTATCTTACAGTAACTCCATACATTTACTCTTTTAGAGGAAAAATTTTAATGCAAACTATCAACGTTACTAATTTTGAGTGTGAAACTGGTAATTATTGTAGGAGTTACATAGGCATTGATGTCAAAAAAGAATTTGTCAAAATATTTTTGGTCTGAATATATTCATATTATTGTCTAGATTATGAACAGAACTTCCACAGCTATAGTTCATGGAATGACCCTCAAAGAATGCTTTAGAGGCAAGAAGCCTGATGTCTCACACTTGAAAATGATATGCAAAAGAAGCTTGATCTAAAGGTTGAAAAATATATTTTTATCAAATAATCTTTAGAGTAGAGTGGATATCGTTGTTATAACCATTCACAAGTCAGTTCAGAGTAAGCATGGGTGTTATTTTTGATAAGATGAGCAATTGGTATGCATCTAGTGGTGATACATTGGATGATGATGATGATGATAATTATGTGTAAAAATAAAAGCAAGAACCATGGAGTCTTAGTGGACCAGAAACACCACCTGGTACTACGTCTACAATTAGCCCTTATTTTAGGAGACTAAGGAGAAGCCGCACATCTTTAGGTGCATCTACAAGTGTTGAAGGTAAATACAAAGGGAAGAAGAGAGTGTCGAATGGTAGTGATGCATCTACTAGTCATTTAGGATTTGATATAGATTCTAGTGGTTCAGAGAGTTGGATGATGAGCTTAGTATTCCTTTATTTAGGAAACCAGGTGTAGAGAGAGCACATGGTAATATGTAAAGGCTCCATTGAGTGATCCAATGGTACACATATCTAGTAGGGTCAGATATCCTATTAAAAGATTTTATTTTGAATGTTATGCAGCTCACCATTATGCTTATATGATAAAGGCGATTGAGGGTGTTGAGCCCACTTGTTTTGAGGATGTTGTTGGCCATGCTCATTGGGATGCAACAATGGATGATGAGATGAATGCATTAGAAGCCAATAAGACTTGGGCTCTAGTACCATTTCCTAAGGGCAAGAAAGCTATTGGCTGTAAGTGGGTCTACAAAATTTAGCATAATGGAGATGGTTCTATTAGCAGGCATAAGGCTAGGCTTGTTGTTGCAAAAGAATATCCTCAAGCATATGGCATAGATTATGAATAGACATTCAATCCAGTTGCTAAGATGACATCTATTAGATGTGTAATTGCTTTGGCAATAGCCAAAGGTTGGAGTTTGTAGCAAATGGATGTCAAGAATCCCTTCTTGTATAGTGAATTGCATAAAGAGGTGTATATGGAGAAGCTAGCAAGTTATAAGGATTTAGAGCATCCCACATACAAGTGCAAGTTAAAAAAAGCACTCTATGAGCTAAAGCAAGTATGTAAAGAATGGTCCATGTCGACCTTGGCTTTTATGTTTCTAATGTTGATCACTCACTTTATGTGAGAAAGAGAGATGTAGGCTAGGTTATCATAGTCATCTATGTGGATGACTTGATTATTACATGTCACAATGATAGTGGGATTACATAAGTCAAGGATCCTTTGAAGAAAAACTTTGAGATAAAGGATTTGGGTGAATTGAGGTACTTTCTTGGTATTGAGGTGATTAGATGTGATGATGGTACATGGCTATCCCAAAGGCAGCATGTCCAAGTATGGTATGACAACATGTAAGCCTCTTTTAGTGCCACTGGAGAAAAATGTGAAGTTGAGTGTTGATGTCGGAGATGAGATAGAATATGCTACTATATTCAGAAGGATAGTAGGGAGTTTGATTTATATGACTATCACAATACTAGTTAATGCTATTGGCCTTGTTAGTTAGTTCATGTACATGCCTAGAAAGCCTCATTTGGATATAGTTAGTCATATATTGAGGTATATGAAGTTGCTTTATTGAGTATACAAGCTATGTATAGAGGTACTGCTAGGGAAACATGTGAGGTGATATGCCTGCAAAAGTTATTAGGTGATTTGGATGTGCAAGGAGATGGTTTAGTTGCCATTCACTATGACAATATGAGTAGCATACAATTAGCTAGGGAACCAATGTTTCATGCTAGGACAAAACACATTCAGATGCATTTCTACTTTTGAGAGAGAATGTAATTGTAGGAGAGGTTGACTTGGTATATGTAAGAAAATAGGATTAGATAGCTGATATTTTATTATGAACTGTTTTAACTTAGTAGACCATCTTAACTTTATATTGTATCTTATCTATACTTTGTGTACATTGTATTGTGAGAGGAAGAAGGACAAAAAATGAGCAAGAAAATGTTTTGGCATCCATCTCTCTTCTCATGTTCTTAAGTGAGCTTCCTCTTGTGTGTATTATATATATTTGGTATAGTAGCTCAAGCAAGTCCTTCCATCACATGATTCATAATATAGTATTAGACATGCACTATTAAGAGAGGCTGGTTTTGAAGGTTAAAGTGAAGGAGAAGGTGCAAGGATTCAAGCAACCAAACAAATACTAAGAAGCTCTCCCATGCTTTTACTCTTGAATAGTGCATGTGGAGGCACTGAAAGCATGGTGGAGCAAAAATCTTAGATTGCTATGAGATTTGGGGTGCAAGTAGAATGGTATTTATTTTGCAAATATACCCTTTAGGCTTTTCCATGTAGTTTTTGGCCCCATCTAAGGTCATTTCAGGCCCCATTTTAGCTCCATAGGGTTGCAGACAAGGCACAATATTATTTTGATTATATTGGCCATTTTCATGTGCACAAATTATAGATTTCAATCTTGTACGTTTTGAGGTGCTTTTTAAGAAGTAAAAACAATGTTTATCTACAAACAAGTTGAAGATTATATGTATTATTTAGTAGTCAATGAAAAGGCTACCCAATTCATTAATGTGTAAATCTTGTGAAGGGTTACAAAAGTTGTTCTTGTTGTTTGCTATTATTTGTGTCATAATGGCTAAGAAAAATGGAAAGAAGCCAGACAACAATAACTACCCATCATGGAAGTTCCATGTGATGAACTTTCCTATTGGAAAATGCCTCTATGAGTTTGTTTTAAGTGAACAAAAGGAACCAAAGCTAAGTGATTCTTTGATTGTAAAATAACTAAAGGTGTGGAAAGACTTGAATGCAAAAGATAAAAAGGTAATGTATTAGTTGTTTGTAGTCATTGACAAGACTATGACGGGGTATATCAGAAATGTAAAAAATTCACATGCAACTTAGACAAGCTTTGAGAATATGTTTTCGGTAAATACAAAGGCATAGAAGATTCAACTCAAGCAATAGTTGAATAATTTGAAGAAAGGGAAGATGTTTATAAATCAGTAGGTTTTAAAGGTGAGGAGTATTGTGGATGTCTTACAAACTATTGATGCAATGCTTGATTGATGATGATTTGGTTCCTTCTACTTTGGGTGGCCTTAAATAATAAGAGGCCTAGAAATCTTTTGTTGCTTTCATGTATGTACAGAATCCATTTTTAGACTTTGATAATCTAATCTCTCTCGTGATTATTCCATCTAATTTAGTCAAGTTTAGGAAGGGGACATTGAAGATCCTCTTCAAGAGACTGTGGTATGGGTTTTGCTAGTGGTAACCCCAACAAAATAGGTTAAATCAATAGTTTGGTGACATGTAAATTTTGGGCGGTTCTGGAGGTAAGGGGAGTTCTAAAGAAAGAGATGGATGGTAGAACATATGTTCTAGCAATTCTGGTATCATCTGCCATTATTGTGGAATAACAAGTCATGTTGCAAGTCACTATTTTGATAAGAGATATAACACATACCCCACAAGGTGTTCATAATTGGTTGGTTTGGGATTCCCCACAAGTATTCATGATAGATGGGTTGGTTTGGGACCCCCAATGTATAAGGTATTTGTGGATGACTAGTTGATTTGAAATCCTCAATGGTTATTTAATTTTTAGGATCTCTTTGTCTGGCTATTACATGCATGGGATAAAGGTGTTAATTTTTTATATTCCTCATAATAAGAATCATTTCACAACCAACTTATGATCCCAAAGTTCCATGGAGACTTGCTTAGATTTCTAGTAGAGACCTTTACTTTTATTATTTTAAGGCATATGAACTAGCTTCTTGTTCCTATTTCAAAAGTAGTAAACTTTGCTAATATAACCTATTCTTTCTTTGAAATGTTGATGAATCTTTTGTTTATAATACAATACTATATTTTATTAACCCCAAAAATACTAATTATTGCCTATAATAACCCATTTTATGTTGGTCAATTGTAGCATATCCCCCTTCTATGAGCACTTGATCTTCTTTCGTTAAGTGTGTAACACCTAGATATATGCGTATATTAAAATAAAAAGAAAAAGAAAATTACTATTATTATTGGTTGGTCATGAAGATATAAGTTAGTTAGTGAGTTAGCAGCTAGCTACGTATATAAGTTAGATTAGTTTCATTAACTATGTTAATTATAAAGTAGTTTTGTAAATACTAACTAATTAATATTATTAAAAAGGCACTTACCTTAGTAAGGGAGGGGATGAATGGGGGGAGACAGTTGATTAATATCTATTTTTGTGCTCCCCCCAACTCCCACATCACCTTTTCCCCATTAGATTGACTCTATCTAGATAGGCATAGGCCAAATGGAGATGACTGATTAATAACTGTTGTTCTACTCCCCCAAGTCCCACATCACCTTGTCTCCATCACATTAACTCTCTCTAGATAGTTATAGGCCCCCCCACTCTCCCCCCTCGAAAAAAGTCACTATCTTCCCCTAATTCTTTGTAGCTACCCTCTATTGTAGTTCATATGCCATCATTTTCCCTCTCCTTAATGGAATACAACACCCTCTCTAGCTTACACATTGCATGTCCATCATCTTCCAGCTACCATTGTCACTGGCTTGATTATGGACCTCACTCCCCATTGAAACCAACCCCCCTTGTTCATGTTGTTGGCTAGGTTTGCCTACACCATCCCATCCATACAACATCCTCCCCCCATATCGAATAATAAATTATAATGACTTCACAATAAACTATACTACAACATTAATTTTTAATAATAATCTGACCTCTAGAGGGTCTCCCAAACCTAGATAAAATCCCAAACCTCCCATAAATTTGAATCAAAGTTGAAATTAAAAATTTCCCTCTCTCTCTCTCTCTCTCTCTCTCTCATGTTTGGGTCTGACATGCCCTCCCCCCCTCTCTCCCTCTCTCCGCGCCTTTCCCCAAGGACTTTCAATGATCTCCCTAATCTGTCTTTCTCTCCAATGGCTTTCAAAGCTCTCCCTAATCTCTTGCTCTCTCTCTCTCTCTCTCCACACACACACACACACACACACACACACACACACACACACACACACACACACACACACACACACACACACACACACACACACACACACACACACACACACACACACACACACAACAACAACAACAACAACAACAACAACAACAACATCAATAGTAGCAACAACAATAAAAGCATGGGGTGGACTTGGATAAAGTCTTTTCTCTTGTTGTGAAAATGACTATCCTAAATTTGGTATTGGGGCTTAACTTGACTTGGATCTTTATCCCAGATGAATGTCAAGACATGTTTTCTTCATGGGGACTTGCATGATGAGATTTGAATGGAGTAGCATAAGGGCATTGCAGAACCTGGCAGTGTCCACCTAGTGTGCGGATTGAGGAAGAGCCTTTATGGCCTTAGTTAGGCACCTAGGAAATGGTACCACAAGTTTGATGCCTTTATGAATTCACAAGGATATTCTTGCAGTGATATAAATCCGTGTTTATACACAAAGTAGGCTCATGATGGTAGCCTTATGATTTTGATCCTCTACATGGATGATGTGTTGATTGCTAGAAGTGCTCATGATGAGCTGGATGCCTTGAAAGGTTAGCTCAAGAAGAGCTTTGAGATGAAGGACATGGGCATGCCTCACATATTCTTGGGATGTGCATTATGCCCGATCACTCTAAGAGACTCCTTTACTTGTCAAAAAAGGAGTACATCCAGAAGGTCCTTGAGTAGTTTCATATGCAAGATGTTAAGCCTATTGGCTATCCTTTACCTTCTCATGTGAAGGTTAGTCACGAAGATTGTTCACAGTCTGATGAGCAAAAGGCCAAGATGGTCAAGATCCCTTGTGCATCCATAGTGGTGGGTAGTTTGATGTATGACATGATAGCTACTTACCTTGATATAGCATTTGCAATAGGAGTTGTGGCACGCTATATGACTCTGTTGGGGGTAAAGGTGCTTGTGTCTAGCCACTTGTGTATTACTACATTGATAACCCGCATCTGCACCCCACATCTACACACTGTAGGCATAGCGGGTGCCTATCACTATCACTTCATTGTTTATTCTTTCAATGACATTTGAATAAACGGAATGCCGGTCACACAATGTGATTGTTGGAGTTCCCACATCTTGAGTCTCTCTCTCTCTCTCTCTCTCTCTCTCTCTCTCTCTCTCTCTCTCTCTCTCTCTCTCTCTCTCTCTCTCTCTCTCTCTCTCTCTCGCTCGCTCCATCCACCATAGCTCATACCTCTCTTGCTTTCGCTTGCTCATGCTTCCACTTGGACTTCTCTCTGCAAATGGTATCAAAGTCTTCTTCTCTGTGAGTTTGAGCTCAATCTGATATTGCTTTAGCTCTAATTCGAGTTACTACAGTAGGGTTTCACCATTGGCAGCCATAGCTCCACCTCTTGAGGTTCATATTGAGCTCTAATTGCTCTAGGATGTTGAAATGTTGGCAGATCTAGAGCATGGCTATGGAGGTTGAAAGAGGAAGAGTGAGCTCATGAGGATATAGACATCTAGACCGACTGTCAAACAAGTGAATTAGGTTCCAAGATTGAGACTTGGACTCATAAACACAATCTTATGTGTTGACAATGACACAAACACTTTGCCGGAAGTACACAAGTACTATGACATTGCATTTAAAAAGAGAGCAAGTACAATGCTTTATAGGAATAGACTAGGCTGCACTTTCCACCAGTGTGCATATGGGATTCTGCATCTTGAGCCCATAGTGTTCTAGACAAAGAGGCTAAGTTAGGTGTAATTGCCAATATCTCAACACCCCTCCTCAATCACAACCAAAAAAGTACAAAGTGTATAGAAACTTTAGTGAACAACAACCTACAAAGCATGGGCACACCACAAACACTAGAGGCTGTTGTAGAAAAGGATAAGTGTGGGTCCTAAAGACATGGTGGACATCTAGAGGCTCTAATAGGGGCCTCACAAAGTGTACAAAGGATGTAGTACAAGGTTACATGAGGAGCTTACAAGCTTATGTTAGAAGCATTAGGGCTAGGCAATACAAGGCTAAAAAAGTCTATCAGAATAGGAGTAGAAGAACTGATGAGGCTTGTCCTTCTCTTGGTGGTTTTCTTATTATTATTATTATTATTATTCTCCATGGTCTTCTTCTTCTTTAACATCAGCTAGATAGGCCTTTTGAGACCTTTTCCTGGCATGATAGAATTTCTCCATGTGCCCGATATTTTTGCAGAAGTCACATACCATCCAATCTTTCCTCCCCTTGTACCTGTTATTGACATATAACATTTGTTCATCTTTAGAGGTGCTTGGTTCTTCTTTGGATTTTATCTTCTTTTCTTCTTCTAGCAGGGAGGCCTTAATGTCAACCAATTTAGGACTAGGCATGTTGATTAATGTAGTTGACACATTATTATAGTTAGGAGGTAGTATTTTTAACAACACACTAATACAAATATCTTCATCCATCTTGAGATCAATTCCTACAAGCTAAGTTAAGAGACTTTCCATGTAGTTTAAATGAGCTGCAAGATATGTGTTTGATTTCATATCTAGCCTGAAAAATTCAATCAATAATTCATGCTAGATGACTTTGGTTGTGCACCAAACAAAATATCTTTCTCTTCCATGTATCATTAGAGGTTTTGACAAGTATCCACACGATGGATGTAGCTGTCCTCCAATTCTAGCTTAATGATGGCCTGTGCTTTGTCATCATTCTATTGCCAAGTAACTGCAAGGTCCGCATCTTGAGGCTTCTTCTCTTTGCCATTGGTAATGGTCCAAAGACCCTTTTTCATTAGGATGAGCTTGATGCGGGTTTTCCAAGTGTGAAACTTGACTCTTGTCAAGAGACACAAGGAATGTAGTGTCAAATAACGGTTGATAAGTATCAATAGATACTATCCTTTCAAGCACTCGATGTTGAGAGTTTGATGCTTGGATTTCTCCCCTCCTTGCTAATTTGATGGGAAATGCTTGCCAGAAACTTCAATTCTTAGTTAGATGAGAGTGGCAAAAGCTTTGTTGATTCTAGAGGAGTGAGAAAATGAAGTGGTTTTGAGCTTGAAGTAAGATGGCTATGGTGTCTGTTTGTTAGGGTTTTATGTAGGTCTAGTTTTTTTATGATTATAGTTGCTACAATGGATCATATGACACAATATTTATATGGGAGGTAGTCATATATGGACCTTCAATTATCCTAAACTCGTAGGACGAATCGCGTTGCATGGAGACATATTAAGCCATACGAATAGCACGGGCATAGTTCTAAACAATGTGACAAATTTCAACAATGCTAAAGCATATAATGGCCAAGGTTTCACTTTAAGGTGCCAGGAACCAATGTCTTGAGCAGAGGAACAACCCTCCTAGAAGGAAGCACTAAGAAATATGGCCTATAGAGAGAGATATGAAGGGTCCAAGTGCTGTAGGTCCTATCTGGCTATGGCTGCCAAACAAGGACTGTGAGATTCAAGTGAAGAATGGGAGTCATACACTCAAATTGAGAAAAACTGAGATGAAGAGGATCTGAGAGGAGTGAAAGGATAGCTAGACCATGCTTAGTTGAGCTTTGATACCATGTTAAAATGTCGGATCTAGAGCATGGCTATGGAGGTTGAAAGAGGAAGAGTGAGCTCATGAGGACATAGTCATTCAGACTGACTATCACAAAAATGAATTAGGTTCTAAGATTGAGACTTGAAATCATAAACAGAATCTTGTGTGTTGAAAATGACACATAAAATTTGGGGAAAGTACAAAGTACTATGACATTGCATTTAAAAAGAGAGCAAGTACAATCCTTTATAGGAATAGACTAGGTTGCACTTTCCACCACTGTGCATATGGGATTCTGCAGAGCCCGAGCCCACACTGCTCCATACAAAGAAGCTGAGCTAGATGTGATTGTCAATATCTCAACATAGACATCTCAAGACCTATTGGGGCTATCTCAGGGCATGGGCATTCTTGAGTCTATATTGAGCTTGTTTCAAGGTGTATTCAGCTTAATATTCAAGGTTAGAAATACAAAAGCGTTTTTTTAGCTATGGCCATTTTCAAGTACTTGTGCTTGCTCAACCACTCCCCAACATTGAACAAAGGCTTTGGCATTATTTATCACTTCTCCTAGCATTGACCATTCACATTGAGCATTGGTTTTGAGTCATTGAGCTTCAACTATTAATTGCACAAATAGGGCAACATGTTGTCATAAAACAGGGACAACCATAGCTATTGGACTAATTTGAG
Organism: Lygodium microphyllum; assembly: GCF_053477565.2. Taxonomy (NCBI): domain Eukaryota; kingdom Viridiplantae; phylum Streptophyta; class Polypodiopsida; order Schizaeales; family Lygodiaceae; genus Lygodium; species Lygodium microphyllum. Next base: position 18,084,967 of record NC_141155.1, on the reverse strand, counting down.
TACTCTTTTAGCTTAGTTTCCTCATAGACATCATTACTTTCATAATAAGGCTAAATGCTATTTGTTTGGGAAATGTCATGCTCTTGGCTTATGTAATGCTCCTAGGATACTCATTTGATATTGGACACTTGGGGAATGTTTGGACAATGTATTGGAATACTTTTAAACTAATTTGAGCCCATATTTGGTTAGTTTTATTGTCATTTTTACTGATGTAATAATTAGGGTTGAAGACTATTTTATTAGTGAAAGCATATGCCTATTGCTTGTTGATGCTTCTCGGCGGCTACTTGGGATAATACATTGATGTCTATGGTTGATGCCACATGCTTGGCCATGCTTCCAGAATGCTTTTGGGATTTGATTGAGCTCACTTTTTCTCAATCTTGTTTGTCATTTTACTGTTGTACATACAATGGACAACAAGCTTTTAAAAGGGATAGTCTATATCTAATGCTCTTTCATGCTATTCGGGCATTCTATAAGATGTACTGGTGGATGACATTGAAGCTCTATGCTTGGCTAAATTATTGAATGCATTTGAGCTTTGATTTGAGCTTAAGATATTTGACATTGATTGTTAGTTACTTCATTGGATGCTTCAAAGATCTATGATCTTATGGGCTTGAAGCTTTTATTGGGTCTTATGCTCTCGACTATGTACTTGATGTATCTTGGATGCTTGGATGTTACTCACATGAGGATTTGAGCTTTGTTTTCTCGTCTAGCATAGTGTGCTATAGATTGCCCCTCTTTGGCATTGCTTTCTTACTACCATACCTCATTTGTAGCATGCCATAATTGTAGACTATTGAATTATTTATGAGAGCAGTCCCTGCCATTTGATGCTACTTTGGTCATAGTTTGTGGACAACTCATTATTTGATCCATACCTCTTGTTTTCAGCTTATTTTGGTAGTGGTTTTTGGGCTCTTTGCAAGTATTACAACAGCATGTTTGGTCTGTAGTATTGTGCCTCTTTTTCTTGTAGTATGTCTAGTCATTCAAATGACAGTGCCATCTTCATTGAAAATTTGGATGACAATAATTATGGTTATTGGAATACCCAAATTTTATAGGTTTTGACACATAAATCTTAGATTAGGCCGATCAAATGCAAGAGAATTAAGCCTGGGAAAGGTCAAGAGGAGATCAACATGTATGGGATGAATTAGATGAGCTTTACAGGTCCATGATTATCCTCTCCCTATCGGGACAAAAACCAGGCCCGAAACTAACACTAAGGCTCTAACTGACAGTCATCTATGCTCAACCAAAACACCCCACAACCTTGTGACTATGAGCCTCTAAAGGCTACACACATTAGTCTAACTTAAATACGTGTTTGTTGTCCAGATTGTGGGAGAGAAGGAAGGAGTCTCACTTGAAGCTTTCTTGCTTGCACAATGGGGGAACACACACAAGGGTGGAGGCTGAAAACAGTTTTCCTCTTCTTAGTTGTGTAAGCCAAAAGAACTCTCTTACAAAGAAATAGAAGAACCCTATATATGGGTCTCAAACCAAACTCAACTAACTAAGGTGGCATACTAACTGAGCCATGAACTAGAGTAGATAAGGATAGCTATCATGTAGCTATTATTCATGGGTGGTGTACCAACCGCGTCTGCAACTGACAAGTCGGTGACATAAATACACAATGGTCACCCTGGCGTATCACGAGTGGAGCTCGATATCTCAACACTCCCCCTCGAGCTCAATCCCAATTCCTGCACACCAAGTAGGTTTCTGAACATGCGCAGCTTCTCTGCGCCCAATGCCTTCGTGAATATGTCAGCTACCTGATCCTCTGTGCTGACATAAACTAGATCAATAAGACCTAGTAAAACCTCTCCCGCACATAGTGATAATGCACCTCAATGTGCTTTGTTCTAGCATGATAGACTGGGTTATTTGCCAAGTGTATACTACTCATGTTGTCACAATAAATGACAACTGGCCCATGTGTAGGCTGATGCATATCATAAAGTAGCTTATGTAACCAAGCTACCTCACATGCAGCCATTGCTGCACCCCTGTACTCAGCCTCTGTGCTGGACAAGGCAACTATAGGCTGTTTCTTGCTGCTCCAAGTGACTGCAGCACTCCCAAAAGAGAACACATATCCACTGGTAGATCGTCTATCAGAAATACTACCAGCCCAATCAGCATCAGTGTATCCATGCAACTGTATATGAACCCAGTCTCATAAAATAGTCCATACTGCAATGTGGACTTCACATACCTGAGTATGCGTCTAGCCGCATCCAAATGTGGTTTCCTTGGAGCCTGCATAAACTGACTTACCAATCCAATAGCATAGCTCAAATCTGGCCTGGTAATAGTCATATAAATCAAACTTCCTACTATGCGTCTGTACATAGTAGGGTCTTCTAGAAGCTCACCTGCATCTGTGCTCAGCTTCACATTCTGCTCCAAAGGAACTGAAATCGGCTTACAGCCTGTCATCCCATATTTGGAGAGCATGTCCAATCCATACTGCCTCTGCAAGAGCTGTATCCCACTTGGTGATCTAATCACCTCAATGCCCAAGAAACAACACAGCTCTCCCAAATCCTTCATCTCAAACTTCTACTTCAATAGCATTTTCACATGAAGGATATCTTCATCACTGTCACCTGTCATAATCAAATCATCAACATAAATGACAAGTAGCATAATACCCTTATCTGTTTTTCTCACATAAAGTGAGAAATCTGCCTTGGAAATCTGAAAGCCAATAGTGAGAAGATACTGTCCTATCTTGTCAGACCATGCTCTAGGTGCTTGCTTCAAGCCATACAAGGCTTTCTTCAACCTGCAAACAAACTCAGGATGAACAGCATGCACATAACCTCGTGGTTGCTCCATATAGACCTCTTCTTGCAAATCACCATGCAAGAAGGCATTCTTTACATCCATCTGATGTAAAGACCATCCCTTTGATGCAGCCAAAGCAATGACTGCTCTTATGGTTGCCATCCTTGCAACCGGACTGAATGTTTCTTCATAGTCAATGCCATATGTTTGTGCATACCCCTTGACTACTAATCTTGCCTTGTATCTATTCACAGAACCATCTGCATTGTGCTTCACCTTATAAACCCACTTACAGCCAATTGCATTTTTACCTTTAGGCAAAGGTACCAATTCCCATGTAGCATTTGCTTCCAAGGCATCCATTTCTTCATGCATGGCTTTCTCCCATTTTTCTTTTCCCATGGCTTGCTCAAAAGAAGTGGGTTCTAGTTCCTGTATCACTTTGACCATATATGCATAGTGAATGGCTGTAAATCCATCATATTTCAGCCTATCCACAGGATACCTAGCTCTCGTAGACCTGCGCAAAGTAGGTTCACTCCCAGGTGCTCTCAAAACATCCCTGGTCTTCCTTACTCCAGGTGTAACAATAGAAGGAATACCCAACTCATCATCAATGCTCTGTTCTGAGCCACTGGATTCACCATCCACATAAGAGTGACCTGCATTCACATCAAACATGGGCTGATCAACCTTCTCTTTTCCTTTTCGTGATACCTGCATACCACTATCTGCATTACTTTGAGAAGATTTTCCTGATCTCAATCTGCCTGTCCATGGCGAAGAATGTGAACCACTGCTAGAGGGCGCTCCAAGTCCACTAATATTTTGTGACTGCTGCTGTGAATTCTGTGCAGCATTACCATTTTGTGCATCTACATCATCAATCACATTTACTGGTTTATACCAGCTACTCATCTCATCAAAAATAACATCTCTGCTCACTGTAAACTTACGAGTAGAAGGGTTATAGCATCTATACCCTTTTTGCTGCAGAGAGTAACCAATAAAGATGTACTTCTCAGCTTTTGGATCTAACTTGGATCTCAACTCATCTGGCACATGTACATAGGCAATGCAACCAAAAATTTTCAAATGAGAAATATCTGGTTTCCTACCAGTATACCTCTCCTCTGGAGTCATTCCATGTATTGCTGCAGTGGGAGTCCTGTTCATTATGTAGACTGCTGTAGCAACTGCTTCAGCCCAATAAAAATCTGGCAAGTCTTTTTCATTGAGCATGGCACGAGATACCTCTCCAATATGCCTGTTCTTCCTTTCTGCAATTCCATTTTGTTGTGGGGTATGACTGCATGAATATTGCTGCTTTATGCCATGCTCCTGCAGGAACCTTGCAAACTCATTTGAGAGGTACTCTCCCCCTCCATCTGACCTTAGGCATTTTATTTGCAGGCCTGTTTCTTTTTCAACCATAGCTTTAAGGGTTTTGAAATGCCCAAAAACTTCACTTTTTTTTTTCATAAAATACACCCAAACTTTTCTGCTATAGTCATCAATAAAAGTGACAAAATAATGACAGCCTCCAAGAGATGCAGCTTTAGTAGTCCACACATCAGAGTGGATTAATTCCAATGGCTTCTCACTCTCTTGAACATGTCTAGGAAATGGTTTCCTTGCCTGTTTTCCAAACTGACAGGCTTCACATACCTTATGCATTTTTGCAACCTTGAATTTGGGCAATTCTGCAACAATGTTTTGGGCCTGCATTGATTTAAGTCGCTGTACATTAACATGACCAATGCGTTTATGCCAGATATCAATATCTGCAACTACACCGGTCCCATATGCAAACATTGCTGCACTCAATTCAGGCGTGTCTGCATCCAATGTAAACATTCTGCCCTTCTTCTTTCCTTTTGCTATCAAGCGACCTTTATTTTTCATATCCTCAACAAAGCATCCATGAGGATGAAATATTACCTGCAAGCCCTGCTCAACCATTTGACCAACAGAAACTAGATCCTTGGTGATATTTGGGACATGAAATACATCGGACATGTATTTCTTTTTCCCATCCTGCATAGACAAAGGAAAATTTCCAATCTGCACAATAGGATGTGGAGTATCATCACCAGTCTCCACAAATCTTGGTTTTTCCATTTTCCTTGCATCCTCCATCCATTCTGCATGACCTGTCATGTGGTTTGATGCACTTGAGTCAACATACCATACATCGTTGCTTTCTTCTGCACTTGTCATAGAATTATTCATGTGCTGCACCATAAACAAATGCTCATTTCTGTCATCACCCTGTCTACTAGAAGATGCATAATTCCCTTGTTGCAGTTTTTCATTCATGATGTCATTCTGCTTTTTATAGCAGTCTTTAGCCATATGATCCATTTTACCACAGTAGTAGCATTCAACATTACTGTTTGCATTTTGGCCTCTTTGCCATCCACCACGACCTCTTTGGCTCCCCCTGCCTCTAGAGTTACCACGTCCTCCTCCATAGGACTGGTTTTCTTGAATTTGCTGCATATTCTGATTTCTACCACGGCCTCCAAATCGGCCTCCTCTACCTCTGCCTCTACCTCTTCTAGCATTTGAGTAGAACACAGCTTCTTTTGAAGTTCCTCCTGAAGAAGATGCACTACCATTTCTCAGCTCCTCGAAAATTAGAAGAGCAATCAACTCCTCAAAATCAGGAAATCTTTCACGGACGGAAATGGATGTTCGGAACTGTGCATAATCCTTTCCTAGTCCATTCAAGGTCATAGAAACTAAATCATCATCTTCCACTGGCGACCCAATGGAAGCAAGTGCATCTGCAATCTTCTTCACCTTCATGTGATAGTCATTGATGCTCATACTTTCTCTTTGCACATTATGCAACTCTTGCTTGAGCTGCATTTTCCTGGCTTGCGTATTTGTGCTATACATTTTTGACAAAGTATCCCATGCCTCCTTTGGCGTACTTGCATCCTGAATATGCACAATCATAGAGTTTGAAATACTGATAGACAGCTAGTACATAACTTTCCTGGCTCTCTCATGCCATGTTTTGAATGCCTGCATTTGCTGTTGATTGGGAACATCAGGAAGAACTGATTCTTCTTCATTTCCTGCACCAAATTCGCAATATTATTTTCCCATAAGGAAATTCGTCATTCTAAACTTCCATGCTTGGAAGTTGTTCTTGTCGAGCTTTTCAGTGACAATCTGTGAAAGAGAATCAGACGCCATTACAAAACACTGCAAAAAATTCTCACTGCAAAAAACACAGCTTCACCCTCACAAGGGAAAATCTGCAAAACTGGCGAAAGTGGTATTTGACCACACAGTCACTTCCTAGTGACGATTTTGCATCAACAGGCAACATGGATGATTCTGTAACTCCCAATGTCTCTGCACACGAGCATACGATGCAATTTCTATAGTAACTTTTCACCGACCTGTAGAACAGTGGCTGCACAGCATAAAACTGGGCCTTTTCTTGAGTGCGTGCAGAAAACTTCCGCCTCCAAAAGAGGCCCCGAAATGGCCTCAAATAAAAAAAACAAGGTTGCCTAGGGCTAAATCCCTTTCCGCAGCATATACTACCCTCTTGCTTCACCGCGAAGGGCATCTCAACCTGAGACAATGCACTCCTGCACTTTCCGGCTATGCTACCTGCAGAGATCTGCTCCCAAAACAGAAAATTAAAGCAACACTGCTCCTCTTATCAGAACACCGCGAGCTTGGCTTGCTTTCTTGAGCTCCTTACCACGAACAAGGCTCTGATACCATGTCAAGATTGTGGGAGAGAAGGAAGGAGTCTCACTTGAAGCTTTCTTGCTTGCACAATGGGGGAACACACACAAGGGTGGAGGCTGAAAACAATTTTCCTCTTCTTAGTTGTGTAAGCCAAAAGAACTCTCTTACAAAGAAATAGAAGAACCCTATATATGGGTCTCAAACCAAACTCAACTAACTAAGGTGGCATACTAACTGAGCCACAAACTAGAGTAGATAAGGATAGCTCTTATGTAGCTATTATTCATGGGCGGTGTACCAACCGCGTTTGCAACTGACAAGTCGGTGACATAAATACACAACGGTCACGCTGGCGTATCACGAGTGGAGCTCGATATCTCAACATTTGTATCGTTTATAGTTCAATGAGTTTCTTTCGAGCTCCTCAGAGGCAGTACCCAAATAGATGATATCACAGACACAGGGAACACCCTCGACTAACTACTATGGACCACTTTGGCTCTCCTACACCTCAAGAATTAGCCCCAAGATGCACCATTCAAACATATAACACATGCAATGCATAGTCCTCTCTTTTAATCAATCATTCCAAGATATAAAGTATAATCCTCATACTGAATAAGTCCCCCAAAGGAAATAGATCACTAACCCTATAGCTCAGGATTTCTCATCCTCAACGTGGGTCAACATTTATAAAAGTAGGTATTATGCATCTAGGATATATATTTCCAATACCATGTAATGAATGCAATGCAAGAGTGGATGATTTGTCATGCTTAACCATTTTATTTATTCAAAACAACATTGTGACAATGCACAAATAGTTCTCTTCATGCTTTCATACTAACACATTTACTTAGTTGCATAGGGAATAGCACCAAGTATGCTTGTACTAATGAACCCCTTAACTTTTAAACCAAATGTGTCCTCTATGTAAAGTGCATCATAAAAATCAGATTTTTGTCTATTTTCAGTACGCATAAATCCCCCTTTCCCTACCATTTAATGTTATGCTTGTTGCGGTGGTAGGTGTAAAGAATGTTTCCATGTCATTTTCTTATTTGGAAAGTAATAAGTCACATACTATAATACGAAAATGGGGCTAAGCTGAGAGTAAAACTCATGTCTTAGACCCACCATACATCCACAAATAGATTTGTAAAATTTTGTAAATTTTTGGTGCATAAAATGTATTTTTGTCCTAAATTTTTTATTTTTCTTAAATTTTGATTTATTTACTAATAAATTAATTTTATTTTTTTTCTAATCCAACCTAATTAACCCCTCGAAAGTCTGGCCTCCAATTCCTCCTGCGTTCGACACCCAATTCATGATCCAAAAATTTCTTTGTGTTCGCCTTGAAGTTCTAAATTGTGAGGAATTGTTCTTGCTTTGATCTAGCACTCGAAAAAATTATTAAAAATCTACAACCATTGCAAAGGTCGGTCTTTTGAAAAAACTTTAATTCCCGTCTTCCACGACAATTTAAAATTGTCGATCGGCGTCTTCCACTTTTGTTGAGCTTCCATTTTTGCTTTAATTTTTCATAATTCGACACTTATCGGACATTTCCTAGATATTTAAATCCCACTCTCATTGGCATAACCATGGGATAGGGTGACTTATCCTGTTAAATCCATGAACTAATATGCACAAATAGAACCATAAAAAGCATCAAGCTGCCACAAATCGAAAGGCTCAATAGAGCACAATTATAGTTCTCACCCTACCCCCTGGCAAGATCAAGGCATGAAAACCACAAGGGATAGGCCAAGTATAACTTGATAGAGATCCAAAAACCAACTACTCCAACACAAACATGCGGAAAAGAGCTATCAAAGAAGTCACCCTAAGTGTTGGTTTGAACTATCTACCTACCCTAGGACAATTGGACCATGAACTCCTATTAGGCAAGGACTTCTATAGCACGATCTTATATTTGCATATACTTTTGATTCATTACTTTTTTGATACTTTTGGACTTGATACATAGGCATGTAAAAAGGAGGGAACTGAGCATAGTGATCAAATGAGAATAAGGCATCAGCCTTAAGTCTTGACTTGGTACCAAGAATCTACCAAGCGCCGACAAGGCGACACTAAATCCTTTTTCCTTTTGCTCACTTTTATTTTGCTCCAACCATCCTTAAATTTTTTCCGGCTAAAAATCATCCCCACGAAAACAAGGCATTGGCCCTAGGTCTTGACTTGTCCTAAGAAACCTACTAGGCCTTCACAAAGGCAATGATTATCTGCTCTTTAATTTTTCTTTAATTTTTCTAGTTTAGGGATTAGAATCCCTTTTTTCACACCTCTATATACTATATTTTTCAAATATATGCATTATTTATTCTTTTTCTTTTATTTAATGTGCTTCTCTAGCTGCCTCACAACTAACAAAAACTCCTAGAAACAACTGCCTAGTAGGCTAGCAAGACAAGGTCACTAGGCCTACCTTCTAAAAGAGTTCTTAGAGTGCTCAACAATGTCTTCAGAAGAGATAGACTACTACTTAAACCTCACCCGACATACCTAACCTAAACTTTGGGACTTGATGCCTTGACTACTAGTCCCCAACAAAATAAAAATCCCCATATACACAAAACCATTCAGCATAGAGGGAAATAATAATAAAGGAAGGATATTACTTGGACTTGGCCATGAGAAGCTTCGGCACAATAAAAGGCTCACTCTAGGTACTTCGTCAGACCTGTTTGGTACAACACTAAAATAGAAAACCATTAAATGTACCCACACCAAACAAATACATGGCCCTCTTGGCCTAACGAAATATAACATTAGGCAACTAAAACAATCGGCTCTTGTATTAAAGTACTAAACCAATATAGCTTATACACATCCCTCCTTGGAGTAGTATTGACATTCAATAAGACGTTCCATTCCAAGGAGAAAAGAGAGATCCTAGCCCTAAACTAAATGCATCAAATTTTGACCCATACCTCTTACATATACAGCAAGAGGTGTACGCATAAAATGTTGTCTCACCACCCTATGGGTCCAAGATAACAATGATAAATGGGTCTCGACTACTCTTCGCATTACCCATACTAACCATTGCCTACCATATAAAGCATGTTCTAATAAAAGTCCCCACAATTGACCAAGTCCTATTTCATCATTGATGGAGAGATCCAAGCTAGGATCACAATTGAAGAAGATGTCTTCTTCATAAGCATAATTTGCTAATGAATTAGCAAACAGATTCCAATATTGTGGAACTAGTTGAAGAGACACTCGCTCAAACTCGTCAATCAAGCTCATAGCAGCACGACAATACATATGATGAATGGGATTTTGTACTGTGTACATCCCATTCAATTGATTCAAAACCAATTGGAAATCCCCTTTTATTAGTAATTGGTGAATACCATCTTTCTTATCAAGATTCAATCCCATGATTAGGGCTTTATATTCCACCATATTATTAGTAAATCTTGCCCAAGGTAGGTAGCTAATTTCATCGTGATTCTACGTCGGAGATCTCTAATGACTACCCCAACCCTCCCTTTCTTTTTGGGACCCCTAGATGCTCCATCAAAATATAATATATATTTCCATAAAGGGTTCACACATCCGGCCATCATTGATCCTTTATTCATAGCTATGATAGTCAAAATTTATCATATTCAAAGCATGAACCAAAGGCTCTATTCCACCTTCTTCATTGAACCCAACAGAGACGCTTGTCAAAATCCTTAAGCAGTAATGGTAGAAGACTTTGATTTCCCAAACAAATGTCCCATTCTCTTGCTCAATCACTTTATAACCCTTGCTCCACCAAATAAGTCTTTTTGATGGTATCGTTGCTCCAAATATGGGTGTTCTTGTCAAGATTGTGGGAGAGAAGGAAGGAGTCTCACTTGCAGCTTTCTTGCTTGCACAATGGGGGAATACACACAAGGGTGGAGGCTGAAAATAGTTTTCCTCTTCTTAGTTGTGTAAGCCAAAAGAACTCACATACAAAGAAATAGAAGAACCCTATATATGGGTCTCAAAACCAAACTCAACTAACTAAGGTGGCATACTAACTGAGCTACGAACTAGAGTAGATAAGGATAGCTGTCATCTAGCTATTATTCATGGGCGGTGTACCAACCGCATCTACAACTGACAAGTCGGTGACATAAATGCACAACAGTCACCCTGTCATATCACGAGTGGAGCTCGATATCTCAACACTCCCCCTCGAGCTCAATCCCAATTCTTGCACACCAAGCAGGTCTCTGAACTTGCGCAGCTTCTCTGCACCCAATGCCTTCGTGAATATGTCAGCTACCTGATCCTCTGTGCTAACATAAACTAGATCAATAAGACCTAGTAAAACCCTCTCCCGCACATAGTGATAATGCACCTCAATGTGCTTTGTTCTAGCATGATAGACTGGGTTGTTTTCCAAGTGTATACTACTCATGTTGTCACAATAAATGACAACTGGCCCATCTGTAGGTTGAGGCATATCATAAAGTAGCTTATGCAACCAAGCTACCTCACATGCAGCCATTGCTGCACCCCTGTACTCAGCCTCTGTGCTGGACAAGGCAACTGTAGGCTGTTTCTTGCTACTCCAAGTGACTGCAGCACTTCCAAAAGAGAACACATATCCACTGGTAGATCGTCTATCAGAAATACTACCAGCCCAATCAGCATCAGTGTATCCATGCAACTGTATGTGAACCCTAGTCTCATAAAATAGTCCATACTGCAATGTGGACTTCACATACCTGAGTATGCATCTAGCCGCATCCAAATGCGGTTTCCTTGGAGCCTGCATAAACTGACTTACCAATCCAACAACATAGCTCAAATCTGGCCTGGTAATAGTCATATAAATCAAGCTTCCTACTATGCGTCTGTACATAGTAGGGTCTTCCAGAAGATCACCTGCATCTGCGCTCAGCTTCACATTTTTCTCCAAAGGAACTGAAATAGGCTTACAGCCTGTCATCCCATATTTGGATAGCATGTCCAATCCATACTGCCTCTGCAAGAGCTGTATCCCACTTGGTGATCTAATCACCTCAATGCCCAAGAAATAACACAGCTCTCCCAAATCCTTCATCTCAAACTTCTGCTTCAATAGTATTTTCACATGAAGGATATCTTCATCACTGTCACCTGTCATTATCAAATCATCAACATAAATGACAAATAGCATAATACATTTCTCTATTTTTCTCACATAAAGTGAGAAATCTGCCTTGGAAATTTGAAAGCCAATAGTGACAAGATACTGTCCTATCTTGTGAGACCATGCTCTAGGTGCTTGCTTCAAGCCATACAAGGCTTTCTTCAACCTGCAAACAAACTCAGGATGAACAACATGCATATAACCTGGTGGCTTCTCCATATAGACCTCTTCTTGCAAATCACCATGCAAGAAGGCATTCTTTACATCCATCTGATGTAAAGACCATCCCTTTGATGCAGCCATAGCAATGACTGCTCTTACGGTTGCCATCCTTGCAACCGGACTGAATGTTTCTTCATAGTCAATGCCATATGTTTGTGCATACCCCTTGACTACTAATCTTGCCTTGTATCTGTTCACAGAACCATATGCATTGTGCTTCACCTTATAAACCCACTTACAGCCAATTGCATTCTTACCTTTAGGTAAAGGTACCAATTCCCATGTAGCATTTGCTTCCAAGGCATCCATTTCTTCATCCATGGCTTTCTTCTTTTCCCATGGCTTGCTCAAAAGAAGTGGGTTCTGGTTCCTGTATCACTTTGACCATATATGCATAGTGAATGGCTGTAAATCCATCATATTTCAGCCTATCCACAGGATATCTAGCTCTCGTAGACCTGCGCAAAATAGGTTCACTCCCAGGTGCTCTCAAAACATCCCTGGTCTTCCTTACTCCAGGTGTAACAATAGAAGGAATATCCAACTCACCATCAATGCTTTGTTCTGAGCCACTGGATTCACCATCCACATAAGAGTAACTTGCATTTACATCAAACATGGGCTGATCAATCTTCTCTTTTCCTTTTCGTGATACCTGCATACCACTATCTGCATTACTTTGAGAAGATTCTCCTGATCTCAATCTGCCTGTCCATGGCAAAGAATGTGAACCACTGCTAGAGGACGCTCCAGGTCCACTAATATTTTGTGACTGCTGCTGTGAATTCTGTGCAGCATTACCATTTTGTGCATCTACATCATCAATCACATCTCATCTCATCTCATCAAAAACAACATCTCTGCTCACTGTAAACTTACGAGTAGAAGGGTTATAGCATCTATACCCTTTTTGCTGCAGAGAGTAACCAATAAAGATGCACTTCTCAGCTTTTGGATCCAAGTTGGATCTCAACTCATCTGGCACATGTACATAGGCAATGCAACCAAAAATTTTCAAATGAGAAATATGTGGTTTCCTACCAGTATACCTCTCCTCTGGAGTCATCCCATGTATTGCTGTAGTGGGAGTCCTGTTCATTATGTAGACTGCTGTAGCAACTGCTTCAGCCCAATAAAAAACTGGCATGTCTTTTTCATTGAGCATGGCACGAGATACCTCTCCAATATGCCTGTTCTTCCTTTCTGCAATTCCATTTTGTTGTGGGGTATGACTGCATGAATATTGCTGCTTTATGCCATGCTCCTGCAGGAACCTTGCAAACTCATTTGAGAGGTACTCTCCCCCTCAATCTGACCTTAGGCATTTTATTTGCAGGCCTGTTTCTTTTTCAACCATAGCTTTAAGAGTTTTGAAATGCCCAAAAACTTCACTTTTCTATTTCATAAAATACACCCAAACTTTTCTACTATAGTCATCAATAAAAGTGACAAAATAATGACAGCCTCCAAGAGATGCAGCTTTAGTAGTCCACACATCAGAGTGGATTAATTCCAATGGCTTCTCACTCTCTTGAACATGTCTAGGAAATGGTTTCCTTGCCTGTTTTCCAAATTGGCAGGCTTTACATACCTTATGCATTTTTGCAACCTTGAATTTAGGCAGTCCTGCAACAATATTTTGGGCCTGCATTGATTTAAGTCGCTGTACATTAACATGACCAATGCGTTTATGCCAGATATCAATATCTGCAACTACACCGGTCCCATGTGCAAACATTGCTGCACTCAATTCAGGCATGTTTGCATCCAATGTAAACATTCTGCCCTTCTTCTTTCCTTTTGCTATCAAGCGACCTTTATTTTTCATATCCTCAACAAAGCATCCATGAGGATTAAATCTCACTTGCAAGCCCTGCTCAACCAATAGAAACCAGATTCTTGGTGATATTCGGGGCATGAAATACATCGGACATGTATTTCTTTTTCCCATCCTGCATAGACAAAGGAATTTTTCCAATCTGCACAATAGGATGTGGAGTATCATCACTAGTCTCCACAAATCCTGGTTTTTCCATTTTCCTTGCATCCTCCATCCATTCTGCATGACTTGTCATGTGGTTTGATGCACCTGAGTCAACATACCATACATCATTGCTTTCTTCTGCACTTGTCACAGAATTGTTCATGTGCTATACCATAAACAAGTGATCATTTCTGTCATCACCCTGTCTACTAGAAGATGCATAATTCCCTTGTTGCGGTTTTCCATTCATGATGTCATTCTGCTTTTTATAGCAGTCTTTAGCCATATGACCCATTTTACCACAGTAGTAGAATTCAACATTACTGTTTGCATTTTGGCCTCTTTGCCATCCACCACGACCTCTTTGGCTCCCCCTGCCTCTAGAGTTACCACGTCCTCCTCCATAGGACTGGTTTTCTTGAATTTGCTGCATATTCTGATTTCTACCACGGCCTCCGAATCAGCCTCCTCTACCTCTGCCTCTACCTCTTCCAGCATTTGAGTAGAACACAGCTTCTTTTGAAGTTCCTCCTGAAGAAGATGCACCACCATTTCTCAGCTCCTCGGAAATTAGAAGAGCAATCAACTCCTCAAAATCAGGAAATCTTTCACGGACGGAAATGGATGTTCGGAACTGTGCATAATCCTTTCCTAGTCCATTCAAGGTCATAGAAACTAAATCATCATCTTCCACTGGCGACCCAATGGAAGCAAGTGCATCTGCAATCTTCTTCACCTTCATGTGGTAGTCATTGATGCTCATACTTTCTCTTTGCACATTATGCAACTCTTGCTTGAGCTGCATTTTCCTGGCTTGCGTATTTATGCTATACATTTTTGACAAAGTATCCCATGCCTCCTTTGGCGTACTTGCATCCTGAATATGCACAATCATAGAGTTTGAAATACTGATAGACAGCTAGTACATAACTTTCCTGGCTCTCTCATGCCATGTTTTGAATGCCTGCATTTGCTGTTGATTGGGAACATCAGGAAGAACTGATTCTTCTTCATTTCCTGCACCAAATTCGCAATATTATTTTTCCATAAGGAAATTCGTCATTCTAAACTTCCATGCTTGGAAGTTGTTCTTGTCGAGCTTTTCAGTGACAATCTGTGAAAGAGAATCAGACGCCATTACAAAACACTGCAAAAAATTCTCACTGCAAAAAACACAGCTTCACCCTCACAAGGAAAAATCTGCAAAACTGGCGAAAGTGGTATTTGACCACACAGTCACTTCCTAGTGACGATTTTGCATCAACAGGCAACATGGATGATTCTGTAACTCCCAATGTCTCTGCACACGAGCATACGATGCAATTTCTATAGTAACTTTTCACCGACCTGTAGAACAGTGGCTGCACAGCATAAAACTGGGCCTTTTCTTGAGTGCGTGCAGAAAACTTCCGCCTCCAAAACAGGCCCCGAAATGGCCTCAAATAAAAAAAACAAGGTTGCCTAGGGCTAAATCCCTTTCCGCAGCATATACTACCCTCTTGCTTCATCGCGAAGGGCGTCTCAACCTGAGACAATGCACTCCTGCACTTTCCGCCTGTGCTACCTGCAGAGATCGGCTCCCAAAACAGAAAATGAAAGCAACGCTTCTCCTCTTACCAGAACACCGTGAGCTTGGCTTGCTTTCTTGAGCTCCTTACAACGAACAAGGCTCTGATACCATGTCAAGATTGTGGGAGAGAAGGAAGGAGTCTCACTTGTAGCTTTCTTGCTTGCACAATGGGGGAATACACACAAGGGTGGAGGTTGAAAACAGTTTTCCTCTTCTTAGTTGTGTAAGCCAAAAGAACTCACATACAAAGAAATAGAAGAACCCTATATATGGGTCTCAAAACCAAACTCAACTAACTAAGGTGGCATACTAACTGAGCCACGAACTAGAGTAGATAAGGATAGCTGTCATCTAGCTATTATTCATGGGCGGTGTACCAACCGCATCTACAACTGACAAGTCGGTGACATAAATACACAACGGTCACCCTGGCATATCACGAGTGGAGCTCGATATCTCAACAGTTCTAAATAGGGAATTAGCCACCCCCTCAACCAACTTTCAGCCTCTCTTCTTGCAAGTTTCAAATAAATCTTTTATTGACTTGCAAGACAGTTATCTCATTAGTATGCTTAAAGATAATACGATTTAATATTATTTATATTAACCTTGCTATCAAGCTCCACTCCCTACAAATTAGCAAGTAATGTTGTGGACTTATTTTTCCCGATTCTACCTATTTTGTAGGGACATCCCACTTAGGCTCTAGTTTCCTAGGAAACAACTCCCTATGTGCATCATAATATTAAACTAATTTCCCTTTCTTGAAGGTATACTTCTTTGCTTTTAAATCATGACATTGCTTTATTCGATGCTTAGTTGCCTCCTGATGTAACAAACTCTACAATTTGTGCTCAACGATATGTGCTAAAGTTGTAAAGAGCTCAATGATTGCATACCCGTTCCCTAAAGAATGGTTAATTGCAAATCTTATGGTCAGTAGCTTGATCTCTAGGGGTAGTACACACTCCTCACCATAAACTAGCTTGAATGGGGTGTGGCCCCAGTGGCTTGCTTGAAGGTTGTGTTATATGCCCACACTGGCACATATAACTTCTTATCCCAATCTCGTTTCTTTTTTTATAATGTCTTTGATAGAATACCCACAAGCTGTTTATTGGTACTTTTGACTTGCCCATTTGCCTATGGATTATAAGGTGTCATTTTATTTTGTTTGATCTGCCATGATTCTTAATCACCTTATTCAAAAAATGGGTTCCGTAGTCTGGCACTAACTCCTTTGGTGGACTAAATCGGTAGATAATTTGCTCAAGAAGTAGGAAGCTAGGAGTCTCCTTTGCATCATCCTTCCTTGTCACTCATGCTTCTGACCACTTTGTGAAATAATCAGTTGCGACTATGATATACCTCTTCTATGCAAAGGATGATGGGGGTAATAGGCCCCACTTCTCGAATGGTAGTATAGCCATAATAGGAGTCAGTGGGTGCTTCCTATTCTCCCTACTATCATGTCTTTGACATACATGACATCTCTTGACATATTCAAATGCATCCTAGAAAATAGATGGCCACCAACATTTGGCTCTTAAAGCCTTTTGTGTAGTCAAGCAAAGTGTCCTCCACAAGCGAAGTCATGACACTCTTCCAAGATAAACAGAACCTCATTAGGCATAACACATTGGCGATAAACATAATCAACCCCTACCAATATAATGTTCCTACAATCAAGAAAAATGAGGATAACTCCCTTGGAGTTTTGTGGGTCTTTGCTTGCAATAAAAGAAAATCTTGGTTAGTTTAATTACGAACAATATCATTTTGCAATTGCATCTCAAGGTCTCTTATATACGTAGGATTAGTGTTCGTGATTCAAAGATTTTGTTTAATCAATACAAAATTTAGAAATATTAAATATTTTAGGGACACAGTACCTTCCTTGTACTCGCTTAGGTTCATCTTGTACAGACCCAAGTTATACCCCTTGGAATTCGAGGTTAAGAATTCCTCAAAGAAATTATATGCAGGAATTTAATAAAATCTTATTTTATGCATGCAACTTATGTTGCCTATTCATGGGATAAAAGCCTGTTAACTGTTTTTATTTAAGAAAATTAGTACGTGAAGATCCATGATGGGTGCTTGGTATTTGTTTGTAATCCTCGTACTCGCCATTCCATTTGTAGTAATTGTGTCCGCAACGTTATTGGCAGGTCCTACCTTTGCGACTGTCGTAGCTTTCTTCTTCAAGGCCATAGTCTTTAGTCGCGAGATCACAAAAAAAAAAAGGAAAATTAGCAAAGGAGCTTGGGGGTATTTAGATTGACAGGGGGGAAGCGATCACCAAGAATTTTGAGAAATCGAGAAGAATCTTGATTCCACAGGAAGAAATAGGATAGAAGGGATGGAGGAATTGAATTTGAGAGCTCGGTGAGTATCCTCCTTGTCTTCTTGATGAGAAATTCCGGTGCTCACACTTCTCTTGCCTCACTCGCTCTTGTTCTATACTCCTGAGAAGGGCCTCTCCCCTCTTGCTCGAATTGCTCTTCATGGCTCCCCATGCCTCTTATTCATAGCTAAATTAGAGAATAAGGGTTGTGGCTAAGAAGAAGAGTTCTTTATGGAGGGAATCTTAGCAAAATCGGCAATTTGAAGCTTCCAAGATGCAATATGATGCTTTGACCACAAATATGATGGTTCTGTTGGCTCTAAAAGGGGGGTAAAACCAAAGGACACTTGGTTAGAATTCTTCCAGATCACTCCTTTTTCTCCCTATTTGAAGTGTTGTTTGTTTCATGTAAATTGTGATCGTGACATGCACAATTTTTCCAATCCTTCTTTATGTATTAAATCTCCAAAGCTGGCTAAAAAAGCCAATTGTTTTTTTACATGACACCTTGTTCTAGAAGTTTCCATAGATTTTTAGGATATTTATAATAAATAATATCCAATATGTAAAAAATATGTTAGTTTTGTTCAAAAATTTAGTATTTTTGGACCATTAATGACTCATAACTCTCGTTCACATGGTAACTTCTGTGATGGGTGGCTACAATCCTTGTCAATTCGGGTTATGATCCTCAGGTCTTTTTGCTCGAGATCTTCTCTATTTAATGATTTTAGAGTTCTTGAATTTCATTTTGCAAGAAGTTGGAAAGATTTTAAATGAAAGTTGGGATATCACATCCTCTTCCCTTAGAGGAATCAAGATGTCCTCATCTCAAATGAAACTAGGGATATTAGTTACATAGTGATTCATGATCAATCCAAGTGGCATCCTCTTCAGGGTAGTCTTTCCCTAGATGAGATATTCTCTAAGGGTTTTTCTTCTTAGAGTCTTCTCTTGCATGTCAAGTATCTTTTCTGGTTGAAGTTCTTAGCATTATAATTTGTTGGTCGTTAAGTACATGGTCTAGATTAGGGACATATGCTTTCAATAGACTAACATGAAATACATTATATACTTTCAAGTTGTTAGGGAGTTGAAGCTTGTATGCATTTGACCCTAGACACTTTAGCACCTTATATGGCCCACAATACTTGGGACTTAGCTTCTTGAATTCCCCCAAAGATAAGGAACTTTTCTTTGGGCGAACTCGTAGGAAAACCATGTCACCTTCTTTGAAGATGAGTTCTTGCCTTTGTTGATCAACATATGCCTTCTGTCGATCATTGGCGGCTTGAATATCTTGCCTTATAGCTTTCACTTGTTGCTAATCCATTTCTTTCATCATTTGCCTAGATACTTCTACCCATAGGGTAGGATCAGAAAAAATTAATGGGGTAAGACAATCTTGCCCATATAGTGCTTGAAAAGGAGTCATTTGAATACTTTGATGGTATGATGCATTGTAGGCAAATTCAAATAAGGGTAGATATTGGATCCACAGTTTGGATTCCCTATTACAATAAGCCCTCAGTATCTCCTCAATAACTTGGTTTGACCCGCTCTATTTGACCATTGATTTAGGGATGGTAAGTAGTACTGAAGCAGAGTTGGGTTTCTAGAGCTTCAAACAAACTCTTCCAAAAGTTTTAGGTGAAGAGAGAATCGCGGTTCGCTGATGATTCTTTGGGGTAATCCATGTAACCTAAAATTTTCCTTAATGAAAATCCTTGTGATATCGAAGGCCTCGTAATTGGTTTTTACAGGAATAAGGTGTGCAACTTTTGTTAACATATCAATGACTATCGTTATGGAGTTATATCCTCCTTGTACTGGGGGTAATACAACTACGAAATCCATGCTGATATACTCCCATTTCATTTGAGGGATGTCAAGTGGCTGGAGCTTTCCTGGCATCTTCACATGCTCGGCTTTAATTCGTTGGCAGTTTAGGCATTCTGTGACATACTTGAGTGCATCACCCTTGAGTCTTTCCCAGTAGAAGCTTCTTCTGATTGTATTAAGAGTCTTAGCATAATTACAATGACCTAAAAATGGGGAATCATGAGCTTCCCATAGTATTTTCCTTTTGAATTTCTAACTTGCAGGAATACATAGTCTTGTCCTATAATAGGCAAGCTCCTCGTTTATGGAAGAGTCTTGATACTTAGACTTGAGTTTTGGATTTGAATCCTTGACAAAAATTTCTCTTAACAAGTCCTGATAGGTTGGATCCTTCATCGCCTCTTCTTTAGCCATTTTTAGGAGAGGGTTAGTGGGCATTGAAATCATTGTGGTTTGGTAAGAGTTCCATCCCTAGAGGGATCTTCTAGGATTAGAGCATTAAGGAATGATTTATAGCTTAGAGCATTTGCAATCACATTCTCCTTGCCTCGTCTATACTTGATTTCAAAGTCAAATTCTTGCAAGGTCTCAATCCATGGGCATTGTCTCTATTGAGATCTGGTTGAGTAAAAATTCACTTTAGGCTCTTATGATTAGTTTTGACTAGAGAAAACCTATTACCAAGCAGGTAATGTCTCCATAGTTTAAAGACATGAATTACATCAAGTAATTCTAGATCATGTGTGGCATAGTTTCTAGAAAGCTTCACACTTCCTTGATTGTTGTTGGGGGTGGCTAGTCTTGTACATCATGGACCTTGGTAGGATCCACTAAAATGCCATCTGTTGATACTATGAATCCTAGATATTCAACGTGCTTCTTGAAGAAAGCACACTTCTTCTTTTTAGCATGCAGTTTGTGGGCTCTCATTATTTCAAGAACTTTTCATAGTTGTGGTTCATGGTCTTTTTCATTCTTGAATATGTTAAGATATCATCAAAGAAGATGAGAACAAAGGCATCAAGGTAGGGTCAGAAAATGTCTTGCATCAACCTGTTGAAGGTGGCAAGAGCATTTGTTAACCCACATGGCATCACAATAAAATCATAATGAGCGTACCTTGTGTTAAAAGTAGTTTTAGGGATATCTTCCTCCCTAATTCTTATTTGATAAAATCCTGATTTGACATCAATCTTTAAAAAGGCCTTTGCTCCTTGGAGTTGGTCAAGCAACTCATCTATCCTAGGAATTGTATATTTCTTTTCATTGTTACTTGGTTTAATCCACAGTAATTGATACAAAGGTGGAGTGTTTCGTCTCTCTTTTTCTGAAATAGGATCGGGGCTCCCCATGGTGAATTACTTGGCTGAATGTATCCTTGGTCTAATAGTTGTTTGAGTTGTTATTTTAGCTCAATGGATTCAAGAATTGATATTCGGTAAGGTCATTTGGCAATGGGGGCAGTGCCTCATGGAATGAGTTGAATTTCATGATCTACTTCCCTTGATGGTGGGAGCTATGTCAAGTCTTCTAGAAAAACATCTGCATATTCTTTTAGCCAAGATGGTTGATCCTTGGCTTCACTATCTTGATAAGCCTTGTTGAGTTTAATTAGATAGACGGGTAATCCTTTCTTTAGTCCCTTTACTATTCGAGAGGCTTTAGCCAGCTAAACCTTTGGGTTTCCTACTTCTCCTTGAGTGGTTACTTATTCTCCCTTTGAGTGTTGGAATATGATTTGGCCCTTTCTGCAATGGATATGGGCATTATTTGGAATTAACCAATCCATTCCTAACAAACACTCATAAGCCCCGAGGTTCATAATTTGAAAGTTCATTTTGGAAGAATTACCACCCAAGCTAAATTCTACCTTGCTAGTTTGTTGTGTTGATAGAACTTCTTTGCCATTTGCTAGTCCCACAAGTATTATATGTGCAAGAATAGTGCTTATGCCTAGCCTTTTTGCACATTTTGGTGATACGAAAGAGTGGGTAATTGCACAATCAATTAAAATTCGAAAGGGTTTACCTTGATAATCTGTTGGTGTTTGAATTACTGAGGACTGGTGATTTGGACCCTTCTTATTGAGAGTGGTGTGTACTCTGGATCTTTCCATATGGGATTCCATTGCGGGATCTTTATTATTATTGTCCTCCTTTAGGTTTATTCTAGCAACCTTTCCATTGGCATCTTGGCTTTGCCTATGAAACTGACCTTGGCTTTGGGCACTGCCTCTTAAAATGTCTTGGTTCATTGCAATAGAAACATCTTGGAGTCTCATTACTCCTTCTTGTGGGTATAAAGCTTCCCACTATTCAAAGAGAGGGAGAGACATACAGAGAGTGGGGCAGACTCAAGAGCCTTTAGGCTCATGTTCTTTCTTCTTCATTATTCCACATTTTTTCTAAAAAAAACACAAAATAAGAGTAAGTATTACTCTAGATCTAACTGACCAATACCCAAGACCAATACCAGACTAACCCTACACCGACTTATTCAATGATACACACATGAATAACTGTATGTAGCTGGAGTCAGTTTGTCACACACGACATAAAGAAGGACGGGGAAATACGAGGAGCTTGATTTCTAACACTCCCCCTCAAGCTTAAACCATCTGCAATACTCCAAATAGCTGCCTAAAATAGATGAACTTATCTCTATCAAGTGATTTGGTAAAGATATCTACTACCTAGTCTTCAGTCTTCACATGCATCAAGTCAATTTGCTCTGCTAGTACCATTTCTTTGATGAAATGGTAATGAGCTTCAATGTGTTTTGATCTTCATGATAGAAGGGATTTCTTGCAAGCATAACACTGCTCAGATTATCACAATGTAGCTTCACTTTGCTATCCAAGTGGATCCCCAAGTCATTCAGTAACTTTTGTAGCCCAATAGCTTCATAGGCCACTAAGGCCGGACCACGATACTCAACTTCTATACTAGACTATGCAACTATAGGCTGTTTCTTACTCTGCCAACACTGATCATGCTGCTACCCAATCCAAATGCATAGCCCAACTGGTTGACCTCCTGTCATAAGCACAACTAGCCCAGTCAGCGTCAGTAAAACCTGTCAAGTCAAGGGGTTTCCCATATGCATAAAATAGCCCATAATTTGTCATAGCCTTTACATACCTCATGATTCTCCTAACTACATCCAAATGTGGTTTGCGAGGCTTCTGCACATGGATTGACTCATCAGCCCCACAACATAGCTCAAGTCAGGATGAGTAATGGTCAAGTAGATCAAGCTAGCTACCATTTGCCTATACATGGTTACATTCTCAATCTCTGTCCCACCATCAATCTGTAGCTTGACATTTTGTTCTAAGGGTGTATCCATAGCCTTGCATTCAGCCATACCATACTTTTGTAACACTGCTTCTGTAGCAACCATATGCCTTGAGGTGTAGACACTACCTCAATGCCCAAAAAATATTTCAACTCACCAAGATCTTTGACTTTAATTTTAGCCTGCAAACATGATTTAATGTTAGCAATCCCACTCTCATCATCTCCAGTGATAATAAGATCATCAACATAAACAACTAGAAATACATAGCCATGACCTATCTTTTTCACAAACAAACTGTGATCAGCATCACCCAATTTAAACCCATGCTATTGTAAATAACTGCTAATTTGAGCATTCCATGATCTAGGTGCCTGTTTCAATCCACATAATGTCTTTTTCAGCATGTATACATGTGCTAGAAATTTCGAACGCACAAAGCCTTCAGGCTGCTCCATGTAGACCTCTTCCTGCAACTCACCATTCAAAAAGACATTTTTTGCATTCATCTGCCATAGTTTCCAGCCTTTAGCTGCTACCAATGCAATGATAGTTCTGACACTAGCCATTTTAGCCACAAGGATGAAAGTCTCCTCATAGTCAAGACCGTACTACTGCGCATACCCTTTTGTAACTAGCTTGGCCTTGTAGCATTCCAATGACCCATCTCATTTGCACTTAACCTTGTACACCCATTTGTAGCCAATGGGAACTTTGCCATCAGGAAATTGCACTAAATCCCATGTTCCATTTTCAGCCAAAGCTGAATACTCATCCATGGCAGCATGCCAGTTCTCATCTGCAACTGCCTCATCAAAATTGGTTGGTTCTTTAAAACCTGTCACTTTCATCATATAAGCATAATGACGGGCTGGATGTCCAGTGTAAGTAAACCTGTCAACTAGCCTTCTGATTCTCTCAGATCTCCTCAACTATGGCTCACTCTGAGCATGCCTCTCAGGAGGTAGTACATACCGATTTTGCCTAGCACATGGCATCATAACAGAAAAAATCCCCAACTCAGTGTCCAAGCTATCATTGCTAGATGACTCATAACCTATAATAAGTGGTCTTGTTACATCCTCAAACACTTTTTCTTTTCCCTTATCCAGTCTCCCCCCTCACTGACATATCCATGTCAATGGATGTAGGAGTGCGATTTCGCAATCTGCCACACCAAGGACTCACTGTAGATGATACATCACCTATCTGATCACTCATAGATGTACTAATTGCAGGGGTATTTTTAGCATTACCCATGATGGCTGATCCATCAATATTCACAGTTACTAGATTCCCATACCAGGAAGCTAACTCGTCAAAGACAACATCCCTGCTTATCAACCTCTCATGCGTAGACTACACATAGTATTTATAGGCTTTTCTTTACTATGCATAACCCAAAAACACGCTCTTTACTGCTTTAGGATCCAATTTCTTTCTTTTTTCATTTGGTATATGCACATATGCACAATGCATCCAAAAACTTTTAAGTGCCTAATGTCAGGTCTATGACCATACAACCTCTCATAAGGTGTAACCTCATGAATCCCTGCTATAGGAGGACAAGAGAACCTTTCCAATGTGTGAAATTGGGTGGCATGAATCATCACCCGTCTGCACATAACCTAGGTTTTGTAAGTCTTGCATCTCTCTAAACCATTCAACACGATTGGTCATATGATTAGATGTGCCTAAATCAACATACCATACATCATCATGTGTCCCCTTTCCTGTAACTGCATTCATCATATGCTACATAACAAACAGATACTCATTTTTGTCTTCATTCTGTCGTGAAGAAGATGCATAGTTTCCTTGCTGCAAATTGCCACTGCGAATATCATCCTTCTTAGCATAACAATTGGCTGCAATATGTCCTGCTTTGCCACAATAATGGCAAACAATAGAAGAATTTCCAGAGCCTTTTTTTTGCCATGCACCTCTTCCTCTAGAGCTCCACCTGCCTCTAAAGTTTCCTTTGCCTCCAGAAACCTGCATTTCACCAAACTGTTGATTGAACTTGTTTTGCTGGTTATCGCCAACATGTCCCATACCACAGCCTCTCGAAGAGGATCTACCACGTCCCCTTTCTGAACTTGAGTAAAATGCTTGGACTTGTTCACCATTTCTTTCAGACAAATCACCCTGCATATTGATCTCTTCAGTAATCATGAGAGAGATCAGCTCATCAAAATCTGGAAATGGCTTCCATACATATACTGAAGTAACAAATGATTTCCATGCCTTCTCATTGTTAAGGCCACTCAGAGTGGATGAAACCAAATCATCATTATCCGGCATTGCATCAATTGCTGCTAAAGCATCTGCAATGCTCCTCACCTTCAACACATACTCATTGACATATATTTTCCCTTTCTTCAAGGCATTCAACTCTTACTTGAGTTGAATCTTTTGTGCCTTTGTATTCACTGAAAACATGCTCTCAAAAATTGTCCAAGCTGCACGTGAAGTTTCTGCATTCCTGTTATGTCCAAGCATAGTATTATCAATGACTGTAGATAGCCAGTACATTACCTTTTTGTCTTTCACATTCCACTCTTTCCATGCTTTTAACTCATTTGCAGTAGGAGGGATACCCAGCTCTGGCTCCTTTTCTTCACCTGAAACAAACTCATAAAGGCCCTTTCCAATGAGGAAGTTCATCACACGAAACTTCCATGAAGGGTAGTTGTTCTTGTTGAGCTTCTCAATAATGGGATTTCCACTGTTCTCTGCCATTATCACAAATAAGGATACAACACAACAAGCTAGTCTTCTGCAATCTTTCACAACACATGCACATCAATACACCAATTGATTGCTCAATAGTACATGTAATCAACAACCTGTTTGTAGCTAAACCTTCTGTTTACTTCCTGCAAACACCTCAAAAATTATAGATTCGCAATCTGTAACTTGCACACCCACTTTCGGTCAATATAGCTGAAATCACAGTATACCTTGAAATTGCTGTCCACAATGTTGCGGCTCTAAAAAGGGGCCTGAAACGGCCTCATATGCCCAAAATAATTGCGGGAAAGCCCTAGAGAACTTATGTTGAATATATAGTGATATTGCTTGCACACCAAATCTCACAGCAATTTGAGATTTTTGCTCGATCCTGCTTCCGGTGCCTCCACATGCACTATCCAAGAGAGAGAGTGGAAGAATGGGAGAGCTTCTTACCCGCCGTTGCTTGCTTTCTTGAACCTTGCTTCTTCTCCTTCACTTCAGCCTTCAAAATCAGCCTCTCTCAGTGGCGTAGCTCTGATACCATATCAAGAATCGCGTGGTGGGGGGACTTGCTTGAGCCGTTGCTCCAAACACACACTGTATACACAAGAGGAAGCTCACTCAAGAACACAAGAAGAGAGATGGAGGCCAAAACGTTTTCTTGCTGATTTTTCTTCTTCTTCCACACACTATACAATGTACACAAAGTATAGATAAGATACAACATAAAGCACGTGTTGAGCTTGCTATCTCAATAGTAACTTATCTATACTTTGTGCACAATGTATTGTGTATGGAAGAAGAAGAAGAAACCGGCAAGAAAATGCTTTGGCCTCCATCTCTCTTCCTATATCCTTGAGTGAGATTTCGTGGATTGATTGGAAGAAGAAGTCCAACTATGGGTGAAGAGTGTAACTCCTCAATAATTTTCAACCTAAAAGATTGACACTTCTTCCAATCACTCCACAGATCCTAATGTTCTATCATCTTTGATTGATATGATTGACCAATCCATTATCTCAAAAGTTACTACTTTGAATTTGGAGGTGAATCCCATACAGTCATAGCCTTTTTCTCTATGACCAAACCTATCATTTTAGCTAAGGACCAAGCCTCTAGTACTTCAGTCTCACAACAAAATACTAATTCTGTGATTCACAAATCTTATTCTTCTCGGCCAGAAGCTGTAGTGCATTTAAAGCTAGTTAAGAGATCTCTCGTGGAGGCCTTAGAAAATATGAGGCAACAAAAGGATCAATCCAAGATTATGAGTTCCAAGGAACTAGATGAAATACTTCTGACTTCACTCACTTGTGCACATATTCATTCTGACATTGGAATTTAGATTATTGAGAATAAGACACTTTTAGAAAGGCCTCTAACATGGTCAAAGCAATCACAATTTTTTTGGTTCTATCCAATGGTTGTGGGAGAAGTCATGAAGAAAATAACCAAGGAAGAGCAAGAGAAGCATTGCTTGATTACTATGTTCCACCCTAAGTAGTGCATGGAAAGGAAGGAAGACATTGTGGCATTGGCCCAAAAAGCATAAGGTCAAAATGAGTTTGAAAGAAAATGGTATTCTAGTCGAGGTTTAGCTACAATATATGGCAGCCTTGTAATAACCTTTATTGAGAAGAGAAAGGCACTTTAGGCATCCATGCATGATCCAACATATGTAGCGCATGCATTTCTGAGAATGCTTGTGATTGTCCATGGTGTCAATATTTCTAAACTTGCTAAAATAGATCACTTATGTGACAAAATACTTTTAGAGGAAAAGCTACACATTGCAAGTCAATTGGGACAAATCAACATAATGATTTATGTCATTAGATATATTTTCTATCTTACATATGACCCACATCTTCTTGATGGCCATGCTTCATTATAGTACAATCCCAATTTCTTTGAATGGTTTATCCCCACTTGGGTGGATGACACAACATCTCATCTTTTCTTTGCTTCTAATACCACACAAAATGACTCTTTATCCCATGATGTGAAGTAGAGTGATGTATATAAAGCTTCTTGTGACATTCACATAGTGGCTAAAAGTAGCATGCTTGAAATTTCAAACCCTAAGGCCATAGCTACTAACATCCCTACTAGCTCACACCATCAATTCGACTAAGTTGAGCTAGCTGAACCCCAAGTTGCTCCAAGACAAGGCTACTCAGACCCCCTCTAGATTAGCCCTACTAAACCAAACCCTCCTTTTGGTCTCTAGCATTTGCTTATTTGTCGACCACTCAATATCATGGCTGTTCATTTGGCAAAATAAATTCAGTTCCTTTGAAAAAAAATGGCTACTCCAATTTGATGCCATATTCACTACTTATCTAATTGTTTGCAATGGTTGATTTAGGCCTTGTTGATGATGAGCTAATACAAGTTTCTTCCAAATGGCATCCCATTTGGAAAGAGAGTGAACACCTCTACCACAAAATTCTATTGGTTCCAACAACTGTGTATGCTAAAATCCTTCCTTAGAAGCAATTGTAGTCATGTTGAATTATTCCCGCTTATGCTTTTATGACCTAGAATCAAAAACCAGTCAAGCACTTGATGAACTTGAGCAAAATTCTTGCTTTCTTGATTTGGAAAGAAGAATGCTTGGTTAGTTAGAGCAGAGTATTGAGAGACAAGGTGAGAGATTGTGGTGGCCGAAGTGAGTTATGACTTTTAAAACAATAAAAGTTCATCCAAAGTCTTGATTTTTGGTGGCTCAACAGATACCCTAAATCAGGTAGAACCAACGTGGCCACTAGGATTCATATTTGTTAGGACCTAAAATGGGCTTGACACTGGCTCTCGGGGCTGTCACTGTGTACAAAAATGTGTATCACATGAGTTCAAAAAAGGGGAATATAAAAAAAGATAAGCTTATGTTTATACATTCACAGAAGGAAATATTTTAAGACGTATAAATTTGTCACATAAGGGGCTTTTATATTTTATATACATGATTTTTACAAAAGGGTATTGTTAATTTACAAAATTGACCTAGATTATTTTACAAAAGGGTATGATGAGCCCGAATAAGTAAACATAGTACTTTTGTTTTTTTGGGTACTAAGTCCACTTTTTCAAGTCATGATCTTACAGAGTCCTTAGGGGGTTCATTATGGGATACTTACAGAATCACATTAGTGCAAGAGTTTGGGGTTTCCTCAAATAGTACAAAAGTCTACATATTAGGCCCATACCCACCCATATTAGGGGTTGGCCCCCATTAATTTTCCTCCCCATCTATAGAAATAAGGGAGGGGGTTCAAAAATGTGTATCACACGAGTCACTGTATATCCTAGGTAAGTCACTATGTATGGTTCTTGAATATTATTGAGGTATATCAACTCTAAAGGCAACTATATTCAAGCTTAGGGTCAAAATCCCTACAAATTTACGTCGGATAAATGCATTTGACTTGGGTTATTAGAAGCAATCAAGATTTAAGTGAGAAGTACCCCAAGGTAACAAGAGTGTTGGCTCAAGGCAAGGGTGTTGGAAATAAACCTAATGCAACACCTGTGGAAAACAAGGTCTCTTCCTCTCTCTCGCTCCTCAGTTCTTGATAGGCAAGCTTGTACTACCACTTTTTTGCTATGTGGCAATGAAGTTGCCCAAGAAAATACCAGTCTCTCCATTTTTAGTCCAACTTCATGGACTGAAAGAAGTTCTGTTGATTTTGGGCTGGAGTCAAAGTCACAAAGTCACACCTGCATAACTTGAACCACGTCGACCATGCCTAGGTCAATTGACCTAGGTGTGGCATGGCTCTAATCTAGCTTGAGGTAATCATCTTTCTTATCTCTTAAGAGAAGTACACCGAAGTTGATCCCCGCAGCACGAAATGAAAACCAAACCTATGTGGCAAGTGGAGAAAAAAACTTTGAAAAAAATACAAATAATTCTAACTAATTGATACTCTCTCTCTCCCCAATGGGTGTTGTGCATGTGCTACAAATTAGTAACACCGCATGTGCTACAATTAATGCTTTTCTTCTTCTTCTCTTTGTCTTCATCTTCATCTTCGTGAATTCTCTCTCTTTCTCTCTCCTGCATCCAGGAGGGATCACTTGCTATTAGCGACTTCGACGACTGCTACTACATCCTAGGATAGTATATCTCCCTGCATCTGTTACATATACACATCGCACCACTTTATCACAGCCGACAGTTGTTCCCCTATCACAGCCGACATTTGTTCCCCTTTTGTAGCCATTATCTGGAGTACCAGAGCTACATACACACATACACATACACGAAACTTATCACACTCACAGCACCGTATTTTCAGTTTCCAGTTTTTAGCTTTTCATTCAGCACTTTTATTTTGGATAGCTGGACCTCATCAGTTGTATCACAGTTTGTATCATAGGCCAGTTTTGGTCTTTAGAAGACGTTAATATAACTTTCTTTCTTTTTTTCTTTCTCACACACACACACACACACACACACACACACACACACACACACACACACACACACACACACACACACACACACACACACACACACACACACACACACACACACACACACACACACACACACACACACACACACACACACACACACACACACACACACACACACACACACACACACACACACACACACACACACACACACACACACACACACACACACACACACACACACACACACACACACATGATCCTTATGGGATGCCTAGGTGTAACGAGCAATCATGCAGACCTCTCTCTTTTAAAACAAAAAAAAGTGGCATTCTAAAGAGGAAAAGTAACACTGATGGACATGGCTTGGCAACCAAAGAATTTCTAAGGGAGTGCATTGAACTCATGGATGTAATGTTTAATAAGGTATGAAAAGAATAAGAAATGTCTTCAACAAACCCATTACTTGATTCAACCACATAATTTGAGTTTGCAAAAGGTGTAGAGCAACTTTATGAAAAGTTTGAGGAATTCCCAATCCTTTCCATAGATTTCCCCACGCTCTTACTTCCATCCTTCATAATGAGTGAATTCCTCATCCTATGCTTTAACATGCCTCCCTCTACAGTTCAACCAAGGCTGTTCTTTGTATACTCAACTAACCCAATGAAACTATGTTAATCTTTTTCACCTATGTTGACGTAACTCTTGCCTTACATCGATTACATTTTTCCTTCAATTATCATATTTTTTAATGTATCCAATGCTATTTCCCTTGCACATCCAAGTCTATTTCCCTTATGTAAGGGAAGGGATGTTGGAACACTAGAAAACTTGAGGAAGAATGATCACAAAGTTAAGGGCTACTTGCACATTGTTAAGACATGATTACCACTATGCGTTAAGGCTCCCAAGAATATACATAGACATGTGTTCTTTTAAAAAAAAAATCACCGCAAACTTAAAACCACTACCTTGTACTCAAATGACATTCGTTATACATCAGGGACACACATACACACAACCTCAACCCTTGTTGAATTAATTAAAAGTACAATCTATTTAAAGAGTCACTAGTTATGCAATTGAATTGAATCCACAATATGAGAAACTCTTAATACTTGATGCATGCTTCAAATTGGAAAGCATTGGTAATGAAATTATCATAATGTAGATGTGTTGCGGTTATTAGAGCAACATAAAGTTTATGGCTACCACACAAACGTGATGAAGATGGAGTCATTTTAGTCATTTTGGAAACATACCTTTTAGTTTCATCAAAGGGAGCCTTAAGTGTAGGCACCCAACACTCAGCGCCCGGTCTGTGTGTGCCAGACTCGCACCAACTAAAACCTCCTTTTAGAGGAGATGCTTGAGCCAATAGTAGATTCTTGAAGAGCAAGGCCATAGGCCAAAAATGGGTGCACCCAATAGCATATAAGGGTACTAGTAGGTATATATTTGGGCCATTCACAATTTGAGACATTTGAGCCCAGGTGGGTTGCTAATGAATGACCAGGGGCCAAAAATGGGTGCGCCCAATAGCATATAAGGGGACCAGTAGGTATATATTTGGGCCGTTCATAATCTAAGACATTTGAGCTTGGGTGGGTCGCTTATGAATGGTCGGGGGCCTGAGATTCATTTCAAAATGTGGGGTCCATGACTGACTCCCTCTTTTATCATCATAAGAACAAAGAAAATAATTAAATAAATTAGGAAAAAAACAAACATTTCTCTACTAGACCGCTACAAACTCCTACTCCCAAGGTAGGCACACTCAAAAATGCGTGCGCGCTCTCTCTCTCTCTCTCTCTCTCGTGTCTTTGTTGCCCTTTCTTTAGCTTTGCTAGAGAGGGTAGAGTGTCTTCGTCTATACCAGCTCTTGCTTCTGGCTTGCTTGCTTGCGAGCCAATTTTAGGCTATTTCTCTAATCGCCATGCCTGGTTCCTACCTACCAATCTTACATGCCCACTCCCATCAAGCCCTGTCATGCTAGCCCAAGTTGCCTGTGCAGCTTCCAGACCCTTCTTAAACCTCTCAACCATGCCATCCATCCCCTCAAAACAACCCGAGTACAAGTATTGGTTCGTTTTTTGATAGAATACAACATCAAACACAATAAGAGAGACAATGTCACACAAAGCACAATGCGCTGCAGGTGCACCTAGGGCTTGGCGGCTAATGTCTCCTTTGTGCTCGATCGATTCCCAAGCTATGGAAAATTTTGGGTCCACAACAACACCATGGATGATGAGGAAGAGCCTCCCTCCCCTTTGTCCACCCATCGACCTTGCCACCAAGGAAGTAGGCCAACTTTTGTAGCAACAGAGGGAGTTCTCCGTTCGTGACCTTGCTAGCAAACTCAAAAGAGAGCAGGCTACTACACAGGCTGTTGTAGCTAAGCTGCCTGAAGATTTATGGCAACTATACTGCTTATTAGCTTCATATGTTGTGAGAGTTTACGTTGGGAATTTATAGGACGAGCCTTGGAAATTTGTGTAAACATCTATCAGAGGTGCATTATTGTTGTCTCTTACATGCAACAAAATTTTTGAATGTCCTTTCTCCATGTGCAGATCATAGAGGCGACTTCATTGGGTGAACAAGCTCTCCTTTAGAGGCTTCGCAAAGTTATTGAGGCATTGCATGGTCGAGTTGCAGGGCATAACAAAGATGATGCAAAAGAAGCTCTAAGTGCTGTAAGTGCATATGCTCCATGATCAATGTGATTGTGTAACATGATACAACAAGGCACACATATAATCAAACTCTAAGTCCTGATTTCAAACCTTTATGCCACATCCAAAGATTAATCATTTCATAGTTAATTCACAATTGCATTAAGTGCTTGTCAATCCACTTGTTTACATGTATAAAATCCTATTTTCTTGGGATGTTATGCTTCAGAAAGTGCTCTATAATGTTTTGACTTGCAACAACCTGGTTGACACAATTTTGCAATATGCATATTTGTAGGTGGAAGCATTATCGGTGCAAATGGGTCAAAGGGAGGCAGAGCTAGGTCAAGAGAAATTGGAAGTTAGAAAACTAGCTGCCCTTTTTAAATAAGTATGTTACACCTCTCCAATTATAGCAAACCAGATATTGTTTCTATCAATCATGCTAGAAGGAAGCTAGAACTCTGCTTTCCTTGCTTATTATTTCAACGTTATCTCTATGTAATAGTGCAAAGAGAAGCAATAGATGTTTTGGTTTAGGGTTGAATATGTTAATTTTTAGCTTTTATTCCACAAGTGAAGACATTGTTTTGTCTTTTGTCTTAAATGAACATGCCTCTCCTTATAAATTGCTTTTAACTAATCATCTCTATTGAAAAAATGAGACATCTTTTTTTGGCTTTTCACCATGTTTTACATCACATTGTTGATAAACTTGAATAGGGTTTGTCGGGAGGCTGAAATCACAGTGCTTGTTATCCCAAATTTGGGTTTTTATTGCAGCTTTTGAGAAACATTTCATGTCCATGTATTTTCCAGGCATCTGATGATGCCAAGAGAATGGTGGAAGAGGCTCGAGTAGTTGCCCTAGCAGAGATTGAGTCTACACATGCTGCTGTCAAGAGAATTGAAGATGGACAGGTTGAGAAGGAGTGCTTCCATGGTGTTTTAAACCAGAATGTGCAGATCTTTCACTGGTTATTTTGATTTTTATTTTTATAGCCTCTGACTCTTTCAAGGAGCAAGTTCAGGCTATGATGAAAATGCAGGGATGGCAAGTTGCCGTTGGAGATACAGACACACCCAAGTGATTGGGAAGTGAGAGGAGCCATTTTCTTATCAGTTGAGCAGCAAGTAGCTCTTGGTTATAGGATCCTTGCCCACCTTCCATATGTTTCATATGTGAGGAAGAGTGTTGGATATTTATTTGCAATCCAGCATGGTGCAAATGTGATCTATGGTGCATATGAGAATGCATTTGTAATAGGGGGTATTTGAGCAAGCACTTTGACTTGGAGCTATCTAATAATAAGAGCAATGATTTATTGCAGTATTTATCATTTCATAATAGAACAATGGTCAACCCTTACATTCACTTTGGTCAGCAGAAATCCATGTGGCCTAGGGGCTTCCCTCTGGAACCTGTAAGCAACATAAATGCAAAGATTCATTATTGACATGTGCCAAGTGGAAAACACTTTATTCAACAAGGATTAGCCAATGGGTTCCTTGATGTTGATGTTGTTTTTTATAATACTCAAAAATCAGAATCTGAGTTGCTTGATATCAAGTTTGATACACATGCCCTTCATGTTGCACTTCCACAAGCTATGATGGCTCCCATTAATCATCTCAATACATTGTTCTATTCTCAAGCTTTCTGGGTGATCATGCATCCTGTATCAATAAACCCTTGAGTTTCAAACATAATGAGGGGATATTGGGTGCAAAGACTCTTATGGGAGATTGGGGGTTATATGATACTCTATCCACCATCGATTGACTGGCAAGATACCTTGAAGCAACATTTCTTTGAAGATGAAAAGGAATTACATGAAAGTGTTGACACGCTGACTGACTTTTTGGTCTCTTGGAGATCAAAGAAGGCAAGTTGTTGATCTAAGCTATTCTATGGCTCAAGCAGGTTTTTGGATAGCTCAAGATGTGGATTATATTATGGCTTGGCTTCATGATCTTGTTTTAGTGGGGTATACCCAACCAAGAATGTTCACTCTTGAAATTGACAGGGGGAAACCTCTAAGAGATTAGTCAATACGTTGGGAGTTCGTGCCTCTGGCACCTCCCTCCACACACCTTGGTGTGGTTGAAGCTTCAACAGTAGGCTTTGAAGTTGGAAATTTGCTCAGATGGAGAAATTTTTTCGGGGATGTTGTCTTAATCATGTTCTGTGATTGGCCAGCTAATAAAATAACACTTGGATGGAGAATGCTTTATGGCAAAATTTTCAAAACTTTGGTTATACTTTCTGAACAAAGTGATCCATCTTTTGAAGTTGAAGCAGTTGAAGAATGGCAAGCATACAAGTGAGTGAAAGAAATACTCTTTTACCTCAATGTGGATATACGCGTACATGCTGAAAGTTATCAGGACATTCAAATAGCTTGTGTTTACAGTTCATATCATTTGTTTGTGAAGGTCTAATCCATAAACAAAATCTTTCCTTAATGTCTTGGGAGGATTTTTAGTTCACAGGTTTATGAATGACATAAGTATTTAGAAATGAAGCTATTGTCCCAAGGGGTGCCTTCTCTTTGGGCTTCTTTAGTCCATCTTGTATCAGTAGATTTTTTCGCAACTAAAGCTTTGAAAGTAGTAGGTTCTATTATGTTGCAGTGTTAATGCTTCTGAAACATACTAGGATGCCTTCAAAGACATGCTATGTGTCAGCTAAAAGAAACTGAACTTCAAAATAGGAATGGATGTCTAAATCATGTCGGTTTTTTGACACTAGCTTCATAATAGGAATTGCCAAAGAGTGGAGTGATAGAAACTTGCTTTGATGATGTTGAATATAGGACAATTAAAGGAGAATGACTTTATTACCACAGAGTTGTTGACCCATGAGCCATGCAAGCATGCTTGGATGATGTTATAAATGAGGAAAAAAACCCATTAGCCATACTGTTGCCATTATTATAGTGTGGCGATACATCTTCAAGTCTTGTGGAAACAATGAAACATGGAGACAAAGTGCTTCAAGCACTACCGAATAGGCCCTTCTTTAAACTTTTACCTTTGTTGTGATTGCCAAATTTTGTAGA
Organism: Lygodium microphyllum; assembly: GCF_053477565.2. NCBI lineage: Eukaryota > Viridiplantae > Streptophyta > Polypodiopsida > Schizaeales > Lygodiaceae > Lygodium > Lygodium microphyllum. The sequence continues at coordinate 18,049,121 of NC_141155.1, read as the reverse complement.
ACCAATTATTAGCATTCAACTCTTTGGTCACCAAGGGATTAATATCAATCAAAATACATGATTTATATATCCCAAACATTCCCCTCTAGATGTTGTCACAAAACCAATATCAAATAGCTAGCTGGATGGATGATTTTACTTTTTTATGCACATTCAAGTTTTGTTTAGTAACCATCACTTTTTTTTTTGTAAATGAATTTCTCAGATCTTTGAGCATTATCCAAAAAGTAGAGGGGTTATTGTTTATTAAAGATCACGTTATTTTGAATTATTGGAACTTACTAAATTCTAGAATTTACAAAAGGTCAGTTTGTCAACTTTTTACCTTGAAAATTAACTCCTTTGTAAATTTGACTTAAAAAAGATCATGCTTTTATATTTAAATTTCATTTAATGTATATTTTATGTGAGTATTATGAGTTTGGTGTGGGGTCTAGGTTGTTGCACAGTATATAGATGGAATGATTTCATTAAGCCTTTTTAAAAATTCCAATGGTTAAGACACATAGTGTTGGTAGTTGCTATTCACAAGAATTTTCTCTCTCTTTGGAGGACTTGTTTTCAATTGCAAACCTAGTGGTAAGCATGTTGGATAGTGAAAAGAAATTATTGCAAAAACTGCTACATGTAGGGTAGAAAAAAACTTGACGTTGCTGCATAGACTATGGGACAAGTGCATGGTGAAGGATGGAATGGCTTCAAACTCTTAGTTTTTGGTGAAGAAATGTGCCCCAAGTGTTACTATCTTTGATGCAAGGCTCAATACTAAAGTCTTCATGTGGTGGAAATCCCTTTGAAAGTTTTACTTGTGAGTATTGTAAAAAAATTCCCACTAGTGATGATTTTTGCATGAGAGTATATATAGAGAGTACTGCAATTGAGAAGAGAGGGACTAAGAATATAGGAGGAAGGCGATTAGATTATCTTAGTAGTGAAAAGTTGAAAAATGTGACAGTTAAGTCCAAGGTAGACTTGAAAGAAGCCAAGAGAAAGCTATGGTGGTTAGAAGCAAGAGTTGTCATGCTTTCTGTGAGGATTAGGTCCTTGAAAGAATCAAACTTTGAATGCTTAAATAGGAAGGATGTGCGGCACTTTTGTAATAATATAGTTGAGGCCCATTGACAAGGTAAACAGGCTTTGTGGGACTTTTTTCAAGATGTAGCAAAGAATATACTATGAACAAAACAAGAACAATGGTTCATTGAGTCCATAAGGCCATGCTTGAGCTCATTAAGCTTTGGGGTGGGCCATGCTTGTATGAATTTATGAGTACTAACCTTGGAGGGCCATCCATGTGCACTACAAGAAGGTAAGGGAAGAAAGCAATTCACTTCACACCTAGAGAGTACGAGTATATCTTTGAGGCAGTGGGTAAGATATACATGGATGCAAAAATTAAACATGGAGTAACGTCAATGGTGCCGATTATCATTGTTGAAGATGAGACAACCATCAAACGTCACATAAGGTGAGCTTACTATATCTAATGTCTTGTAGTTTTGCAATTGGAATGCAAATGATGATTATTGGATTGTGTGAAAGTAAAGGAGAACGTCACCAATGCCTTACAAACAACAAAATTATTGTGGGAGAGGGATCATAGGATTATAATGTAAAGGGAGTTTTTTACTTTCAATAGTGTAAAGGAACTTTGTAAGATATTAAAAGTTAAATCAAACTTTTATTTATGCAAGTGGAATGGAAAGAATGATTATTGGATTCTGTGGAAGTAAAGGTGAATGTCACCAATTCCTTATAAACGACACAATTATTGTGGGAGAGGGATCACAGTGTTATAATAAGATAGTGGATGCCTTTAAAAATCATGTGGTGGGAAATTATGCAAGAGTTTTGATAGTAAACCCTTTTCATGAGTCTTCCACAGCTAGCTTCGGTAGTGCAAGTCACACGTAATCACTTTGATAGTGTTTTTATTAGAAATCAATGGAATCTTGTGGAGTATTTATGGAGTGCAAAGCTAAAGGATACAATAGGTCCAATAATTGGGCATGCTTCAGATGGAGATAGTGGTGCAAGCTCATGCTTGAAGATTACCTTGGAGAGCATAGAGATGAACTCTTTATTAATTGGTGTGGATGGAAATTAAAAGGGAGAACTGTGGAAGGGCATGTGTATGGTTTACATGATCAAGACTTTGTACATTGTAGAAAAAAACCTTATTAGTCCACTTAAGAACCCTATTTGACAACTTGTGATTGGTACAGTTTGGATTACACTCAATCATGTTGCAATGGTCTGTAACTCATTTTCCATTGATGAACACAAGCGACAGGATGGAGATATACAAAGAAATGATCGTCAAAATTGGGTAGTTGCACAAAGGATTGCAAGCAGACAAGTTTTGGGATCTTATATGTTATGGGGTTGTTTTAATGAGTTGATCAAGTTTAGAATGCATTTTTAGCTCAGTAAACATTTGGTCGCACATTGTAACCGCTTGTCATATCTTTTTTAGATGCGCCTCTTCATACGGTGTTCAATGGTGAGATTCGTTAATATACTTGCACCCTTCCACAAAATAGCTTGAAGTCGTGCCTCAACTAGTTTGTGATCAATTCTATGATAGAGCTAGTGTTTTGTATCTATTATATAAGGATTTGTTAAATTCTTTTATGAAAAAATGAACTTACAGTATGGACTTATATATTATGGTAAAAATTCACAGAAGGGTCAATAAAATATCACAAAATAGGTTACATAGGGATATATAAAGCATGCCATGAACGCATGTGATATATAGAATTTATATACTAGTGACATCCCCAATCACTAGCTCTAAGGCTCTAGCCGAGCATCTCTTCTCAACCAAAACACCCCACGGCCTCGTGGCTAGGAGCATCCGAATGCTACACATTGATCTAACCAAATAAACATATGAAACATTTATAGTCCAATGGATAACCCTTTCCAAACTTAATTCTCAGAACACATGTATCCTATATGCAAAATGCATCATAAAAATATCATATTCATCATGTAATCCACACTTATTATCCCCGCCTCTCCCTACCATTTAGGGTTGTGCATTTGATGGTAGGTTTAGAGTGTGTTTTGATATATTTCTCTTCACAAAGAGCAATAAATACTCACTTTGATATAAAGATAGGACTAAACTAAGGCTAAACCTCATGCTTCAGCCCTACTATACATCCACGTAGATATATACTATTTTTCTCTATTTCTTAATCATAAAAAATATTTTTTTCCTATTTTTCTCAAAATTTTTCTATTTATTTATCAATAAACATCGATATTTTCTTATGCGACTTAATTAGACTTGCTGAGAATTATTTGCATTCCTCATTTCATCCCATGAGAATACCATTGACACATCAAAATCCATGATTTGTCCTAAAATCATAATTTTGTGTGTTTATGATAAAATCAATAGACTGATTCTTGCATATTTTCTTAATGTTTCTCGTAAATTAGATCATTGACAATCAAGAGAAATCATTTTCAACCATTTGCAATCAAGATCTATCATAAAACAATGAAATTTATCACTTACTCATAAAACCGTGTTTTATCTCACGCATATCTCATCTTTGGAAGGCCGCTAATGCTCACTAACAACTGTTAATGCTCTCTCAAACATCGATCTATCCTCAGTCATGTCTCAACATCATCTCCCAATTGGAATCTCTCAAATCAACCCACCCTCTTCTCTCATAGATTGAACCATAAATACATGCATCAAGAGAGAGAGAGAGAGAGAGAGAGAGAGAGAGAGAGAGAGAGAGAGAGAGAGAGAGAGAGAGAGAGAGAGAGAGAGAGAGAGAGAGAGAGAGAGAGAGAGAGAGAGAGAGAGAGAGAGAGAGAGAGAGAGAGAGAGAGAGAGAGAGAGATTTTTGAAGTTTCCATTTAAACACCCATTTTACGTGTAGAAGGTGGCAAATCAAAGCGAAAAAATAGAGGAATCCATGGTAATGGATCAGCTTGATTGCTTCTTTGTTGCCCCACATCTCTCCTCTCTCCAAATCGTCATGAAGGAGGGGGCATCGTTTTGTTGCAAGCTACCATGAAAAAAAGCGCCCTTCTCCCTCCCAATTAATGAATTTTTTTTTTGTGCCTCTCCCAAACCCAAGGCCCAAGCCACTTTAAATTTGGTCCAATTTTGACCTTCTAAGTGCCAAGCTTTCCGTTTCGTCCCCGTCCAGCACTCAATTTGCGATTTGAAAAATCTTGCACATTCAGCTTGAGGTCTTGAATGGCCAAGCAATCATCTTACTTCAGTCTGGCACTCAAAAAGTTTATGGAAAATTTGCAACCATTGCAAAGGTCAAAATTTGCATTCCCGTCTTCCATGGTCACTTAACATTGTCAAATCTGTGCTTTTGCTTCCGTTGGGCTTTAAATTTTGCTTTAAAATTACATCATTCGGCTCTTTTCTAGCATGTATTGGGTGGTTAAAATCTCGCTCGCAATATTTCTTGAGGAGCTATTGTCAAGATAAAAAATGGGTCTGACACTAGCTCTAAGATACACCAAGCAACTGACACAACCTTGCGGCTAGGAGCGTCTAGACACTAGCTCTAAGATACACCAAGCAACCGACACAACCTTGCGGCTAGGAGCGTCTAGATAATACGAACTGATCTATCTAAATACTGTGTTTGTAGACATGAGTGTCAAACTATAGTCCAATGATTTGCCCATCCCAACTCCAAGCATAAGGATCTTCCCATACATAGGTGACTACACTTAGACTTACACATACAAAGGGTGCCTATGGCTCTTCTACACCTGAGGGATTAGCCCCAAGATGCGTTGTCTCACACATAAAGAACAACAAAACTGAATCCACTCTTTTAATGTTGCATAATCCAAGAGATATATTATTTCCTCACACAAATATTTCCCAAAAACAGCCCCTCTAGCCTACAACAAGGGAAACCTCTTTCACTCAATCATAGCTCAATAATGTGGAAGACAGGTGCTATGCATCTAGGAGTTGATAATTGATACCATATTTATTGCACATGGAGTGTGGAATGTCCTAGTATGCTCAAAAAATTTTCAAATAACAACAAACCATGTGTTGTGCGAAGACAAACTTTTCATGCTTTTCCCTAATAGTATGTGGTGATGAGGAAACAGAACCGGTTGCTTCTGTTCCTATATATATTCAATGAAGCCTAAATGTTGCACTTTAATGTACAATCATTCTTTCTTCTTGTCACATGCCTCCCTAACAATTCCCTAGTAGCACGTTTTAGTGGTTCATCGGGGAACTATCCTAGATGGCTTCGCCCGACACTCACGGGAATGCATGGGGTCTATCGTCTAGGTTTCCCAGAGTCCACCACCCCGTAATGGAAGGTACCGATCATCCCTTATGAGGATTAACCTACAAGATCGGGGTCTTAATTTGACAAATGAGGTCTTGATACATTGACTAGCTCCATTAGAGGTGTCCCACAGGGACTTCTCGTCCGACTGGAGCGATTGTAGGTACCCTTGATTCATGGAGTGCAACGATTTTTTCCAATAACTGGCTAGGATTTAGGGAACCCTAACAGAGTTCTAGCACAACTGCATCACCTTTCTCCTAAGATAATTTCTTATTAAGGTTTTAAGACTTGACCCTAGGTAAGTCAATGCTCACGTTTGCCTAAATTTTCCTAATTAATGTTTTGTTCAATCTCTTGAGAGAAGCTCCCAACTTATCCGAACCACCCATCCGTAGGATGGATCTGTCAGGGATCTCACCCACCCACTTTTCACAAATGATTTTTTAAATTTTCTAATTACCTATCACATTAATTTATGGCATATAAAAGCAGCTTCATTAATTAATTTGTTATCACAGGTTCCTTTGCATAATTTTATGGCACAACACAAAGATAGAGAAAACAATCTTTTGGCAAAACATATTTATTTATTATTTTGCAAAGTTATTTACAATGATTTTCTCCTTCTGCCTATGTAAAGGCTAAACCTCATTTCATTGGAAAATCCATTTTTTTTGTCCAAAAGAAAAGAAACCCTCCAAGATTTTGGTCCCTTCACTAGTATCCGAGACTCTAAGATCCCATCCTGATTCGTGTGAGGGTCACGTAGTTCCTAGGAGCGATCGAGAGATTTATGGCCAGAGTCCCCCCTGGTAATCCCACCTCTGCTTGCATAACGAATTCCTCACCAAGAAACCTCTCACCATCGGGGTCGGGGTCCAAAGCTCCTCGCGGTGGTACAAAACAATCCCCCTTGGAGCAGGGTTCCACGTCTAGCCATGGAGGAGGCATAGCGTGATCTTTTCTCTTATTATCCTCATTATATATTTACAACTAGATCTAACTATTGCAAGCACAATCAATCTTTTGTGTGCAACCATCAATGCATGCACAAAAAAAAAAAAAAACATTAGCAAGTGTTTTTAGCATAGGAAGCAGCCCCATCCAAATCTAGGGTTTCTCTTTTAAGGCCCCACCTTATTCTTAGGGTTTCACTTCCTACTTGCAACTCTTTTTCAGGATCTGCAAGTTATTTCATGAATCTGATTAATTATGAGAATTCTATTTTATCCTTATGGAAAATTTGTTATTTTTGCCCTAAAAGATAATATGGGCATTTATGCCTATGGTTGGTAATTCATGCACTACCGTCCCCTAACCCACTCTTAGTAGGATTTCAAATGCTTTTTCAAGTCTGTTTAGACTTTAGAATTTGTATCGGAAAATTCTTATCAATTTCCAACAAGTCGTACAGACTTCCAATATTCATTTAATTTCCTGATACTGATAGTTTCAGGGTTATCGAGTATTTCATAGTTGTTTTCACTTCAACATTCTCGATATTTTAGGTTAGGTTATCTTGCTGATTCATACGTGTGTCAATTCATGATATTGATGCTCTCGCTAATATAATCATTAATATTAACCTTACATGTGTTTTTAGCAAGAAAATAAATTTTTCGGCTTGAACTTTCAATGTTATGTAGAAAGATCGATTTTCATTTAGCTATATCTTAAGTGAAATGTTGATTGTTTTTCTGAAAAATTTATTCCAAACAATGCAAAAATCATAGTGCAAATTTTCTTTCATCTTTCATACATCGAATTATATTTTCATGCACCTAATTTATGTGCATCTAGTATATATATTTTTATACAATTTTAAGTTGATTTAATGCATTGATTATTTTATGATATTATCTAGATTTTTAATTAATTATTATAAAATTCATATGCGTCTATTTATCGTTAGCAAAATGAAATAGAGATAGTCACTTTCAGGAAAAAGTTATAAAATATTCATTTCCCTAATAACATCTACCATTTTTCTATTATTATGATCACATGTATTATTAATAAAATAATAATAAATATCACAAAATAAATCATAATTAAGATATTTTTTAATGACATGTATATAATCCTTATTTAAGTGAAAGATTCTTTTCACAGAATAGTTAATTATTATATTACTTAGGTTATTTTCCTAAGGAGCAGCTCATATGTATTTTCAGTAGAATGCATTTATAATTGTTTAAAGCCAAATAAAGTGATAAGCTTACAAAACATTAATTGTTTCCAAACTGATGAGATGTTACCTCTCTTAGGTTTACTGTGATGGGGTCCTTGCCAATTCCTACCGCATTGTTTTCTCCATCGGCCACGTTCCTTCCTTCCCTTGCTTCAAATGTGCTTTTTGAATTTTTGAGACCTTGCGGAGCCATCGGATGTCAAGAAAAATTGACACGGTAGTTTAAGGATGTCAAAGATGCGGATCTAGAGCATGGCAAAGCTATGGAGGTTGGAAGGTAGAGACCAAACTCATGATGACATAGACAAAGAAGTGAATTAGGTTTCAAGATTGAGACTTGAACTCATAAAGACATTCTTGTGTATTAGATAGACAATGACAATGACACTAACTGAAAGAGGAAAGCATCATGATATTGTATTCATCTCATATGAAAGTGATAGTCAAGTACAACATTATATAGAGTTCTTTGGTAGCACTTAACATCCACTGTGCATATGGGATTTTTGTCTCTCTTCATAGAATGGACTGCATCTTCCTAGCCTAACTATCCTATACAAAGGGACTAAAGTAGGTGTGATTGCAAATATCTCAACACCCCTCCTCAATCACAACCAAAAGTACAAATTGGGTAGAGGCTTTACTAAAAGGAACACCTACAAAGTGTGGGCACACCATAAACATGGCAAAACATAGAGGTTGTAGTAGGGGCCTTACAAAGTGTACAGAGGCTATAGTACAAGGATAACTGAGGAGTTTAACAAGTTTATGTTTGAGATATTAGGGCTAGGAAACACAAAACTAAAAAAGTCTATCTAAATAGAAGGACTGATGAGGTTTGTCTTTCTCCTGGTGGTCTTCTTCTTCTTCTTCCTTTGCTCCATTTTCTTCTTCTTCTTGGGCTTTTGGGACATCTTTCTTGCATGGTAGAACTTCTCAGTGTGTCCGGTCCTTTCGCAGAAGTCACAGAAGAGCTGATCCTTCTTGCCTTTGTACTTGTCGCCAACATATAATGCATGCTCATCTCTAGAGGTACTTGGTGTTGAGATATTGAGCTCCACTCGTGATACGCCACGGTGACCGTTGTGTATTTATGTCACCGACTTGTCAGTTGTAGATGCGGTTGGTACACCGCCCATGAATAATAGCTACATGATAGCTATCCTTATCTACTCTAGTTCGTGGCTCAGTTAGTATGCCACCTTAGTTAGTTAAGTTTGGTTTGAGACCCATACATAGGGTTCTTCCATTTCTTTATACTTGAGTTCTTTTTGGCTTACACAACTAAGAAGAGGAAAACTGTTTTCAGCCTCCACCCTTGTGTGTATTCCCCCATTGTGCAAGCAAGAAAGCTTCAAGTGAGACTCCTTCCTTCTCTCCCACAATCTTGACATGGTATCAGAGCCTTGTTCGTGGTAAGGAGCTCAAGAAAGCAAGCCAAGCTCGCGCTGTTCTGGTAAGAGGAACAGTGTTGCTTTCATTTTCTGTTTTGGGAGCAGATCTCTGCAGGTAGCACAGTCGGAAAGTGCAGGAGTGCATTGTCTCAGGTTGAGACGCCCTTTGCGGTGAAGCAAGAGGGCAGTATATGCTGCGGGTAAGGGCTTTAGCCCTTGGCCACCTTGTTTTTTTGATTTGAGGCCATTTCGGGGCCTGTTTTGGAGGCAGAAGTTTTCTGCACGCACTCAGGAAAATGCCCTGTTTTATGCTGTGCGACCATTGTTCTACAGGTCGGTGAACAGTAACCACAAAAAATTGCATCGTATGCTTGTGTGCAAAGACATTGGGAGTTACAGAATCATCCTTGCTTCCCGTTTATGCAAAATCGTCACTAGGAAGTGACTGTGTGGTCAAATACCACTTTCGCCAGTTTTGCAGATTTTCCCTTGTGAGGGTGAAGCTGTGTTTTTTGTAGTGACAGAATTTTTTGCAGTGTTCTGTAATGGCGTCTGATTCTCTCTCACACATTGTCACTGAAAAGCTTGACAAGAACAACTTCCAAGCATGGAAGTTTAGAATGACGAATTTCCTTATGGGAAAAGGATATTGGGAATTTGTTGCAGGAAATGAAGAAGAACCGGTTCTTCCTGATGTTCCCAATCAACAGCAAATGCAGGCATTTAAAGCATGGCATGAGAGAGCCAGGAAAGTTATGTATTGGCTGTCTATCAGCATTTCACACTCTATGATTGTGCATATTCAAGATGCAGGTACGCCAAAGGAGGCATGGGATACTCTGTCAAAAATGTATAGCACAAATACGCAAGCCAGGAAAATGCAGCTCAAGCAAGAGTTGCACAATGTGCAAAGAGAAAGTATGAGCATCAATGACTACCACATGAAGGTGAAGAAGATTGCAGATGCACTTGCTTCCATTGGGTCGCCAGTGGAAGATGATGATTTAGTCTCAGTGACCTTGAATGGTCTAGGAAAGGATTATGCACAGTTTCGAACATCCATTTCCGTCCGTGAAAGATTTCCTGATTTTGAGGAGTTGATTGCTCTTCTAATTTCTGAGGAGCAGAGAAATGGTGGTGCATCTTCTTCAGGAGGAACTTCAAAAGAAGCTGTCTTCTACTCAAATGCTGGAAGAGGTAGAGGCAGAGGTAGAGGAGGCCGATTTGGAGGCCGTGGTAGAAATCAGAATATGCAGCAAACTCAAGAAAACCAGTCCTATGGAGGAGGACGTGGTAACTCTAGAGGCAGGGGGAGCCAAAGAGGTGGTGGTGGATGGCAAAGAGGCCAAAATGCAAACAGTAATGTTGAATGCTACTACTGTGGTAAAATGGGTCATATGGCTAAAGACTGCTATAAAAAGCAGAATGACATCATGAATGGAAAACTGCAACAAGGGAATTATGCATCTTCTAGTAGACAGGGTGATGACAGAAATGAGCATTTGTTTATGGTGCAGCACATGAATAATTCTATGACAAGTGCAGAAGAAAGCAACGATGTATGGTATGTTGACTCAGGTGCATCAAACCACATGACAGGTCATGCAGAATGGATGGAGGATGCAAGGAAAATGGAAAAACCAGGATTTGTGGAGACTGGTGATGATACTGCACATCCTATTGTGCAAATTGGAAAAATTCCTTTGTCTATGCAGGATGGGAAAAAGAAATACCTGTCCGATGTATTTCATGTCCCAAATATCACCAAGAATCTGGTTTCTGTTGGTCAAATGGTTAAGCAGGGCTTGCAGGTCAGATTTAATCCTCATGGATGCTTTGTTGAGGATATGAAAAATAAAGGTCTCTTGATAGCAAAAGGAAAGAAGAAGGGCAGAATGTTTACGTTGGATGCAGACATGTCTGAATTGAGTGCAGCAATGTTTGCACATGGGACCGGTGTAGTTGTAGATATTGATATCTGGCATAAACGCATTGGTCATGTTAATGTACAATGACTTAAATCAATGCAGGCCCAAAATATTGTTGCAAGTTTGCCTAAATTCAAGGTTGCAGAAATGCATAAGGTATGTGAAGCCCGTCAGTTTGGAAAACAGGCAAGGAAACCATTTCTTAGACATGTTCAAGAGAGTGAGAAGCCATTGGAATTAATCCACTCTGATGTGTGGACTACTAAAGCTGCATCTCTTGGAGGCTGTCATTATTTTGTCACTTTTATTGATGATTATAGCAGAAAAGTTTGGGTGTATTTTATGAAAAAAAAAAGTGAAGTTTTTGGGCATTTCAAAACCCTTAAAGCTATGGTTGAAAAAGAAACAGGCCTACAAATAAAATGCCTAAGGTCAGATGGAGGGGGAGAGTACCTTTCAAATGAGTTTGCAAGGTTCCTGCAGGAGCATGGCATAAAGCAGCAATATTCATGCAGTCATATCCCACAACAAAATGGAATTGCAGAAAGGAAGAACAGGCATATTGGAGAGGTATCTCGTGCCATGCTCAATGAAAAAGACTTGCCAGATTTTTATTGGGCTGAAGCAGTTGCTACAACAGTCTACATAATGAATAGGACTCCCACTGCAGCAATACATGGAATGACTCCAGAGGAGAGGTATACTGGTAGGAAACTAGATATTTCTCATTTGAAAATTTTTGGTTGTATTGTCTATGTACATGTGTCAGATGAGTTGAGATCCAAGTTGGATCCAAAAGCTGAGAAGTGCATCTTTATTGGTTACTCTCTGCAGCAAAAAGGGTATAGATGCTATAACCCTTCTACTCGTAAGTTTACAGTGAGTAGAGATGTTGTTTTTGATGAGATGAGTAGTTGGTATAAACCAGTAAATGTGATTGATGATGTAGATGCACAAAATGGTAATGCTGCACAGAATTCATAGCAGCAGTCACAAAATATTAGTGGATCTGGAGCGTCCTCCAGCAGTGGTTCACATTCTTCACCATGGAGAGGCAGATTGAGATCAGGAAAATCTTCTCAAAGTAATGCAGATAGTGGTATGCAGGTATCACGAAAAGGAAAAGAGAAGGTTGATCAGCCCATGTTTGATGTGAATGCACGTCACTCTTATGTGGATGGTGAATCCAGTGGCTCAGAACAGAGCATTGATGATGAGTTGGGTATTCCTTCTATTGTTACACCTGGAGTAAGGAAGACCAGGGATGTTTTGAGAGCACCTGGGAGTGAACCTACTTTGCGCAGGTCTACGAGAGCTAGGTATCCTGTGGATAGGCTGAAATATGATGGATTTACAGCCATTTACTATGCATATATGATCAAAGTGATACAGGAACCAGAATCCACTTCTTTTGAGCAAGCCATGGGAAAAGAAAAATGGGAGAAAGCCATGGATGAAGAAATGGATACCTTGGAAGCAAATGCTACATGGGAATTGGTACCTTTGCCTAAAGGTAAGAATGCAATTGGCTGTAAGTGGGTTTATAAGGTGAAGCACAATGCAGATGGTTCTGTGAACAGATACAAGGCAAGATTAGTAGTCAAGGGGTATGCACAAACATATGGCATTGACTATGAAGAAACATTCATTCCGCTTGCAAGGATGGCAACCGTAAGAGCAGTCATTGCTATGGCTGCATCAAAGGGATGGTCTTTACATCAGATGGATGTAAAGAATGCCTTCTTGCATGGTGATTTGCAACAAGAGGTCTATATGGAGCAGCCACCAGGTTATGTGCATGCTGTTCATCCTGAGTTTGTTTGCAGGTTGAAGAAAGCCTTGTATGGCTTGAAGCAAGCACCTAGAGCATGGTTTGACAAGATAGGACAGTATCTTGTCACTATTGGCTTTCAGATTTCCAAGGTAGATTTCTCACTTTATGTGAGAAAAACAGAGAAAGGTATTATGCTACTTGTCATTTATGTTGATGATTTGATTATGACAGGTGACAGTGATGAAGATATCCTTCATGTGAAAATGCTATTGAAGTAGAAGTTTGAGATGAAGGATTTGGGAGAGCTGCGTTATTTCTTGGGCATTGAGGTAATTAGATCACTAAGTGGGATACAGCTCTTGAAGAGGCAGTATGGATTGGACATGCTGTCCAAATATGGGATGACAGGCTGTAAGCCTATTTCAGTTCCTTTGGAGCAGAATGTGAAGCTGAGCACAGATGCAGGTGAGCTTCTAGAAGACCCTACTATGTACAGACACATAGTAGGAAGTTTGATTTATATGACTATTACCAGGCCAGATTTGAGCTATGCTGTTGGATTGGTAAGTCAGTTTATGCAGGCTCTAAGGAAACCACATTTGGATGCGGCTAGACGCATACTCAGGTATGTGAAGTTCACATTGCAGTATGGACTATTTTATGAGACTGGGGTTCATATACAGTTGCATGGATACACTGATGTTGATTGGGCTGGTAGTATTTCTGATAGATGATCTACCAGTGGATATGTGTTCTCTTTTGGGAGTGCTGCAGTCACTTGGAGCAGCAAGAAACAGCCTACAGTTGCCTTGTCGAGCACAGAGGCTAAGTACGGGGGTGCAGCAATGGCTGCATGTGAGGTAGCTTGGTTGCATAAGCTACTTTATGATATGCATCAGTCTACAGATGGGCCAGTTGTCATTTATTGTGACAACATGAGTAGTATACACTTGGCAAATAACCCAGTCTATCATGCTAGAACAAAGCACATTGAGGTGCATTATCACTATGTGTGAGAGAGGGTTTTACTAGGTCTTATTGATCTAGTTTATGTCAGCACAGAGGATCAGGTAGCTAACATATTCACGAAGGCATTGGGCGCAGAGAAGCTGCGCATGTTCAGAGACCTGCTTGGTGTGCAGGAATTGGGATTGAGCTCGAGGGGGAGTGTTGAGATATCGAGCTCCACTCGTGATACGCCAGGGTGACCGTTGTGTATTTATGTCACCGACTTGTCAGTTGTAGATGCGGTTGGTACACCGCCCATGAATAATAGCTACATGATAGCTATCCTTATCTACTCTAGTTCGTGGCTCAGTTAGTATGCCACCTTAGTTAGTTGAGTTTGGTTTGAGACCCATACATAGGGTTCTTCTATTTCTTTGTACTTGAGTTCTTTTTGGCTTACACAACTAAGAAGAGGAAAACTGTTTTCAGCCTCCACCCTTGTGTGTATTCCCCCATTGTGCAAGCAAGAAAGCTTCAAGTGAGACTCCTTCCTTCTCTCCCACAATCTTGACACTTGGTTCTTCCTTAGTTTTTAGCTTCTTTTCCTCTTCTAACAGTGATGCCTGGATATCAACAAGTTCAGGATTTGGCATGTTGATTAAGGTTGTTGATACATTATTATATTCAGGAGGCAAACTCTGAAGTAGAACACCAATGCAAACATCTTCTTCCATTTTAATGTTGATACGTGCAATTTGGGTTAGAAGTCCTTCCATGTAATTTAGATGTGTGGCAAGTGATCTGCTGGACTTCATTTCAACAAGCTTGAAAAACTCAATTAGGAGACCATACTTTGATGATTTAGATTGTGCACTGAACAAGGTGTTAAGTTTCTTCCATGTATCGTATGACGTCTCATAGTTATCCACATGGTGGATATAGATGTCATCTAGCTCCAGTTTGATAATGGCTTGGGCTTTGTCATCATTATTTTGCCAAGTAGCTACAAGGTCCGCATCCCGAGGTTTCTTCTCTTTGCCATTTGTAATGGCCCAGAGACCCTTCTTCATCAAGATGAGCTTGATGCGTGTTTGCCAGGTGTGAAATCCAACTCCCTTGAACCGAGTTGTTGGTGAGTCTTTTCCCATGCTGGAGAGCTGAAGCAGTAGCAAATCAGTTCCAAGATTCTCAGATTGTACAAGTGAAGGAGCAGATTACAATGTGTCAAGAGACACAAGTAATGGTAGTGTGAAAACACACTATGTTTGACTTGATTTTGAGCTTGAATCTTCTTTGTTCAGGGTCGTCGATCCTTCTTCAATCTTTCTAGGTTCTTCCCCTCCTTGATTTGACACTGGGACAATAGATCTGAGTAACAAATGCTTCAGTTGATTGAGAAGAAGCAAGAGCTTGAAGTGAAGGAAGAAGCTTGAATTAAAGTGGCTTTGGTGGCTTGGTCTTCAATTCTTCCAAATGTTCAAGATCTCCCCTCCTTGATGATTTGATGGGAAAGTTGATCAAATCAGAGTGGTAAGGGCTTTGTTTGAGTCCTGAGGAGAGAGAAACTGATGGATTTTTGAGCTTGAAGCTCAAAGCTATGGTTGCCTGAGTTTAGGGTTCCTGGACCTGACTATTTTTTCCATTGTAGCAGCTCGTAGAAGTAAAATTTTTAAGAGCCCTCTTAGCTAGAGTTGGCCCACTATATGATCTACTAAAGCCCCATAAAAGCCCCTTCAATGGCCGCCCCTATGCTGAGCTACAAGATGTCGTTTAGACATCTGCGAAAAACTGCACCAGTTTGGGGAGATCAGCAATGACGAGTTGTACAACGCACAATGTTGGTGCTTTTCATGCTTGGCAGTTGCACCTAGGAGTGCAAACGATATTCTCAGAAGAAAACGTGAAGAGATAAGGACTGTAGAGAAATATATGGAGGCTCCAAGTACTGCAGGTCTAGTTTGGCTATGGTAGACACAGGGCAAAGATTGGGAAAATTGTCAATGTTGAGTTATGGAGTGGCCAATGTCGAGCTCTTAAGTGATACAAAGAAGCCTTGGGAGTCAAGGAACAAATGTCCAGAAGAGAGCAGGTTGAGATATGACTTCTGGAGAGAGGTCCGGATCATGGAGTGGGAGTCTCTAGCTTAAGTGTCTAAGGGTGTGGTTCATACCTAGAGGACGGACTTTGCATGTTGGATGGCAAACCATGGCTTCCGTCATAGGGGAAATTGGGCCCTATTGTGTATTTTCTCTCTATTATTTCTTAATCTTTTAGCTCATATAATTTCTTTTTTGTTATTATGAGGTTGTATAATTTTTGTTTTCAGATGTTAGGTTCGCCACATGTTCAAAAGTTTTTAGATTTTAGGTTCGCGAAGTCATCCACTTCACAACAAATGTTATGACAAGATGTTATTTATTTATTTATTTTGTGGATTCTCATTTGTCTATTCACAACATGATAGTGACTTGTTATGTGTAGCACGGCATGTGATACAAGTCGCATTGTGCCCGATGGATAGATGGCAAGAAAGAGCTTGAGGCAGGTAGGGTGTAGGTTGGCTATGGCTACCAAGGAAGGTCAAGTAGAGATGGAGCCAAAAGAGAGCAGGTTGAGATATGTCTTCTAGAGAGAGATCCAAGAGCTTGAGAAATGGAGCCAGAAGAGAGCAGGTTGAGATATGACTTCTGGAGAGAGATCCAAGAGCTTGAGGTAGGCAGGGTGTAGGTTGGCTATGGCTGCCAAGGAAGGTCAAGTAGAGATGGAGGTTGAGATATGACTTCTGGAGAGAGATCCAAGAGCTTGAGGCAGGCAGGGTGCAGGTTGGCTATGGCTACCAAGGAAGGTCAAGTAGAGATGGAGGTGAGAAATGGAGTCATGAGCTGACCTGAGGTTAAGATGAGCTGAGAGAGAGTAGAGGAGAGCTAAGCCATGCTCAACTGCACTCTAATACCATGTCAAAGATGCGGATCTAGAGCATGGAAAAGCTATGGAGGTTGGAAGGTAGAGACCAAACTCATGCTGACATAGACAAAGAAGAGACAACTATTACACAAGTGAATTAGGTTTCAAGATTGAGACTTGAACTCATAAATACATTCTTGTGTATTAGAAAGACAATGACAATGACACTAACTGAAAGAGGAAAGCATCATGATATTGTATTCATCTCATATGAAAGTGATAGTCAAGTACAACATTATATAGAGTTCTTTGGTAGCACTTAACATCCACTGTGCATATGGGATTTTTGTCTCTCTTCATAGAATGGACTGCATCTTCCTAGCCTAGCTGTCCTATACAAAGGGACTAAAGTAGGTGTGATTGCAAATATCTCAACAAAGGAGAGTTAGTGGTCGTCGAGAAATTTTTTATTAGCGTTTTACTTAGTGGTATGGTCGTATGGCGCAAAGGCGTAAAAGGGGGTAGAGAAAATGAAAGTGAGGTAGAAGGGTGATATTTTCCTCTTTCAAGGCTCGAGTTTCAATGGATAAGAGAAGTAGATAAAATTTTCCATCACCAGGAGGTCTTCCTTCTTGCTTTTCTTGTGAAGGAGAGGGGGAGTATTTATAGGCATGAGGAGGAGCATGCAGTCGACTGATTCATTTGGCTACTTGTCAAGAGCCAAAACTGAGCTTTGTTAAATATTCATTTTGATTACTTACATGTTGGATGGTGGCATGCGGATGATTTTTTAATGCTTTCTCTCCCTCTAAGCATAAAAAATATCATATATTTTGGCTTATTTTTTCAAAAATATCTTATTTTTTCAAAACAACTTCATCTTATGGTTTTTGGCCTAGTTACTTCATGACTTATCTAGTATATAAAGTCATGTCATACTCTTTGATACTTAACTTACTCAATATCATGCTCATTCTTGCGCGTTCTTCATCTTTATCAATTGAGTATTTTGCAAATTAGCTTGCGATTATGAAATAAATGCAATCCTCAATGCATTAAATAGAATTGGGAATGCTAAAGCAAATATAATGCGAAAAAAATTATATGATCAATTCGTCGTAATATTATTATAAGGTGTCCTTGATTTTTGTTGACTGGGAATATTGAGGTGTCTTCTCATGTCAAATTGTGGAATTGATTTAATGCAAGACTCAATATTAAGAAAATTTTGTGCAGTCACTTATGTGATAACTCGATGAGTAATTTTTAAAATGCCTCAAGCCCGAATTCGTTTCTTGATGTAAAGCGCTATGGGTGGGAATATTGCATCCTCTCCTCATAGAAATCAAGATGTCCTCATCTCAAAAAAGAACTGGGGAAACTATTTTTCTAGAGCTATCTCTCTAATGGTTCTATTTCTCAAAGGTTTGTGTTTTACATCTAGAATCTTATCAAGCTGGAGTTCAAGGGCTCCTTGACTAGGCATTACAATATGCTGGTCATCAATAATATGATCTTGATTTGCCACATAAGCTTTCAAAAGACTAACGTGAAATACATTGTGGACTTTCACATGATCAGGAAGTTACAGTTTGTAGACATTAGCTCCTGGGCATTTGAGAACCTTGTATGCTCCACAATACCTTGGACTCAACTTTTTGAACTTTCCTAATGATAGAGGACTCTTCTTTGGGTGTACACAGATGAAAACCATGTCTCCCTCTTGGAAGACACGCTCTTGCCGTCCTAGATCAGCATAAGTTTTATGGTGGTTTTTGGTGACTTGGATGTCTTGTCTAATAGTTTTAACTTGATCATCCATGTCTTCTAGCATTTTCTTAGAAGCCTCAACCTTTAGGGTTGGATCAAGGAAATTCAGTGGTGGCATTAAAAAATCTTGCCCATACAATGCTTAAAGTGGAGTCATTTGAATACTCTGGTGATACGACGCATTGTAGGAAAATTCTACTAAGGGCAAATATTGTATCCACCTTGTCGGTTCTCTAGAACAATAAGCTCTCAGTATATCTTCAATGACCTTATTAACCGACTCTGTTTGACCATTGGTTTGGGGATGGTAAGCTATGTTAAAGCAAAGTTGGGCTCCAAATACTTCAAATAGGCTTCTCCAGAAATGTGACGTAAACAGAGAGTCACGATCACTTAATGATCCATTTAGGCAATCCATGAAGCCTAAAGATTTCTTTCACAAAAAGTCGTGCAAGATTTAAAGCTTTGTAGTTGGTCTTGACTAGGATAAGATGAGTGACCTTTGTCAGTATATCCACAATCACCATGATTGAATTATACCCTCCTTGAACAGAAGGTAAGCCAACTACAAGATCCATATTGATAAACTCCCATTTCATTTGTGGAATGTCAAGTGGCTGGAGCTTGCTTGGCATTTTAACACGCTCAGCTTTCACCCACCTGCGATGGCAACTTAGGCATTTAATAACATATCTGAGTATATCATGCTTCAATTTTTCCCATTAGTAACTTTTCTTGATTGCATTAAGGGTTTTGCATAGCCAAGGTGTCTTGAGAACGGGGAGTCATGGGCTTCCCATAATATCTTCTTTTTCAGCACTTGATTGAGACGAATGCAGAGCCTTGTCCTGAAATAGACAAGTTCATCATCCACAGTGAAATTTTGGTATTTGACTCTGAGATTATGATCAGTGTCCTTAACTAGTATTTATCTAAGTATTAGCTGATACTTAGGATCCTTGTATGCCTTTTCTTTGGCTAGCTCAATGACTGGATTGCTAGGCATCGATATCATGGTAGGTAAAATCTCTCCTTTAGATGGTCGTGATAGGTGCATTAAAAAAAGCTTTATGACTTAATGCATCAGCATCACATTCTATTTTCCATGTCTAAACTTGATTTCAAAATCAAATTCTGTTGGGGGTAAAGGCGCCTTCGCCTAGCTGCCCGTGTATTACTACACTGACATTACCAGCCATTGCACACTGCAGGTGGTGGGCGCCCGTGTCACAGTCACTATTCTTTATTCTTTTAGTGACACTTTGAATAAAGGAAGGCCCAGCCATACATTGTGGTTGTTGGAGTTCCCACTTTTGAGTCTCTCTCTCTCTTAGCTCTTGCTCTCCATCCGCCATAGCTCTCACCGCCAAGCTTCTTCCTCCTGGGTTCCACTTCCCTTTCAATTGGTATCAGAGCAAAGGCATTGGAGCTTTCTTGGAGTTCTCTTCAGCTCGGATTTTAAGAGCTTCAACCTGAGCTTTAATGACATCCATGGCACCTTTATTTGCCAGTATGTTTTGATCTCTTGCCTCCTCCCTGAGCTTCTGGACCTTCATTGGCTTCTTCCTGGGCTGCATTGGAGCCTCCTCGACATTGTCAAGTGCCCCTGAGCACTATTGAAGCCCTCCGAGCCCCCAAGAATAGCCAGTGAAAATTGTGTGTATTTTTAGGGGGCTAGACTGACCTGCTCCTGGCATTTCCCTGCTCTTCCTCGGCTTCCCGGCACTCTTGGAAACCTTCTTAATCATTGTTGGACTCCTGGCATTAGTGCTTGGCTCCCAATGATCAATTCGAGTGCTTCTCCCTTTAGCTCTTGCTGTATACACAGTCCCAGGATTGTCAAAACAGGGCATCATTTGACATTTATTGTTTGATGCTTCTTGACATTGCCCGTTTGATGCCTATTGGTGCCTGGTGATGCCCGGATGTTATGGGATGCTATGTCTATGCTTTGGGACTAATTTGGAGCAGATTTGAGTACCATTTGAGCTTCATTTAATAGTAAATTGCTTGCTTTGATACAATGGGTTGAAGCTCATTTACTTGGTGTATGCATTGGTTCATGGATACGGGGTGCTTACTGGAGGTTTGAATGATCATACCGATGTATTTGGAGATTGTCAAATGCTTCATCTTGCTTCCGGAATGCTTTTGATCTTGGAATAGGCTCCACTTGGTCGTCATCATCGACATTTGGCTTCAGTTGGCATGCTTTAGACCGGTTTATGCCTATTGTCAATGCTTGACATTTAGGCTTCTTGCATTGATGCTTTGGTCAGATATGGATGCCACTTGGTTTGCCTATGCTTGAAAGTTACTTGGAGCTTTGTCTTTAGATGTATTTGAGCATTTTGGATATATTGGGCATTACATTTGGTTGTCAGTTACATGCTCTTTGAATGCTTTTAGGCTTATGATTTAGAGGTCCGAGATAGCTTGGGATTTATGCTCCGCATGTACCCTACTAGGATTTGGCATGTTTGATGCTATGTATTCAAGTGTTTATTGCTCTCTTTGCATCTAACTTTACTTCTAGTGGGAGCCTCTTGATATACTCGGATGCACACAGAGTCTTATTTACACTTGAGCTTGAGCCCGTGGAACAGTTACATGCATTTGCTCTCAAGAGTGTTTTTAGTGCATTTTCTACTAATTACAGCAACCTGCAATTTTTCTTTTTGCTTTGATTTGGGACAGTATGACTGGCCATTTGAAAGACACAACTCTCTTTAACATTGTCAAGTTGGATGGTACCAACTATGGGTATCGGAAGTCCCAAATATGACAGGTTTTGGTGCAAAAATTGCAAATTAAACCCTTGTGTTTCAAGGGTGTTAAACCTGAGGCTGAGGATATGGATGATGATGTTTGGATGGAAGTTGATGAGCTATACAAGTCTACCATTATTTTTTCACTCTCAAAAGAGGTCCATCATAATGTTGTTGAAGATGAAAATTAGAGTGCATGGGATTTATGGAAGAAGATTCAGGAGCTCTATGCACAGCAGAGTCCTGCATCACATACGTATTGGTTGAAGCAGTTAATGGACCTTCACATGAAGGAGGGGACCTCCGTTTCATCTCATTTCAGTCAATTTCATGCTATCATGAAGAGTCTGTTGTCACATGATATTGAGTTTAAAGACAACTTGCACCCGTTGTTTCTGCTTGTCACATTGCTTGAATCATGGGATGTCTTCTGTACTGCCATATGCATGAACAAGCTTGATGTCAAGAATCGCGTGGTGGGGGAACTTGCTCAAGATGCTACGCCGAACACACACATAAAGCATAAGGAGAAGCTCACTCAAGAGACAAGAAGAGAGATGGAGGCCAAAACGTTTTCTTATTGGTTTCTTCTTCTTCTTCCACACAATTTACAATGTACACAAAGTATAGATAAGATACAACATAAAGAAAAGTGGCCTATTAAGTCAAACAATGCATAACTGACTACACTAGTCGACTGGCGCTATAACTATGCCAGTGTAAATAGGTGTAACAACCTAAATATAATAAGTAATGAGTTAGTGGCCATGTGTGAGTCATAATGACCACCGATGTGCTAAGTGTAGACATGTGGACCCATCTAACTAGGCGATCCATCATCAATGTCTGCATGTGTTGAGCTTGTCATCTCAACACTCCCTCTCAAGCTCAACTGCATCTCTGCAACTCCAAGTAAGCTTCGAAACTTTTGAAGCTTCTCTGTACCCAATGCCTTCATGAAGATGTCAGCTATCTGATCCTCTGTGCTGACATACACCAAGTCAATCTCACATGCTAGTACCTTCTCTCTCACAAAGTGGTAGTGTATCTCAATATGTTTTGTCCTGGCATGGAACACAGGGTTCCTAGCCAACTGTATACTGCTCATGTTGTCACAATAAATGACAACTGGACCTTCCACCTGCACATCCAAATCAGCCATTAACTTTTGTAGCCGTACTACCTCACATGCTGCAACAACAGCACCTCTATACTCAGCCTCTGTACTCGACAAAGCAACTGTAGATTGCTTTTTGCTGCTCCAAGCAGCTGCTGCACTACCAAGAGAGAACATGTATCCACTGGTAGATATTCTATCAGACATACTATCAGCCCAATCTGCATCTGTGTATCCAAACACCTGTACATCTGTACCTACCTCATAGAAAAGTCCATAATGTAATGTGGACTTCACATATCTCAATATGCGTCTGACTGCATCCAAATGTGGCTTTCTAGGTACTTGCATAAATTGACTTACAAGACCAACAACGTAGCTCAAGTCTGGCCTTGTAATGGTCATGTAGATCAAACTCCCCACTATCCTCCTGAACATAGTAGGGTCTTCTATCTCATCCCCAACATCAGCACTCAACTTTACATTCTGCTCCAACGGAACTGAAAGTGGTTTGCATGCAGTCATACCATACTTGGACAACATATCCAAGCCATACTATCTTTGGGACAGCCATATACCATCATCACATCTGATCACCTCAATGCTAAGGAAGTACCTTAGCTCACCTAAATCCTTCATCTCAAACTTCTTCTTCAAATTGCCCTTGACTTCAGCAATCCCACTATCACTATCACCTATAATAATCAAGTCATCCACATAGATGACTATGATGACCAAACTTGCATCTCCCTTTCTCACATAAAGTGAGTGATCAGCATCAGAAACATAAAAGCCAATATTGACAAGATACTCTCTAATCTTGTCAGACCATGGTGCTTGCTTGAGCCCATAGAGTGCCTTCTTCAACCTGCACACATACGTGGGATGCTCTAAATCTTTATAACCTGCTGGCTGATCCATATACACTTCTTCTTGCAAATCACCATGCAAGAAGGCATTCTTCACATCCATTTGCTGCAACCTCCAACCTTTGGCTCTGCTGTCAAAGAAATCACACATTTGATAGTTGCCATCCTAGAAACTGGACTGAAGGTTTCATCATAATCTATGCCATATGTCTGGGCATAGCCTTTTGCAACCAGCCTAGCTTTGTACCTACTAATAGAACCATCTGCATTGTGCTTAATCTTATAAACCCACTTACATCCAATAGCTTTCTTTCCCTTCGGCAATGATACTAGATCCCAAGTCTTATTGGCCTCTAATGCAGCCATCTCCTCATCCATTGCTGCATCCTAATGAGTATGACCAACAGCATCCTCAAAACAAGTGGGCTCAACATCCTCAACTAGTTTCACCATATAAGCATAATGGTGAGCTGCATAACCTTCAAAACCAAATCTTTTAACAAGGTATCCGACCCTACTAGATCTGTGTACCACCGGATCACTCAATGGAGCCTTTACATTATTATGAGCTCTCTGTACACCTGGTGTCCTCACTGAAGGAATGCCAAGCTCATCATCCAAGCTCTCTGAGCCACTAGAGTCTCCATCAAGAATTGCATCAATGCCTTCTGACACTTTATTTTTTCCTTTGTCTTTACCTGTAGTGCTACTAGATGTACCTGAAGATGTAGAGCTACTCCGTAGTCTCCCAGGACAAGGACTACCAAATGATGTCTCTGGTCCACTAAGAGTCTGTGATTCTTGCTTTTCAGCTTGCACATGAGTGTCATGATCATCATCATCATCTAATGCATCACCACTAGATGCATACCAACTGCTCATTTCATCAAAGATGACATCCTTGCTCACTTTGAACTTACATGTGACAGGGTTATAACAACGATACCCTTTTTGCTCTAAAGAGTATCCAATAAAGACACACTTTTCAGCCTTTGGATCTAGTTTCTTCTGCAACTCATCTGACACATGAACATACGCAATTACACTTTCAAGTGTGAGACATTAGGCTTCTTACATGTAAAACATTCTTTTGGGGTCATGCCATGAACTGCAGCTGTGGGAGTTCTGTTCATAATATAAACAACAGTATGAACAGCTTCAGACAAAAAATTCTTAGGCATATTCTTTTCAACCATCAAGGCACGTGCAACTTCTGCAATATGCCTATTTTTCCTTTCTGCAACCCCATTTTGATGTGGGGTATACTTGCATGTGAACTGTCTCTTTATCCCATGAGACCTCAGAAAATCACTGAACTCATTCGAGAGGTACTCTCCCTCTCCATCTGACCTCAAGCACTTTACTTTCAAGCCTGTTTCTCTTTCAACTGTAGCCTTGAAAGTTCTAAAGTGCTCAAATGCTTCACTCTTTTCCTTCATAAAATATACCCACAGCTTTCTAGAACAATCATCAATGAATGTGACAAAGTATGAACTACCTCCAAGAGATACATTTTGTGTAGGCCCCCAAATGTCTGTATGCACAACATCAAGGATATTTCTGCTTACATCTATGTCATGTGAAAAGGGTTGTCTTGCCTGCTTACCAAACTGACATGCTTTGCATACCTTATGAAATTCTGCAACTCTAAATGTAGGCAAACCTGTAACCAACCCTTTGGAATACATTAATTTCAGCCTTTGTACATTTGCATGTCCAATGCGTTTGTGCCAAATTTCAATATCTGCAAGAACACCTTTTTCTTTAGCATACATAGTGATCCGGGTTTTTTACAACCCGGATTATTACCACAAAATTTGGCCAAAGCCGCTATCAAGAGCTTACCATATCACTTTGGGTTTACTTTTCAAGCACTAGGTATGTTACATTGCTTCTCTAGCAAATGGGGGGAAAAAGTTCTTATCATCGATTATCATCGATTATGATAACTCTAGCAAATGTTACATTTGCTAGAGTTATCATCGATTATGATAACTCTAGCAAATGGGGGGAAAAAGTTCTTAGAAGGCATGTCAATGTAAAGGGTAAAAGGGATGGTTATCTTAGTGAAGATGAAAATGGATTACATCTAGGAGTTGAGTAAGTGCATAGATTTTTTAAAGGACTAGCCTCCAACTACACATGGGCCCCATCTGCATCACTAAGATTTGGAATCTATCACCATCATTAGAGAACACCTCACCCTTGCACACAAGTCAATATCCACATCATGGTGTCATTTAGATCTTGCAAAAAGCTTACAAGCATGGACCCCTTTTGTCACATGCTTATATGTATTTATATACATATGGGGGACTAAAGTCAAAGCAGCTTTTAGAAGACATTTTTTATAATCTCAATAACTCCCAGGAAAAAGCAAATTTCAAGAAAATTCTCACGTAGCCCGATTGGATTCGACCTGATCTACAAAGTTGCAGAAGAAACTTTTTTCAAATTCCTCACGGATTTGAAGTTACGAAGGCGCAGACTGCTACCTACATGCAATTTTCTTCTCTCTTTCACCACACCAACTTTCCACTCTATCCTTCTTGTAAATATATTATAATAATGTGCTTTGGGCACCCACCTCTTGTAATCTAGCTCCATTTCTCTATTTTGTCTACCACCACCCTTGGCTTCTTGCATGATGAGCAAGGTGGGGACTTGTCCCATCCACTATGCTCCATATTTTCAAAGATGCCATACATAATCTAGGATTATGTTAATCAAGAAGATTAAGATTAATCTAATCCCTCATGGAGGCTATATAAAGAGCCCATGGAGAATGAAGAAGGAGGAGAGGGGACAATGACAAGTCCATGAGAGCATTCTAGAATACCCTCATCTCTTTGAGGTGAGCTATGAGTGAGTTCTTTTATTATATAGCATAATGGCAAGCTTCCTCTACCTCTTCTCCTATTATCTTCCTCTCCTCTCATCTTCTCATTCCATGTAGCATAATGGCAAGCTTCTTCTACCTCTTCTCCTCTTGTCTCCCTCTCCTCTCATCTCTCTCTCTTATATTCCAATATGGTGTCTAGTACATATATTCTCTCTTGTAAATTTGTGTCTTGGTTCTCTTGATTCTCTTTGAGAAAAGGAGGAAGGAGAATGACAAGTCCATGAGAGCACTCTAGAATATCCTCATCTCTTTGAGGTAAGCTATGAGTGAGTTCTTTTATTATGTAGCATAATGGAAAGCTTCTTTTACCTCTTCTCCTCTTGTCTCCCTCTCCTCTCATCTCTCTCTCTTATATTCCAATATGGTGTCTAGTACATATATTCTCTCTTGTAAATTTGTGTCTTGGTTCTCTTGATTCTCTTTGAGAAAAGAGGGAGAGAGGACAATGATAAGTCCATGAGAGCACTCTAGAATATCCTCATCTCTTTGAGGTAAGCTATGAGTAAGTTCTTTTATTATGTAGCATAATGGCAAGCTTCCTCTACCTCTTCTCCTATTATCTCCCTCTCTTATCATCTTCTCATTCCATGTAGCATAATGGCAAGCTTCTTCTACCTCTTCTCCTCTTGTCTCCCTCTCCTCTCCTCTCTCTCTCTTATATTCCAATATGGTGTCTAGTACGTATATTCTCTCTTGTAAATTTGTGTCTTGGTTCTCTTGATTCTCTTTGAGAAAAGGGATGTCCTAGCCCATCCTCCCTTTGGCAAGGTGGTTCCCCTCTTTAGTTCTCTTAGTAAGGATTGGAGGTTGGATGGGTAAGAGGCAACCCGTTCATCATTTCAGCCCTCAATAGCAGCATTCATAGTAGGAATTCCAGCATCCAGAGTAAACATACATCCAACTCTACTTCCCTTTGCCACCAACCTGCACTTGTCATTGAAGTCTTCTATAAAGGAGCCCTTTGCATTAAATCTGACTTGCAGCCCTTGCTCTACCATTTTACCAACTGACACCAAGTTCTTTGTAATAGATGGCACATGTAATACATATGAAAGACTCATTGTCTTACCATCATGCAAGGACAAGGGAACTTTTCCAATGTGTGAAATTGGGTGGCATGAATCATCACCCGTCTGCACATAACGTGCATTTTGTAAATCCTGCATCTCTCCAAACCATTCTGCATGGTTGGTCATATGATTGGATGCACCTGAATCAACATACCAAACATCATCATGTGTTCCCTTTCCTGTAACAACATTCAACATATGCTGCATAACAAACAGACATTCATTTTTGTCTTCATTTTGTCGTGAAGACGATGCATAGTTTCCTTGCTGCAACTTACCACTGCGAAAATAATCTTTCTTAGCATAACATTAGGCTGCAATATGACCTGTTTTGCCACAGTAGTGACACACAATACCAGAGTTATTAGAACCTCTATTTTGCCATCCACCTCTTCCTCTAAAGCTCCCCCTGCCTCTAAAGTTACCACGACCTCCTGAAACTTGCATATCGCCAAATTGCTGATTCAATCTGTTTTGCTGGTTGTCACTACTACGTCCTGTACCACGGTCTCTTGAAGAGAACCTACCATGTCCCTTTCCTGAACTAGAGTAGAAAGCTTGAACCTGTTCACCACTTCTTTCAGATGTCTCACTCTACATGTTGATCTCTTCAGTGATCATAAGGGAGACCAACTCATTGAAATCTGGGAATGGATTTCTAACATATACGGAAGTTACAAAAGACTTCCAAGCCTTTTCATTGTTAAGTCCACCCAAGGTAGACGACACCAAACCATCATCATCGGGGATTGCATCAATCGCTGCCAAGGCATCTGCAATGCTCCTTACCTTTAGAGCATACTCATTGATAGTCATCTTCCCTTTCTTCAATGTATTCAACTCTTGCTTGAGTTGAATCTTTCGTGCCTTTGTATTTACAGAAAACATACTTTCAAGTATGGTCCAAGCTGCATATGAATTCTTTGCATTTCTAATGTGTCCCAGCATATTATTGTCAATTACTGCAGATAACCAATACATTATCTTTTTATGTTTTGCATTCCATTCCTTCCATGCCTTTGTCTCTTCTGCAGTTGGAGGATCACTCATCTCCAGCTCCTTTTCTTCACCTGAAACAAACTCGTAGAGGCCTTTTCCAATAAGGAAGTTCGCGACACGGAACTTCCATGAAGGGTAGTTGTTCTTGTCGAGCTTCTCAATGATGAGGCTTCCACTCTTCTCTGCCATTGTCACAAAACTAATACCAAACAGCAAGCAAATCTTCTGCAACCCTCGACCTGTAGTGCATAGTAATACATCAGACAGCCTTTTTCACTGTCTGCTCAATAATACATGCAATCTGCAACCAGTTTGCAGATAAACCTTGTGTTTAGTCACTGGTAAACACCTTTGAACTTACAGATCTAAAATTTGTAACATGTGCACCCACTTTTTGTAGAATACACAATGCTCTTCGCGCACACCAAATCTCATTGCAATCTGAGATTTTTGCACGACCCTGCTTCCGGTGCCTCCACAGGCACTATCCAAGAGAGAGAGAGTGGAAGAATGGGAGAGCTTCTTACCCGTGGCTTTCTTGCTCGAACCTTGCTTCTTCTCTTTCACTTCAACCTTCGAAATCAGCCTCTCTCAGTGGCGCGGCTCTGATAACATGTCAAGAATTGCGTGGTGGGGGGACTTGCTCAAGATGCTCCGCCAAACACACACAGAATGCATAAGGAGAAGCTCACTCAAGAGACAAGAAGAGAGATGGAGGCCAAAACGTTTTCTTGCTGGTTTCTTCTTCTTCTTCCACACATTTACAATTTACACAAAGTATAGATAAGATACAACATAAGGGAAAGTTGCCTACTAAGTCAAACAATGCATAACCAACTACACTAGTCGACTGGCGCTATAACTATGCCAGCTGTAAATAGGTGTAACAACCTGAATATAATAAGTAATGAGTCAGTGGCCATGTGTGAGTCATAATGACCACCAATGTGCTAAGTGTAGACGTGTGGACCCATCTAACCAGGTGGTCCATCATCAATGTCCGCATGTGTTGAGCTTGTCATATCAACACTTGATGGGATGAAAATCAAAGATGTTGAGAGTGCTTTATTGACTGAGAAAATCAACAGGAGAAACAATGATGCTTCCCACTCTTCACATGCATTGACCGTTAGAGGTGGTAGATATGGAAGGCATGATAATGATCATAAGGGCAGGGACTCTCAGAAGTCTAAGTCCAAGTCCCGTGGTTGTAATAAGTCACGTGGATGGAAGTCTGTTCTTACCTGTCATTATTGTGGAAAAGCAGGACATATTAGGCTACAGTGCCATAAAATGCGCAATGATAAGTGCAAGGAAAAGGGAAAAGAAAAAGTGCAGGAAAAGTCTTCTAAGCACAGTATTATACCTACAAAGTCCAGTGTGAAGATATAAGGGGTTAATGTCATGCAAGCCAGTGATTCAAATGATGATTACATACTTGCATATTCTTCATGTGATGCCTTACAGGCTTTTGAGATACATTCTATGTATGCGTAGTGCTAGCTCTTGGATTCGGGTGCGTCCTTTCATGTGACACCTTGTAGAGATTGGTTTCATACCTATCATACCATGTCTAGTTCTATGCATCTTGGTGATGACAGGTCCCTTGACATTGTGGGTATTGGAGATGTTAGGCTGTAGTTTCCTTTTGGTATTTCTTTTGTTTTGCATGATGTACACTATGTACCTGTGTTGACTCATAGCCTTATGTTCGTTGGATAGCTTGATGATGCAGGGTACTTTGTGTCTTTTGGAGACTCTGCCTGGAAGATTACTCATGGCAAGCTTGTGCTTGCAAGAGGTGCCAAGTTTGGCAACCTCTATCCCTTACTTGTATCTGGAGCTACATTGGATCATGTTTTGTCTGTGGATTCTATTCCCCATCATGTATCCCTTTGGCATGCTCATTTGGGGCATATGTCTCTTAAAGGAATGCAAATGCTTTGTGCTTTACATTATCTTTCACCTTTTGACTCGTCACATTTTGATTCTTGTGATCATTGTTTGTATGGCAGGCAGAATAGAAATACACATAAAAAGTATGGTAAGAAATGCATAGATGAGCCCTTGGCTCTTGTGCACTCAGATGTATGTGGGCCCATCCCTATCAGTCACTTGATGGGGCAAAGTACTTTGTTACTTTCATAGATGATTACTCACGTAAGGTTTGGGCTTATCCCATAAAGAGAAAATCTGATATCTTAGACATATTTCAGCGTTGACTTGCATTGGGAGAGAACCAGTATGGGAAAATGCTAAAATGCCTAAGGTTAGATAATGGGGGTGAGTATGTATCACGTGCTTTTGAGCAATTTTGTGATGAGCGGGATATTAAGCGTTAGTTGACTGCCCCTTACAGCCCTCCCCAGAATGGTATGGCTAAATGCATGAATAGGACCGTTTAGGAAAGGGTCTGTAGCATGCTTAGCTAGGCTGGCTTACCGCAGCACTTTTGGGCTGAGGTAGTTACTACTGCAGTGCATCTCATTAACAGGTCGCCTAGTAGTGGCACTAACTTTTAAGTTGTAGAGGAGGTCTAGCCAAGCAAGCCCCTCTCTTATGATCATTTGCATGTCTTTAGATGTGAGGCATTCTACCATGTGCCCAAGGATAAATGCAATAAGCTAGATCCTAAAAGTGTCAAATGCATTTTCATTGGTTATGGAGATGCAGGAGAGATGGGTTACCGCCTATGGGATCCACAGGTGTAGAAAGTGATCCGCACCCATGATGTCATCTTTCATGGGGACAAAATCCATATGCAACCTAAGAAAGTGGTTGAGGTATGCAGAGTTATCTTTCAGGAGGAGCCACCTACTCCCATTCAGCTTGTTCCATGGCCAGCTAGACATCATACATCATTACTTGATGCTCATGGCCTAGATGTTATGAACGTGTCCGCTTGTCCACTTGTGGGACACGTCTTAGCAGCCCATCGCGAGGGAAGTCTAGAAAGCGCCACTTGGCACTCGCAAGGAATGTCATAGGGTTTGCGAACTAGGCCTTCTCAAGTTTGCCCCAAAGTGGAAGTATCCGGCCGTTCCCACTTAGGACCAACCTGAAGTCAGGGTTTCTTTCCTATCAGCCAAGTCTCTAGGAAGTAGCTAGCATCGAGCTCCAAATGAACCACTTTGCATAAGAACAACAGAGTCGAAGCGGATTTATGCTCCACTTGGTTCATGGAGAATGGGAAATGAGAGGGATGCGAAGCCCAATCTCTCTGCCCATAAGGCATAATTCCATCCCGCTCCCCTAAAACAACATAAATCGGGATTCTAACTCTACTGACTCTAGGTCTTCACAGTTTTGTTATTATATCTTTTGAGAAAAGTTCCTAGCTAACCGGGACCACCCTTCCATAGGACGCGGACCTAAGTCACATCCACCGCACTTTCCTCGATAGCTTTAGTTGTCTAATTAGGTCCTACCACATTTATGTGCGACATTTAAAATCAACTTCATTAATTAACCCTTTTAGGGCATAGAGTTCGTTCACGTAATTTGCAACACATACAAAAAAACAAAACAAGCAGTCCTTTTATCAAAAAAGTTCCTTAACTTATCTTTAAGTTAATCTTTCTCTCCTACCCATACAGGAGAATTATGTATCCCTTCTGTCCAACAGAAGTACCCGGTCCAGATCTCATGGCACCAAAATTTCCATCCTTTATTTAGAATAGGATCTTCCAACATCGTAGACGTTGGGCTCACGGGGATCTCCAACTCCATTCTGGACAGGCAAGGGGTGTCTAGAGCTCCACCTGACCCACAAGCGATCTAGGAGTGAGATGCCATTTTCGTGGTTGGCCTTTTCACCACTCGACCATCGGCTTGTGAATCGAGTAGTGCCCTCTAGGGATAATCAGTGATGTGATCTTGGAGATGATCCACGCGTGCAAAATATCATTCCTTAATTAATCCAATTAAAATTCAAGCACAATCAAAGCAATCAGTCCTAATATCATATTCTAGAAAAGCTCCTTTATTCCCATGGCAACTTGTCATTACAAACCCTTGCCATGCATTTGCCATCAACACAAGCCTTGGAATATTTATCCAAATCACAATGGAACAATCCCTTGATTGAAAGAAAAACATTTAGGGTGTTGTTCAATCAACCAACAAAACTAATTGTATTTTTTCCAAACCATACAATAATAGATGCAACAATAATTCCATCGCATATTCACTCTCCCTCCCCTTGGGGCCAAAGAGTAGAATTTATTTAATATTTCTTCCTTTAGCCTAAGGTATATGATAAAGGTTCCAATACTATACATGAGGTAAGTCCTATCATTCCAATGCAAATCAATCAATCTAGCAAGAGCATTTATGCCTCTTCTCTAAGTGACAATTATCTTTTAGCATTTTCCTACTATGCAACATTTTTTCTTAGCTTTATCTTCCTTTTCCCTAAGGCAAGGAGTCGCATGTCATCAATGTAAAGTTTTCATAATCTCTCCCATGTATGTACCGTGTATATGCATTTGCAAACTTTAAACAATATTATCCATGGTAAAGATTAATCAAAGACTCATCGATGCTCAATACTTTAGTATCCCATATGTTGCTTATGCTATGCATGGATTCATCACATAGCAACTAGGTGCAATTTAACTCCCTTTGATACAAGCACTTCACAAACTTCATCTTTGAATATTTGAGATGCAATTTATCCTTTTCAATGACATGTTCTAGCATCACAAGGTATGGAGCCTAATGCATCTCTTGCGAGTATTAAAACAAGTATCTATCAATTTGAAAATACATTACTTACGACCAGTACCGCAATTGGATTGATAGTGATGCCTTCGCCTGAAGCTCTATTGTTGCTGGTTGTAGGATTGTCATCCGTACGCGACATTCTTCGCTTGGAGGCCATCGTCTAAACTCAAGAGATTAAGAAGGGGGAATAGATTTGAGATGGGAGAGCGAAAGAGAAGATGGTTAAATTGAGGATCGAGATAGAGGAAAATTGTGCAGCCTCTCGGGGTAACTCTTCTCTCTCTCTCTCTCTCTCAAGCTCTCTCTCACAATCTCTTGGAGGGGTATACTCTCTCTCTCTCTCTCTCTCTCTCTCTCTCTCTCTCTCTTGCAGCCTTTCGGGGTCTCCTTATGCTCCCTTGTGCCTCCCCATGCCTCATATTTATAATGAATTAGAGAGGAGGGGATAAATCTAAGAACAAGAGTGGAGGGGCTGTTAGAAGACTCAGTGATTTGAAACTCAGATCATAAATCTGATGGTTGCATTGGCTCTTAGTTCACTCCTTCTTCTTTTCTCTGTTTGAAGTGCTGTCTAACTGCCTGTAGACTGCGATCGCAGTGCTTGGGATTTTTCCAGTCACTTGTCTTTATTTCTATTTTTATAAAATCTCCAAAACTAACTAAAACATCACTTGTCTTTTCTTTTAAATGACTATTAGTTCTATATTTTTAGGATAATATCTAAAATATAATAGTTTCCTCCCCCCCTCCCCCCAAGAATCTAATATTTTTGGACCATTCAAACTATACACATTAATACTAGTGATTAATATGGCTCATAAGTCATGTTCACATTGTACTTTTCATGAATGATGGCTACGGTCCTTATCAATCTGAGAAAAATGTCAAATTTATGACTCTCAAAATTTTAAATATGTTTTTAATTGAATGAAAATTATTAGCTATTAATGCTAGTCAGTTTTTACCTTAGTTAGTCTTTAGTTAGTAATCTTAAAAACTTATTATTTGACTAACTAACTTTTGAACTAACCAACTAACTTTTATTGAGTGGAAATATTACATGTTAGACAGGCTGATGTTAGACAGGATGTCGATTAGGCAGTAGAGCCTAGGTTGAGGCATTCTACTAGAGATAGACAACCTCCTGACCATTTTGTGCCCTCTACAGATTATGTATTGGTTATAGATGCAGGAGAGCCTCTCACTTATGATTAGGCTATGCATAGGGGTGATTGTCACTCTTGGGAGAGGGCTATGCAGTCTGAGCTTGACTCATTGCATAACAACCAGACTTGGGATTTGGTTTCCTTGCCTCAAGGTAAGAATGCTTTGCCATGCAAGTGGGTGTACAAGCTGAAAAGTACCCCTGGACACCCCAAGCTAGCATACAAGGCTCAATCGGTTGCTAATGGTTTTAAGTAGGAGCATGGTGTTGACTTTGATGAAGTCTTTTCTCCTGTGATTAAGATGATCACCCTATGCTTAGTCTTGGCCTTGGTTGCACAGCTTGACCTGGACTTGTACTAGATAGATGTCAAGATGGCTTTTTTACATGGGGACTTGCATGATGAGATTTACATGGAGTAGCCTAAGGGCTTTGCAAATCCTAGCAGGGAATACCTAGTGTGCAAGCTAAAGAAGAGTCTACATGGCTTGAAGTAAGAACCTAGGGAATGGTACCATAAGTTTGATGCATTTATGCAATCACAGGGCTATAGCTGCAGTGCTATGGATCTGTGCTTGTACACGAAGAAAGCCCATGACGGTTCTTTATTGATTTTAGTACTCTATGTGGATGACATGCTTTTAGCAAGGACAGCTCATGAGGAGCTAGATGCTCTTAAGGCTCAACTCAAGAAGAGGTTTGAGATGAAAGATCCAGGACATGCCTCTCATATACTTGGTATGCACATTATGTGCGATAGATCTCAAGACTACTCTATCTGTCACAAAAGGAGTACATTCATAAAGTCCTTGAGCACTTTCATATGCAGGATGTTAAGCCTATTGGCTGTCCATTACCTTCTCATGTGAAGGTTTCATAGGCCGATTGTCTGCAGATAGATGAGCACAAGGCCGAGATAGCCAAAATTCTCTATGCCTCAGCCATGGGCAGTCTTATGTATGCCATGATAGCCACCCATCTAGATATAGCTTTTGCAATTGGGGTTGTGGAATGTTATATGGCTACACCTGGCAAGAAACATTGGGATGCCGTGAAGTGTATCATGAGGTACTGGAAGGGCACAATAGATATATGTCTTTGTTATGGCAACCAAGATGCAGGAGTCATGGGGTACACTGACTTTGATTATGCAAGACATGCAGATAGTAGGAAGTCCACTTCTGGATATGTGTTCACTTATGCTGGAAGGGCTATCTCTTGGATGTCCAGGGCATAGAAGTGTACGACCCTTTCTACTACAGAGGCCGAGTATATTGCAGCCATAGAGGCTTGCAAGGAGGTTAATTGGTTAGGCCGTTTGCTTGCTGACCTTTGTATGATAGATGCTATGCCTACATTGCATTCGGATTCTACGAGTGCTATTCAGCTGGCCAAGAATCCGGTCTTCCATGCGAAGATGAAACGTATTGAGGTGAGGTATCACTTCATTCGCGAGGTCATTTAGGATAGGTCTGTTGACCTTGTCAAGATTCCGACTAAGCAGAATCCTGCAAACTTGCTCATAAGAGCTTCACTACCAAGTGCTTTGCCTTCCTCAGGAGACTGATAGACATTGGATGAGATGACGTCTTTTTCCTCATCCTGTTGTACATGTGTACATGTTGTAATGTCTTTTCTTTTTCTCTCTCATTGGGGCACATTTGCCTTTAAGTGGGAGATTGTTGGGGGTAAAGGCATCTTTGCCTAGCCACCCGTGTATTACTACAGTGACAGTACCCGCCACTGCACACTATAGGTGGTGGGTGCCCGTCACAGTCACTTATTCTTTATTATTTTAGTGATTGTTTGAATAAAGGAAGGCCTGACCACACATTCTAGTTGTTGGAGTTCCCACTTTTGAATCTCTCTCTCTTGGCTCTTGCTCTCCATCTGTCATAGCTCTCACCGCCAAGCTTCTTCCTCCTACGTTCCACTTCCCTTTCAAATTCTTGAAGACTTAATCCATCGGTGCTGCTTCATGTTGAGGTTTGGTTGAGTAAAGATCCCATTCGAGACTTTTGTGGTCAATGACCAAAGTAAACTTGCTTCTAAGTAGACAATGTCGCCACAATTTGAGAGCATGGATCATAAACTAACAACTCGAGATCATGGGTGGCGTAATTTCTCTCATGGATTTTCAGCTTAAAAATCAAGTTATGGCATTTAGGTTGTTATGAAATGCGCCACGTTCTTGGCAACGTACAATTGATAAGACTTTTGGTGATATTTCCCCCAAGGAGTTAAAAATCTTTATTGATGATTTGGGGGCAACCACCACAAGGAAGAGATAGTTGATTATTTTAAGAAAATGTTTTGAGTGTTTCATGCATTTTTGCATGATTGCTCTTAACCCAAGAGAGTGCATCTTTGGAGTGTCCTATGGATTGCTATCGGGCCATATCGTTAGCTGCACTAACCTTGAAAATATAAAGGTTATTGTCACTATGGGTCCCCACATACTCCTAAAGAAGTACATAGCTTTCTATGATCACTAGGATACTATCAAAGATTTATCGATAGAGAGGATGTTGCCATTAATGAATCTACTATCCTTTAATTGTCAAATTTTTTGGAGTGACCCATGTTTAGTATCTTTTGAGGATGTAAATTAGGAATTAGTGAAAGCACTAGACTTGAAAGCACCCAAAAGAGGTGAGATTTTCCATATATTTAAGCATTACATTCTCTATGAGAAGGTGGTATTTTATACAAAGGGGGAGGGATTGAGGCTATTGAAGATGAATAAGCTATAGCCGCATGACTTCCTGGCAAAGTGGTTAATCAGTTTATAGGAGTTTGATTATGAAATCAAGAGTAAGCCACCAAAGTTGCAAGGTATTGTCAAATGTCTTGTGGATTTTGGGGAGCCAAAGGAAATTTTCCAAAGGTAGTAACCTTGAGGGTCTATTGGAAATGAGAAAATCCTCCCTTTGCAAACTTGTGCACAAGCCTGTGTTAAGAAGTAGCAATTGTGGTCATGAAATGCTACATTGGATGGGTGACAAGGTAAAATTAAACACCTCACTTAAGAGGGGGTGTTGGCATTGTAAGCTTCGGTGTTTGCGGGTGTGTATATGTGAAAGCACTCTTATGTGCTTAAGATTATATGGTGCATGAATATGGATGAGAGTGTCAAGAATCCCAAAGTGGGGTTGATCATGGTGTGTACAAAATGATTGATACATTATCACAGAGGATTGTAATAGACAAGGAACTCCATGGCTACAAAGAGAAGGCAAACAATATGCACACTCAAAAAATGTTATCTTCTTGTTTTTTTTTTTCCCATTGTATACAATGGCTATGCATGTATAGAAGAGATAAGGCCTCATTTATGTAGCCTCACACTTTCCATGTGTGTCCCCATGTGACACCATACAACCCACGCTTTACATGTGTGCACCTATGTGGCACGTTTCACTCCATATCTCTCATCTATATTCATGCACCATACAATCTTAAGCACATAAGAGTGCTTTCACATATACACACCTACAAACACCGAAGCTTACATTCTCAACACCCCCTCTTAAGCGAGGTGTTTACTTTACCTTATCACCCATCCAATGTAGCATTGCATGACCGCAATCACTACTACCTTTCAACACTCCCCCTCAATGCTACATTGGAGTGTTTACATGACTAGACACATCTAGTCCACCATATGCATGTTTTATGTGCGTCTACAATGTTCGTTTGAGCACCACTTGCTCAGGTGAACCTACCACATCCTTTTTGAACAATTCTAGATGTTCGCGAAAGGTATGACAAACCTCAGGATGCAACAATCATGTGCACACACCACACACTTGTAAAATTCTTTTTGAGATCTCAATCTCGGGCAGAGAACCCCACACAAGCCAATTCTTGTGCAACCTCGTCTCAAATCATGTAGATACATTCATTTTGAGCCTCTAGGTGGGCTCGGGTAGAGTACCCTCATACCATGGGTGAGTAAAATTGCATGCTTCTAAGCATATATGCTTAGATATGAATTCATTGTGGCTCTTGTTTATGATGTGGGAATGACTACTCACAAAAATATTCATTTTCATGAAAAACTAACGATAAGATTTTATGCTTGTGAGACATGTGGCACCTTATCATCTCTCATCTTCTTCTACATTGTTTTCTTCATTTCTCCTTCTGCGACTGTGCTGCTTGGGTTTTGCGGTGTTGTTCATAGATGAAGATGGCATTGGGGAGATTGGAGTTGAGGTAGGTAATGAGGAGCATGAGGGCATCATTAAGGTTGGAGATGATCTGGTTGAGGTAGGTGGAGCACTCATTGTTGATGCTCCACTAACACCCTAGTGCTAAAATGGAATGTACCCCAGCTACGATGGGATGCACCCCACAACTGCGATGGGATGTACCCCAACAGTCGCATCTTCTGGTATTCTAATGCCTATGACTATAGCTTTGGCATAAGAAATTTTTTCCTGCAATAGCGAATCTGTGGGTTACACGATATTTTGCAACATCCATAGCCATATGATTGTTTTGCATAGACTCTTCAATAGAGTACCTACAAAACTGCCTGAGCTCATGTCCATAGATGTGATACTCTGATATTTCTGAAGTTGACCTGTTATAGCAGCTGCTTTCGCTCCTTCTTTTGCCCCTTTCTTCTTCTTCTTCTTCCTTCATGAACACCACTAATCGAGATCCAGAATAACATTACAGAGAGAGCAGGTAACACTCATTCAATAAAGCATTAATAAAGCCTTCAGTTCAAATTGACCTTTAATAGCCAAACAGAGAAGCATTTCCTGTTCTGAAGGGGCATCTTCCGAGCCGAGTCTTTGTTTGCTGTACAACCAATGGTCCTATCTCTCGAATGATAGAGAGCTCTCTCGCTCAGGCTCTCTCTCTCTCTCTCTCTCTCTCTCTCTCTCTCTCTCTCTCTCTCTCTCTCTCTCTCTCTCTCTCTCTCTCTCTCTCTCTCTCTCTCTCTATGCCGCATTCTTTTCCTTGGAAGCCCTTCGAGATGGACCTAGCCTCTAGCTCTGCCATTCTTTCACGACTTCTGTTCTCCGTTCCCTTGTGGGCCTTTGAAATCAGCATGCTCTCTTAACACTGCATCTTTATGGGCTTCACCTTCTCATAACTTTCTCTTTGCAACACCATGTTTGCAAGAAAATCTTTTTGTTTTACTAATAATATCAATGGGCTTCTTTGAAGAGCCCAATAAAGAGCTAATGGCTTCTGAATCAGAGACTAACAACTTCAATCTTTTGACCAAGAATATCAACAGGCTTCTCCTCCTCTTCACTTATTGTTGTTGAAGCCAACCCAACTTCCATTTCTCCATCCTTGAGCACACACATGAGACATGCCTCAACCGACATGCTCCATCTTGGATTGCAACCATCCCAACAATACTTGCTATTCCAACGACAGTAAGCATATACACCTTCACATGCTCCTTTCTCAATAGCAAGAGCCAATAGGACAACAATGTCCACAAACAACAACCTTTCTATTATTTGAGCATTATTCCATGCTCAAAAATAGTAATCGGAGAGAAAAAAACAACCAAATACCTTTGCCTTCTATTAGCAGCTTCTTTGTGGATAGTGGCTCCACGACTTATGCTAAAAAACTCTATTTCCAGCTTCCATTATACAAAGATCCTTCATTTGATGGCCTCTTCACAATTCTCAAAAGATTTTAGCTCCCTTGAAATCGTGAACCAGCATAATAATGAGTGTGCAAGATTTTGAAGGAAAGAATGGCTAAAACATATTAAGGCTAAATTCGAGAAAACCACATACAAAGATATCTACACATATAAGTACACCATGATCAATAGCCCTAAACCTTGGCTCTGATACCTTGTCAAGAATCCCAATGTGGGGTTGATCATGGTGTGTACAAAATGATTGATACATTATCAGGGAGGATTGTAATAGACAAGGAACTCCATGGCTTCAAAGAGAAGGCAAACAATATGCACACTCAACAAATGTTCTCTTGTTGTTGTTGTTGTTTTTTTTTTTCCATTGCATACAATGGCTATACTTTTATAGAAGAGATAAGGCCTCATTTATGTAGCCTCACACTTTCCATGTGTGTCCCCATGTGACACCATACAACCCACACTTTACATGTGTACACCTATGTGGGACGCTTCACTCCACATCTCTCATCTATATTCATGCACCATACAATCTTAAGCACATAAGAGTGCTTTCACATATACACACCTACAAACACTGAGCTTACATTCTCAACACCCCCTCTTTAAGCGAGGTGTTTACTTTACCTTATCACCCATCCAATGTAGCATTGCATGACCGCAATTGCTACTACCTTTCAACAGAGAGATGTGGAGTAAACTGTGCCACATAGGGCACACACGTAAAGTGTGGGTTGTATGGTGTCACATGGGGACACACATGGAAAGTGTGAGGGATCATTGATGGAGTATCTCCTCCTTTATATATGTAACCTGTGTATGCAATGAAATAGAAGAGAACATTTGTTGAGTGTGCATATTGTTTGCCTTCTCTTTGTAGCCATGGAGTTCCTTGTCTATTACAATCCTCCGTGATAATGTATCAATCATTTTGTACACACCATGATCAACCCCACATTGGGATTCTCGACATGGTATCAAAGCCGTGGTTAGGGATCTTGATCATGGTGCTTTTTAATGTATGTAGCTATATCATTGTATGCCCTTAGTATGTTCTAGCCATTCCTTTCTTAAAAACCATGCACACTCATTATCATTATGATTGCAAATGAGGGAGTTGTAATTTTTTTTGAGGATTATGAAGAGGCCATCAACATCACATGAAGGAGCTTTGTATTATGGAGGCTAGAAATGCAGTTTTTCACAACAAGTGAGTGGAGCCATCATCATCAAAGAAGCTACTGTTAGAATTCAAAGGTATTTGCTTGTTTTGCCTCTTCAATTGCTATTTTTGAGCATGGAAGAATGCTCAAATAAGAGAAGGGTTGTTGTTTGTGGACATTGTTGTCCTATTGGCTCTTGCTATTGAGCAAGGGGTAAGTAAAGGTGGAAATGTTTATTACCATCAAAGGACAAATGGTGATGTTTGCTTTGTAACTATTGTTTAATAACTAAAGGTGAAGTAGATTTTATTGAACAAGTAGGAGCTCTTTCAAGACTCAGAAAAAGAGTTTTGAGGGAGCCTTTCGAGTTTTTAACAAGAATTCAAATGTCTTTGTATTTGGTGTTGAGTTGTGCCATGTGATGACCAACCTCCAACCTTGGGGAGAAATTGACAGAGAAGAAGTGAATGCAATGTTTAAGAAAATAGATGCAATTTTTGCCATCATTTCTAGAGGGAATCAGGCTAGTGAAGGAGTCGAGGGGTCTATACAAGCCAAGGATGCAACCCATGTGACTGTAAGAAAAAGCCAAGGGCTTGTGTCTGTCTTGTCCCTTCTACTACCAGCATTGCAGATGGGCTATGGCCACCTATGAGCTCAAAGATAATGATCAAAAGTAGCCGGTTGACCATGATCATCTCTCATGGAAGTGAGAGAAGGAAGCGATCAACAATAATGAGCAAAAGTAAGCTGCCCTGGATTAGGTTGCATGCAAGAATACGCCAACAGCTAGCATGCAAGCTCCTCAAATGTAGCATGAAGTACTACACAAATAGTCGAGGCGATCATTGCTGTGTGACACTATGATATGCATGACCCCGAAGCTTCTCACCAAAAATAGTGTAAAATCTGTATTTGGCAGGTAATGGAGTTGAAGATTCATTCTGGTTCTAGATCTGCAGAACATTGTCTTACCAGTGAGCTGAGAGCGAGCCACAAGCATGCCATGAGGGAAGATGAAAGAAATGAAGCTGTAACAAAAGCTATGGAGCAGGCACACACTATTCACGTCGATAGTCAAGGCATCCTCCTCCTCTTTGGGGACCCATCCATTTTTACATGACCAATTGTTTTAGCCAAGGTCTTCTTTCCTTATTTCTTTTCTCTTTTCACAATTCTTTTGCCCGTTCCCATCTACGTTTATAAATTGCATAGAACTGAGCCTAGTACTCTTTTACAAAATGAATTACAATACGCCCAGTGTTTATTTGCTAGAATATTCGGTGCACTCATTATTGTATGTTTCCTTTTGCATTAAGGATTTTCCTACATTTTTTTGAGCTTGCCTTTCTTTTCTGCTTTTCTCGCCTTGGGCTATTTTCCATTTCCAAAAATTTGGGGCCTTTCTGTCTTGGGCTACAACATTACTCCCCTTCTAGCGGAGTGCTAGTCCCATGGCACTTGTTGATAAGGGCTCCAGTGATTATCATGTGTGTTGATGATAGGATTTTTGGGGGGTTGGCTATGGAGAAGAGACACATCAAAATGGATGGAGAGTTGTGGAGGCCAATGATGGATTGAGTGGATGATGGGAGCCTCTAATGCTGGTGGCTGAATAGACTTGAAAAGGAAAGAAAGTACACTACTACTTGGGGGTGTGCCTAGCTCACAGTGCAATGCATGGCATCTATGCTAGTGGAATTGGGAGTTGGGTCAAACCTTAGGCATAAGCCCGAGATG
Organism: Lygodium microphyllum; assembly: GCF_053477565.2. Lineage (NCBI taxonomy): Eukaryota > Viridiplantae > Streptophyta > Polypodiopsida > Schizaeales > Lygodiaceae > Lygodium > Lygodium microphyllum. The sequence continues at coordinate 18,006,738 of NC_141155.1, read as the reverse complement.
TTGTCCCACACTTGAGGACCCAGTTCTTGTACAAAGGGAGGTGTTGTAGATGTGACTTAGGGAGACATGTCTAACCATATTGCTTAAATTCAATCCAAACTAATCCCCAAGGAAGAGGGAGTCTAGGAGGACTATTGGAAGATATTGCCACTTATGCTGATTTGTCTCGAAGTTATTTTGCCACTTACATCGAATTGTCTTGAATTTATTTTGCCACCTATGCGAATTTGCCTCAATGTCATTATTTTTGGAAATAAAAGATTTGTCTTGGAAATAAACTTGTTAAAAGTCTATGTATAATGCATTTGAAATAAGATGTTTGTGATTGTAAGCTAGGTATTGATCTTTCCTAAAATCATCAAGCTAAAAGATGGATGATTGAGTACAGATCATTGGGACTGAGGCAGTATTGTGGTGAACATAGAACATCGACTGAGGTAGTGTTCTTGATGGCGCTAGATCTCCCCAAGGCCAACATGAAAAAACACTACTCCAAAGGTTTTTTATTTTTTATTTTGTGTAAGTGAGTTTAGATCAATCATGATGAGAAAGGTCTTATTTAGGGAATTCTAGTTGGTAGGAGGAGGTGAGGATACTAGGGGGCTTTGGTCATGAACTCCTTAGGCTCTTACGAACTACCAACTACCCTTCAATTTCCAGACTATGTCTGGAAGTTCCAATACTAGTTGGGGAATGGAACTTGGAGAGAATAATATTTTGAATAGAGAACATTGTAAAGGTTATTATTTTTCTGAAAGGAACTATTAAGAAGGAATTGCTTTACTCTATTTATGTGTCGTAAATTAAGGGCATGTAACAAATTTGTATCAAGAGATAATTCAAGAAAGTTGATTTTATATGTTGAACCTGAAGTGGTAGGTAATTAAACAACTAAAACTACTCTCTCGAGGGAAGTGGGAGGATTGACCCCTGATAGATCTAGACCTATGGCTGGGTGATCTCGGTAAGCTGAGAGCTTTCTTAAGAAGAAATAAAAATCACACTTGATGGACCATTAGAAACCAGAAATATTGACTTACATCACTTTAGAATCCGCTAATATTAATTATCTGCTAGTAATAGATTTGACCAGGAAAACTCAAGTCGATCATTGTGGGAGAGATCGAAACTTCCAATGTGGGTAGATTCAAGTGAGCCTAGTTAGCAAACTTCAAGGGTTTTATCAAAATCCCAGAAAACGCTTCCTATAGGACATCTCTTGATGGGCTACTAAGAACATGCCACTAAGGAATAGCTCGGGCAGCATGATACAAAGACTTGCTTGCTATTTTGTATCATTTTTATGATAAAATCCCATCATTAAGAAGCTAGATAAGAAAAACTATCCATCATGGAAGTTCCATTTGAAAAAATTTCTTATTGGAAAGGGTCTTTATTATGAGTTTGTTTTAGTTAAAGAAGAGGAGAGAGGACTGATTAACTCTCCCACTGCAAATGAATTAAATAGATAAAAATAATGATATGCAAAGGACAAAAAGGTGATGCATTGGCTATCTGCAGTCATTGATAATACTATGTTGGGATATATTAAGAATGTAGAAACTTCACATGTATCTTGGACAACTTTTTGAGAATATATTTTCAGTAAATACAAAGGCACAGAAGATACTACTTAAGCAAGAGTCGAATACCTTGAAGAAAGGAAAAATGTCTATCAAATAACATATTTTGAAGATGAGAAGCATTGCAGATGCTTTAGTAGTGATTGATGCAATACCTGATGATAACGATTTGGTTTCATATACTTTGGGTGGCCTTAATAACGAGAAGGTTTGGAAATCATTTTCCACTTTTATATATGTATGAAAGCCATTTTCAGATTTTGATGAATTGGTGCCTCTCATGATTATTGAAGAGGTCAATATACAAGGTGATTCATCTGAAAGAAATGGTAAATAGGTCCAAGCATTTTACTCAAGTTTAGGAAGGGGATGTGGTAGATCCTCGTCAAGAGGCCATGGTATGGAACATGGTGGTGATAACCAGCAAAACAAGTGAAATTAGCAATTCAGTGAAATGTAGGTTTCAGGAGACCATGGAAACTTTAGAGGGGAAAAGGGAGCTCTAGAGGAAGAGGTGGATAGCAGAATAGAGGTTCTAGAAATTCTACTATTTTGTGCCATTATTATGGCAGAACATGACATATTTCAGCCCATTGTTATGCTAAGAAGGATAATATCTGCAATGGTAAATTACAACAAGAAAACTATGCATGGTCTTCACAATAGAATGAAGACAAAAATGAGCATATGTTTGTTATCCATCATATGATGAATGCCATTATAGGAAAGGGGACACATGATAATGTATGCTATTTTTATTTAGGTGTATCTAATCATATGACCAGTCATGCTCAATGGTTTGGAGAGATGCAAGACTTACAAAATCTAGGCTATATGTAAAGGGGTGATGATTCATGCCACCCAATTTCACACATTAGAAAGGTTTCCTTGTCCTTGCATGATGGCCAGATAAAGAGTCTATCAGATGTATTACATGTGCCATCAATCACAAAGAATTTAGTTCTATTAGCCAATTGGTAGACCAAGGGTTGCAGGTTTGACTTAATAAAAAAGGTTGTTTTGTAGAAGACTTTAATGATAAGTATAGGTTGGTCACAAGAGGAAGTAGAGTTGGCTGCATGTTCACTTTAGGTGTTGGAATTCCTGTAATGAATACTTGAGAGTTGGATTTAAATGCCCAAGAAATATTGAAAAAGAGAGGAATGATACAAATTTTATGCGGAATTCAAAGCTCGACGGAAGTAGATGATGTGGATTCAGCAATTTTAAGTGACCGTCGTGGAAGACAGGAATGCAAATTTTATCCACTACAGTGGTTGCAAAATGTTCATAATTCTTTTGAGTGTCGATGGATTAAAGTAAGATGACTTCTTGTCCGTTTAGAACTCATGTTGGATGCGCAATATTTTTCGGATCTTGAATTGGTCACCAAATAGGGAAGAAACTAGAGCTGGACACCTAGAAGGCCAAAATTTAGCCAAACTTCAAATGGGCATGACCATGGGCCTCTGGATGACCACTCATCCTCTTGCAAGATAAACTTGCGCAAGAATCTGGCAATCCCATTTCGAGGAATTTGGCTATTCCCTTGTGGTCAACCCACAAGGTCATGCAACTCTGCAACTTGTTGCACAAGTGTCGCATCTAATCCATGGGACTATTTTACCCATCGAATGTCGTCTTCTAATTACGAAATCATGATTAATAGGAAATAGGGTTAGGGTGTCCTCATATCCAATCCATTTCTGATTGCACTAGGCCAACCTTGTCGGTCCTAGGGTTCCAATTCAAACCGATTTTCATCCTTTTAGCGAGCGACCCTTAGGGTAACAAACCCTAGATCGTTTCTTGCAAGTATGTCCTATTTTCGCTACATTTCGTGAATGTGGGCAGGTCTTTAGGATATGAGAGTTTCAACTTGGCAATAAGAACAACTAGGTTATGTCCTCAACGATCTAAATCCTAGTTAGCACTTGGGATATGTTGCTTGATTTAACCATTTCTAAGCATGTCCCTCGCGGTTTAGGTGTTTAGGGTAAACCAATTTACTTGTCTACTCTTGAAGATATTTACGATACCATTCTCATAATCACATGATTCATTGCCTACATATGACTAGATTTACCAACCCTAACTTTCCTGGTTAAGATCAAAGCGTAGGTCAAGTTACGGCATAATTTTTCATTGACCCTTCTAGAACATGCATTTCATGATTTATGCTGCTAGGCTTTTGGGGTTTATATTAAAATGGACCACGCAGCCTTTTCCTAATTTTATTTTTGAATGAATTATTCGTAGGCTAAATGAGCATTACACCAACTTTTGTAACTACTTACGTAATTGATTGAGATTTATGCCAAAAAAACTAGAGTTAACTTATTCTAGTTTACAATCCATGCCACTCGCAAATTTATAGAATCATTTCTAGGCTCTTCTATTTTCTATGGGATTAATGACTTTCCCTAATGAATCATTCAATGAAGATTTGTCTAAAAATGCAACATGGGATTATGCCTAATCAAAGGTGCACTTTAATGAATTTTTACCTTATAAGGATAGGTAATAGGTGTTCTAGGCCGTCACTTTGATATGCACGCAAGGGAAACTACTAATAAGGTCGTAAGATGCATAGATAATTTACGTTATTTTTTTCATCATGTTGAAAATACCAATGACCACTTCATGTCATGAGCTAATTATTCAAATAGTCAATCTATTTCCAATTGCATTTAACTAGGCTAGGTGAATTTGACATGCGTGGGTGCTTCCTAGTCCATGAATTTATCATGCATAATGCCTTACTTTTGTGACGAATCAAAAATAGTAAAAACCTGGACTTGTGAACTCAGGGAGATATCCACGTGAATGTTAGGAGAAGAACCTCCCGCGGTTGCACCTTGTGGCTTTTTGGGGGCCATCGTGAATTCGACCTTCTTGCCTTGGCCGCAGACTTATGATCTTGGCCCGTCTTCCTCGCATGCGCAATTCCTTTTTAGATTCGGCTTCCTTGACCGATTGGACCGGCTTTCGAAGTCGTGATTTAGAAGGTTTTATAGGTTTCCTCCTCGAAGTAGAGATTTCACGATTAGGACTTTACAATCGTCAAAAATGACTTTGGGAAATGTAAGGGAAAGGGGAATTGGAAATCCCGGATATAATAAGGTTTCATGAAAAAGGATATAATGGTTTTAAAAAGGCTTGTGTGGGAAGGGTTTTTAAAAGAAAAGAACCGGGCTATGATGGGATTTAAAAGGGAATGCAAGGGTGCTTAAAAAAACTCGGGGGTAATAAGACCCACCTGATAAGGCCTATGAAAGCCCAAGGAAGGTAGTTTTAAATGGGCTTTGTGAAAGGCTAAAAGGGGGAAAGGAAAGGGTTTAATTCTTAGGATATGTCAAACTTTAAGGGGACTTGGGTAGGAATTTCAAGAAGAAGGGGACTTACGTGGAAGTTGTGAGGGAATGGGTGCTTAAATCCTGGTGGGGGGTGTAAAACCCACTTAAAGAAGGGCTTAGGAAAGCCCACAGGAAGGGGGGCTTCCTAAGGGTCCTTGGAAGCTTCCCAAGAAGCTTCCAGGAAGCTTCTGGGAAAGCTTCTATAGGCGTGATTTTTGCCACGTGGGAGGAGAGAAGATGATTTATAAGGGCGGCTTGTGGCGGGTAGGGTTGAAATAATGGCGGCAGCGGTTCCTCAGTGGCAATCTTCCCTCCCTCACGGCGCACTTAAGGCTTCAGGTGGCGATTTTCTCCTTCTCGACTCCCCTCAGAATGGCAGCGTCACGCTCTTAGCTCCCCTCCTTCCTTTCTTTCAAGCCTTCTCCCTCTCACTCGATTGGCAGATTACGCTTCCTCCTCCCTCCAGGATGGTCTATGGAAGCCTCACGACACCCTTTGCTTCTCCACCCTCTCCCTTCTCACCCCTTAGAGGGTTATTTATAGGAAGGGGGTAAGGCCTTCCCTCCCCCCCACGTGGTGCTTGCATGTAGACCCTCCCCTCCACGTCTACACTCTCCCATTTTAGCACCATCCTCTTCCCTCAACTACGCTTTGGTTGGGGGGAAGAGGATTAAAAAAATTTGCATTAACTCCAATATTATCCTCTTGACCTCCTCCCAAGAGGAGGTTCTCATGAAAATATACGGTTTCATTAGACCATAGTCTTGATTTTGCCAATGGAGATCATGACACATCGTGTTAAAGTTCGCATCGTCTGTGACCAAAATGTTGGCATTATCATTTGCCCGGGACTTCATATGGCCTTGTAATATTTTCAGTAGAAATATTACAAAAATGAATAGCACAAATACTCAAGCCAGGAAAATGCAGCTCAAGCAAGAGTTGCATAATGTGCAAAGAGAAAATATGAGCATCAATGACGACCACATGAAGGTGAAGAAGATTGCAGATGCACTTGCTTCCATTGGGTCACTAGTGGAAGATGATGATTTAGTTTCTGTGACCTTGAATGGTCTAGGAAAGGATTATGCATAGTTTCGAACATCCATTTCCATCCGTGAAAGATTTTCTGATTTTGAGGAGTTGATTGCTCTTCTAATTTTTGAGGAGCAGAGAAATGGTGGTGCATCTTCTTCAGGAGGAACTTCAAAAGAAGCTGTCTTCTACTCAAATGTTGGAAGAGGTAGAGGCAGAGGTAGAGAAGGCCGATCTGGAGGCCGTGGAAGAAATCAGAATATGCAGCAAACTCAAGAAAACCAGTCCTATGGAGGAGGACCTGGTAACTCTAGAGGCAGGGGGAGCCAAAGAGGTCGTGGTGGATGGCAAAGAGGCCAAAATGCAAACAACAATGTTGAATGCTACTACTGTGGTAAAATGGGTCATATGGCTAAGGACTGCTATAAAAAGCACAATGACATCATGAATGGAAAATTGCAACAAGGGAATTATGCATCTTCTAGTAGACAGGGTGATGACAGAAATGAGCATTTGTTTATGGTGCATCACATGAACAATTCTATGAAAAGCGCAGAAGAAAGCAACGATGTATGGTATGTTGACTCAGGTGCATCAAACCACATGAGAGGTCATGCAGAATGGATGGAGGATGTAAGAAAAATGGAAAAACCAGGATTTGTGGAGACTGGTGATGATACTGCACATCCTATTGTGCAGATTGGAAAATTTCCTTTGTCTATGCAGGATGGGAAAAAGAAATACCTGTCTGATGTATTTCATGTCCCGAATATCACCAAGAATCTGGTTTCTGTTGGTCAAATGGTTGAGCAGGGCTTGCAGGTCAGATTTAATCCTCATGGATGCTTTGTTGAGGATATGAAAAATAAAGGTCGCTTGATAGCAAAAGGAAAGAAGAAGGGCAGAATGTTTACGTTGGATGCAGACATGCCTGAATTGAGTGCAACAATGTTTGCACATGGGACCGGTGTAGTTGTAGATATTGATATCTGGCATTAACGCATTGGTCATGTTAATGTACAACGACTTAAATAAATGCAGGCCCAAAATATTGTTGCAGGATTGCCTAAATTCAAGGTTTCAGAAATGCATAAGGTATGTGAAGCCTGTCAGTTTGGAAAACAGGCAAGGAAACCATTTCCTAGACATGTTCAAGAGAGTAAGAAGCCATTGAAATTAATCCACTTTGATGTGTGGACTACTAAAGCTGCATTTCTTGGAGGCTGTCATTATTTTGTCACTTTTATTGATTACTATAGCAGAAAAGTTTGGGTGTATTTTATGAAAAAGAAAAGTGAAGTTTTTGGGCATTTCAAAACTCTTAAAGCTATGGTCGAAAAAGAAACAGGCCTACAAATAAAATGCCTAAGGTCAGATGGAGGGGGAGAGTACCTCTCAAATGAATTTGCAAGGTTCCTGTAGGAGCATGGCATAAAGCAGCAATATTCATGCAGTCATACCCCACAACAAAATGGAATTGCAGAAAGGAAAAACAGGCATATTGGAGAGGTATCTCGTGCCATGCTCAATGAAAAAGACCTACCAGATTTTTATTGGGCTGAGGCAGTTGCTACATCAGTCTACATAATGAACAGGACTCCCACTGTAGCAATACATGGGATGACTCCAGAGGAGAGGTCTAGAAAACTAGATATTTCTCATTTGAAGATTTTTGGTTGCATTGCCTATGTTCATGTGCCAGATGAGTTGAGATCCAAGTTAGATCCAAAAGCTGAGAAGTGAATCTTTATTGGTTACTCTCTCCAGAGAAAGGGTATAGATGTTATAACCCTTCTACTCATAAGTTTACAGTGAGCAGAGATGTTATTTTTGACGAGATGAGTAGCTGGTATAAACCAGTAAATGTAATTGATGATGTAGATGCAAAAAACGGTAATGTTGCACAGAATTCACAGCAGCAGTCACAAAATATTAGTGGACCTGGAGCGTCCTCTAGCAGTGGTTCACATTCTTTGCCATGGACAGGCAAATTGAGATCAGGAGAATCTTCTCAAAGCAATGTAGATAGTGGTATTCAAGTATCACGAAAAGGAAAAGAGAAGGTAGATCAGCCCATGTTTGATGTGAATGCAGGTCACTCTTATGTGGATGGTGAATCCAGTGGCTCAGAACAGAGCATTGATGATGAGTTGGGTATTCCTTCTATTGTTACACCTAGAGTAAGGAAGACCAGGGATGTTTTGAGAGCACCTGGGAGTGAACCTACTTTGCGCAGGTCTACGAGAGCTAGGTATCCTGTGGATAGGCTGAAATATGATGGATTTACAGCCATTCACTATGCATATATGGTCAAAGTGATATATGAACCAGAACCCACTTCTTTTGAGCAAGCCATGGGAAAAGAAAAATGGGAGAAAGCCATGGATGAAGAAATGGATGCCTTGGAAGCTAATGCTACATGGGAATTGGTACCTTTGGCTAAAGGTAAGAATGCAATTGGCTGTAAGTGGGTTTATAAGGTGAAGTACAATGTAGATGGTTCTGTGAACAGATACAAGGCAAGATTAGTAGTCAAGGGGTATGCACAAACATATGGCATTGATTATGAAGAAACATTCAGTCCGGTTGCAAGGATGGCAACTGTAAGAGCAATCATTGCTATGGCTGCATCAAAGGAATGGTCTTTACATCAGATGGATGTAAAGAATGCCTTCTTGCATGGTGATTTGCAAGAAGAGGTCTATATGGAGAAGCCACCAGGTTATGTGCATGCTGTTCATCCTGAGTTTGTTTGCAGGTTGAAGAAAGCCTTGTATGGCTTGAAGCAAGCACCTAGAGCATGGTTTGACAAGATAGGACAATATCTTGTCACTATTGGCTTTCAGATTCGAAGGCAGATTTTTCACTTTATGTGAGAAAAACAAAGAAAGGTATTATGCTACTTGTCATTTATGTTGATGATTTGATTATCACAGGGGATAGTGATGAAGATATCCTTCATGTGAAAATGCTATTGAAGCAGATGTTTGAGATGAAGGATTTGGGAGAGCTGCGTTATTTCTTGGGCATTGAGGTGGTTAGATCACCAAGTGGGATATGGCTCTTATAGAGGCAGTATGGATTAGACATGCTGTCCAAATATGGGATGACAGGCTGTAAGCCTATTTTAGTTCCTTTGGAGCAGAATGTGAAGCTGAGCGCAGATGCAGGTGAGCTTCTAGAAGACCCTACTATGTACAGATGGCTAGTAGAAAGTTTGATTTATATGACTATTACCAGGCCAGATTTGAGCTATGCTGTTGGATTGGTAAGTCAGTTTATGCAGGCTCCAAGGAAACCGCATTTAGATGCGGCTAGACGCATACTCAGGTATGTGAAGTCCACATTGCAATATGGACTACTTTATGAGACTGGGGTTCAGATACAGTTGTATGGATACACTGATGCTGATTGGGCGGGTAGTATTTCTGATAGACGATCTACCAGTGGATATGTGTTCTCTTTTGGGAGTGCTGCAGTCACTTGGAGCAGCAAGAAACAACCTACGGTTGCCTTGTCGAGCACAGAGGCTGAGTACAGGGGTGCAGCAATGGCTGCATGTGAGGTAGCTTGGTTGCATAAGCTACTTTATGATATGCATCAGCCTACAGATGGGCCAGTTGTTATTTATTGTGACAACATGAGTAGTATACACTTGGCAAATAACCCAGTCTATCATGCTAGAACAAAGCACATTGAGGTGCATTGTCACTATGTGCGAGAGAGAGTTTTACTAGGTGTCATTGATCTAGTTTATGTCAGCACAGAGGATCATGTAGCTTGCATATTCACGAAGGCATTGGGTGCAGAGAAGCTGCGCAGGTTCAGAGACCTGCTTGGTGTGCAGGAATTGGGATTGAGCTCGAGGGGGAGTGTTGAGATATCGAGCTCCACTCATGATATGCCAGGGTGACCATTGTGCATTTATGTCACCACTTGTAAGTTGCAGATGCGGTTGGTATACCGCCTATGAATAATAGCTAGATAATAGCTATCCTTATCTACTCTAGTTTGTGGCTCAGTTAGTATGCCACCTTAGTTATTTGAGTTTGGTTTGAAACCCATATATAGGTTTCTTCTATTTCTTTGTATTAGACTTCTTTTTGTCTTACACAACTAAGAAGAGGAAAACTGTTTTCAGCCTCCACCTTTGTGTGTATTCCCCCATTGTGCAAGCAAGAAAGCTACAAGTGAGACTCCTTCCTTCTCTCCCACAATCTTGACAAAGGGACCATGTTATTCACCAAGTATGGCTTTAATAAACCATGCATACATGATCTAGTCTAAGGCTTTATTTGCAATGTGATCCTTTGCCTTGCTATTCATTACAAAGGGGCTATAAAGTGGGTGTGATTGTACATTTCTCAAAAAGTATGATAGCATGTAAGTTTCTTTTACTATAACTAGAGAAAAATGTAAAGTTGAGTGCTAACATTGGAGATGAGATAGAAGAACCTACTATGTTCAAGAGGATAGTAGGGAGTTTGATTTACATGACTATCACAAAGACTTAAGGTATGCTATTGGCCTTGTTAGTTAGTTTATGAAGATGCCTAGAAAGCCTCATTTGGATGCCGTTAGATACATATTGAGGTATGTGAAGTCCAATTCATATTATGGACTTACTTATGAGACAAGTAGTAAGGATATATAGGTGTTTGGATACACATCTAGATTGGACTTGTAATACTTCTACGTAATTAAAAATTAGTTGGTTAGTTTGAAAGTTAGTTAGTCAATTAATAAGTTAGTAAGGTTACTAACTAAAGACTAACTAAAGTCAAAGTTAACTATTATTAATAACTAATAATTTTTATTTAATTAAAAATATAAAAAAAATCAAGAGTCGTAATCCGACATTTTTCTTGGATTGACAAGGACTGTAGCCACCCTTCACGGATGTTACAACAAGAATGAGAGTTATGAGCCACATTAATCACTAGTGTTAGTTTGTATAGTATGGATGGTCCAAAAATATTAGATTTTTGAAAAAAATAGCATATTTTAGATATTATTTATTGTAAATATCCTAAAAAGATATGAATATTTCTAGAACAAGATGTCATGTAAAAAAAACAAGAGCTTGTTTTGGACATTTAATACAAAAAAAGAAGGATTGCTAAAATCACGCGCGTCGCGATCGCAGTTTACATGCAGTAAATAGAACTTCAAAACATGTAGAAAAAGGAGTGATCTAGAATATTTCTAAGCAAGTGTCTTGGAGTTTTACCCCCCTTTCGAAGCCAAAAAAACTATCAGAATTGTGATTTGAGCATCAGATAGCTAATTTTTCCAAGATCCCCTCCATAAAGAGCTATTCTTCTCAGTCACAACCCTTCTTCTCTTGTTTAGCTATAAATATGAGGCACGTTAGAGAAGCACAAGGAGACCCCAAGAGGCTACGAGAGAGGAAGAGAGAGGGAGGTAGAAGGATACCCCTCCAAGAGAGAGAGAGAGAGAGAGAGAGAGAGAGAGAGAGAGAGAGAGAGAGAGAGAGAGAGAGAGAGAGAGAGAGAGAGAGAGAGAGAGAGAGAGAGAGAGAGAGAGAGAGAGGTTGCAAGGGAGAGAGTTAGCTCAATTCTCTCTATCTCGGTCTTCGACTAAGCCATATTCTCTTATGCTCTCCCATCTCAAATTCATTCCTCCTTCTTTATCTCTTGAATCCATTTGCGGACAATGTCCCACAAGCGAAAGATCTCTCCAAGTGCTGAAACTTCCACCACAACCAACAAGATTGTGAACCAAGGGACCGCAACTATGAGAAACACATCTCTTATGAATCAGGTGCATCCCGCTGCATTAGGGAAAAGAAATTGGAAGAAAAGAACGTTTACATTAATTATCACAACTTAATTGAGCATGTTTTGAGATAATGAGCGTACTAGGAAAATTTTGCTCATCGCATTCATCTTAGGTGATCATTTAAAATTGCACTTAGAAACCGTTAAATTGTGCATGAATTGCATTGAAATTTCATGCTAATATATATATGAAAAGTTTCAAGAATATGCATTAAATTGCAATTAAGCCAGATATATTTTATGCATCTGCATCTGTTTGCTTGGTTGAAATAATAGGAAAATCCTATTACATCTCACAAAACATAGATTGAACTTGTGATAGAATACATAGGGTTCCTAGGGGAAGTTTAAAGAATTTCAAACCCTAAAGTGTTAGAAGTTGAAAGGATTCTTCTCAGGCCCATCTTGCTTGAAGGTGAAAGGAATTGAAAGTCCTTAAGTAACTATATGAATTATACGACAAACCTTAGTTCAAATAAATAGGTAGGGTTTCCTTGTAGGAAGCCAATGTCCCAAATTGCAATCAACATTGCAAGGATACTCCTTCATTCAAAAGAATGAGGAAATTACATTAGGTTATCTTTGAAAATCTTGGACGATAAAGCCAAGACTAGATACCATCGCATCAAATTAGAATTTCCTTTGGTAGAGAGAACAAAGAATTATCTAGTACATATTGTGCACTTCTGCTTGTGTTTGTATTTAGGAACATCTGTTTGGAAAAGGAGTCATCTAACAAAGGAATTGATAAGAAGAAAAATATTTCAAATTGGATTCATGTTGAAACACTTGGGAAAGGTGTGTTGAGCACCCTCACCTAGCCATCAACCCTATCCAAGGGGGTTTTTGATAGCCACATTGGGAATGTGGACCGAACCCATTGTGAGAGGTCTCTCCGTAGAAATGTCTATTTGTAGGAGGATGCTTGGGCGCCGGGGGGGGGGGGGGGGGACTATGGCTATAAATCCCTTGCCTATGGGTCCTACTCAGATGGTTGTAGAGGCCACCAAACCGCCAAGACCCATGGACTGCTTATTGCTTCAAGTGTTCCAAGCCGAGCACTAATGGCTACCTCTCACATAGCCGATGCACTATCCATCCCTATGAGTGTAGTAAGCTTACCTCCACGCCCGATTGCGTTGCCTCCTCTCTCGAGTATGTCGATAGCTCCACAATCTAAGTGCAAGCTTCCTGTCCTCAAGCTCCACACTCCAAGATCCATCGCCGCGAGTAAGAGAAGAGAAGAGAAGAGGAGAAGAGAGGAGAAGATGGAGAGCTTCTCCACCATGGTCATGCACCCTCACACACTCACTCCCTCACACTCTCATACTCCCTCTCTCAAACACAAGCTCAAGCAAGCAAGCAAGCAAGAAGAAGAAGAAGAAGAAGAAGAAGAAGAAGAGAGCTACTTTTGGCTACACACAAGAATGAGCTTCTCATTCACTTTCCAACTTTATATACAAAGCCCTAAATCCCTTTTGGGCAGTTATCCCCTTATCCCCTTTTTTACATGGTCGGCTAGGCCCTTTTTCCCAGTGTCCTCCTATTGTCCTAGCTTTCTTTCTACCACCTCTTAGAATAAATCGTGGTGCGCCTTGCATTCTTTTACAAAAGCATTGACTTGTGCTTTCTCTTGTGCACCTTTCTCATTGATTCAAGACTTTTTTGAACTCCTTGTGTTTCCATATTTCTCCTTGTGCACCTTCATCTCCCATTTCACTTTTGCCTTGACCTTATCTTCTGCTTTGGATTTTCTTGATTTTCCTTCTTGTTTGTCTGAGGGTTAACATTACCCCCCTCCTAGATGAGTTCCAATCCCATCGCATTTTTGCTGGTGGTGAGGGGGGGTGGTGGTGCACGAATGCTAGGGGTTTCTTGAGGTTGTGGAAAGATCATGGTGGGGGTGTGTGGAGGGATTTCTGGATTGGTGAGAGGGATTTATGGAACTGAAAGTCCTTTGGGCTGGGGAGGGGCCTTGGTATTGGAGGAGTTTTTGGAACTAAGAGGCCCTGGTGCTAGATATGATCCCTAGTGTTGGAGGGATGTTGAGGGGCAGGTTCATCTTGGAAATTCAAAGTGGTGTTAGATGGATCCGTCATTTAACTCTTTGTGGCTGAGTCCACCTGTGCTATTCCAAATGAGCTTTGTCATTCACTTTTTGATTGTGGTTGTTGTGTTAGCCCCTTGGTGGGTTGTGCTTTATCTAATGGCACATGGCAGAGGATGGAAAGGGCATTGCATGGATGATGGGGTCTCTAAAGTTGGTAGTGGGGCCTTTGGTTGTACTTGGAAAGAAAAGAAAGATGCATTACGTATGGGTGTGTCCAACTATCATGTGGTGCATGTGCGCATGCTAGTGGGATGAAGCTTAGGGTGACAGGTCTAATCCCATATGAGTGTTACCTCCTTGGTTGTGTCCTACCCTTGATGTGCCCTAAGCAATAAGTGGGGGATCAAAATGAGGCTAGGGGGCTAGGAACAGAATCATCTAATTGGGGCCACTGGACATGCATATTTTGAGGACCCCTAGGTGCAGTGGCTGTGGTGGATGTGCAACTTACGGTGGCAACATGTGTTTGTTTGTTTTTTTTTTTGCCACTCGAACGAGTAATGAGGTGGCCTTAGGGATAGGGATTTAGTCAAGAAGGCGTGGCTCTGCAGGTATTCCTTGATGTTAGCCCTCGCATTGAGAGGTGTGGTTGACAAAAAAGGGTGGCAACACCTTGTAAAGTGACTATCATTCATGTCTTTAAGGATCCTCATGAAAAATGAGGGAAGTAAGGTTGCCCTCATCATGAGCCTATCCATAGCACAACTATCTATTCGTAAGTTAATGTCCAAAAAGAGTGGGGGGAGGTGGGCTTCCTCAACTATTGGCTTTTGTTTAAGTAGAAAACTAATGATCCTTAGGTAATTACAAGTGGTTATGAAAGCTGGGTCTGGGCATGAAGAGAAATCCTCGAGGAAGTGGTTAATAGAAGGGCGCAAGTCCCCTACTCTAAAGGTCATGCATTCCCTGGGAGTTGTTGTATTGACATTGTAGATCTTCGAAAAGTCATACCTGCCATGCACCCCCTGTCATAATCCACCCCATGTTTTGTTGAGATGACAAGCTCAACACATGTGGACATTGATGATGGACCGCCTGGTTAGATGGGTCCACACGTCTACACTTAGCACGTCCGTGGTCATTATGACTCTCACATGGCCACTGACTCATTACTTATTATATTCAGGTTGTTACACCTATTTACAGCTGGCATAGTTATAGCGCCAGTCGACTAGTGTAGTCGATTATGCATTGTTTGACTTAGTAGGCCACTTTCCTTTTATGTTGTATCTTATCTATACTTTGTGTACATTGTGAAGTGTGTGGAAGAAGAAGAAGAAATCAGCAAGAAAACGTTTTGGCCTCCATCTCTCTTCTTGTCTCTTGAGTGAGCTTCTCCTTGTGCATTCTGTGTGTGTTCGGCGCAGCATCTTGAGCAACCTCCTCCACCACGCGATTCTTGACATGGTATCAGAGCCGCACCACTGAGAGAGGCTGATTTTGAAGGTTGAAGCAAAGGGGAAGAAGCAAGGTTTGAGCAAGCAAGCCACGGGTAAGAAGCTCTCCCATCCTTCCACTCTTTCTCTTGGATAGTGCCTGTGGAGGCACCGGAAGCAGGGCAGAGCAAAAATCTCAGATTGCAGTGAGATTTGGTGTGCACGAAGAGCACTATAAATTCTACAGATAAGCCCTTTAGGTGCTCTCCCACAGTTATTTTGGGCATTTGCGGCCGTTTCAGGGCCCGTTTTAGAGCCGCAAGTTGCGGACAGCAGTTTCAGGGTACGCTGTGACTTCAGCTGTATCGACCGACAGTGGGTGCGGAGGTTACAGATTTTAGATCTGTAAGATTAAAGGTGTTTACCAGTGAGTAAACACGAGGTTTATCTGCAAATAGGTTGCAGATTGCATGTATTGTTGAGCAGACAGTGAAAAAGGCTGTCTAGTGTATTGCTGTGCACTACAGGTCGAGGATTGCAGAAGATTTGCTTGTTGTTTGGTATTATTCTTGTGATAATGGCAGAGAACAGTGGAAGCCCCATCATTGAGAAGCTCGACAAGAATAACTACCCTTCATGGAAGTTCCGTGTCACGAACTTTCTTATTGGAAAAGGCCTCTACGAGTTCGTTTCAGGTGAAGAAAAGGAGCCGGAGGTGAGTGATCCTCCAACTGCAGAAGAGATAAAGGCACGAAAGGAATGGAATGCAAAAGACAAGAAGGTCATGTATTGGTTGTCTACAGTAATTGACAATAATATGTTGGGACACATTAGAAATGCAGAGAATGCATATGCAGCTTGGACCATACTTGAAAGTATGTTTTCTGTAAATACAAAGGCACGAAAGATTCAACTCAAGCAAGAGTTGAATACATTGAATAAAGGGAAGATGTCTATCAATGAGTATGCATTGAAGGTAAGGAGCATTGCAGATGCATTGGCAACAATTGATGCAATGCCCGATGATGATGATTTGGTGTCGTCTACCTTGGGTGGACTTAACAATGAAAAGGCTTGGAAGTCTTTTGTAACTTCCGTATATGTCAGAAAGCCATTTCCATATTTTGATGAGTTGGTCTCTCTAATGATCACTGAAGAAATCAACATGTAGAGTGGGACATCTGAAAGAAGTGGTGAACAGGTCCAGGCTTTCTACTCCAGTTCAGGAAGGGGATGTGGAAGGTTCTCTTCAAGAGGCCGTGGTACAGGACGTGGTAGTGACAACCAGCAAAACAGATTGAATCAGCAATTTGGCGATATGCAGGTTTCAGGAGGTCGTGGTAACTTTAGAGGCAGGGGGAGCTTTAGAGGAAGAGGTGGATGGCAGAACAGAGGTTCTAACAACTCTGGTATTGTGTGCCACTACTGTGGTAAAACAGATCATATTGCAGCCCAATGTTATGCCAAGAGAGATGATATCCGCAGTGGTAAGTTGCAGCAAGGAAACTATGCATCGTCTTCATGACAGAATGAAGACAAAAATGAACGTCTATTTGTTATGCAGCATATGTTGAATGCTGTTACAGGAAAGGGAACACATGAAGATGTTTGGTATGTCGATTCAGGTGCATCCAATCATATGACTAGCCATGCAGAATGGTTTGGAGAGATGCAGGATTTGCAAAATGCAGGTTATGTGCAGACGGGTGATGACTCATGCCACCCAATTTCACACATTGGAAAAGTTCCCTTGTCCTTGCATGATGGTAAGACAAAGAGTCTTTCAGATGTATTACATGTGCCATCTATTACAAAGAATTTGGTGTCAGTTGGTCAAATGGTAGAGCAAGGGCTGCAAGTCAGATTTAATGCAAAGGGCTGCTTTGTAGAAGATTTCAATGACAAGTGCAGGTTGGTAGCAAAGGGAAGTAGAGTTGGACGTATGTTCACTCTAGATGCTGGAATTCCTACTATGAATGCTGCTTTGTATGCCAAAGGAAAAGGTGTTGTTGTAGACATTGAAATTTGGCACAAACGCATTGGAAATGCAAATGTACAAAGGCTGAAACTAATGCAGTCCAAAGGGTTGGTTACAGGTTTGCCTACATTTAGAGTTGCAGAATTTCAAAAGGTATGTGAAGCGTGTCAGTTTGGTAAACAGTCAAGGCAACCTTTTTCACATGATAGAGATGTAAGCAGAAATATTCTTGATGTTGTACATATAGACATTTGGGGGCCTACACAAAATGTATCTCTTGGAGGCAGTTCGTACTTTGTCACATTCATTGATGATTGTTCTAGAAAGCTGTGGGTATATTTTATGAAGGAAAAGAGTGAAGCGTTTGAGCACTTTAGAACTTTCAAGGCTGCAGTTGAAAGAGAAACATGCTTGAAAGTAAAGTGCCTGAGGTCAGATGGAGGGGGAGAGTACCTCTCAAATGAGTTCAGTGATTTTCTGAAGTCTCATGGGATAAAGAGACAGTTCACATGCAGATATACCCCACAGCAAAATGGGGTTGCAGAAAGGAAAAACAGGCATATTGCAGAAGTTGCACGCGCCTTGATGGCTGAAAAGAATATGCCTAAGCATTTTTGGTTTGAGGCTGTTCATACAGCTATTTATATTATGAACAGAACTCCCACAGCTGCAGTTCATGGTATGACCCCCGAAGAATGTTTTACAGGTAAGAAACCTGATGTTTCACACTTGAAAGTATTTGGCTGCATTGCGTATGTTCATGTGCCAGATGAGTTGCGGAAGAAACTAGATCAAAAGGCTGAAAAGTGTGTCTTTATTGGATACTCTTTAGAGCAGAAAGGGTATCGCTGTTACAACCCTATCACATGTAAGTTCAGAGTGAGCAGGGATGTCATCTTTGATGAAATGAGCAGCTGGTATGCATCTAGTGGTGATGCATTGGATGTTGATGATGATCATGACACTCATGTGCAGGCTGAAAAGCAAGAATCACAGACTCTTAGTGGACCAGAGACATCATCTAGTAGTCCTTGGTCTGGGAGACTAAGGAGTACCTCTACATCTTCAGGTGCATCTAGTAGCACTACAGGTAAAGACAAAGGAAAGAATAAAGTATCAAAAGGCATTGATGCAGTTCTTGATGGAGACTCCAGTGGCTCAGAGAGCTTAGATGATGAGCTTGGCATTCCTTCAGTGAGAACTCCAGGTGTGCAGAGAGCACGCACTGATGCAAAGACTCCATTGAGTGATCCAGTGGTACACAGGTCTAGCAGGGTGAGATACCCTGTTAAAAGATTTGGTTTTGAAGGTTATGCAACTCACCATTATGCTTATATGGTGAAACTAGTTGAGGATGTTGAGCCTACATGTTTTGAGGAGGGTATTGGTCATGCTCATTGGGATGCAGCAATGGATGAGGAGATGTCTGCATTAGAGGCCAATAAGACTTGGGATCTAGTATCATTGCCAAAGGGAAAGAAAGCTATTGGATGTAAATGGGTTTATAAGATTAAGCACAACGCAGATGGTTCTATTAGCAGGTACAAAGCTAGGCTGGTTGCAAAAGGCTATGCCCAGACATATGGCATAGATTATGATGAAACCTTTAGTCCAGTTGCTAGGATGGCGATTGTCAGATGTGTGATTGCTTTGGCAGCAGCCAAAGGTTGGAGGTTGCAGCAAATGGATGTAAAGAATGCCTTCTTGCATGGTGATTTGCAGGAAGAAGTGTATATGGATCAGCCAGCAGGTTATGAAGATTTAGAGCATCCCACGTATGTGTGCAGGTTGAAGAAGGCACTCTATGGGCTCAAGCAAGCACCTAGAGCATGGTCTGACAAGATTAGAGAGTATCTTGTCAATATTGGTTTTTATGTTTCTGATGCTGATCACTCACTTTATGTGAGAAAAGGAGATGCAGGTTTGGTCATCATAGTCATCTATGTGGATGACTTGATTATTACAGGTGATAATGATAGTGGGATTGTTGAAGTCAAGGGTTGTTTGAAGATAAAGTTTGAGATGAAGGATCTAGGTGAGCTAAGGTACTTCCTTGGCATTGAGGTGATCAGATGTGATGATGGTGTATGGCTGTCCCAAAGACAGTATGGCTTGGATATGTTGTCCAAGTATGGTATGACAGCATGCAAACCACTTTCAGTCCCGTTGGAGCAGAATGTAAAGCTGAGTGCTAATGTTGGGGATGAGATAGAAGACCCTACTATGTTCAGGAGGATAGTGGGGAGTTTGATCTACATGACCATTACAAGGCCAGACTTGAGCTATGTTGTTGGTCTTGTGAGTCAATTTATGTAAGTACCTAGAAAACCACACTTGGATGCAGTGAGACACATATTGAGATATGTCAAGTCCACATTACATTATGGACTTTTCTATGAGGCAGGTACAAACGTACATGTGTTTGGATACACAGATGCAGATTGGGCTGGTAGTATGTTGGATAGAAGATCTACCAGCGGATACATGTTCTCTCTTGGTAGTGCAGCAGTTGCATGGAGCAGCAAAAAGCAATCTACAGTTGCTTTGTCGAGTACAGAGGCTGAGTATAGAGGTGCTGCTGTTGCAGCATGTGAGGTAGTGTGGCTGCAAAAGCTATTGGCTGATTTGGATGTCCAGGTGGAAGGTCCAGTTGTCATTTATTGTGACAACATGAGCAGTATACAGTTGGCTAGGAACCCTGTGTTCCATGCCAGGACAAAACATATTGAGGTACACTACCACTTTGTGAGAGAGAAGGTACTAGCAGGTGAGATTGACTTGGTGTATGTCAGCACACAGGATTAGATAGCTGACATCTTCACGAAGGCGTTGGGTACAGAGAAGCTTCAAAAGTTTCGAAGCTTACTTGGAGTTGCAGAGATGCAGTTGAGCTTGAGGGGGAGTGTTGAGATGACAAGCTCAACACATGTGGACATTGATGATGGACCACCTGGTTAGATGGGTCCACACGTCTACACTTAGCACGTCCGTGGTCATTATGACTCTCACATGGCCACTGACTCATTACTTATTATATTCAGGTTGTTACACCTATTTACAGCTGGCATAGTTATAGCGCCAGTCGACTAGTGTAGTCGGTTATGATTGTTTGACTTAGTAGGCCACTTTCCTTTTATGTTGTATCTTATCTATACTTTGTGTACATTGTGAAGTGTGTGGAAGAAGAAGAAGAAATCAGCAAGAAAACGTTTTGGCCTCCATCTCTCTTCTTGTCTCTTGAGTGAGCTTCTCCTTGTGCATTCTGTGTGTGTTCGGCGCACAGAATGCACAAGGAGAAGCTCACGCGATTCTTGACATGTTTGTGATGATAGGGCATGTAGGCGGGATCATTCCATTCTTCCTGTAGCGTGTCGCAAAAAGCCATCCATGCATCAAAATTGGTGTCCCAAATCCTCCTCCGCCACTTTGGCTATGCCTCATAGCCTTGGATGGTTTTGGGAATCAGATAGACCTTATCCTGCTAGTAGTCTGTCGCTTTCCACCTCCATTGTGTGATGATGATGCTCCACTCCTTGACCCATCGATTCGCTAGAGTATTGCCCAAATGAATGATTCCTTCCAGTACTTCCAGGGGTAAGATTCGGTTTAAGGCCCGTGGGGGTAGAGGAAGGAGAACTCAAAGGGTCAGGATTGGAGATCTTGTTGTTGCCAGATAGTCAGCTTCTACGGTGAGTTGATGGGGTGATGATCCTCGTGTGGCAACATGGGCTTGTTAGGAAGCTGATGTGGTGGTCGTGCCTATGCCCTTTGCTGGGCTTGTTCCACAAGTTCATGTCTTCTTTTTCTTGTAGTAATAACGCACTGGGGAACCCGGGTGCCCTCCGGCTCTTTTGGGGTAGATTAGGTAAGGGTGGACTGGCCTCCCTGATTTGTGGTTCTTCTTTAAATGCTTGTTCCAAGTCATGCCCTTCCTCAGTGTCTTGTTCCATAGAGAGTTGGATTGGGGGTGGGTGGGGCTGCTCTTGTTACTCGAATACAAGTTCCCTAAGCTCATCGTTGGAGAGGCCGGCTTATCGCAAGTAGCTATGTTGCTACTCCTTGGTTATGCCTGTGCCGATTGGAAGTGTACGCTCTTGCATGCCATATCTTAAAGCTCTGGTTTTCAGTTCTAGCTTCCTCCTCATTCTCTCCATCGAGTCCTTGCCTTCAACTTGTGTGAGATGAAGCACATGCTTTAAAAGGCTTGCCTTTGTGTGTTGGGACATGCTTCAGTGGCCTCATCTTTGGACTCTGCAAGCACCCTCTCACATTCTAATACTACCAGTTGCTCTATTAGTCCTCGTACTCTTTCAAGGTTGTGTTCGTTCCACTATTGTGCCTTTTCTTCCATGTTTTCCTTACCCCTCTCCATCTCTTGAGACAACATCATTACCACCTTTTGCTGCTCGCTCTAAATTTCCATAATTTGGGTCTTCTCTTTATCGCAGTGGTTTAGCTACTCTTCGGCTATCCTCCTACCTTGTTCAGCCACCACAGAGCACTATTGGTAGGCTTCTGCAATCCATTCTGATAGATCTTTAGTGGTTTGCGCACAACTTTCAAGCTCTGCCCCCGGTGCAGCTTCCTTTCGGTCATGGCCATGGCCATTAGTGCCTCCACCTCCTCCCGTGCATTCTTCAAGACGTCTTGTAGGCTTCCCGTGGCTTTGTTGATGGCCTCATCCCTCATTTCCATCATGGCTTCTATTTCTCTCTCCAATGTTCCTTGCTCTTCCAGTGCCGTCTACAGCTAGAGTACTAGGGCATCCTCGTGTTCTTGGAGTTGTTCTTTTGGTGACTAGTCTCCTTCTTGTGGGCTTCCTTGTAGTTTTGCATGCATAGCTTCCACCTGTACCTTTCATTGCTCGAGCTCAACATATTGCTGGATAAGCCATTTCTGGTCCCGCTGCTCCACCACCAAGTCTTGGGCTTTATCCTCTATTCTTTGCCTTAGGCAATCTTCATTTTCTTGAGCCTTCTTTTCTTGGGCATTGAGTTTCTCTTTCAGGTTCCAAATTTCTTTTTGATGCTCAGAGGCTTGCCATGTAATCTCTAGTTGTAGGGCTGTAGAAACCTCTCTTTCGGCCTCTAGCTCCACAGTAGCAGTCTTCTTCTCTTCCTTGGACCTCTCTAGTTGGGCTAGGATTTTTCCCACATAGGTGTCATAGTCCATGGCCAGGGACATTGTTGGCAATGCTATGGTAGATGCGTCCATCTTTTGCTGCTTTGGATCCTACCTAGACTCTCGGTGTCCGCCGTCACCAGAAAACCTTTTGGCTCTTGTCCTTGGCACCATCTCTTCTACTTTTGTGACCAAGAATTGCATCATGGACATGAGATGAGTGGTATCCATGGCAGACCCTGGCTCCTATGTGGTGAAGGTGGTGGTGGTGGTTTGAGGCATGAGAGTTGAAGGGAGGGGGTGCAATGGGGCCTTTTCCCTTTCCCATGGTGACTAGGGATACTTCAGCATTGCCACTTGGTTTGCCTTCGTGCTTGGGCTCAAGGTGGCTATTTCTCTAGAACCGTAGGCATCCTCTACAAACCTATGCATGGCCTCCACCATGTCTTTATCTTCCGTTCTTTTTAGCTCTTTTGCCTCTCTCTCGAATCTTCTCTTTCTCTCATGTTCAACCCTTTTGGACTCTTTTTGGGCCTTTCTCAACTCGGCCCATTCTTCCCTTGTCATTGTTTCTTTTGTCTCCTTCTTCAGCTTTGATGGGGTTCCCTTCGTCTGTGCCTTTGGCTCTCTTTGGCTAGATTGTATCTCCTACTCTTCCTTATCATTTATAGTCCTTTCGCTTGATGGCACCTGTTCATGGTGAGGTAGTCAGTCAGGGGTTTCCCCTACTCCCTCTCCACCTTCCTCTGTGTCCTTCAAGGCCTCCTGGATGATGGCCGTTAGGATCCCATTGAACCTGATGGTGGATGCTTTGGAGGAGGACTTCTTTCAAACTGATCTTACTGTGGAGGTCGGGGATTCTCCTCTTGCTATGGTTCTACCAGTGGGAAAAGATTTTGTTGAGCTTTCAATAGTTTTGCGCACAAAGGAATTCCAATTTTATCTTATTTGGGGATCCTGCTATGATGCACTCCAACAACGACACCCTGATTCTATTCATAAGGGCATTGTACCTTTGACTAGAGAAGAGAATATGGACTAGCTTTGCTTGCAGCTTGATCTCAGGGTTTGGAATACCCGCTAAACTTACCCCATCCAATGTGTGTATGGTAGCCTTGTTTATCCCTAGCATATTGTACACGTTCCTTTTTGGGCGTCGCTTTGTCCTGCTACTTAAGCCTAGGGCTTTCTCCACCACCTCAAGGCTCAATTCCACGTCTACTTGGTGGGCTTCTTCCCCTTTCCTAATTGTCACATGCCACAATTCCTTTCGGCATTGAAGCTCCTCAAAAACTCTACGCATTTTTCATAGTTGACCGCCTGCCCAACCTTTTCTACGTACTTCTGCAAGCTGCAATGGTCCACGAGTTGTTTTTTGGGTGGTTCTTCCATGATGACCTCCTCTAAGTTCATGGCATGCTTGAATGTGAATTGGCTATAGCCCCTTGTTTCTACCCTCAAGCCATACTTATCTTGCTCTTCCTCCGTGAATGGAAGCTTGCTGCCTTTATCTTGCCCTGCCATTTTAGGTTCCTGTCACATATCATGGTTCACCATTAGTATTCCTAAGACATTTTCTTGCTAGAAAATAAATAGGAACAGGTCATGCTTTTATGGCAAGAAGAACATACTTTAAGCAACAAAAAGAATTTCCCCTTGAGTAGTTCTATTCATTTCCAAGATCTTATGATACTTTTCCTTGATTTCACCTTTCTTCATGTTTACCCCCTCCCCACCTTGGGAATGAGAAGAATTCTCACCATAGGGTGCTATTTACTTGGGAATTAGCCAATTATAGAAATCAATGTAATATTCCAAGTGGGCATGACAATTGAGATTATGAGGGCTAATGCATACTTGGGTAATGTTAGTCAAGACATCGGTTAGAAAGTCACCCGAATTGATGCGGCTAGCCACATGTAGCTCTTCTTTCGTAAGGATAAGATGAATGTAAGGATGGGCCAAGACCTGGTTGTCTAGGTGTTTGGAGTGAGTGTTGGCCAAGACCCTAAATGAGGTTGGTGCTACATAAGTTGGGTCATACTCAGTTGTCTTGATGGCGCATCGTTGCTTAGCATTAGTTATTATTTGGCAACCTCACTTCCATTGGAGATATAGGTTACCCCATTTTTGTGGGAATGAGGAGTTAGAGTCAATGAGGCGAGTAAGTTCCTCAATCTCAATAGTTGATGCATGCCTTTGAAGCTTGTGGTAGGATGTTATTAATCATCTGATGAATGCGTGCTCTTTTGAGATTTCACCAATGTCAATTAGCTCCTTTGAGACTTTGAGGGATGTAATGGTTATAAACTCGTATTCCTCCCAAGTGCAGGATAAGGAATGAACCTCAGAGGCAAGGGGTTCATCAAGCAAGCTGAGGTTCATCAAGTCTTTCATAGCTCTTAGTGAATGTGGTAAAGGTGTTATCTAAGAGCTTGATGCAAGTCACCAAGTCATCTCTCATATTCTTAACAAGGTCCTTGGCAACCAATAGAAAAGAACGTAGCTTGTAGGAAGGCCTAAGGCCTGCTGGTGGTTGGGGTGGAATTGGGCTAGACAATGATGGTTCTAGTGGCACTGGACTTGACAACGGTGTATCTAAGGGTGGCTTCGTAGTTTGATCTGTGTGTCCAATGCTTCTTTGGTGTACTAAGGGTGGCTCTAGTGGCATAGATGGTGCATCACCTTCCTCTTGAGTAGTTACTGGGGTGCTAAGCTCTCTGGGCTTAGATGATTTCGAGGTATCCAGCTGCTATTTGGGTTGATACATTGGTTGAGGTTTTTTGACCATAGCCATCGTGGGTTCTATAGTCTTGGTTTCTTGAGTTTCCTGGGTGTTTACTGCATTAGCAGGAGCGGGGCTTCCTAGAGATGGGGTGGCAAGTGCTGGTTGTGGTTGGGCTATGCTTCTAGGATTTCTCTTCTTGGGCACCCATATCCAGGTGTTGCCTTTGTAGTATCCTTGGGTTTGCAACAAATCTTTGGGGATCCATCGCGATTGGATTGTGCACCTATGTCGATAGTGTCGGATCGGCCGCTTAGGTTTTGAATGATGGCTCTTAGCCCTGTGGGGCTGTGTTTACTTGCTGTGCGTAGGCCGATTTTGGTGCCTTGGAACCCATTTAAGTGTGGGCTCTGCGGCCTTGGGGATGGTCTTAGTTGATTGTGGTTTTGTGATCTGGGTGGGTTGGGATGACCCATAACCCCCCTCCTTAGGCTTGGTCCTAGGTAACTCTATCGGTGGTATGGTATTTTTGGGTCGAGCCTTGTTGCCCTTGCTAGAAGCTATCATGATTTGAGCATTGCCAATGGCAAGGTGAATATGCAGTGTGCTTTCTTCTTGAAAGTGTGTTCTAATAGCATTTCTTGACCTGCATCCTTCGTATTTGGCAATACATAGAAGATGATTGGTAGGCTCTCAGACTCAATCGAGACTATGACCTTGCACTTCCTTAGGAGTGCATATGACTTGCCCCTGAATGGTCTGAGTTTAGCATTGGTGGGTTGTAACTATGGCTGACCAATGAGGGTCCAATGAGCGTAGGTCAAGATATTGAAGTCATCTCCCTCATCAATCAAGACATCAAAAGCATGCATGTGTCGAGCGGTGGCCATGATGCATAGGTATGTTGGTGCTACTACCTCTTCATCCTCATCCCCTAATTCAGAAATGGTGGCTATGCAGGCATTGACAGGGGCTTCCAACATAGCGGGCTCATGCATAGTGGAAGTGTGGGAGGGTAGTACTTCTTTATGCGATTGCCATTGAAAAAGCCTATGCACTCACCTTCGAGGATTTCAAGTTCTACGTTGCCTGTCCTACTAATGGTGCACACGCGAAAAGGTCCTAATCCTCAAAATTTCATTTTTTGCTTGTGGCCCTTTGTCGAGTAGAGCAAAAAAAGGTCTCCCTGCTCAAACTCACGTTGTTTGATGTGCTTGTCAAACCACATCTTCCATCGTGGTTTTTCACTAATGGAGTGGGAGTCCATGTATTCATCATCGGAATCAACTCCTCTTGACTGCTCATCATCCTCTAGACACTTGTCTCTAGCCAATCCTTCGTCGGTGATTAAGGCCCAATTGTACAGTAAGTTTAGATCTTTTCATCAATAAAAGTTCACTTGCTCTACTATGTATAAGCTAGTGTACCACATCCTACCTTTATCGCCTAAGCAGTACCCAAAACCGTGGAAGCATTGTGCAAGGTCTGTGAGACCATTAGCCTCACAAACTTTCTCGAACTGGTTTAGAAGCCATACGGGTTGCTATTAGGCTGCTACTTGTCCACTTGCTTAGCTACTGCAGGGATTTTTGATTGGCTCTTTCCCCCTTGAGTAATTTCTAGGCCTGAGAGTAGAGAGGTTGCTAGTGCTGCTGTGCTTTGTTTGGCAGCCGTGTTGTCCATGAGCCACTTGGTCACAAGCTCGCTCAGTGTGAGGTTTGCCTCTAGTTCTCTCTCTCTCTCTCTCTCTGTGTTTGGTCCCGCCTTGCTTTTACCAGCTAAGGCTAGCACGCATAGAGCTTCCTACACATCCATGTCCTGTTGTAGCTTCCTAGCTCTCTACTCGCGGTTGTAGGTCGCTATGTCGTGCAACACTTTCCTAACTGCTTTCCTTTCTTCCTCTAGGATTGCCACTACTTCCTCTACTAGCCTATCGTGGATTACTATTCTGGTCAGCAAGTCATATTCATTGACCATGTCTTGGACCGCGACTGGGAATTCACCCAAGTCTAGTTGATCATCTCCCTGGTCTATGTTTGCTCCTAACATCATTCCTGCTTCTTGCTCTATGAGGTTGTGGATTAGTTCGAGCAGCTCTAGTAACGCCTTGCCCTCAATCTTGCTGTCCTCCAGTCCCCCTCCCATCTTCGCGGGTCCTATTAATGGGGCTATGAGGTACCACACTATGTTTCGGGGTCTCCTCCTACTGGTGGGTTCCTTCAAGTTATTATGTCTAAGTGCGTTCCTTGTTATTGGAAAAAGTCCTCAACTTATGTACATTCAGTGATGGGTGCTCTGTTGTGCATGGTGAAAAATCAAGCATTCTATCATTTTCCAGTGCACTTATGTGGAAAAAATCATTGTGTCTGGGTGCACCTGCAAAATGATTATGCAATTCTATCTATCCCCCCCTTCTTGTATACGACCTAATATGAATCTAAGTGTGATCACTCCTAAGGATTGTCCGGGGTCCATGTTGCTCCTTTTATGTTCTATCAAGGCTGGGTTACAGTCTAGAGACCAACCTTTGGGCTACACGTCTAGTCGGCTGCGAGCTCCTAGAGTTTACCTCTAGGTCATACAGTCAGGATTTCCTCTAGTTACTAGCTTTGGCGAGCCAGGTTGGATTTCCAAGGGTGTTATGGTTTCGATCCTGGCTGGCTCTAAGTTGTGGAACTGATCCTGGGTCTATATTTTCTTATTTTGGTTTGTTGCTCCGATTCCTGAAATTGGACTATCAATTCTGGGTGGTCCGCCGACTCTCAAAGTCAAATGGTCCAATTCGGCTGGTCCGTCGACTCCGACGAGTGGTCCGATCAGACAGCTTGGTCCGATTCCTAAGATGGTGGTTTGATCACTGTGCTAGGTCCGACTATCCGATTGTCACAGGTCTGATTGGTTATGCTTGATTAGACAATGATGTTGGTCCAATTATAAGGGTTGATTGTCAATATGAGATGGTTCGAGCATCCGATCAGATGGATTGTGTTTTCGATTGGAGTTGGTTGTCCGATTCCTATGGTTGGTCCAACTATAGGGTGATCCGATTGTTGTGCGCGTCCGACTGGACAGGTGGGTGTCCAATTGGACAATTGGTCCGATCAGCCCAAAAGGTCTTGCATTTAGACCATCCGACTCCCAAATTTTGGGAGTTGGACTAGGACATAGTGGTTTGACTGTGAAGCAATGGGGCGCACATGATGATTTTGGTTGATTTCTTCAAGCTTGGTCCACGACTACCTACAAGGCTCTCTAGATCACACCTATCCCGATCAAGGAAGGGTTTTGCATTCTTGGACCAAAGGAATAGCTCCAAAATTGAGTGCCCCAATCTCTTCTACTCAGCAGGTCTCTCTCTCTCACTCTCAAGCTTTCCTTAATCACTCAAATGCAAAATTAGGCCTCCCTTGCCACTCATGGTTTGTTATTGCCCTAGCTAGGTTTGCATTCACCTTAATCTTACTTCTCTTACCAGCATTTAACCCAGAATTTCATTTTTTTCCCTTCTTTTCTCTATTTCAGTCTATTACACATCAGCAGAAACCCTGGTGTGTGCTCACACTATTTTGCTCCTATCTTACCTAAATGTAAATAGAAATAATAAAGAGAACGTCTACACTACAACTTGCTCATCCAAATCTAAAAAACCAAAAGACTACATGCTCAGGAGATCGAATACCTCTTTAAACTCTCTTGCTTCCTACCTATCTACCTTAAGCACTGGTTTGAGAAAAATCCTACTTCAATGCTCAATTCGAAGCACGCAAGTGCTCAAGACTTGAATTGGTAGGTCCCGACAACAGAACCAAAATGTAGAGGTGATCAACCACCAAGACCCATGGACCGCTTATTGCTTCAAGTGTTCCAAGCCGAGCACTAATGGCTACCTCTCACATAGCTGAGAGGTGAGAAGGATCGAAGCTTGCTTGGAAGTGAGCTATGGTGGAGAGCAAGAGCAAGAAGAGAGAGAGACACAAATGGAAACTCCAACAGTCACAATGTGTGACCGAGCCTTCCTTTATTCAAACTGTCACTAAAAGCAGAAGGAATAAAGTGACGGTGATGGGTGCCCACCACCTGTAGTAGTGTGCAGTGGCGGGTTTTGTCAGTGTAGTAATACATGGGCAGCTAGGCAGAGGCACCTTTACCCCCAACAACCTCCCACTTAAAGGTGAATCTGCCCTAGTGAGGAGTGAAAAGAAACAGAAAAGAAAGTACAATGTACACATGTACAACAGGATGAGGAAAAATGTCATCTCATCCAACACCCATCAATATTCTGAGGAAGGAAAAGCACTTAGTAGTGAGGCTTTTCCTGAGAAAATCTAAAGGATTTTCGTCGGTCAATAGACTTGTCCTCCATGACCCCACGTATGAAGTAATACCTCACCTCAATGTGTTTCGTCTTCACATGGAAGATCGGATTCTTGGCTAGTTGAGTAGCACTCATAGAATCCAAATGTAGCATAGATAGTATATCAATCCCAAGGTCATGAACCAAACGGCCCAACCATATGGCCTCCTTGCAAGCCTCAGTGGCCACAACATACTCGGCCTTAGTGGTAGAGAAAGCCATACACTTCTGAACCCTGGACATCTAAGAAACAACACCTCCAGCATAGGTAAAGATATAGCCAGAAGTGGACTTCCTACTATTTGCATGTCTTGCATAATCAGAGTCTATGTAGCCCACAACTCCTATATCCTAGCTATCATAGCAAATACACATATCTGATGTGCCCTTCAGGTATCTCATGATACTCTTTACGGCATTCCAATTCTTTTTTCCAAGTGTAGCCATATAGCATGCCACAACACCAACTGCAAAGGCAATATCTGGACGAGTGGCTATCATGGCATACATCAAACTGCCCACAGCTGATGCATACGGGATCTTGACCATGTTGCCCTGCTCATTCGTCTATGGACAACCGTCTATGGACAATCGGCCTGTGAAACCTTCACATAAAAAGGTAATGGATAGCCAATAGGCTTTATGTCCTACATGCAGAAACGCTCAAGGACTTTATGAATGTACCCTCTCTATGAGAGGTAGAGTAGTCCTTGATGCGTGTCACGCTTATTACACATACCAAGAATGTGAGAGGCATGTCCCAAATCCTTCATCTCAAAGCTCTTCTTTAGCTGAGATTTAAGAGCATCCAACTCATCATGATCTTTTCCTGCTATCAACATATCATCGACATAAAGTATAAAAATAAGCAATGAGTGATGGACCTAAAAACGGGCCGGCACTGGCTCATGCACTAGCCGGACCTCGTCACTACGCACAAGACAACCCCTCGGCCTCGCGGCCAGGAGCGTCTATCAAAATCTCTGCCTCCCTAAACATTGCATTTGTAATACGTTGTAGTCCAACTGATCCTAACCCAATATTGCTCCTCAGAGGGAGTCCCTTTCACATAGCCAAAAGGCTCGAATCACATACACATGGGGTTCCTCCTACGGCTGAATGCCGTCAACCCTCTGCGACTCTCCTACACCTTGGGGATTGGCCCCTCGATGCGTCGCTCAACATTTAGACATTTCGCACAAACGTCGCTCAAGGTACCAAATAAACGTATCCAGGAATGTACCATTTCCCTCACTTGCTGTCCCCTATAACCCTCGTCTATCCTACAGCATAGGAACCTCACGCTCTCAACGGTGGGTCACAGGCCTACTGAAAACAATTGCTATGCATATCCAGGAGCTGACTCTGATACTTTTAATTTCCTCTAAATGATCATGCAAAGAGGTGGATGCCTAGTGCTCAAACATTCTAAAAACCAGCAGCGTGCAAGTGCAAAACATCTCTTTCATGCTTTTCTTTCTAACCGCTTTGTGCTTCGCTGCAACACCTAGCACCGAAGTGATCTTCGTGCTACTAGGTTTTAATTTTTATCATTATTATTCCGTCCTAGATGCAATGCATATAAAATCAGCAAATTATTCCTCATGCTCAACGGCATTTAACCATTTTTTCCACAACTCTACCCTTCCCCGTTGATAGTGCATCATTGCATTCATTTCTTTTAGGGTTTCCTTGTCATTTTATATGGAGAAAGGAAGGAAACACGCACTAAAACAAATAAACAAGGATGAACTGAAGCACAACTTCATGCCCCAGCCTTGCTATACATCAACAAACATAAATCCTATTTTTCTATATTTTTCGTAGCCCCAAATGTATTTTTCCCCTATTTTCCATGGTGTTTTTATCATTTTCCCGCCATTTTTCCATTTTCTTGTAATTTTTAAATTGCTGAAAATTGAAACCAATTTGTGGGCTGTGGCCCTTAGTTCATTTGCAACAAAATTGAAAGATTAGTTGATGTGTATCGACGGTTTTCCCCATTTATATGCCCAAAACCCTTGTTTTTCCCCATTTTTCATGCATTTTCGGGTTTCTTGACATTATTTCGAGCCATGAAATGCATGTTTTTCATAATTTCTAGTTATAAACAGTAAGAACTCAGAAGAATCAGCAACATAATCAAATCTTAGTCCATATGAACGGCATTCCATCAATCAAAAGCATAAAACACTAAATTTTCTTTGTAATTTTTTAGTTTACCGCTTAAACGCGTGTTTCGGGTTTTGTGTCCATGGCTGTAGATTTGGAAAACAGCAACACTTCATGTCCAGCAACATCACAAATCACCATTCTCGGCCCGTGGAGCAATCCGGTCCATGCCGGACAAGCCTCCATCATTCTTTCTTCATTGCTCCTTCTTCCCACATGAACTACCTCTTAGAAGAGAGAGAGGGAGGAGAGAGAAAGACTAGAATCAGAGATTTCAAACCAGGCCATCATTCCACGGGCGAAGGGCGGCGATAGAGTCTGCATACAGGAGGGAATGAGGGGCAATCATCACTTGCAGGGGTTGTTTGCAGCAGCCATGCTCCATTGATCAACAATGGGGCGCATTTTTCGGCGCCATGTTGATCACGATTCCTTCATCCTCTCTCTCTCCACGTTTTCATGCTATCTTTTATGTTGCATAAAATTTCTTGGGCTCCCAAAGGTCACTTGCCCATTTGGCCAAACTTTGGTCCACCTCTTCGTATCTTGACCGGTTCCTTGGCCATTTCCCTGTCCGGACTCGGAATCGAGCTCTGAAAAATCCTGGGCATCCGGCTTAGCATCCCGCATTGGCCAATAGCTCGTGTCAACCCGCACGACTATCTGAAAAATTATGAAAAATCACCAAGTGTCGCTCGGGCACCTTTAAAGCACTTTGGCGCTTAAAATCGTCTTAGATCGAGCCGCCGCCTTTGACGGTGAATATTTTTCCCTTGATATTCATAATTTTTAGCTATTTTTAAGCACTTGCCGTCTCCTAAATTCCGCTCTCATTGGCGACCACGGGATAGGGCGACTCAGCCCGTCGAATCCACGAACATATCTGCACATAAACAACCAAAGAAGCATCAAACTGATACAAAGCAATTATCATCATAAAACTCAGCACAATGCTCCCCCTACCCCTGGACAGAACCAAGGCATGACATCCACAAGGAGTAGGCCTAGCATCATCTAATAGAAGATCCGAAGTGAGTCACTAACCAGCTGCTCCAACACAGCCAAACTAAAAAGAACTGCCAAAGAGGTTGCCCTAAGTGGTAGTCTGAACTACTGACCAACTAAAGACAACGCAACTAGGAGCTCCTACAAGGCGAGGACTCCTATAGCCTGAACAAAGGATATTTTCTTTCAGTATATCTCTTCTTTGAGGGTTTTGATTGGATGAACATACTTGGGCATGTAAAAAGGAGGGAGCTGAGCGTAGTGACCCAAGGAGAACAGGGCATCGGTCTCAGGACCTGTCTCGGCACCCAAGAACCTACCAGGCCCTCGCAAGGCGACACTTAATCCTTTTCTAACGCTCACTTTTATTTTCGCTCCAACCTTCCTTGTTTTGATATTATTTTTCCAGCAAGAAGCCACCCCTAGGAAGACAAGGTATCGGCCCCGGGTCTGACTCGTCCCTAGGAACCTACCAGGCCTTCGCAAGGCAATGAGCAACTGCTTATATATTTTTTTTTATTTCATTCCTTTTCATTGATAGGGGTTAGAACCCCTTTTTACACACCTTCGCATTTATATTCATCTTTTAGGATATTTAGGATTTCTTGGCATCATTATTAGTATCGCCTAGCAGGCTTCTCTAACTGCCTCACTGCTAACAAGAACTCCTAGAACGGCTGCCTAGCAGGCTAGCAGAACAGAGCCACTAGGCTTCCTTCTAAAACAGATCTTTCAATGTCTAACAATGTCTTTACAGGAGGCAATGACTACTCCGACCTCCCTCAAACATACGTAGCCTAAACCTGGGACTTCATGCCTTGGTCGCCGGTCCCCAACAAAAAGTATCCCCTCAACAAGTACAAATACACATATAACAGGAAAGAAAGGTACTCGTAAAGGAGAAATATCACCTGGATTGGCCCAAAAAGAAGCTCCCATCGCAGCAAAGGCTCCTCCAGGCTCCACAAAATTCCACAACCCGCAAAACCTGTCCAGCACAACACTAAAACAAAAACCCAATTAAACGCACCCGCACTAGACAGGGAAATGGCCCTCTTGGCCTAATGAAATCAGACATGACTTTGCTACAAAACTGAATCGGCCCTCTTGGCCTAATGAAATCAAACAATACTATGCATAACATCCTCCTGGAAACAACCATGATAGACATCAAAGCATACTATTCCCAGGGGAACAAGGGCGCATAGCCCTAAACTAGGTGCATTAAATTATGACCTATCCCTCCTGCGTATATCGCAAGAGGTGTTCGCATCACATGTCGTCGAATCAGTCTATGGGTCCCAGATAATAAAGGGAGATGAGTCTCGCTTACCCTCTGCATCACCCAAATCAACCATCGTCTGCCAAAGAGGGCATGTTCAGAAAGCATACCCCACAAACGACCAGGTCCTGTCTCACCATCAATAGATATAACGGGACAAGGGCCACAATTAAAGAAGAGGTCCTCTTCATACGCAAGATTAGCCAATGAATCGGCAAACTGATTCCAATTCCGTGGAATCAGCTGAAAAGACACTCTATCGAATTCGTCTAGCAGGGCTATGGCAGTATGATGGTACATACAAAGGATCGGGTTCCGCACCATGTACGTCCCATTGAGTTGATTTAAAACCAACTGAGAGTCCCCTTTCACCAACAACTGGCGGATACCACCCTTCTTTGCAATATTCAAACCCATTATCAGGGCTTTGTATTCGGCCATATTATTAGTAAAATTCGCCCCGAGATAAGCAGCTAACTTCATGACAATGCGTCGGCGGGGGTCTCGGATGACAACTCCTACGCTTCCTTTTTTGCATGGACCCCTGGACGCCCCATCAAAGTACAAGGTATACGTCCATAAAGGGTTTACATATCCTGCCATCCTGAACTCTACTCGTAATTATGGTAATCGAAATTCAGCATATTCAACGGGTGGACTGTAGGCTCCATCCCTCCATCATCATTGAATTCAACAGGGATGCTCGTCAAAATTTGTAGGCAGTGATGGCAGAAGACCTTGATTTCCCAAATAAATGTCCCGCCTTCTTGCTCAATCACCTTGTATCCTTTGCTCCACCAAATGAGCTTTCCCTGATGATACCTCTGTTCCAAATATGGGTGTTCTAAATAAGGGATCAGACGACCCATCAACCTCTATCACGATTTCCTTGCAGATGTTTGATCAATCTTGCCTAGACCTGCAAGGCAGTCATAGCATTAGTGCAATCAGAAGTAATAAGGTTTAATCTTATTAAGATTAACCCTATTTTTAAATTCTATCCCCTCAAGGTCAGCTAACAAAACTGTGGATTTATTCTTTCCTATTCTAACGATCTTATAGGGCCCATCCCATTTGGGTTCTAGCTTGCCTGGGAATAATTCACGTCGTGCGTCATAATACAGAACAAGCTGTCCTTTCTTGAAGGTGTATTTCTTGGCTTTGAGGTCGTGTAGCTTCTTCATTCGGCGCTTCGCCACTTCTTGGTGCAATAAGCTCTGCAACTTAAGCTCATCTAAATGTGCCAGTGTCGTCAAACGCTCAAAAAGAGCGTCTTCAT
This sequence comes from Lygodium microphyllum, assembly GCF_053477565.2. Classification (NCBI taxonomy): domain Eukaryota; kingdom Viridiplantae; phylum Streptophyta; class Polypodiopsida; order Schizaeales; family Lygodiaceae; genus Lygodium; species Lygodium microphyllum. The sequence continues at coordinate 17,971,561 of NC_141155.1, read as the reverse complement.
CGCTCAAAGAATGATTGATGGCAAACCGAATAGTCGGCAGCTCAATCTCTAAAGGCAAGACACACTCCTCCCCATATACTAACTTGAACGGGGTATGGCCAGTGGCTCGTTTGAAAGTCGTATTATAAGCCCACACTGCCACGTATAACTTTTTATCCCAATCCCGTTTCTTTTCCGACACAATTTTGGACAGGATGCCCACAAGCTGCTTGTTGGTGCTTTCGACTTGCCCATTGGCTTGCGGATTATATGGGGTTGTCTTGTTATGCTTGATGTTCCACAACTCTGTCAAACCTTTAATCACCTTATTCAGGAAATGAGTTCCGCGGTCTGACACTAATTCTTTCGGTGGACCAAACCGGCATATTATCTGCTCTAAAAGGAAACTAGCAGTTTCTTTAGCATCATCTTTCCTTGTTGCACGTGCTTCTGACCACTTTGTGAAGTAGTCAGTTGCTACAATGATGTATCTCTTTTGCGTAGTCGATGACGGAGTAATAGGACCCACAAAGTCTATTCCCCACTTCTCAAATGGAAGTATCGCCATAATAGGGGTGAGTGGTCGTTTCCTATTCTCTCGACTATCATGTCGTTGGCAAATATCGCATCGCTTAACATACGCAAACGCATCCTGGAAGATGGCAGGCCACCAATAACCTGCTCTTAAAGCCTTTTGTGCTGTAAGCCGTCCAGCAAAATGGCCACCGCAAGCAGAATCATGGCACTCTTCCAAAATGAATGGCACCTCGTCAGGCGTCACACATTGGCGATAGATATCATCAACCCCTTGCCGATATAATGTACCTGCGATCAAGGCAAACTTTAACGCTTGCTGCTTAATTTTCCTTTTCTCAGCCTTAGATAGTTCGGATCCCGCCTCTCCCGTTGATAAATAATGCGTTATTGCAGCATACCAGGAGGGAATAGATGCCGTATCTATTTTAAATATCATCTCCATGTCACTACCTTCAGCCACAGATTCTTTCGGCTCCCCAAAGTCCACTAGACATTCCACGATGCCTTGCAACCTTGGTGGCTTACTCTTGATTTCATAATCAAATTCCTGCAAAGTGATCAACCACTTTGCTAGACGATCAGGCGGCTGTAGCTTATTCATCAATAGTCGAAGTCCCTCCGCCTTCGTATAAAGCACGACTTTCTCATAGAGAATGTAATGCCTAAACTTCTTGGTCCCAAAGACCATCGCTAGACACAGCTTCTCCATGTAGGTGTAATTGATTTCGGATACCCCCAGCTTCCGACTAGCAAAAGCAATCGGGTGGTACCACTTCTCTTCCCAAATTTGGGCTAAACAGCAGCTGATACTATACATGGTGGCTGCTGAAAATATATAGAACACCTCACCTCTTTTAGGTGCTTTTAAAACGGGCGCTCTTGCTAGCTCTTGTTTCACATCCTCGAATGCTACTTTACAAGGGTCACCCCATACAAACGAACAGCTAAAGGACAATAAATTTGTAAGTGGCAACGTTCTTTCTGCTAAGGCGTTAATGAATCTACGGTAGTAACCAACCGAAGACAGAAAGCTATGAACTTCTTTCGGAGTGCGTGGTGGACCCATGGCAACTATAACTTTGACCTTCTCGGGGTCTGTCGCAATTCCTACCGAACTGACCACATGACCCAGCAATAGCCCATAAGGTACTCCAAAAGCACACTTCCGTGGGTTTAGGGCGATGCAAAATTGTCTACAGCGCTCAAAGCATTTTCTCAAAATGATCAACTGCCTTTCTCTCACGGTGGCGGCCCCTAAGTCATCAATAAACACCCTCAACTCGTCAGGGGATATGTCACCGAATGTCTTATCGGCTGTTCGTTGCCACGAACCAGGCGCATTGCATAAACCAAAGGCCATCACGTGGTAAGCAAAAGTGCCAAATACAGTGATAAAAGTTGTTTTCAACTTGTCCTCTTCTGCAATTGCCATTTGGTTGTATCCTGCAAAGCAATCCATAAACGAATATATCTCCCTACCCGCTAATTGATCCAAAATCTGGTCAATAAATGGCAATGGGTAGTAGTCCTTAACTGTCTGCTTATTCAGCTCCCTAAAGTCTACACATAAACGGATCTGATTATTCTTCTTCTTTCTAATCACAACTGGCGAACACCATTCCGTGTGTTGCACAGGAAAAATCAAACCCGCTTTTCGAAGCTTCTCTAACTCCTCAAACAGCCCGTCCCTCAACTCGAAAGGCATACGCCTTACTTTCTGCCGTACAGGACGACTGCCCTCTTTCAACGGAATTGTATGAACAGCAAGACTGGGAGGGATGCCTCTCAACTCATCATAACTCCAGGCAAAGATATCACGGAATTCCTGGATCAAGGCCACATAGTCCTCCCTTTCTGCTGAGCTGAGCATAGAGCCTAATTTGATTGGCCGCGAATCATCAAGCGTACCAAGGTCTAGCTCGATAACATCTGCATCTCTTATACGATCTTGGGCCTCTATCGGCTCGTTCAAAGTGATCTGATAGATGTCCTCCGTGGTGGATCCCTCTTTGGACTCATCGCTCGATGATGTCTCACTAACAGATGAATCTTCTAATGTCTCCAATTCTGTAGAAGATAGAGGAGCCCTCTCACTCTGCGGGGACTCAGGATAAGCATCAACCACCACACGCTGGGCACCTCTGCCGAATAACAATCGACCGGCGGGTATGTCCACTTGGCAATCCGCTTGCAAGATCCAAGGTCGTCCAAGTAATACTTGGTAACTTGGCCGCCCTGCAAAACGAATCACCCTAAAGTCCAACAGGCATTCTACATTTGCAACAGTGACATGGACCTTAGTAATGCAGCCTTCCGGCTGTCTCAAACTGTCATCTGCCATTCTGAGAATTGTGGAAGTATCTTTCTGAATCGCAAGACCCAACCTTTCCATCAGTTCAGAACTCATAATGTTAACAGATGATCCCGTGTCGACAATAGCATAATCTACTAATATCCCATCGACATAGGCTGCAACCCTTGGGCAATGCTTCTCAGCATGCTCGAACCAGTCATCACCAACTCGCGCAATACCCAAAGGTTCTACGATATACCCGGTACGTAGGATCTTTCTAAATTCCCTTCGTACTCCTGGGGAAAGCTTAATAAGCTGCAAAAGGTTCACATCCGGCTTGACTTCGCAAAGAGAGCTCGCCAAATCGAATTCATGATAGTTCGATAGAGCTCGCTTTTCACGCCAAACCATCCGCTCTTTAGGTCGCTGAGCTGGCTTTATTGCCTCTTTCTTAACTTTCACCTTCTTCTTTGGTGCTTCCTTATCGGCTTTACTCTCTACGGGCTTCAAAGGTCCCCCTTCTAGGGCAGGATCCAAAACTTGCGTTCCTTTGTCGCCTTGTTTAGGGTTTCCGTCGACAGGCTTATCCATGTCGGCTTCTCTACCCTTTTTACCTCTTGTAAGGACAGCTCGTATATTAGAGGTTTCAGCATCATTAACGCGTACAGCCTCAATCAAACTAACCCCACTACCACTTGGTAGCTCTTCCACTGTAGTCTTTGGTCGTTGAAGTATTTGTTTAGGCCCATTTTCTGGCTGGGAATCATTTCCTTGGCCACGATGATTGACAGGCCCTGGTTGCCGACTTCCTCGCTGGAGGGAACTAATCTTACTCCAGCAAGTAGCTGCTAAATGGCCAGATTTTCCACAAATGTCGCACTTAACATTTGGGCAATTCCTTGGATAGTGCTGCCCACCACACCATTTGCAACTAAACCTCGAAGGTGCCCCCTCCTCTGGGTATCTACTTCCTATTAAATTTTGTTGTTTTTTAAGGAAGTTGACATCAACGGCTATTTGTCGATACTGCTCCGTAATCATGTCGGTATAATGCTTCATCATGTCCTTAACCTCGCCAAGAACATTGGAAGAACTCGACTCATAACCTTGGTCATTACCGTGTCTTTCAATCGGCCTAACAATTCGATTAGGCAGAGGCTGTTGAGTCATAGGCATGGTATTGGAATTGACCGCCTGGCCTCCACCACTTGGAGCCATTTGGCTGCCCGTAGGCATCGACATGCTAGGGGGAGCGGGTAATAAAGGGACACTCGGCATCATGTTCCCTCTCCCATTAGGGTTAGCCATCGCTATCCCTTGGCCACTACTGCCATTGGCTATTGCCGTATTGTTTCCCAATACTAAACCCATGTTCGAATTGCCTCTAGAAGCATAGGCTGCTTGTAGTCGGGATTCCACCTCTTGTGCTCGTGTAATGGCAGTATCTATATCCCCCAAGGGAACACTACTCAACTGCAATTGGATATTAAAGTCCAAACCATGTAGGAAATATTGCAATTGGGCAGCTGCGGGGATAGGAATAGAGGTGTCCAACTTACGGAAGACCTCTTTTATCTTCTTCGCATAAGCACGAATATCCTCGTGTGGATCTTGGCGGGTCACGTTGAGTACACGCAACCAATATTGCCCACCCCTTTCAGGGGCAAACTCCCTTCGAAAAGCTCCATAAAATGCATCAATGTTCAATATGGTTCCGGCTTCTAAACCATGATACCATATAGCAGCTCTTCCTTTGAGAGTCATGTTGAAGAACATCATTAAATGTCCTTCTTCTTGGATGCGACAGTTAAACATCAGCTTTTGAAACTCCCTAATGTGGAGTTCCGCATCTTCCTCAACTAGCCCATTAAAAATGGGTAGTGGGTAACCTAGAGCCGGCAAATCCGTCGTTCCTGCTGGAATTGCAATAGGCTGCGCCATGACGCGGATTGGATTTGTACTAGGAATAGGGGACGGTGGGGTTACACCTCCCGTACTTGACGTGGACTGGCTTATAGAAGGAAGGGGAGCACTAGAGCTTCCACCTTCTCCTAACTTACTGCTTGGGGTCCTAAGACCACTAGATCCACTCCCTCGTAAGGGTTCAGCACCGCTACGCTTAGGGGAATATCTCCTAAAAATTTCAGCACGTCGCCTAGCTCTTTCGTCTCTTTCTTGCTTTTGGATTTCTGCTAGACGATGCTTATCAATAAATAACGGATCAAGCCCAGTATCCTCTGGCATAAACTGCTAGTTGGTCCTTAAACAACCAAGATTCGAGAACCGCCACTTTTAAGCAGCTCCCGGCAGACGCACCACTGATGGACCTAAAAACGGGCCGGCACTGGCTCATGCACTAGCCGGACCTCGTCACTATGCGCAAGACAACCCCTCGGCCTCGCGGCCAGGAGCGTCTATCAAAATCTCTGCCTCCCTAAACATTGCATTTGTAATACGTTGTAGTCCAACTGATCCTAACCCAATATTGCTCCTCAGAGGGAGTCCCTTTCACATAGCCAAAAGGCTCGAATCACATACACATGGGGTTCCTCCTACGGCTGAATGCCGTCAACCCTCTGCGACTCTCCTACACCTTGGGGATTGGCCCCTCGATGCGTCGCTCAACATTTAGACATTTCGCACAAACGTCGCTCAAGGTACCAAATAAACGTATCCAGGAATGTACCATTTCCCTCACTTGCTGTCCCCTATAACCCTCGTCTATCCTACAGCATAGGAACCTCACGCTCTCAACGGTGGGTCACAGGCCTACTGAAAACAATTGCTATGCATATCCAGGAGCTGACTCTGATACTTTTAATTTCCTCTAAATGATCATGCAAAGAGGTGAATGCCTAGTGCTCAAACATTCTAAAAACCAGCAGCGTGCAAGTGCAAAACATCTCTTTCATGCTTTTCTTTCTAACCGCTTTGTGCTTCGCTGCAACACCTAGCACCGAAGTGATCTTCGTGCTACTAGGTTTTAATTTTTATCATTATTATTCCGTCCTAGATGCAATGCATATAAAATCAGCAAATTATTCCTCATGCTCAACGGCATTTAACCATTTTTTCCACAACTCTACCCTTCCCCGTTGATAGTGCATCATTGCATTCATTTCTTTTAGGGTTTCCTTGTCATTTTATATGGAGAAAGGAAGGAAACACGCACTAAAACAAATAAACAAGGCTGAACTGAAGCACAACTTCATGCCCCAGCCTTGCTATACATCAACAAACATAAATCCTATTTTTCTATATTTTTCGTAGCCCCAAATGTATTTTTCCCCTATTTTCCATGGTGTTTTTATCATTTTCCCGCCATTTTTCCATTTTCTTGTAATTTTTAAATTGCTGAAAATTGAAACCAGTTTGTGGGCTGTGGCCCTTAGTTCATTTGCAACAAAATTGAAAGATTAGTTGATGTGTATCGACGGTTTTCCCCATTTATATGCCCAAAACCCTTGTTTTTCCCCATTTTTCATGCATTTTCGGGTTTCTTGACATTATTTCGAGCCATGAAATGCATGTTTTTCATAATTTCTAGTTATAAACAGTAAGAACTCAGAAGAATCAGCAACATAATCAAATCTTAGTCCATATGAACGGCATTCCATCAATCAAAAGCATAAAACACTAAATTTTCTTTGTAATTTTTTAGTTTACCGCTTAAACGCGTGTTTTGGGTTTTGTGTCCATGGCTGTAGATTTGGAAAACAGCAACACTTCATGTCCAGCAACATCACAAATCACCATTCTCGGCCCGTGGAGCAATCCGGTCCATGCCGGACAAGCCTCCATCATTCTTTCTTCATTGCTCCTTCTTCCCACATGAACTACCTCTTAGAAGAGAGAGAGGGAGGAGAGAGAAAGACTAGAATCAGAGATTTCAAACCAGGCCATCATTCCACGGGCGAAGGGCGGCGATAGAGTCTGCATACAGGAGGGAATGAGGGGCAATCATCACTTGCAGGGGTTGTTTGCAGCAGCCATGCTCCATTGATCAACAATGGGGCACATTTTTCGGCGCCATGTTGATCACGATTCCTTCATCCTCTCTCTCTCCACGTTTTCATGCTATCTTTTATGTTGCATAAAATTTCTTGGGCTCCCAAAGGTCACTTGCCCATTTGGCCAAACTTTGGTCCACCTCTTCGTATCTTGACCGGTTCCTTGGCCATTTCCCCGTCCGGACTCGGAATCGAGCTCTGAAAAATCCTGGGCGTCCGGCTTAGCATCCCGCATTGGCCAATAGCTCGTGTCAACCCGCACGACTATCTGAAAAATTATGAAAAATCACCAAGTGTCGCTCGGGCACCTTTAAAGCACTTTGGCGCTTAAAATCGTCTTAGATCGAGCCGCCGCCTTTGACGGTGAATATTTTTCCCTTGATATTCATAATTTTTAGCTATTTTTAAGCACTTGCCGTCTCCTAAATTCCGCTCTCAATGAGCCATCATGGGCTTTCTTCTGTAAAGACATGGATTCATAGCACTTTTGTTGTAGCCCTATGATTGTATAAAGGCATCAAACTTATGATACCACTCCCTAGGTGCCTACTTCAAGCCATAAAAACTTTTCTTTAGTACTTACCGCCCCTTGACTACGCATGTTTTGATTCATGTGAGCATTGTCTTTATGGCAGAGAGACGCATGAGTGAGCCCCTAGCATTGGCACATTCAAATGTATGTGGACCCATACCCTGTCAGTCTATGGTGGTGCAAAGTATTTTGTGATGTTCATTGACAATTTTTTGCATAAAGTCTGAGCTTACCCCATTAAGCTTAAGTCCGTTGTCTTGGCTATATTTCAGATATGGCTTGCATTTGTTGTTGAAAACTAGACTGGGCATAGGTTGAAATGTATTAAGACTGGAAATGGGGGAGAATATGTGTCGCGTGCTTTTGAGAAACTATGTGATGAGAGGGTATTAAGCGTCAATTGACTGCTCCCTATACCCCACCCTAGAATGGTTTGGCTGAGCAGATGAATAAAACCATCCAGGAGTGTGTACGTAGTATGCTTAGCCATGCATGCTTACCACAGAGATTTTGGGCTAAGGTAGTCAGTATAGCTGTGCATGTCGTAAATAGATCATCTTCTAATGGTTTGGATTTCCACGTTGCAGAGGAGGTATGGACTGGGAAACCTCCATCTTATGTGCATCTACGTGTCTTTAGATGTGAGGCATTTTGCCATGTGCCCAAAGACAAGTGTACTAAGTTGGATCCTAAGAGTGTCAAATGCATTCTCCTTGATGGCTATGGGGATGCGGGTGAGATGGGTTACCACCTCTGGGATCCGCAAGTGACGAAAAGTCATCCGTAGCCATGATGTAGTCTTCTATGAAGACAAGACACATAGACAGCCTAAGAAGGTGGTAGAGATACGCATGGTTATATTCTAGGAGGAGCCACATGCTCCTCCACATCCAATTGGACAGCCTGAAATAGCAGTAGTTGATACACATGTCCAAGGTGTTGGACTAGCTGTAGAGCCTGCCTGAGATGGTCTACTAGAGATAAACATCCACCTGATAGATTTGAGCCCTGTCTTGGTTACATATGGAAGAGAGCCTCTCACCTATGATGAGGCTATGCACAGGGGTGGGGACAGTCACTCCTAAGAGAGGGCTATGTAGTCTGAGATAGACTCCCTGCACAAGAATATGACTTGGGATTTGATCGCACTGCCTCAGGGCAAGAAGTCTTTGCCATGAAAATGGGTGTGCAAGCTGAAAAGTACCCCTTGAAACCCTAAGCTGACTTATAAGGAAAGACTTGTCGCTAAGGATTTTAAACAGGAGCATGGAGTTGACTTTGCTGAAGTCTTTTCTTCTATGGTCAAGGTGACCACCCTACACTTGGTTTTGGCCTTAGTCGCACAGCTTGAGTTGGACTTGTACCAGATGGATGTCAATACTGCAATCTTGCATGGGGATTTGCATGATGAGATATACATGGAGCAGCCTAAGGGATTTGCAAAGCCTGGTAGGGAGCACCTAGTGTGCAAACCAGAAAGCATTTTCATTCCCTTCAAGGACATATGGCCCAAATGGGCATGCCAAAGAGATACATATGGGATGGAACCGAGTGACAAAACAGGGTCAACAGATGACCCATCAACTACAAGAGAACAGGGACTGCTAGCTTTGGCACCTCTAGTAAGCACAAGTCTGCCACGGGTGATCTTCTAGGTAGAATCCTCGAATGAAACATGAAACCCAACATCATCAAGCTGCCATGTAGACATATGACTGCATGCAAGTGTAGGTACATGATGTACGTCCTCTAACATAAAAGTATTTCCAGTAGAGAACTGTAGCCTCATATCCCCAATGCCAATAATAGCAAGTGACCTGTCATCACCCAAGCGAAATGAACCAGAGACAGTGTGGTAGGAGTGGAACCACTCACAACATGGTGTAACATGAAATGAAGCACCAGAATCCAAAAGCGAGCATTGCGCTTACATAGAGTGAACATTGGTCAATGATGTAGCATCACAAGAACTAGCTACAAGTATGTACTCCTCATTGGAGTCATCAGTCTGCATGACATTTATCTCCTTGATTTTCACAGTGGATTTCATAGGCATAATGCTGTGATCAGAGGAATTTTTCTATACTTTGTATTTCCCCTTCTCTTTGTGCTTCTCATTGTGCAACTCATGACACTGTGGGCGTATGTGACCCTTTTTGCTGCAATGATGACATGTCACATTAGCATTTCTCTCATGAGACTTGCTGCGCGACTTACCATGTGACTTAGACCCAGACTTCTACGAGTCTCTGCCATGGCCATTCACGCTCATTCTTGCCATTACTATCTCTGCCTCTAACATTCAAAGCATGCGACACATGAGAGGCATCCAAGTTCTTACGGTTGATCTCTTCCTGCAGAAGAGCACTCTCTACATTAGGCAAGTTCAAAATAGTAGTAGGAGCACATAAGACAATGCAGAATACATCCCATGACTCACTTAGAGTCCCAAGCAAAAAAAATGGAGTAACCTTATCATTAAAGGTAATACCCTGCAAAGTCAAGTTCTTGAGAATAGCATGGAACTCGCTCAAATGAGCGGACATTGTCATATTCTCCTTCATGTGCAGGTCCATAAGCTACTTCAGTCAATACATTTGATTTGCTAGACTTTTCTTGTCATAGAGGTTCTTATTTTTATCCCAAAGCTGCCAAAGCACTCTATGCTTCCTCAACCACATTGCACCTGTTCAGTGAGAGACAAGATAAGGGTGGACTTACATAACTCATTAAGCTCATCCCATTAGTCATTAGTCATAGTTTTAGGCTACTTGCCATGCATCCTTAGTGGCTTTATCTGCGATTTATGCACCAATACCTACCAAACTTGGCTCTTTCAATAGGCATAATTTGTACCATCAAGCTTAGTGATGTTGAAGATAGCACTGTCAGTGGAAGAAGAACCCATAATGCAATCCAAAATAGTGCAGATAGTTCAAAACTGCTTGATGTTTTCTACTGTAAACAACCAAAAAATACCACCAAAACCAAGAAAAAATGACCATGATCTAATAGCTAATGATGCTGCCCACCAAGTACCATCAAAAGTACATAAATTTAGGATGATTCAGCATGAAATTTCCACATCAGTCCATACATAACTGCTTGCTGTGATAAATTACAGCCACGTGCAATGAGAGCAAACTGTAGGCAAAATCAATGCACCAAATCAACAATTGACTGTCAAACCATAACCAGCATCAAGCGGGCATAAATCAGCATATGACAATCATACAGACATCGAGCAAATGAATTCGTTAGTAAGCCGGAACACCCTCCGTGTAATAGGGAAAAGTGTACACAACACTGGCAAGACCTGACACAAAGAGGTGAATGCCCAGGGAGTGTGAAGCCCAAATCAGCCCAAATACATGTATGCGGACCACAATATATCAACCATGCAACAACCAAGAGAAGAAGATCCTAGTCTCAGAAAACTCAAAGCTCAATAGTATAAACCACCTACTCAATGTCTGTCAAACATCCAACAATGCTCCCACTAGCACAAAAGCCATATGGATCAAGCCAAGAAGCTCAAGAAGGGCATATGAGAGCATCAGTGATGAAAGATCCAAGACCAAACATCAATAAGATATCATGAGCATATAGACTCTGTAGCCTCCAATTAGAGCATCCATAGACATCAACTCTATCCCAAATACAACTTTGGCAAGCCAAGAAATATCCCAAGTAAGTTTCGGAAGCCAGATGCAAGCCAAGACAAGGCACTAGTAGCAATCGGCTCCAAACAATGTAAGTAGCATGTAATAGTGGCATAGGCCAAGCATGTCAAGACCAGTCAAACATACGTAACATACATGCCATATGTACATCCAAGGCAAAATATCAAATGCATTCCAAAGCCGAGTTCAAGCTCAAATGAAGATCCAAAACCAAAGATAAGCTCAATGTCATACCCCGAAGGTCAATACTTCATTGCATATCCCAAAGACATAGCCCGAAACCAATAGGCATAACCAAACTAGAGGTAAAATAACCTGTCAACCAAGGTAGCATAAATCCCAACCAACAACAAAGTGTCCGCATCCAAATCAAGGCTCAATAGCTCTCAAATAACATATCTGGGCATAAACCATGATGACCAAGCATCAATACATCCAACAAGATACTCGAATGTCAACAAAGAGCATTATGCATAAGCTGTCCCTGATAAAATCTTGCTGTCCAAACAATATATAACAGTAAATTCCTACATGAATCAAGCTATGGAAGCTCAACCCAAGTCCCAAAGCATCTCAAAACATTGGGCAAACATCCCCAAAGTATTTGGGCATCAAATACCAAGCGTCGGGAGCATCACATAAGCTAAGAGCATGACATTTTCTTGTTGTAAATCAACTCAGATCTGTTCCAAAAAATAATGTGGTCAGAATTTGGTAGATTTGATATCTCCATCACGTCCGGAGGGTGTCAAAACCCCAAGTTAGACTCTTACATTGCCTAAATCGGGTTCTGGATGCCCGAGATATGAGAATAAATGAGATTTTTTGAGCTAGATTTTGAAACAGACGCAAAAGAAACGTGAGCTGACTGTGGGGCTTGCTGGTTATGCTAAGGATAAGGGGGAAAATGGGGGCATACAAGGTGCCCAATTAAGCCAAGGAACACCTACAAAAAGCCTATGAGGGACGGGGAGAGACAGGAGATTAAATCTTACCTCGGGGGGAAGAAGCCATGGCTAGCATTGAAGCTCCAAGCTCTAGGTCTTCAATTTGGGCTAAAGTAATGCTGGGCCAAGCTCCATGATTAAGCTCTAATCCAAATATTTGATACCAGTTGAAAGGTGAGAAGAATTGAAGCTTTCTTGGAAGTGAGCTATGACAGAGAGCAAGAGCAAGAAGAGGGAGAGACACAAATGGGAACTCCAACAGTCACAAAGTGTGACCGTGCCTTCCTTTATTCAAATTGTCACTAAAAGAATAAAGAATAAAGTGACGATGATAGGCGCATGCCACCTGTAGTGTGTAGTGGCGGGTACTATTAGTGTAGTAATACATGGGTAGCTAGGCAGAGGTACCTTTATCCCCAACAATAGTGAACACGCTATCCATCCCTGCAAGTGTAGTGAGCTTACCTCTCGGATCAAGTTGCCTCCTCTCTCAAGCACTCTGGTAGCTCCATGATCCAAGTGCAAGCTTCAAATATGCTCCATCCTTAAGCTCCACACTCCAAGCTCCATTGCCGCGAACAAGACAAGAGAATAGAATATAAGAGGAGAAGAGAGGAGAAGATGGAGAGCTTCTCCAACATGGTCCCTCACCCTCACACACTCTCTCCCTCACACTCTCACACTCCCTCTCTCAAACACAAGCTCAAGCAAGCAAGAGTAAGAATAAGAAGAAGAAGAGAGCTACTGTTGGCTACACACAAGAATGAGCTTCTCATTCACTTTCCAACTTTATATACAAAGCCCTAAATCCCTTTTGGGTGGTCATCCCCTTATCCCCTTTTTTACATGGTCGACTAGGCCCTTTTTCCCATTGTCCTCATATCTTCCTAGCTTCCTTCCTACTGCCCATCTACATTTACATTTTGCATGTGTGAGAGTCCAGCACTCTTAGAATAAATCGTGGTGTGCCTTGCATTCTTTTACAAAAGTATTGACTTATGCTTTCTCTTGTGTGCCTTTCTCCTTGATTCAGGACTTTTGTGCACTTCTTCTGTTTCCATATTTCTCCTTGCGTGCCTTCATCTCCCGTTTCACTTTTGCCTTGACCTTATCTTTTGCTTTAGATTTTCTCAATTTTCCTTCTTGTTCGTCTGAGGTTTAGAAATGGTCTACATGAATTGGGAAGAAATTTTGAGGCCCTCTTATTGGGGCAAGGGCGGAAACTTGGAGGAAAATAAGACGCATCCTTACGGATTGCGGAAATCATCATATGGACGTGATTTATATCTCAGCTGAAATTTTAATACAAAGTTTACTTTCAAGGAATTTGTCTGATCTATTTTTGTGTCAATGCATAAAATTACGTAAAGGAACATGTGACTAATGGGTTAATTAAGAAAGCTACTTGTATGTGTTACCACTAATGTGCCCTTAGGTAAGTAGGAAACTAAAGCTATCAAGGGAAGTAGGTGGGTAGAACCCCCAATGGGTGTGCCGTCTTATGGCAGGATGGTCCCAGAGAACTTGGAGGCTTCTCAACATTCAAATCATGATGATGTATTCACCTTAGATAATGTTGGGTAGAACCTTGGCTCATATCATTTTAGGGGATCGAAATGGGACTTTATCCTATAGGTAGAGAGGTCAAGCGATGCATCCTTGTTGTTTCTCATTCTCTTTAAACCAAGTGAGATATGAGTCCACCTTGGTTTAGATGCTCTGCACAAAGTAGATCATGCTAGAAGGTTGTAGGACGACTTGACAACAATTAGAAACCCAGAAAGATTTAGGTTGATACTAACAGGGTTGGCTGATACATTTTGTTGTGGAGTAGACTCAAGATTTGCTAATCGACAAACCCTATGACATTTCATGGGAGTGCCATGCATCATCTTTTAGATCACACTCTTCGATGGACCACTAAAACGTGTCGTGATCCAGGCATGCTACAGGGTCGGTAGCATGTTAGACAGAAGATCTATAAGTGGATTCATGTTTTCCCTTAGTAGTGCAAGAGTTACATAGAGTAGTAAAAAGCAACCTACAGTTGCTTTATTGAGTACAAAGGCTGAGTACAAAGGTGCTCCTATGGTAGCATATGAGATGGTATGGTTGCAAAAGTTATTGCGTAATTTGGATATGCAAAGATATGGTTCAGTTGTCATGCATTTTGACAACATGAGAAGCATATAGCTAGCTAGGAACCCAATGTTCCATGCTAGGACAAAACACATTGAGGTGCATTACCACTTTGTGAGAGAGAAGGTACTTGGAGGAGAGATTAACTTGGTATATGTCAAAACACAAAATTAGATAGGTGACATTTTTACAAATCCATTGGGTGCAAAGAAGCTTCAAAAGTTTCAAAGCTTACTTGGAGTTGCAAATATACAATTGAGCTTGAGGGGGAGTGTTGAGATGGCAAGCTCAATACATGCAGACATTGATGATGGACACTTGGCTAGATGGGTCTGCACATCTACACTTAGCACGTCACTGGTCATTATGATTATCACATGGCCACTAACTTATCACTTATTATATTTAGTTTATTACATCTATCCTACAACTGGCAGAGTTATAGCACCAATTAATTAATATCGTTAGTTATATACTATTTGACTTAGTAGGCCGGCTTTCTTTATATTCTATCTTATTTATACTTTGTGTGCATTGTCCTGTGTGTGAAAGAAGAAGAAGAAACTAGTAAGACAATGTTTTGGCCTCCATCTCTCTTTTTATGTTCTTGAGTGAGCTTCCTCTTGTGTGTATGGTGTGTGTTTGGCATAGTAGCTCAAGCAAGTCCCCCCACCACATGATTCTTAACAATATATAGCAAGATGACGGGCCAAATTAGATTTTCTAGAGAGAAAAGGCTATTATGGAAGAATTGCCTAGTGGTAGTGGCGTAAGTTTGATTGAAGTAATGTATGTTAATTCCATTGAAGCTTCAAATTTTTGAGCAATTACAAGAGGTTAGAAGGCCAAAGAGGGGGATAAATATAATGCAAAACATGTTGAAGCAACCCCTAAACCAGATGAGGGCAAGTAAAGCCTTAGACTTGACATACCAGGTGGTCCTTTGAAGGTTCTTGATAGCAAAGTAGAACTAAATAAGGAGTTGACAAAGGATAAAGTGAAGGCCAAGAAAGAGGAACCTAAGCCTATGAAGTAACCAAGAGAGTGTATGGTTTGGACTGAGAAGAGAGCTATTGCTACCTTTCAAGAATTTGATCTAGCAATTTCTCTTTGTGAGGTCAAGATTGGTGTTAATCTCTTGCTACTAATTAAGATATCCTCAGGAGTGGGTAAGGAGTTTAAGAAGATCCTTCACATTGGATATATTGTCGTACCCTTAGATATAACATGTGTTGATGATAGTTTGAGATAGCTGAAATATTGTATTACTAAAGTTCATGTAAATGTTGATAACATCAAATACATCCTAGAATTTAGGCTAGGTTTGCAGGGCATCCAAGCTATTAAGTGTTATTAGGAAGGTTGTGGATCTTGCAATCCAACTATCAACTTGACATACTATTTGGTCATTTGATCTTTGGCAAAGGTTCTAGACAAGTTATAATTGATGCTTATCATCTCAAAGCAAGAGAGCACCCATATTCAATGGAATCAGATGTACTAGAGGGGTCTTCTAGTAGTGAGATTTCATCGAGTGATAAATCAAGAGAGAAGTATACTACAAAAGATATTTACCATGTAAATCTAAATGAGCCTATAGAAGCTTAAGATAGAATCAAAGTTGCAGATGTGATAGAGATAGACCTTGGTTCATTGAATGATTTTTGATCAATCAAATTAGAGTCTATGCTCATCATGGAGGAAGAAAGGAAGGATTATGTGACCTTAACTTAGAAATTTTGCAATATATTCACCTAGAGATATGACAAATTGAGGGGTATTACCCCCAATTTAGCCATGCATACTATTCCCTTGAAAGAGGAAAGTTAACCCGTCTGACAAAAAGTGAGGCATATGCCTTTTGAGTTAAGGAATGGGCTATTCAAAGAGTTACAAAAATTATGTAAGGCTAACCTAATATTTCTTGTGCAACACACGTAATGGTATTCACTAGTGGTTATTAGGACGAAGAAGAATAATCAAATTTGTATTTGCATTAATTTTAGAAAGCTCAACAAGCAAACAATTAAGGATTATTATTTGTTGCCATTTAGTGATCATAAAAATTTTCATTGATGATCTGGTGGTAGCTACCACTAGGGATATACATTTAATAATTTTGAGAAAATATTTTGAGTGCTACCACTAGGGATATACATTTAATAATTTTGAGAAAATGTTTTGAGTGCTACAAGTAGTTTTGCATTTCTCTAAATTTAAGAAATCTATGTCTTTGGAGTGTCCTATGGATTAGTATTGGGCCATATAGATAGTTGAGCCAGAATTGCTATTGATACAAAAAAATATTAAACTCATCATCACTATGAATTCGTTGTGAAACCCTAAGAAAGTGCGTAGTTTCCTATCGTCCATCGAATATTATTGGATGACAATTCATTAATGCACTAGATGAGAGGGCATTGCCATTGAAATAATTATTATCCTTCAAATATTCATTTTTTTGGAGTTAAAAAAATTCTTTGAGGATGTGAAGCACAAATTAGCTAAAGTGGGATTCGTAAAGGCACCTAAAAGAGGTTAGACATTCTATGTGTTTTTGGTAGTAGCCATAATGTATAGTATTAGTTGTTGCTTAGCGTAGATATGGGATGAGAAATGGTATCATTCGATTGCATTTGCCAATCGCAAATTGGGAGTGTTCAAAATTAATTATACCTATATGAAAAAATTATACCTTAGGATGGTCTTTGCTCTACGAAGAAATTTAAGTACTATATTCTATACAGAAAGGTAATATTCTATACAAAGACAGAAGGGATGAGGTTATTATTGAACAAGTTACAACTGCCCAATTTCCTAGCAAAGCGGTTAATCACTTTGCAAGAATTTGATTATGAGATTAAGAGTAAGTTACCGAGATTGCAAGGCATTGTGGAGTGTCTTCTAGACTTTGGGGAGTCAAAAGAATTATTGGTAGAAAGTTAGTGACCTTGAAGGTTTGTTTAAAATAGACATGGCCTCCATTGGATCCTAACATGTTGTAATAATGCATTATCTATCCATAAGAGAGACTAGAGTGTCTTTGTCTAAGGTTGAGAAGAGGAAAATTGAATAGCAAGCCTTAAAGTTTGCCTTAATTGTAGGAACTCTATATTGGCAAGGGGTAGATGATGTTTATCATTGATGCATTATGCCTTAATGAAGCTCCATTCATGTTGAAAGAGTGCCATGACTCTGCTTGTGGAGGGAACTTTGCTAGATGATTGATTGTGTAGAAAATCTTAAGAGCCAAATATTGGTGGCCATCCATCTTCCAAGATGCATTTGTATATGTAAATAGATGGGATACATGATAGTAAAGAGAATCGGAAGCACCCACCCCACCGACTCCTATTATGGATTAATTACCATTCGAGAAGTGGAACATTGACTTTGTAGGTCCAATTACCCCATCATGCTCTACACAAAAGAGGTATATCATAGTAGAGATTGACTATTTTTCAAAATGGTCAAAAGTAGGAGTGACGAGCAAGGATGATGCAAAGGAGACTACTAGCTTCCTTCTTGAGCAAATAATCTATAGGTTTAGTTTGCTAAAAGAGTTGGTGTTGGTCCGTGGAGTCATTTCTTGAATAAGGTGTGATTGAGGCTTTTTGACAAATTAAACATAATAAAATGACACCTTACAATCCATGGGTGAATGGGCAAGTTGAAAGCGACAATAAGCATCGTGTGGAAATCATTTCAAAATAGAAACGAGATTGGGACATGAAATTATATGTGGTTGTATGGGTGTATAACATGACCTTTAAATGTGCTACTTGTCACACCTCATACAAATTAGTTTAGAAAGAGGAGTGTGTATTTCCCCTTGAGATCGAGTTTCCTACAATAAGATTCACAATCAACCATTCTTTGGGGGATAAAGATGCACTTTTTCAAACACTTTATGACCTTAGCACATCTCAATGAGCTTAAAATTTAGAGTTTATTATATCAAGAGGTGGCCAAGTGCCATATGAAAGAGCTTCATGACATGAAAGTGAAGAAGTATACCTTTAAAAAAAGGATAACTGGTCTTGTACTATGATGCATGTAGGGAGTTTTTTCCTGAAAAATTAGAGCCTAAGTGGGATGGTCCCTACGTATTAGTTAGAATAGGTGAAAATAAGTCCACTATATTATTAGCAGATTTACAAGGTGAAATTTAATAATAAGATTAATCTTGATAAGATTAATACTTATTAACTATAACAAAACTAATGAGATGAATGTCCTTGCAGGTTTATGTCATGTGATGATTTGACACTTGCAAGAGAGGTCAAACCGGTTAATGGGGTGGCTAATTCCCTATTTGGAGCACCCATACTTGGAACAAAGATACTATCAAGGAAGGTTGGTTTGGTGGAGCAAAGGGCATAAAGTGATTGAGTAAGAAGATGGGACATTTGTTTGGGAAATTAATGTCTTCTACAATCACTGCTCGACTATCTTGACAAATATCCCAATAGGTTTCAATGAAAAAGGTGGGATAGAGCCTTTGGTTCACCCTTTGAATATATCAAACATTGATTATCATAGTTACTAATAGAGGCATTGAGGATGACTAGATGTGTAAACCCTTTACATACGTATACATTGTATTTTAATGGAGTATCCATGGGTCCAAAATAAGAAAGGGAGCATTGAGGTAGTGTTAAAGATGCGGGATCTAGAGCATGACAAAGGCGGTAGCTATGGAGGATGGAAGATAAAGACACAACTCATGTTGACATGACAATGTAGACAACTATTACACAAGTGAATTAGGTTTCAAGATTGAGACTTGAGCTCATAAAAACAATCTTGTGTATGGACAACAATGACACAGTCACTTGACATAAGAGATAAGTACTATTGCATTATCATCATATAAAAGTGATAGTTCAATTACATCATTATATAGAGTTCCTTGGTAGCACTTAACATCCATTGTGCATATGGGATTTTGTCTCTCTTCCTAGAATGGACTGCATCTTCCTAGCCTAGCTGTCCTATACAAAGGGACTAGAGTAGGTGTGATTGCAAGTATCTCAACACCCCTCCTCAATTACAACCAAAAGTACAAAGTGTGTAGAGGCTTTAATGAAAGCAACACCTGCAACGTGTGGACACACCATAAACATGGCAAAACACTCTTCTTCCATTTTAATATTGATTCCTGCAAGTTGGGTTAGAAGTCCTTCCATGTAATTTAGATATGTGGCAAGTGATGTGATGGACTTCATTTCAAGCCTGAAAAACTCAATCATGAGACCATACTTTGATGATTTAGATTGTGCACTGAACAAGGTGTCAAGTCTCTTCCATGTATCATGTGAGGTCTCACAGTTATCCACATGGTGGATATAGCTGTCGTCTAGCTCCAGTTTGATAATGGCCTGGGCTTTGTCATCATTCTTTTGCCAAGTAACTGCAAGGTCTGCATCCCGTGGTTTCTTCTCTTTGCTATTTGTGATGGCCCAGAGACCCTTCTTCATCAAGATGAGCTTCATGCAGGTTTTCCAGGTGTGAAACCTGTTGAGATATCGAGCTCCACTCGTGATATGCCAGGGTGGCTGTTGTGCATTTATGTCATCGACTTGTTAGATGTAGATGCGGTTGGTACACCGCCCATGAATAATAGCTAGATGACATCTATCCTTATGTACTCTAGTTCGTGGCTCAGTTAGTATGCCACCTTAGTTAGTTGAGTTTGGTTTGAGACCCATATATAGGGTTCTTCTAATTCTATATAGGAGAGTTCTTTTTGGCTTACACAACTAAGAAGAGGAAAACTATTTTCAGCCTCCACCTGTGTGTGTATTCCCCCATTGTGCAATAAAGAAAGCTACAAGTGAGACTCCTTCCTTCTCTCCCAAAATCTTGACATGGTATCAGAGCCTTGTTCGTGGTAAGGAGCTCAAGAAAGCAAGCCAAGTTCGCAGTGTTCTGGTAAGAGGACCAGTGTTGCTTTCATTTTCCTATTTTGGGATCAAGTCTCTGCAGGTAGCATAGCTGAAAAGTGCAAGAGTGCATTGTCTCAGATTGAGACACCCTTCGCGGTGTAGCAAGAGGGAAGTATATGTTGCGGGAGAGGGCTTTAGGCCTTGGTTGCTCTATTTTTTTGATTTGAGACCATTTTGGGGCCTGTTTAGAAGGTGGAAGTTTTCTGCACGCACTCAGGAAAAGGCCCTGTTTTATGTTGTGCGACCACTATTCTACAGGTCAGTGAAAAGTTATCGTAGAAATTGCATCGTATGCATGTGCACAGAGACATTGGGAATTACAGAATCATCCTTGTTGCCTGTTGATGCAAAATCGTCACTAGGA
Source organism: Lygodium microphyllum (assembly GCF_053477565.2). Lineage (NCBI taxonomy): Eukaryota > Viridiplantae > Streptophyta > Polypodiopsida > Schizaeales > Lygodiaceae > Lygodium > Lygodium microphyllum. The sequence goes on along the minus strand of NC_141155.1, from coordinate 17,951,129 downwards.
AGTGACTATGTGGTCAAATACCACTTTCATCAGTTTTGCAGATTTGCCCTTGTGAGGCTGAAGCTGTGTTCTTTGCAGTGACAGAATTTTTTGCAGTGTTCTATAATGGCGTATGATTCTCTTTCACAGATTGTCACTAAAAAGCTTGACAAGAACAACTTCCAAGCATGGAAGTTTAGAATGAAGAATTTCCTTATGGGAAAAGGATATTGGGAATTCATTGCAGGAAATGAAGAAGAACCAGTTCTTCCTGATGTTCCCAATCAACAGCAAATGCAGGCATTTAAAGCATGGCATGAGAGAGCCAGGAAAGTTATGTACTGGCTGTCTATCAGCATTTCAGACTCTATGATTGTGAATATTCAAGATGCAAGTACGCCAAAGGAGGCATGGGATACTTTGTCAAAAATATATAGCACAAATACACCAGCTAGGAAAATGCAGCTCAAGCAAGAGTTGCACAATGTGCAAAGAGAAAATATGAGCATCAATGACTACCACATGAAGGTGAAGAAGATTGCAGATGCACTTGCTTCCATTGGGACGCCAGTGGAAGATGATCATTTAGTTTCTGTGACCTTGAATGGTCTAGGAAAGGGTTATGCACATTTTCGAACATCCATTTTCGTCCGTGAAAGATTTCCTGATTTTCAGGAGTTGATTGCTCTTCTAATTTTTGAGGAGCAGAGAAATGGTGGTGTGTCTTCTTCAGGAGGAACTTCAAAAGAAGCTGTCTTCTACTCAAATATTGGAAGAGGTAGAGGCAGATGTAGAGGAGGTCGATCTGGAGGCCATCGTAGAAATCAGAATATGCAGCAAACTCAAGAAAACTAGTCCTATGGAGGAGTGTTGAGATATCGAGCTCCACTCGTGATACGCCAGGGTGACCGTTGTGCATTTATGTCACCGACGTGTTAGTTGCAGATGCGGTTGGTACACCGCCCATGAATAATAGCTACATGATAGCTATCCTTATCTCCTCTAGTTCGTGGCTCAGTTAGTATGCCACCTTAGTTAGTTGAGTTTGGTTTGAGACCCATATTTTAGGGTTCGTCTATTTCTTTGTACTTGAGTTCTTTTGGCTTACACAACTAAGAAGAGGAAAAACAGTTTTCAGCCTCCACCCTTGTGTGTATTCCCCCATTGTGCAAGCAAGAAAGCTTCAAGCGAGACTCCTTCCTTCTCTCCCACAATCTTGACATGGTATCAGAGCCTTGTTCGTGGTAAGGAGCTCAAGAAAGCAAGCCAAGCTCGCGGTGTTCTGGTAAGAGGAGCAGTGTTGCTTTCATTTTCTGTTTTGGGAGCAGATCTCTGCAGGTAGCACAGCCGGAAAGTGCAGGAGTGCATTGTCTCAGGTTGAGACGCCCTTCGCGACCTTGTTTTTTTGATTTGAGGCCATTTCGGGGCCTGTTTTGCAGACGGAAGTTTTCTGCACGCACTCAGAAAAAGGCTCAGTTTTATGCTGTGCAGCCACTGTTCTACACGTCGGTGAATAGTTACTGTAAAAATTGCTTTGTATGCTTGTACGCAGAGACATTGGGAGTTACAGAATCATCCCTGTTGCCTGTTGATGCAAAATCGTCACTAGGAAGTGACTGTGTGGTCAAATACCACTTTCGCCAGTTTTGCAGATTTTCCCTTGTGAGGGTGAAGCTGTGGTTTTTGCAGTGACCGAATTTTTTGCAGTCTTCTGTAATGGCATCTGATTCTCTTTCACAGATTGTCACTGAAAAGCTTGACAAGAACAACTTCCAAGCATGGAAGTTTAGAATGACGAATTTCCTTATGGGAAAAGGATATTGGGAATTTGTTGCAGGAAATGAAGAAGAACCAGTTCTTCCTGATGTTCCCAATCAACAACAAATGCAGGCATTTAAAACATGGCATGAGAGAGCCAGGAAAGTTATGTATTGGCTGTCTATCAGTATTTCAGACTCTATGATTGTGCATATTCAGGATGCAAGTACGCCAAAGGAGGCATGGGATACTTTGTCAAAAATGTATAGCACAAATACGCAAGCCAGGAAAATGCAGCTCAAGCAAGAGTTGCATAATGTGCAAAGAGAAAGTATGAGCATCAACGACTACCACATGAAGGTGAAGAAGATTGCAGATGCACTTGCTTCCATTGGGTCGCCAGTGGAAGATGATGATTTAGTTTCCGTGACCTTGAATGGTCTAGGAAAGGATTATGCACAGTTTCGGACATCCATTTCAGTTCGTGAAAGATTTCCTGATTTTGAGGAGTTGATTGCTCTTCTAATTTCTGAGGAACAGAGAAATGGTGGTGCATCTTCTTCAGGAGGAACTTCAAAAGAAGCTGTCTTCTACTCAAATGCTGGAAGAGGTAGAGGCAGAGGTAGAGGAGGCCGATTTGGAGGCCGTGGCAGAAATCAGAATATGCAGCAAACTCAAGAAAACCAGTCCTATGGAGGAGGACGTGGTAACTCTAGAGGCAGGGGGAGCCAAAGAGGTCGTGGTGGATGGCAAAGAGGCCAAAATGCAAACAGTAATGTTGAATGCTACTACTGTGGTAAAATGGGTCATATGGCTAAAGACTGCTATAAAAAGCAGAATGACATCATGAATGGAAAACTGCAACAAGGGAATTATGCATCTTCTAGTAGACAGGGTGATGACAGAAATGAGCATTTGTTCATGGTGCAGCACATGAACAATTCTATGACAAGTGCAGAAGAAAGCAATGATGTATGGTATGTTGACTCAGGTGCATCAAACCACATGACAGGTCATGCAGAATGGATGGAGGATGCAAGGAAAATGGAAAAACCAGGATTTGTGGAGACTGGTGATGATACTGCACATCCTATTGTGCAGATTGGAAAAATTCCCTTGTCTATGCAGGGTGGGAAAAAGAAATACCTGTCCGATGTATTTCATGTCCCGAATATCACCAAGAATCTGGTTTCAGTTGGTCAAATGGTTGAACAGGGCTTGCAGGTCAGATTTAATCCTCATGGATGCTTTGTTGAGGATATGAAAAATAAAGGTCGCTTGATAGCAAAAGGAAAGAAGAAGGGCAGAATGTTTACATTGGATGCAGACATGTCTGAATTGAGTGCAGCAATGTTTGCACATGGGACCGGTGTAGTTGCAGATATTGATATCTGGCATAAACGCATTGGTCATGTTAATGTACAGCGACTTAAATCAATGCAGGCCCAAAATATTGTTGCAGGATTGCCCAAATTCAAGGTTGCAGAAATGCATAAGGTATGTGAAGCCTGTCAGTTTGGAAAACAGGCAAGGAAACCATTTCCTAGACATGTTCAAGAGAGTGAGAAGCCATTGGAATTAATCCACTCTGATGTGTGGACAACTAAAGCTGCATCTCTTGGAGGCTGTCATTATTTTGTCAGTTTTATTGATGACTATAGCAGAAAAGTTTGGGTGTATTTTATGAAAAAGAAAAGTGAAGTTTTTGGGCATTTCAAAACTCTTAAAGCTATGGTTGAAAAAGAAACAGGCTTGCAGATAAAATGCCTAAGGTCAGATGGAGGGGGAGAGTACCTCTCAAATGAGTTTGCAAAGTTCTTCCAGGAGCATGGCATAAAGCAGCAATATTCATGCAGTTATACCCCACAACAAAATGGAATTGCAGAAAGGAAAAACAGGCATATTGGAGAGGTATCTCGTGCCATGCTCAATGAAAAAGACTTGCCAGATTTTTATTGGGCTGAAGCAGTTGCTACAGCAGTCTACATAATGAACAGGACTCCCACTGCAGCAATACATGGAATGACTCCAGAGGAGAGGTATACTGGTAGGAAACCAGATATTTCTCATTTGAAAATTTTTGGTTGCATTGCCTATGTACATGTGCCAGATGAGCTGAGATCCAAGTTGGATCCAAAAGCTGAGAAGTGCATCTTTATTGGTTACTCTCTGCAGCAAAAAGGGTATAGATGCTATAACCCTTCTACTCGTAAGTTTACAGTGAGCAGAGATGTTGTTTTTGATGAGATGAGTAGCTGGTATAAACCAGTAAATGTGATTGATGATGAAGATGCACAAAATGGTAATGCTACACAGAATTCACAGCAGCAGTCACAAAATATTAGTGGACCTGGAGCGTCCTCTAGCAGTGGTTCACATTCTTCGCCATGGACAGGCAGATTGAGATCAGGAGAATCTTCTCAAAGCAATGCAGATAGTGGTATGCAGGTATCACGAAAAGGAAAAGAGAAGGTTGATCAGCCCATGTTTGATGTGAATGCAGGTCACTCTTATGTGGATGGTGAATCCAGTGGCTCAGAACAGAGCATTGATGATGAGTTGGGTATTCCTTCTATTGTTACACCTGGAGTAAGGAAGACCAGGGATGTTTTGAGGGCACCTGGGAGTGAACCCACTTTGCGCAGGTCTACCAGAGTTAGGTATCCTGTGGATAGGCTGAAATATGATGGATTTACAGCAATTCACTATGCATATATGGTCAAGGTGATACAGGAACCAGAACCCACATCTTTTGAGCAAGCCATGGGAAAAGAAAAATGGGAGAAAGGCATGGATGAAGAAATGGATGCCTTGGAAGCAAATGCTACATGGGAGTTAGTACCTTTGCCTAAAGGTAAGAATGCAATTGGCTGTAAGTGGGTTTATAAGGTGAAGCACAATGCTGATGGTTCTGTGAACAGATACAAGGCAAGATTAGTAGTCAAGGGGTATGCACAAACATATGGCATTGACTATGAAGAAACATTCAGTCCGGTTGCAAGGATGGCAACCGTAAGAGCAGTCATTGCTATGGCTGCATCAAAGGGATGGTCTTTACATCAGATGGATGTAAAGAATGCCTTCTTGCATGGTGATTTGCAAGAAGAGGTCTATATGGAGCAGCCACCAGGTTATGTGCATGCTGTTCATCCTGAGTTTGTTTGCAGGTTGAAGAAAGCCTTGTATGGCTTGAAGCAAGCACCTAGAGCATGGTCTGACAAGATAGGACAGTATCTTGTCACTATTGGCTTTTAGATTTCCAAGGCAGATTTCTCACTTTATGTGAGAAAAACAGAGAAAGGTATTATGCTACTTGTCATTTATGTTGATGATTTGATTATGACAGGTGACAGTGATGAAGATATCCTTCATGTGAAAATGCTATTGAAGCAGAAGTTTGAGATGAAGGATTTGGGAGAGCTGCGTTATTTCTTGGGCATTGAGGTGATTAGATCACCAAGTGGGATACAGCTCTTGCAGAGGCAGTATGGATTGGACATGCTGTCCAAATATGGGATGACAGGCTGTAAGCCTATTTCAGTTCCTTTGGAGCAGAATGTGAAGCTGAGCGCAGATGCAGGTGAGCTTCTGGAAGACCCTACTATGTACAGACGCATAGTAGGAAGCTTGATTTATATGACTATTACCAGGCCAGATTTGAGCTATGCTGTTGGATTGGTAAGTCAGTTTATGCAGGCTCCAAGGAAATCGCATTTGGATGCGGCTAGACGCATACTTAGGTATGCGAAGTCCACATTGCAGTATGGACTATTTTATGAGACTGGGGTTCAGATACAGTTGCATGGATACACTGATGCTGATTGGGCTGGTAGTATTTCTGATAGACGATCTACCAGTGGATATGTATTCTCTTTTGGGAGTGCTGCAGTCACTTGGAGCAGCAAGAAACAGCCTACAGTTGCCTTGTCGAGCACAGAGGCTGAGTACAGGGGTGCAGCAATGGCTGCATGTGAGGTAGCTTGGTTGCATAAGCTACTTTATGATATGCATCAGTCTACAGATGGACCAGTTGTCATTTATTGTGACAACATGAGTAGTATACACTTGGCAAATAACCCAGTCTATCATGCTAGAACAAAGCACATTGAGGTGCATTATCACTATGTGCGAGAGAGGGTTTTACTAGGTCTTATTGATCTAGTTTATGTCAGCACAGAGGATCAGGTAGCTGACATATTCACGAAGGCATTGGGCGCAGAGAAGCTGCGCAAGTTCAGAGACCTGCTTGGTGTGCAGGAATTGGGATTGAGCTCGAGGGGGAGTGTTGAGATATCGAGCTCCACTCGTGATACGCCAGGGTGACCGTTGTGCATTTATGTCACCGACGTGTTAGTTGCAGATGCGGTTGGTACACCGCCCATGAATAATAGCTACATGATAGCTATCCTTATCTCCTCTAGTTCGTGGCTCAGTTAGTATGCCACCTTAGTTAGTTGAGTTTGGTTTGAGACCCATATTTTAGGGTTCTTCTATTTCTTTGTACTTGAGTTCTTTTGGCTTACACAACTAAGAAGAGGAAAAACAGTTTTCAGCCTCCACCCTTGTGTGTATTCCCCCATTGTGCAAGCAAGAAAGCTTCAAGCGAGACTCCTTCCTTCTCTCCCACAATCTTGACAAGGAGGACCTGGTAACTCTAGAGGAAGGGGGAGCCAAAGAGGTCGTGGTGGATGGCAAAAGAGGCCAAAATGCAAACAGTAATGTTGAATGCTACTACTGTGGTAAAATGGGTCACATGGCTAAAGACTGCTATAAAAAGCAGAATGACATCATGAATGGAAAATTGCAACAAGGGAATTATGCATCTTCTAGTAGACAGGGTGATGACAGAAATGAGCATTTGTTTATGGTGCAGCACATGAACAATTCTGTGACAAGTGCAGAAGAAAGCAACGATGTATGGTATGTTGACTCAGGTGCATCAAACCACATGGCAGGTCATGCAGAATGGATGGAGGATGCAAGGAAAATGGAAAAACCAGGATTTGTGGAGACTGGTGATGATACTGCACATCCTATTGTGCAGATTGGAAAAATTCATTTGTCTATGCAAGATGGGAAAAAGAAATACCTGTCCGATGTATTTCATGTCCCGAATATCACCAAGAATCTGGTTTTTGTTGGTCAAATGGTTGAGCAGGGCTTGCAGGTCAGATTTAATCCTCATTGTTGAGTGTTGAAATGACTTGTTTTTTGGCTGATTTTTGTTGTTTTTGAGAGCTGAATGGTTGATTTTATGAGATGATTGATTGGTTTGGAAGTGGTTTGAGAGTGTTTTGGATGATATTGATGGTCTTTTGGAAGTTCATGATGTTTATTGGTGGTTGTGTGATGTTCTGATAGGTTCTGATTGGTTCTGTATACCTTCTGTTTTGTTCTGATTATCTTCTGTAAGGAGGAATGGAGTATTGATTGATGAAGATTGAGATATTGAGAAAGCTTATTGAATGGTTTTTGAGATTTTGGAACGGTTTGAGAATGAGTTATGTGGTTTTGATGATCTTCTGTAACCTTCTGTAGGTCTTCTGTAGAGCTTTTGTTTCTGTTCTGTTCTGTTCTGTACTGTAGCTGTTCTGGTATTGTTCTGTGACTGTTCTGTGTGCTTCTGTATGTGTTCTGATGGATGAGAGTGTAGCTTGGGAAAGTTTTCTAGCCTTGGAAAGAGGTGAATACAAGTGCAAAAGAGCTGAAAGACGTAGCTGCTGAAGACTCGAGAAGACTGGAGTGAAGTGACAGTGGTGAGCTATGAAGAGTCACTGTAGTGACTCTGGTGCCTCTTCATATCAGACATACCTCTTGGGAGGTGCATCCACGAGCTAAGAAGGATTATTGAGAGTGATTTTGAGAGATTGTAGTGAGGATATGATGTATTATTGATGGAGAGAGAGAGAGAGAGAGTCAAAGATAGCCAATTCTACAAAAACAGAGTGATTGTATATGAGAGATTGAGAGAGAAGACTATGGAGATATTGAAGATGAATACTATGTGATGTATTTCCATTCAAAGATGGTGTATTCCTTTGCTTTCTTTGTTCTATTGATGGATTTTGGGAAGATATTGAAGAATATGATTGATTCTATCAAATCCGTGGGAGATCTACATGATGCTGCATGAAGATTTGTTGTGCCTGGTGTTCTTTTCTTCATTGTGATCATATGAAACATGATAAACAAGCTTGTTGATGTTACAAGATATATTTTCTTGCAAGAGAATTCCCTTTTCCTTGGTGTTCCTCTTGGGGCTCCATGTTTTTGGTGTGCAGCTGGGGAAACTTGCCATCAACAAGCACCAGAAGAGGCTGAAAATGAAGGAAAGGGCATTGCCAAGAAGAGAAGAATTCAAGGGATGTTTGTAAAGTTCCTTCTTCCACTGAAGAGTTGGAATTTCTCAGAATCAAAGCCACTTTCCACAAGAAGTTCATCCCAAAATGGCGGAAACACATCACCATCATGATGCATGCTCTATGTGGTGAACAGTTTCCTCTTCCTATTGAAGCAGCAGAAACTTGCATCTTGGTGGCAAACTGTTTGGGAACAAACTGAAGAGTAGAAACAGAGAGAATGACCATCAATGGATGATTTGGCATTCATTGAGAAGTTTCCAGACAACATCAAGTGGGAGATTGTGAAAAAGCTTCAGGAGTCTTGGTCTGTAGAGGTTCACAAAGACAAGAAGGAAAAGAGTTGGAATTTGTTCGTGGACGCTCAACAGCAAGATACATGGGATGCTTGGTGTACTGATAATCTTCTGTTTGTTCAATTAGCTGTTGAGATATCGAGCTCCACTCGTGATACGCCAGGGTGACCGTTGTATATTTATGTCACCGACTTGTCAGTTGCAGACGCGGTTGGTACACCGCCCATGAATAATAGCTACATGATAGCTATCCTTATCTACTCTAGTTCGTGGCTCAGTTAGTATGCCATCTTAGTTAGTTGAGTTTGTTTTGAGACCCATATCTAGGGTTCTTCTATTTCTTTGTACTTGAGTTCTTTTGGCTTCCACAACTAAGAAGAGGAAAACTGTTTTCAGCCTCCACCCTTGTGTGTCTTCCCCCATTGTGCAAGCAAGAAAGCTACAAGTGAGACTCCTTCCTTCTCTCCCACAATCTTGACATGGTATCAGAGCCTTGTTCGTGGTAAGGAGCTCAAGAAAGCAAGCCAAGCTCGCGGTGTTCTGGTAAGAGGAGCAGTGTTGCTTTCATTTTTTGTTTTGGGAGCAGATCTCTGCAGGTAGCACAGCCGGAAATTGCAGGAGTGCATTGTCTCAGGTTGAGACGCCCTTCGCGGTGAAGCAAGAGGGCAGTATATGCTGCGGGCGAGGGCTTTAGCCCTCGGCGACCTTATTTTTTTTATTTGAGGCCATTTCGGGGCCTGTTTTGGAGGCGGAAGTTTTCTGCACGCACTCAGGAAAAGGCCCAGTTTTATGCTGTGCAGCCACTGTTCTACAGGTCGGTGAATAGTTACTGTAAAAATTGCATTGTATGCTTGTGCGCAGAGACATTGGGAGTTACAAAATCATCCCGGTTGCCTGTTGATGCAAAATCGTCACTAGGAAGTGACTGTGTGGTCAAATACCACTTTCGCCAGTTTTGCAGATTTTCCCTTGTGAGGGTGAAGCTGTGGTTTTTTGCAGTGACATAATTTTTTGCAGTCTTCTGTAATGGCATCTGATTCTCTTTCACAGATTGTCACTGAAAAGCTTGACAAGAACAACTTCCAAGCATGGAAGTTTAGAATGACGAATTTCCTTATGGGAAAAGGATATTGGGAATTTGTTGCAGGAAATGAAGAAGAACCAGTTCTTCCTGATGTTCCCAATCAACAACAAATGCAGGCATTTAAAACATGGCATGAGAGAGCCAGGAAAGTTATGTATTGGCTGTCTATCAGTATTTCAGACTCTATGATTGTGCATATTCAGGATGCAAGTACGCCAAAGGAGGCATGGGATACTTTGTCAAAAATGTATAGCACAAATACGCAAGCCAGGAAAATGCAGCTCAAGCAAGAGTTGCATAATGTGCAAAGAGAAAGTATGAGCATCAACGACTACCACATGAAGGTGAAGAAGATTGCAGATGCACTTGCTTCCATTGGGTCGCCAGTGGAAGATGATGATTTAGTTTCCGTGACCTTGAATGGTCTAGGAAAGGATTATGCACAGTTTCGGACATCCATTTCAGTTCGTGAAAGATTTCCTGATTTTGAGGAGTTGATTGCTCTTCTAATTTCTGAGGAACAGAGAAATGGTGGTGCATCTTCTTCAGGAGGAACTTCAAAAGAAGCTGTCTTCTACTCAAATGCTGGAAGAGGTAGAGGCAGAGGTAGAGGAGGCCGATTTGGAGGCCGTGGCAGAAATCAGAATATGCAGCAAACTCAAGAAAACCAGTCCTATGGAGGAGGACGTGGTAACTCTAGAGGCAGGGGGAGCCAAAGAGGTCGTGGTGGATGGCAAAGAGGCCAAAATGCAAACAGTAATGTTGAATGCTACTACTGTGGTAAAATGGGTCATATGGCTAAAGACTGCTATAAAAAGCAGAATGACATCATGAATGGAAAACTGCAACAAGGGAATTATGCATCTTCTAGTAGACAGGGTGATGACAGAAATGAGCATTTGTTCATGGTGCAGCACATGAACAATTCTATGACAAGTACAGAAGAAAGCAATGATGTATGGTATGTTGACTCAGGTGCATCAAACCACATGACAGGTCATGCAGAATGGATGGAGGATGCAAGGAAAATGGAAAAACCAGGATTTGTGGAGACTGGTGATGATACTGCACATCCTATTGTGCAGATTGGAAAAATTCCCTTGTCTATGCAGGATGGGAAAAAGAAATACCTGTCCGATGTATTTCATGTCCCGAATATCACCAAGAATCTGGTTTCTGTTGGTCAAATGGTTGAACAGGGCTTGCAGGTCAGATTTAATCCTCATGGATGCTTTGTTGAGGATATGAAAAATAAAGGTCGCTTGATAGCAAAAGGAAAGAAGAAGGGCAGAATGTTTACGTTGGATGCAGACATGTCTGAATTGAGTGCAGCAATGTTTGCACATGGGACCGGTGTAGTTGCAGATATTGATATCTGGCATAAACGCATTGGTCATGTTAATGTACAGCGACTTAAATCAATGCAGGCCCAAAATATTGTTGCAGGATTGCCCAAATTCAAGGTTGCTGAAATGCATAAGGTATGTGAAGCCTGTCAGTTTGGAAAACAGGCAAGGAAACCATTTCCTAGACATGTTCAAGAGAGTGAGAAGCCATTGGAATTAATCCACTCTGATGTGTGGACTACTAAAGCTGCATCTCTTGGAGGCTGTCATTATTTTGTCACTTTTATTGATGACTATAGCAGAAAAGTTTGGGTGTATTTTATGAAAAAGAAAAGTGAAGTTTTTGGGCATTTCAAAACTCTTAAAGCTATGGTTGAAAAAGAAACAGGCCTGCAGATAAAATGCCTAAGGTCAGATGGAGGGGGAGAGTACCTCTCAAATGAGTTTGCAAGGTTCCTGCAGGAGCATGGCATAAAGCAGCAATATTCATGCAGTTATACCCCACAACAAAATGGAATTGCAGAAAGAAAAAACAGACATATTGGAGAGGTGTCTCGTGCCATGCTCAATGAAAAAGACCTGCCAGATTTTTATTGGGCTGAAGCAGTTGCTACAGCAGTCTACATAATGAACAGGACTCCCACTGCAGCAATACATGGAATGACTCCAGAGGAGAGGTATACTGGTAGGAAACCAGATATTTCTCATTTGAAAATTTTTGGTTGCATTGCCTATGTACATGTGCCAGATGAGTTGAGATCCAAGTTGGATCCAAAAGCTGAGAAGTGCATCTTTATTGGTTACTCTCTGCAGCAAAAAGGGTATAGATGCTATAACCCTTCTACTCGTAAGTTTACAGTGAGCAGAGATGTTGTTTTTGATGAGATGAGTAGCTGGTATAAACCAGTAAATGTGATTGATGATATAGATGCACAAAATGGTAATGCTGCACAGAATTCACAGCAGCAGTCACAAAATATTAGTGGACCTGGAGCGTCCTCTAGCAGTGGTTCACATTCTTCGCCATGGACAGGCAGATTGAGATCAGGAGAATCTTCTCAAAGTAATGGAGATAGTGGTATGCAGGTATCACGAAAAGGAAAAGAGAAGGTTGATCAGCCCATGTTTGATGTGAATGCAGGTCACTCTTATGTGGATGGTGAATCCAGTGGCTCAGAACAGAGCATTGATGATGAGTTGGGTATTCCTTCTATTGTTACACCTGGAGTAAGGAAGACCAGGGATGTTTTGAGAGCACCTGGGAGTGAACCCACTTTGCGCAGGTCTACCAGAGTTAGATATCCTGTGGATAGGCTGAAATATGATGGATTTACAGCCATTCACTATGCATATATGGTCAAGGTGATACAGGAACCAGAACCCACTTCTTTTGAGCAAGCCATGGGAAAAGAAAAATGGGAGAAAGCCATGGATGAAGAAATGGATGCCTTGGAAGCAAACGCTACATGGGAATTGGTACCTTTGCCTAAAGGTAAGAATGCAATTGGCTGTAAGTGGGTTTATAAGGTGAAGCACAATGCTGATGGTTCTGTGAACAGATACAAGGCAAGATTAGTAGTCAAGGGGTATGCACAAACATATGGCATTGACTATGAAGAAACATTTAGTCCGGTTGCAAGGATGGCAACCGTAAGAGCAGTCATTGCTATGGCTGCATCAAAGGGATGGTCTTTACATCAGATGGATGTAAAGAATGCCTTCTTGCATGGTGATTTGCAAGAAGAGGTCTATATGGAGCAGCCACCAGGTTATGTGCATGCTGTTCATCCTGAGTTTGTTTGCAGGTTGAAGAAAGCCTTGTATGGCTTGAAGCAAGCACCTAGAGCATGGTCTGACAAGATAGGACAGTATCTTGTCACTATTGGCTTTCAGATTTCCAAGGCAGATTTCTCACTTTATGTGAGAAAAACAGAGAAAGGTATTATGCTGCTTGTCATTTATGTTGATGATTTGATTATGACAGGTGACAGTGATGAAGATATCCTTCATGTGAAAATGCTATTGAAGCAGAAGTTTGAGATGAAGGATTTGGGAGAGCTGCGTTATTTCTTGGGCATTGAGGTGATTAGATCACCAAGTGGGATACAGCTCTTGCAGAGGCAGTATGGATTGGACATGCTGTCCAAATATGGGATGACAGGCTGTAAGCCTATTTCAGTTCCTTTGGAGCAGAATGTGAAGCTGAGCGCAGATGCAGGTGAGCTTCTGGAAGACCCTACTATGTACAGACGCATAGTAGGAAGCTTGATTTATATGACTATTACCAGGCCAGATTTGAGCTATGCTGTTGGATTGGTAAGTCAGTTTATGCAGGCTCCAAGGAAATCGCATTTGGATGCGGCTAGACGCATACTTAGGTATGCGAAGTCCACATTGCAGTATGGACTATTTTATGAGACTGGGGTTCAGATACAGTTGCATGGATACACTGATGCTGATTGGGCTGGTAGTATTTCTGATAGACGATCTACCAGTGGATATGTATTCTCTTTTGGGAGTGCTGCAGTCACTTGGAGCAGCAAGAAACAGCCTACAGTTGCCTTGTCGAGCACAGAGGCTGAGTACAGGGGTGCAGCAATGGCTGCATGTGAGGTAGCTTGGTTGCATAAGCTACTTTATGATATGCATCAGTCTACAGATGGGCCAGTTGTCATTTATTGTGACAACATGAGTAGTATACACTTGGCAAATAACCCAGTCTATCATGCTAGAACAAAGCACATTGAGGTGCATTATCACTATGTGCGAGAGAGGGTTTTACTAGGTCTTATTGATCTAGTTTATGTCAGCACAGAGGATCAGGTAGCTGACATATTCACGAAGGCATTGGGCGCAGAGAAGCTGCGCAAGTTCAGAGACCTGCTTGGTGTGCAGGAATTGGGATTGAGCTCGAGGGGGAGTGTTGAGATATCGAGCTCCACTCGTGATACGCCAGGGTGACCGTTGTATATTTATGTCACCGACTTGTCAGTTGCAGACGCGGTTGGTACACCGCCCATGAATAATAGCTACATGATAGCTATCCTTATCTACTCTAGTTCGTGGCTCAGTTAGTATGCCATCTTAGTTAGTTGAGTTTGTTTTGAGACCCATATCTAGGGTTCTTCTATTTCTTTGTACTTGAGTTCTTTTGGCTTCCACAACTAAGAAGAGGAAAACTGTTTTCAGCCTCCACCCTTGTGTGTCTTCCCCCATTGTGCAAGCAAGAAAGCTACAAGTGAGACTCCTTCCTTCTCTCCCACAATCTTACATTAGCAACCCACTGAAAGTTGGTAGACAGAGTGTTTTTCACAACATACACTATTGAAACCATCAGAAGCTGGCATTACTATGATGATGGCACCACCACAATGCTTAGACGGATGCATTTTGACACCTTCAGAACCGAATACCTTCCTCTGTGCAGTGGCATGAAAGCAGAATTCAGGGACGTTAAAAAGAAAGAAGTAGAAGAAATGTTGGCAAGAGAGTCCTCTAGAGACTGAAGCCTTCTATTAACCCTCTGTGGAGCACTAACAACATAGTGGAGCCAACCCCCTAATGAATGACACAATAAAGAGGCAAGCGTTAGAACGAGTCCAGAGGTATGTGAGAAGAGAGAAAGCAAAAATCAGAGCCGAGAACGAGCTCGCAGCAGAAGCCGCCTTTGATGCCCTTGCGGAACTCTTTACAGAAGTCCCAATGGCACATCAAGCCCTTCCTCCTCCTGCTGGAGGTCCACTTCCAAGCCAGATCCATCCTGGAAATATTGATGACAGGCCAACGAATGTAGTTCCATTGCCAGTTTTTAAGGGAGAGTACAATGAAGACCCTGATCTTCATGTAGCAGAGTTTATGGTAGCATGTGTGGCTAACAATGCCAGAACCCCTGAGCATTGGTTAGCAATATTCCCCGCCACTTTCAAGGGCGCGGCGTTTCAGTGGTATGAGAGACAAGCAACAGGAACTTTTGGCACATGGGAGACCTGAAGTTGGCCTTCCTCACTAAATTCAGGCGTGAAGGTTTTGAAGAGCGGATGTGAGAGGAATTTATGAACCTAAGTCAGTCCTCTGGAGAAAGAGTGGAAGCTTATGTCTCACGAATGGAATCCATCCTGAAGAGATGGACTAACCATAATCTAGATGATGGCATTCAAAAGGGGGTGTTTCTCAAAGGATTACAGCCAGAAGTCCGTAAGTTTGTGGAGCTGCAAAGACCAGCCACACTGCAAGCTGCAACAGAAGGTGCAAGACTGTACGATGAAGTGGAAGCTAGATTAGCGATGAATACAGGAAGAGGAGTCCTACCTCCTTTGATACCAGGAATGATATATCCACCAAATGCAGTTCCAGGGACTGTTCCCTATCCCTACCAACAGATACCCCCGGTATCACACTACAGTGCACCAAATCCACAGTGGCCACCATCCATGCCTCAAATGGTGGTTCAACCACAAAAACAATGGTCCCAACCAATTTCCTCAATGCCAAATCAGCAGCAACAGTGGAACCCTACCAACTGGAGCCAACAGCCAACAGTTCAAACAGGAGCTCTGAATCAGAACCAGAGCAGAGATCCTTCTGCACCAGCCCAACCGGTTTATGCAGTGATTACAGAGACTCCTCAAAACCTCCTGCTAGTACCTCCGGAGGAGAAAGCTTGAAGGATTACTTATCCAACTCAGTTGCAAACATAAAAAAGGAGTTGATGGATGTAATTACAGAGCAGCTACATACGCTAAAAGTGAATACCACTAGCATATCCAACATTGCAGGAGCAGGAAGAGATGTGATGCGATCAAATACTTGGTGTGGTAAGTGTCATCAAGCAGGCCATTTAGCCACTGAATGTACACGAAAACCAACTATTCCTGGGGCCTTCTGTTCAAACTGTTTGCGGAAGAACCATACAGAGGACATTTGTTCTCTGAAGGAGATGCATGATAGGAGAAGGAAGGAAGAAGACGCAAGATTCAACTTGTTGGAATCCAAAATGACAACACAGGATATTGGACCCAAGCCCAGAGAGTTCGGCCCTAATTTCGGACCCAGAAGATTTCCCTCTCAAAGTTACAGAGGAAGACAGTCTGGCGGTGGTTAGAGATCAGAAGTGGAGTGTTATAGATGTGGAGAAAAGGGACACATTTTACCAAATTGTCCAAATCCTAGAAGGTCAGTGGATTACAAGCCCTTATGCAGTCGATGCAAAGGAGAAGGCCACACTGCAAAAGACTGTCCAAGCCCAGCCCCAGTGAAAAACAGTGCTACTGATAGTCCGGCCAAGGCCCAAGAGCCTACCTCCAATTTAGTGGAATTGAAAGTTGCTGCCATCACTCGTGCAAAGCAGAAGGAACCACCTATCCAGAAAGAAAATAACCCTCCTGCCAGAACAGTGAAGTTCAATCTTCCACCAGAAGAACAGAACATAACAGATCCTAACAGTGCCGTACAGAGCACTATAGTGCCAATGAGAGTTACAGAGACAGGACCAGAGGTCTAGGATACAGAAGAGGAGGAAGTGCCGCAAGTGGCAGAAGACATTCCCATGATGCCTCTATTGGAAGGAAGAGGGAAAATGAAAATAGGTGTTGCCCCATTTCCTAACCGATTAGAGAAGCCAGTGGATCCTATTAAGGAATACGATCTGGTCAGAGATCTAGATACCTTTAAACCAAACCTTACATTCCGAAAATTATTGATGTTGTCTCCCAGTTGCCGAAAAAGGTTCAAAAGTATACTGACAAGGAGATGTGGCTTAAGGATTGCTCCCTCAACAGCAACAAAGTCCAATAAGGCTCCAGAGCCTGTCAAAGAAGTGGACATAGCTAACGCCTTTCTAGATCCGGGTACTCCAGAGACTGGCGTGTGGATAGAAGGCTGCTTCATTGCAAATGCACTGATTGATGGAGGCTCATCAGTAAACATTATGACGGATGTGACAATGAAGGATCTAGGCCTACAAGGTGTGCAACCCACCCAATGGCTCATCAGACTAGCGGATCAGAGTAGAATCAAGCCTTTGGGCATTCTCCCATATGTGAAGACTACAGTGGCTCGAAAAGATTATTGGCTAACCTATCTGGTGGTGAAGCCAAATTCTTATGGTATATCCTACCCTCTGTTACTGGGCAGACCATGGCCTTTTGAAGCCTGAGCAAGGATGGCCGGATTGGTTCAAAGGAACCTTGACCTTGGGTAGAGGACCCAATAAAGTGGTGCTGAAACTGTATGGTTCTCAAAAAGGACATGGATCCACCTCCTTGGAATTATCTTCTGACTCCCCTAATGAGGCTACAGATGGAACATCAGCAGATGAAGATGCTGTCAAACACATCCTTCCTAAGAAAACAGTGGCACATTCCTTAACAGTGGATACTGTAAGCCGACTTCCAAAAGATGCAAAGCCATTATCAATGGGTGAATACTTCATGCCTGAACCAGGAATGACTTCTGAAATCACTTCTGACAGTGAGATAGAAGCATGGATGTACTGCTCTCCCTATTACATGTCCATAGCAGAGACAGAGACAGAGGCAGGAGAGGAAATAGAGAATCTGTTCTTCTGTTACAGAGCGCCTACAGAGACAGAAGCAGAGGCAGAAGCAGAAGCAGAAGCAGAGACAGAAACAGAGACAGAAGCAGAAGCAGAAGCAGAGACAGAGACAGAAGAGGATGAATATGATATGGAAGAAGAAGGTTATGAAAGTGAACCAGAAGAATCTATCCCACCTGAAGAGGATATATATGAAGAAGAAGTTCTAGAAGCATCAGAAGCAGATGAGCTCATGCTATGGGACAGAATGGTGATGGTACCATTTGGTCTGGTAAATGGATCTTCTCATATGCAAAACCTTTATAAGGAATGGATTAAGAAGAACAAGCCATCTGTCTCAGCAGTGGCTCATGCCGCCCTCACCCATCTTTGCCAAAGAAAGACGATGATGATGCACCGTGCCAACAAGCACCAGT
The DNA here is from genome assembly GCF_053477565.2 of Lygodium microphyllum. Lineage (NCBI taxonomy): Eukaryota > Viridiplantae > Streptophyta > Polypodiopsida > Schizaeales > Lygodiaceae > Lygodium > Lygodium microphyllum. The sequence continues at coordinate 17,933,338 of NC_141155.1, read as the reverse complement.
CCCACAAACCCAACAGAAATCAAAGGGTCCCTGTTATGTGACGTTCCTGGATGTGTCATCTTCAAAAGAGGAGTCTTCAAGCCAAGAGGTAATTAATTTTGAAACCAAACCCGAAACAGCTCTAATCCCATTTCAACATCTTAAGGAGCAACCTAAGTCTCCACCAAAAGAAGAAGTTGGTTCTAGTGGGACATCAGAAGAGGACACCACTCCCTTGAAGGAGTCGAATCTGTATCCAGAAGCAGTCCGTGGGACCTTCATCCGTGAAGTAGAAGGTGAAAGGTAGTTAACCTTTGTGGATGCCGATGGCACTGAACGCTACTTGAAGGTGGGTAGCAATCTCCCAGAAGAGGAGTTGTCAACCTTGTACAACTTGTTGAAAGAGAATTTGGACGTGTTTGCATGGTCTTACAAAGACCTAAAGGGGATTGATCCCACAATATGTCAACATCATATTGACTTGGAGCCTGATGCCAAGCCAGTACGGCAACGACAGAGGCGAATGAACCCGAATTATTCCACATTGGTGAAAGCAGAGCTGCTGAAGCTTCTGGAAGCCGAGTTCATCTATCTAGTGGCAAATAGTGAATGGGTTTCACCCATCGTGGTTGTACCCAAGAAGAATGTCAAATTGCGAATATGTGTGGATTTCCGAAAGCTTAATTCCAAGATGAAGAAGGATCACTTTCCTATCCCTTTCACAGACCAACTATTGGATACAGTGGCAGGACATGAGCTTTATTCCCTTCTGGATGGATTCAGCGGATACAACCAAGTCCAAATCGCAGAAGAAGACCAATCCAAAACAACCTTCACCATAGAATGGGGACCTACGCTTACTGAGTGATGCCATTTGGGCTTTGCAATGCCCCTGCTACTTTCCAGCGAGTCATGATGGCCGCATTCCAAAATCATCTGCACGATTTTATTGAGGTATATTTGGATGACTTCTGTGTTTATAGTGTGATCCTTGAACACTGGGAACACCTGGAACAATGCTTTGACCGATGCCGGGAGTATGGGATTTCCCTCAACCCCGACAAATGCATCTTTGGGGTCTCTTCTGGAGTCCTATTGGGCCACATTGTCTCTGCACAAGGGATATCAACAGACCCTGCAAAGATCGAAAAGATTGCAGCTCTGACAGCACCCACCAACCTCAAATAGTTGAGGGGATTCTTAGGCCATGTGGGTTACTACATAAGCTTCATAGCCCATTTTGCAACAAAGGCAACCTCCTTGCACAAGCTTCTGAGGAAAGATGCAGAGTTTACTTGGATGGAAGAATGTGACAAAGCCTTCCACACTCTGAAGCAGTGTCTGATTGAGGCACCCATTCTGCAACCTCTTGATTGGACGAAAGAGTTCCATGTACACACTGATGCATCTATTGAAGGCTTAGGTGCTGTCCTTTGCTAGAAGGGCTCCTCGAAGCTGGATCAACCGATCTATTATGCAAGCCAAAAAGTCACTGATAGGGAACGGAACTACACAGTGACCGAGCTGGAGTGCTTGGCAATGGTGTTTGCCCTAGAGAAGTTTCGCCACTACCTCCTATCCACCCACTTTAAATTTTATGTGGATCATGAGGCCCTATCCTTCCTGATGAACAAAGCAGATGTGAAAGGCCGAATGATGAGATGGCTCCTTTTATTCCAGGAGTTCGACTTTGAGGTGATTATTAAGCCTGGTCCTTCCCATGTTCTGGCTGATCATCTGTCGCGTATCCCACAAATTGCAGACAAGGAGCAGGATGACCCAGACCTCCCTGATGTTTCCCTATTCCTGGTAGAAACTGTAACTCCTTGGTATGCAGACATTGCCAATCTGCTGGCAACCTAACAGTATCCTCCTGGTATTTCTAGTCGGGAAAGGAAGAAGCTTATGCTAGAATCAGCCCCCTACACCCTGCTAGGTGGTGCACTGTACAAGAAAGGCAAAGATGAAGTGCTCAGAAGATGTGTTGCAGGAGATGAGTTTGGGATTGTTCTGAAGGCTTGCCATGACGAGCCATGTGGAGGCCACTTTGCAGGAGAAGCTACAGCCAAGAAGGCTCTGCTATAGCAGGATATTGGTGGCCTACAATTCACAAAGATGCCTATGATTACTGTAAAAGATGTGATGCTTGTCAAAGAATGGGGAAACCCACCAAGACAAGTGCCATGCCACTGCAACCTATCCTTCCTTTGAAGCCGTTTGAGAAGTGGGGCATCGACTTCGTAGGTCCGATCGATCCTCCTACCAGAAGGAAACAGAACCGATACATCCTCGTATGTATGGATTATGTCACAAAGTGGTGTGAAGCTAAAGCCCTAAAGCGGGACGATGGTAACAGCGTGGCCCTGTTCATGTACGAGAATATCATCACCCGTTTTGGCAGTCCCTTAGAGTTGGTAAGTGACAGAGGCACTCATTTCCTTAACAAAATCATGGAAGAATTGACAGAGTAATATAAGATCCGCCATCGCAAGTCCACTCCTTATTACCCCAAAGCCAACGGCCAAGTCGAAGTCATGAATCACATCCTTTGCTCGATTCTGACAAGAACGATTGCCGCACATCGTCGTGATTGGGATGATCGACTTACAGAGGCCCTCTGGGCGTATAGAACCTCCCATAAAGCAACAACAGGACAGACACCTTTCCAGCTGGTGTATGGTACAAAAGTTGTTTTCCCTGTTGAACAGGAATTACCTTCTTTGAGAGTGGCTATCAAAGAGCGTTTGGGGGATGATGATTCACTGCAACGCCGTCTCCTGCACCTAGAATGTTTGGACGAAATTCGTAGGATGGCTCTACAGTGAATGGAAGCCACGCAAGCTACGTAAGGCTTACCATGATAGCTTCATCAAGCACAAGGAGTTCAAAGAAGGTGATTTGGTCCTAGCCTATGATTCACATTTGGCAAGTTTCCTGGCAAGCTCCAACAGCGGTGGATGGGCCCCTATAAGGTACTTGCCGTCAACCCTAATGGCTCTGTCCAAGTGCGGACCGTTGATGTCTCTGATGATTCCTTTCTGATCAATGGATATCGCCTGAAGAAGTACTTCCCTCCTTGGGGATCTTGACAATTATGGTCACTTGATCCTTTCTCTTGTTGGCACGGCACTGTACTTCTTATGATGCTACTTCTGATAGCCGTTCTTCAGTCACTCCTGATGAAGTGGACGCAACCCTTTGTCCCCTCAACCCTACCTTCCAACCTTGATCTCTTATCCTCTATTTTCCACCAGCGACAGTGGCGAGGTGGATTCTGACAAATGGTCTTTCTACTATTCCCTTGCTCAATTCAAAGAAAAAAAAAAGAAAAAAAAGAAAGAAAGAAAGAAAAAGAAAAAAAAACATATCGGTCATGGGAGAAAAGGACTTAGGTCCCTGTCATGCTGACCTATTCTTCGAGAAAAGGTGGAAACACCCTCGGGAATAGGGGGATTATAAATATATATATATATATATACAAAAAAATAATAAGAAAAACAAAACTGTTATGAGAGACAAGGAAGAAATTCCCTGTCATAGCAGGCCTCGTTCCAAGAAAAGGTGGCAAACACCCTTGGGCGAAAAGTTGGCTGTGGAAAAGGTGGCAACACCCAGCAGTCCAGAAAGTGGATTCATTAATTGATATCCCCAGGATCCAATTCCGAAGCTGCCTCCCTTAGTACGCTGTGTCCTGGGTCTCTCTGCAAAGCGTCTACTTGTCCTCTAGCAGACGACATGTTTTTGTCCAACACAACGTTCGATTTGATGGCTACCTCCCTGGGTACGCCTCTTCAACAACTGACGATGCGATCTTCATCGACAACCCCTTGAGTGATGTGAGCTTTCATCCTAACTGGATGGGGAAGTGAGTATGGTTGCCCTCTATAATTATCAACAGAGCGTGAGACAGAGGGTGGGTCGAGAGACCAGTCTTTTCCCTTCAAATCAAATGAGAGGTGAGAAGTGTGAATGAAGTGTTGCACGCACGGGATGGGCCTCTCAATGCACAAAGCACAATTTGTTTTGTGCAATGCACTATAAGGCTCCCTGGCCTTTCTTCTCGCACCGTATGTCGGCACAAGGCGGGATGCACAGTTGCACTATCAAATGCGCACAAGGCATACAACCTTTGCACAAGTGACTGTGAGGATTATATCAATGGGTTTCAGGAACAGGCTGCCCTCCTGTATCTATCAACAGAGTGTGAGACAGAGGGTGGGTTGAGTGTGACTGGAGTTTCTTTAATCAATTATCGAGAGGTGAGATTGAGGGACGTTACGACACTTGGAGTTAGGTATGTTCCCGTTTCCCTATGCACCCACGGAATGGGTCTTTGCCATCATCACAAGACACATCACCCTGTTCTGTACACTGCACTGTAAGGCTCCCTTGCCTTCCTCCTTGCACTTATACCAGACGGGTTGGACGCACTAATGCACCATCAACTGTGCACCTTGGCATACTCCTTCTGCACCATTCCCCCCTTGTCGATTCCTCAACCGGGTACTTGATATGGGTTTCAATCCTTATTCCTCGAGTGATATTAGTTATGGGGCGAGTGATTGTTCTTTCATTCCAATTGAGTGACTGTGAGTTGAGTGCAATATCCCTCATCATCGATAAATTTCCTGCGATTCCTTCCATCAGCTACCTCCCTGGGTGCTGCTGCGTAGTCCCTGCTATGAAGGACGTGTACAACGAAGATGCCTTGGTACCTCCAGAAGCCGACAACAACACTGGACGTGCCATCGACACTCAACCTTGCTTCTTGATGAAATGGGCCAAGTTTTTCTAACCCTCCCACTTTGGTTTCTTTGTGACGGTCATGTTTTAAGTGTGGGGACATTAGTGGATGGTCTGTGCCGTGGTCCTAGGTCCCTATTGCTCGGTTAACCCTATCCATTGAGGTCTTAATTGTGGGAACGCGTCCCTGCACATCTACATTGTATATCCTCTGCATATGCCTTAACCTGCTCATGCATGTATGCCATGCCTTGTTGTTACCCTGATGGGGTCCATTCCACCCACCCGTTTATGTTCCACCCACCCTTGGTGCTGTTCTCTTGCAGTTTTCCTTCATTCCCTGATTTTGAGGTCCTGCCCTGTGACTGCATCCTACGTTCACCGAAGTCCACATCCAACATTATAGCCCTGTTTCTCCCTTTGAGCTAACCATTTTTCCTTTTTACCTACCCTTGTTCCGGTGTACGGTTTTTGAGTTATTAATTTTTGAAGCATTTTGCCCAAATTAGACGGTTTTCCATATGAACGCGCCTTTCTTGCTTCGGAACCGTGATCTGACACCATAGCCCTGACAACCACTTTTTCCCTGACATTTTTCCTTTTTACTCCGAGTCATTCCGATACACGGTTTGTCCATGATTAATTTTCCAGTTTTTTACAACTTTTTCATGCGTCTTTTTGACATTTTTCCATGTGCACCTACCCTGTTTGCATCGGAATTCCAATTTGATTTGACAGCCGTGTCCCCTGTGTCTTCCCCTACCTTTTTCCTTTTTCCTCCACCCTCTTTCGACTTCTGGATTTATTATTATTAATTTTTAAATGTGTTTTCGGGCTTTTTTTGGAGTTTTTTGCATGTGAACCCCTTCTACTTCCACCGAAACTGCGGTTTAACGTGATAACCCTATGCCACTCCTTCCTGCAGACATTTTTTCTTCTTCTTACATGTCATTCCGGTGAACGGTTCGTCCAATATTAATTTCCGATCCCATTTTCGGGTTTGTTTTTTGGGTTTTTCCCACGTGAGCGCGTCTTATCTCCGTTGGAATTATGTTTTGATGTGATAGGATTGTCGGGTACGTCTTTTTGCATGGTTTTCCTTTTTTCTCCACCTCGTTCCGATGCACGAATCTTTCGATATTAATTTTTCCTTTCGTTTTTTGGTTCGTTTTTTGTGTTTTTTGCACGTGACCACCCTTTACCCCTCCCGGAACCTCCGTCACATATTTTCCTTGTTTTCCCCCTATCGTCCTACCTCCTTTTTGTTTTTACGCTATTTCGTTTTGACGTCCAGATTGGGAGTTATTAAATTTTCTTTATTTTTATGTGTTTTCGCGCGCCCGTCTTGCGCGTGAACGCGCCCTTTTTTCATTTTACGCGTCTTTACGCGCCCTCGTCGCCTCCACGTGCCCCGTCGCGACGTTCTGACGCCCATTCAATCCCATCACGGTAAATTTTTTTACCCTCGCCCTGCGCACGCGCGCGGGACGAGGGGGTACGCCCCTTGCATGGGCCCCTGCCCATTAACCCTTCCCTCTTCCCCTATGGGCACCCCCCCTTGGGCCCCTGCCCATTGACCCTTACCCTCCCCACCTTCTCTCTCCCCGACCCTCCCCAATCCTAACTGCCTCCCCTCTTTCTCTCCCTCTCCTGCTCCTGCGTGCCCCCCTCCCTACCTTCATCTCCACCCCCCTCCCTATCTCCTCCTTCCTCCTTGCCATCTCCACCCCCCTCCCCTCCTCCTCCATTCCCTCCTCCTTCCTCCCCTCCTTCTTCTTCTCCCTCTCCTCCTCTTCTCCTCCCCCCTCTCCTCCACGGCACCATTTGCCCTGCTGGCCACCATGCCCTGCGCCCTGTCCACGACACCGCCCCGCTGGGTCTTCCCCCTCCTCCACGCCCGTGGCTGCCCCACGCCGCTGTGACGCCAAGTGGTGCCTTGCGCCTCTACTGGCCCCGCGCCCTCTGTCCTCTCCGACCGCCTGACGAGTCCGCTGTCGCCCTGACGCCTCCGCCGCCCTGACGAGCTCGCCACCCTGCGCCCCGTCAGCAGCCCGCCCTGCCCGTCGCAGCGACCACCCCCTCGTCGCCCTTCGTCCGCCCGCCCGCCCACGGCGCCGTCAATAGCCCGCCCCGCCCGCGCCGCCTCCTGCCCTGGACGCCAGCACACGTCCCCTCTGCCGCCGACTCCCGCGCTCGCGCCGCCTTCGTGGACCGCCTCCAGCCTCGTGGTGCTGCCTCGCCTCCCACCCGAGCCGCCATCAGCCGCCCGCCGGGTCGCCAGGTGCCCTGAGCCCCCGCCCTTGCCGTTGACCTTCGTCTCTATCCTTGCCACGTGCCACCTACACACACTAACCACAACCACCCCTCCCTAAGCCCCCCTTCCCTCCACTGTCACAATCATAACCCAACCCCCATTAACCCCCCCACTAAACCCCTTTCCCACCTCACCCCCCTTCCTTCCCACCCATACCCACACACCCCCAAACCCCCCTTCACACACCACTAACCCCCCACCCTCACTACCCCTCCTTCCTCCCATAAACATCCCTAAACCCCCGTCACCAGACTCCACCCCCCAATCCCCGTTGGCTTCACCTCACTCTCCCCCGACTGTCGTTCGTGTGCGCGGAGTTGTATGTGCGTTGTTCGCGCGGGAGTATCTTTTAGCCGTTGTTCACGCGCGGGACGCGTGTTTGAATTTGACGATTGAGGTGGTGCGTGCTGGTTCATGCATGCGTAGCTGTCACGTGTGTCCGGGTATTCCTTTTTGACGTCCCGACTATCATTTTTTTAAAAAGAAAATCCACACCTCCATTAAACACACTTAAAATTTAAAAAAAATATAATCAACAAATTTGACAAAATTTTAGAATTTTATCAAAAATTACTGAAACCTTTCTCCACCATTCTATATATATATATATATATATCTTTATAGCTTGCAATTTCCTATTAAACAATTCAAAAAAAACTCCATATTTTTCAATTTATTCAAATTTTCCTAAAAAACAAAACGCGTTAAAAGTAGAAGAAAAAACAACAAACAAGAAAAATCATTTTAACTTAGTAAAAAATACCCACAAACAACATAAAACTCTAACAAATTCTCAAATAATTCCCCTCACCCCCCTTGACCTTTTTCCATTCATTTTTCACTTTACAATATTTTTATACGTGGAATCCATATTTACAAACAATTAATTAATTAACAAAAATAAACACAAAACAAACACACAAAAACATTGACAAATGCAAAAACAAATCATTAACAGACACTTCCAATTTTGAAAAAATTACACACGATTCTCAGAAAAATTCCTCTTATTTTTGCACCCCATGGCCCTATTTTTCTAAACTTGAACATTTCAAAAACAAATATTTCTGCCCATTTTAAAATTCCAAAATCTTTCAAAATACCCAAAAATATGATAAAAATTCTTTAAAACTGCTAAAAAATTCCAACTTAATTTTTGAAAAATTCCTCACACTTCCCTTAATATTTTTATTTATTTTTGGCATATTTTTCTCAACTGTCATAATATTTCCTTTCACACTTAAATTCCTCGCAAATTAAACCAAAACAAAAACAAAATATAAACAACACATTTTTCATCCAAACACCCACTAACCGTCTAGAAAAAATCTAGATATTTTTGGATTGAGGAGAGCGCATTTTTTGCATTGTCATACAACCACTACCAGGTATTTCCCTTTTATTTGTTATGTTAAAAAAAAAAAACAAAAAACAAAAGCTCCCCCAAAACCCACGGTTAATATAAAAATACAGAACCACCAACAGAAGAGAAAAAAAAAACAAAAAAAAAAACAAAACAAACACCCAACTAATTAACACAAATGAAACCTCAACACCACCATGGCACGCGCATTCGCGCTCAACACACTATATTTTTTAATTAAAATAAACCCGCCGTTCACTTCGCATGCACTACATGCGCTACAGAGGCACTTAAAATTTTTAATTAAAATGAACCAGCCGTCACAAGAGCACGCGCTGGCAAAAAAGCGCTCCACATCACCTTAATTTGTAATCAATGAACTTGCATTTAGAGACCCAGTCTGGGTGTCGCAGTCCGGGATTCGAATTAACGCACTGTTTTAACCTAATAATTGGTAATTAAATTTATAATAAGGCACCGCCGTTTTCTTGCTAAGGTTTATCACCTAATAAAAATTCACCCATTTCTTAATAGTTTCTTAAAATAAACCCTTCATTAAATTAATTCCCCCTCACTACACTTAATTCCTTTTTTTTAAAAAACGAACCGTTTCGGGGGATGGGCGTGCGCAGTCCTTGGAGTTATTTCCATAGTCAAACACTGGTTTATCAACGATGTAGTCTTGATATGTGTCGGATGTGGTATTGTTTTGGTTTACTGTCTTTGATCCAGTTACGGGTACAGTATGCAGTTTTTTCTTTTCTTGCCTGATATGGGGTTCTGGGTGTTTGTCTGATGCATAGCATGAAGCTTTCGGTCGCATTTGTCTCGAGGTCATGTCGAATTTTTTCTAGGCTATGGTTTGCTTGGGGTTAGTTGGTCACGTCATGTTTTATTATTTTGGTTGTTCTCTTATCCTTGGTTTTTTTTTACTGGTGCTTTGAAGGCATTCTCCTTGATTGTCTGTGTTTGTGGTGTGTATACCCATCTGAATGACGCCTTCTCATGCTCCTCCCCCTATCCAGTATGTCCCATTAGTTAGTAGGGATTACTCTTCCCTACTTACTTTTGAGCCTCTTACGAAGGCGGGACTCGCTGCTTTTGTGGCTACCTCTTTTCCATTGCTTCCAGAGGATCCGTCGTTATGTGATGAGTTTTTGGCCTCTTACAGCAAGAAGACAGGACTAGTCCAGGGAATTTCTATGAATTTGACACCTCGAGGCTTAGGGAAGGCTTTGTCTCTTCCCTCCAAAGGTGAACCTTTTGTTACCACTCGTCAGCTTTTCTCTAATGATGAGATTCTAAAGCTGTTGCAAAAGCAAACAAGGGAAATGCTGGATGTTAAGAAGGTGATAAACTCTTCAGGAGTTTCCTTTTCCATGATCACTGATCCCGTATGGAAGATGATCTGTCAGTTTCTCCAGGACAGGTTTATGCCTGCCAAAACGCCATCCCAGTACTTGTCCAAAGAGCTTTTTACAGCTTCTAGGATGGTGTTGAAAGGAGTTGCTATTGATTGGAGCACTTACCTCCTCACTAAAATGGATCAACATTTCGTCAAAGTCACCAGGGGTAATATTACCAACGTCACATATGGATCATATTTGTCTGCCTTCTTGACCTATTCAGGTATACAAAAGACTGTGCCTCCACCTTCTCTCTCAAATCCAGTACCTCCTCCTCCACCTTCACATGAGTCCGAGCCCATTGACATAGAGGATGATGATTCTCCGCCTCCCCTGTTCATCCAACGCAAACGCTTGAAGAGGGTAGCGGATAAAGCTCCTTCCGTACTTTCTTCAGTGTCCATCCCTGCTACCTCTGGCAGTGATCTCCCTGGGTATCTCACTTGTAATAACCTGTTCAGAGCACATCGCGAAGGATCATTGGACATATCAGTTCCCTCCCTGAACAATCTCGTTTCAGGAGATGCAATTCCTTTCCTCTGTAAAGATATTCAAAGTTCCATTGAATTGTTGAGTAACAGCCTGTGTTCAACAGCTGTACGCGTCTTTTTATGAAGAACTCATGCAGTCTAAGGACCAGTTGCATAAGGCAACATCCGAGTTAGCTTCCGCTAAGAATACCCTAACAGATTTGTTTAAGCAAATGGAATAGCAAACCCAACTGGTTGCAACCCAACGAGATGAGATCTCTTCTTTGAAGCTCCAGTTACTAGAGGCTCAATCCCAGGTTACTAGCCTTTCAGAGGAGAAGGAGAGGATGTCCAGAGAAGCATAGGAGTTCCAAACTATCTTAGATGACAAACTTTCAGCTTTACAGATTGCTAATGACACAGTGGCATCCTAAGCCTCCCAAATCACGCAGTTGCAAGATCAACTGGCAAAGTCACGCTCTGTTCCTCCAAGCCCTAATGTTCCCTTGATTCCTTCTCTTTCACAGCAGGACTTGGCTGCTCTTCAGAGACAAGCTACTTTGTGTCCTCTATTCCAAGATAAAGTGGAAAGATTGCAGTCCAGAATGGATTTGTTATGGTCTACCTTTGAGCAGTTTCAGGAATATGTTCTACCAGACCATTCTTTCTTTGTCCACTACCACTTACAGAAGTTGGTCTTCTACATGAAGCTTTCCACGATGGATTTACCTCTTCCAGAGGATGGATGGAGTGGGGCTTGGTCTGCCGAGTTGCTGACAGAGGTCGTTAGGATGGTGTTTGAAGATTCTGTCACACCAGATACCATGTTGATGTCATACATGTATCTATGAGGAGACTTGTTAATTCTAGATGAGGTGGATATAGCATGGTATGTGGGGGATGTGGTCTTACAAGCTGTTTTGTATGTCAACCATTTGGAGTTGCGCATAGCTGACATATTCTAGAGTTACTCCTCCAAAGCGGCTGATTGTCATGATAATTCGTGGCATCCCATGATTGATTCTGTGGTCCTGAATCAAAGACAAAACATAGCTCGTATCTCTGCCCAGAGTACTAATCAACTGAGGATGGATCTCTTAGCCTATCTTTCAAAACATAATCTGTTTGATTCTACCTTCTTTGATGCCTATCATCGACGATCTCTCTTAGGACCTTCTGTTCCTACCCTCCTCTATTACCAACAAATGGCTCACCGATATGCTATATATTTTTCTCTTTGTCAATCTAATTCCAGAACTATTTTACCCCTTCTTTTCCAACCTTCATCTTTCCCTCAAATTCCCATTTTTACATACTGTTCCTTTATTGAGGATAGGGTATTTTCCCCTTCTCCACCCTGTCTTTCTCCATCCATTCATGTACCCTCCACATTTCCTATTTATCAGTTAACACCCTTCCTTAGTGATTTCCTCCAAATTTCTGCCACTCCTTCTTTAACATTTTCTTCCTTTTATGATTTTTCCTATCCCTCCCTTCATCCACTTTTCCTTATTCCATTACCCTCTCCTAACACTTCTATATCTCAACCACCTCAGTTGGTTAGTGACTATGACGGGTTTGATAATCAGATTTCCAGAAGAAGGGGATGGAGTTCGGATGATTCCCTTACAGGACCTTAGATCAATTGGCCAGTAATTCCAGGAGAATGGACAGCTTCCAGTCAAGCTTATCAGAACTATGTTCATTTTGCTCAGCAGTATTCACAGTCTGCAGATTCCTCAGTGAGATTAATTGCTCACTTTGCTTGGTACCTGGCATATATGCATAGGCACTCTCATAATGATTCCAAGCCTATTCCAAAGTTGTGCATGAATGTCAATGTGAGCATTGATTCCCAGCAGTTGGATATATTGTATTTTCATGCCCTTTGTTTGCCTAGCAGATACCTGGTCCTGTTGGAAAGGATGTGATGTCTTTAGTTTTTTCAAAATCCTCCCAAAACCTTTGTAGATAAATCCTTGTCTATGGATCGTTTCCGACAACATCAATCTTTTAAGAGGGATAATCTTCATTGATACCTTTCCAATGTATGGTGGATGTTTTTTAATGAAAATCTCTCCTTTTGGAGGAGTCATTTGGATGGTTGTGTTGTGTATTCGTGTTTGTGTTGTGAGTTCATTTATACGAACGTGGTGGTTTCCTATTGGATTTCGTGTGCGAGCTACATTTTGGAGAATTGTGGTATGGAGGTCTTGGTTGCAGAGTTGAAGCTGATGCAGATAAAGAAGAAGCAAACTCTTATATCCTTTACAAATTTGTTGTGATTTTTAGTTTGATCAGAGGTGTTAATGTGTAACGGGTTTTCCTTTCTTTGTATTTTTATATCAGAAACAGGTTATAAGTTGGGGTCGTGGTGGATGGATTCTTTTTGAAAAGATATTGAAGATCAAAGTTGCGCTTTTAAATACACTTGTATTCCCTTTTTCCTGGGTCGCGAGGACGCTTCCTTATTAAGTGTGGGGATATGTTGAGTGTTGAAATGACTTGTTTTTTGGCTGATTTTTGTTGTTTTTGAGAGCTGAATGGTTGATTTTATGAGATGATTGATTGGTTTGGAAGTGGTTTGAGAGTGTTTTGGATGATATTGATGGACTTTTGGAAGTTCATGATGTTTATTGGTGGTTGTGTGATGTTCTGATAGGTTATGATTGGTTTTTTATACCTTCTGTTTTGTTCTGTTTTGGTCTGTTTTGTTCTGATGATCTTCTGTAAGGAGGAATGGAGTATTGATTGATGAAGATTGAGATATTGAGAAAGCTTATTGAATGGTTTGTGAGAGTTTGGAACGGTTTGAGAATGAGTTATGTGGTTTTGATGATCTTCTGTAACCTTCTGTAGGTCTTCTGTAGAGCTTCTGTTTCTGTTCTGTTCTGTTCTGTACTGTAGCTGTTCTGGTACTATTCTGGACTGTTCTGTATGCTTCTGTATGTGTTCTGATGGATGAGAGTGTAGCTTGGGAAAGTTTTCTAGCCTTGGAAAGAGGTGAATACAAGTGCAAAAGAGCTGAAAGAAGTGAAAGAAGTAGCTACTGAAGACTCAAGAGAAGACTGGAGTGAAGTGACAATGGTGAGCTATGAAGAGTCACTGTAGTGGCTCTGGTACCTCTTCATATCAGACATACCTCTTGGGAGGTGCATCCACGACCTAAGAAGGATTATTGAGAGTGATTTTGAGAGATTGTAGTGAGGATATGATGTACTATTGATGGAGAGAGAGAGAGAGAGTCAGAGATAGCCAATTCTACAAAAACAGAGTGATTGTATATGAGAGATTGAGAGAGAAGACTATGGAGATATTGAAGATGAATACTATGTGATGTATTTCCATTCAAAGATGGTGTATTCCTTTTCTTTCTTTGTTCTATTGATGGATTTTGTGAAGATATTGAAGAATATGATTGATTCTATCAAATCCGTGGGAGATCTACATGATGCTGCATGAAGATTTGTTGTGCCTGGTGTTCTTTTCTTCATTGTGATCATATGAAACATGATAAACAAGTTTGTTGATGTTACAAGATAGATTTTCTTGCAAGAGAATTCCCTTTTCCTTGGTGTTCCTCTTGGGGCTCCACTCATGGATGCTTTGTTAAGGATATGAAAAATAAAGGTCGCTTAATAGCAAAAGGAAAGAAGTAGGGCAGAATGTTTACGTTGGATGCAGACATGCCTGAATTGAGTGCAGCAATGTTTGCACATGGGAACGGTGTAGTTGCAGATATTGATATCTGATATAAATGCATTGGCCATGTTAATGTACAACGACTTAAATCAATGCAGGCCCAAAATATTGTTGCAGGATTGCCTAAATTCAAGGTTTCAGAAATGCATAAGGTATGTGAAGCTTGTCAATTTGGAAAACAGGCAAGGAAACCATTTCCTAGACATGGTCAAGAGAGTAAGAAGCCATTGGAATTAATCCACTTTGATGTGTGGACTACTAAAGCTGCATCTCTTGGAGGCTGTTATTATTTTGTCACTTTTATTGATAACTATAGCAGAAAAGTTTGGGTGTATTTTATGAAAAAGAAAAGTGAAGTTTTTGGGCATTTCAAAACTCTTAAAGCTATGGTTGAAAAAGAATCAGGCTTGCAAATAAAATGCCTAAGGTCAGATGGAGGGGGAGAGTACCTCTCAAATGAGTTTGCAAGGTTCCTGCAGGAGCATGGCATAAAGCAGCAATATTCATGCAGTCATACCCCACAACAAAATGGAATTGCAGAAAGGAAAAACAGGCATATTGGAGAGGTATCTCGTGCCATGCTCAACGAAAAAGACTTGCTAGATTTTTACTGGGCTGAGGTAGTTGCTACACCAGTCTACATAATGAACAGGACTCCCACTGCAGCAATACACGGCATGACTCTAGATGAGAGGTATACTAGTAGGAAACCAGATATTTCTCGTTTGAAAATTTTTGGTTTCATTGCCTATGTTCATGTGCCAGATGAGTTGAGATCCAAGTTGGATCCAAAAGCTGAGAAGTGCATCTTTATTGGTTATTCTCTGCAGCAAAAAGGGTATAGATGCTATAACCCTTCTACTCGTAAGTTTACAGTGAGTAGAGATGTTGTTTTTGATGAGATGAGTAGCTGGTATAAACCAGTAAATGTGATTGATAATGTGATGCACAAAATGGTAATGGTGCATAGAATTCACAGTAGGAGTCACAAGATATTAGTGGACCTGGAGCGTCCTCTAGCAGTGGTTCACATTCTTTGCCATGGACAGGTAGATTGAGATCAGGAGAATCTTCTTAAAGTAATGGAGATAGTGGTATGCAGGTATCACGAAAAGGAAAAGAGAAGGTAGATCAGCCCATGTTTGATGTGAATGTAGGTCACTCTTATGTGGATGGTGAATCCAGTGGCTCAGAACAAATCATTGATGATGAGTTGGGTATTTCTTTTATTGTTACACTTGGAGTAAGGAAGACCAGGGATGTTTTGAGAGCACCTGGGAGTGAACCTACTTTGCGCAGGTCTACCAGAGCTAGGTATCCTGTGGATAGGCTGAAATATGATGGATTTACAGCCATTCACTATGCCTATATGGTCAAAGTGATACAAGAACCAGAACCCACTTCTTTTGAGCAAGCCATGGGAAAAGAAAAATGGAAGAAAGCCATGGATGCCTTGGAAGCAAATGGTACATGGGAATTGGTACCTTTGCCTAAAGATAAGAATGCAATTGGTTGTAAGTGGGTTTATAAGGTGAAGCACAATGTAGATGGTTCTGTGAAGAGATACAAGGCAAGATTAGTAGTCAAGGGGTATGCACAAACTTATGGCATTGATTATGAAGAAACATTCAGTCCGATTGCAAGGATGGCAATCGTAAGAGCAGTCATTGCTATGGCTGCATCAAAGGGATGGTCTCTACATCAAATGGATGTAAAGAATGCCTTCTTGCATGGTGATTTGCAAGAAGAGGTCTATATGGAGCAGCCACCAGGTTATGTGCATGCTGTTCATCCTGAGTTTGTTTGCAGGTTGAAGAAAGCCTTGTATGGCTTGAAGCTAGCACCTAGAGCATGGTCTGACAAGATAGGACAGTATCTTGTCACTATTGGCTTTCAGATTTCCAAGGCAGATTTCTCACTTTATGTGAGAAAAATAGAGAAAGGTATTATGCTGCTTGTCATTTATGTTGATGATTTGATTATCACAGGTAATAGTGATGAAGATATCCTTCAAGTGAAAATGCTATTGAAGCAAAAATTTGAGATGAAGGATGGAGACCTGCGTTATTTCTTGGGCATTGAGGTGATTAGATCACCAAGTGGGATATGGCTCTTGCAGAGGCAGTATGGATTGGACATGCTGTCCAAATATGGGATGATAGGTTGTAAGCCTATTTCAGTTCCTTTGGAGCAGAATGTGAAGCTGAGCACAGATGTAGGTGAGCTTTTGGAAGACCCTACTATTTACAGATGCATAGTAGGAAGTTCGATTTATATGACTATTACCAGGTGAGATTTGAGCTATGCTATTGGATTGGTAAGTCAGTTTATGCAGGCTCCAAGGAAATCGCATTTGGTTGCAGCTAGACGCATACTCAGGTATGTGAAGTCCACATTGTAGTATGGACTATTTTATGGGATTGGGGTTCAGATACAGTTGCATGGATACACGGATGTTGATTGGGTTGGTAGTATTTCTGATAGAAGATCTACCAGTGGATATGTGTTCTCTTTTGGGAGTGCTGCAGTCACTTGGAGCAGCAAGAAAGAGCCTACAGCTGCCTTATTGAGCACAGAGGTTGAGTACATGGGTGCAGCAATGGCTGCATGTGAGGTAGCTTGGTTGCATAAGCTACTTTATGATATGCATCAGTCTACAGATGGGCCACTTGTCATTTATTGTGACAACATGAGTAGTATACACTTGGAAAATAACCCAGTGTATCATGCTAGAACAAAGCACATTGAGGTGCATTATCACTATGTGCGGGAGAGGGTTTTACTAGGTCTTATTGATCTAGTTTATGTCGGCACAGAGGATCAGGTAGCTGACATATTTATGAAGGCATTGGGCGCAGAGAAGCTATGCAAGTTCAGAGACCTGCTTGGTGTGTAGGAATTGTGATTGAGCTCAAGGGGCAGTGTTTAGATATCGAGCTCCACTCGTGATATGCCAAGGTGACCGTTGTGCATTTATGTCACCAACTTGTTAGTTGCAGATGCGGTTGGTACACAGCCCATGAATAATAGCTAGATGACAGCTATCCTTATCTACTCTAGTTCGTGGCTCAATTAGTATGCCACCCTAGTTAGTTGAGTTTGGTTTGAGACCCATATATAGGGTTATTCTATTTCTATGTAGGAGAGTTCTTTTTGGCTTACACAACTAAAAATAGGAAAACTCTTTTCAGCCTCCACCTGTGTGTGTATTCCCCCATTGTGCAAGCAAGAAAGCTACAAGTGAGACTCCATCCTTCTCTCCCAAAATCTTGACAAAACCCATCTCCCTTGAACCGAGCTGTCGGTGAGTCTCTTCCCATACTGGAGAGCTAGAGCAGTAGCAAATCAGTTCCAAGATTCTTAGATTTTACAAGTGAAGGAGCAGATTACAATGTGTCAAGAGACACAAGTAATGGTAGTGTGAAAACACACCATGTCTGACTTGATGTTGAGCTTGAATCTTCCTGTTTGGGTCTTTGATCCTTTGTCTATCTTTCCAGGTCCTTCCCCTCCTTGATTTGATGCTAGGGCAGTAGATTAGAGTAGCAGTGGGTTTTTCCATGTAGTAGGAGAGAGAAAATGATGAAATTTTTGAGCTTTGATGAAAATGGCTATGGTTGACAGTTTAGGGTTTCAGACAGGGGCCTGGTTTTTTGCTATGTGTGGGCTGTATACTTGATCATTTCCCAAAAATATTTTATGGAAAGAAAGCGTGACTCATGGTCTTTCATTGCCCCATAACCATCGTCAAGATCTGGTCGACGAGCAGCAGGCGCACAGGATGATGAAACAAAAACAAGCGTAGGTAGGATAGATTTCAACGATTTTGACAATGCTGGGGGAAGAGGTGGCTAATGTCAGCGGCTATGATGCTAGGCTGCTCCGCCTTAACCAGATGAAGAGGTCTTTAGAAGGAATCATCAGCAGATATGCTTTATATTGAGAGATCCAATGACTCCAAGTGAGATGGGTCCTGTTGGCTATGGAGGACACCCAAAGCAGAAGTTGAGAAGATTGAGAATGCTAAGCCCTAGGGTGTGCAATGCTTAGGTGTGAGGTGCCAGGGAGGAGTTTTGGAAGTAGAGGAACATTTTCCCAGAAGGAATTGTAGTGAGATATGACTTCTGGAGAGAGATCCAAGAGCTTGAAGCAGGCATGGTGCAAGCTGGCTATGGCTGCCAAGCAAGGTCAAGTAGAGATGGAGGTGAGAAATGGAACCATGAGCTGGACTTGAGTTGACCTGAGGTTAAGATGAGCTAAGAGAGAGTAGAGGAGAGCTAAGCCATGCTCACCTAAGCTTTGATACCATGTTAAAGATGCGGGATCTAGAGCATGACAAAGGTGGTAGCTATGGAGGATGGAAGATAAAGACACAACTCATGTTGACATGACAATGTAGACAACTGTTACACAAGTGAATTAGGTTTCAAGATTGAGACTTGAACTCATAAACACAATCTTGTGTATGGACAACAATGACACAATCAGTTGACATAAGAGACAAGTACTATTGCATTATCATCATATGAAAGTGATAGTTCAAGTACATCATTATATAGAGCTCCTTGGTAGCACTTAACATCCATTGTGCATATGGGATTTTGTCTCTCTTCCTAGAATGGACTGCATCTTCCTAGCCTAACTGTCCTATACAAAGGGACTAGAGTAGGTGTGATTGTAAGTATCTCAACATGTATTCATTAGAGATCCTTGGTGTAGGGTCACGATGAAATTAGCTACCTACCTTGGGATATGATTTACTAATAATATGGGAAAATATGAAGCCTTGATAATGGGATTGAACATTATTAAGAGAGGAAATATTTTCCAAATACTAGTAAAGGGGGATTCTCGATTGATATTAAATCAACTAAATGGGATGTTCATGGCATGCAATTCCATTCTTCATATATATTATTATGTTGCTATACACAATCGACAAGTTTGAAAGAGTGTCTCTTCAACTGTTTCCACGACATTGTAACCCGTTTGCCAATTCATTAGTGAATTATGCTTATGAAAAATATATCTTTTTCAACTTTGTTCCTAGCTTGGTTATATCTCTTGATGATGTGATGGGACTTGGTCAATTATGGAGATTTCTATCTGAGCATATTTTATATGGCAAGTAGTGGTGGTGGCTATTTTGGATAATGAAAAAGTAGTCAAGATTCACCTATCATTATTATCTTACCCATAGGCTCATTAGATGACATGTTATGCATATGTGTCCTATTATATATATAGGAGGTATGGATCATAATTTGATGTATCTAGTTTAGGGCTAGGAGCCCTATGTTCTCCTTAGAATGGATCATATTGTTGCATGTTCAGTACTATTCCAAGGAGGGATATGGTATAAGTTGTATTGATTCATTACTATAGGCCAAGTGGGTCCATTGTTTTGAATATAAATGCTATACTTTGTCATTGAAATGTGCCATTTGTTAATTAAAGTTTGTTAGATGGCCCATTAAAAGAGGTGCAACTTTTACATTAGAAAGTAGCTACCTAATTCAAAAGTCAAAAATAACATCCAAGGAGCCAAGTCGGTAGAAAATGACACCAAGAACACTGCTATGTTTTCAAATTTGAATCTAAGTTTATTTGGGCCTTTGATTTTAGCCGAATCACTGCCAACAGTGCAAACACAAATGCCATGAACTGATATTTTTAGCTAAACCACTTGCCAACAGTGCAAACATAAATGTCATGAAATGTTATTTTGTAATCAAGCTTAAGAATCTTAAAAACCAAAAACTCATGATTTGGGAAGGGAGGGGGTTGCATTTTTTCGGCATATCCCTTCATGCCACAAAAATCCTATTTTTCTATAGTTTGAATTAGGAGAAATGATCTTGGCTATGGACTCCTTAAATTATTTGCCTTCAAATCACTATAGACATAATTGAGAATGATGCATTCTATCAAAAGTTTAGTTTTTAGTCTTTCTCTCTCCTCTTTCTCTCTCACCATAATTGATGTTTGTATGGGCTAAGAGGGGGAGGGAAAACTAGTGCTCAAACATAGTATGATGCAAGCAATGGGGCAAAGGAGCATGAATGTGGTTGTTAATGGTTGTGTTGAGTATTAGCAAAACTGCAAATTATAAAAAATGAAGCTGTTTGATGGAATATTTTTTAATAAGGCTCGGTTTCAAAGGAAATTTGATTCTATTTCTATTTTCATCATGGAATTGAGATGCATATGGGGTAAAATTTGATATGGAAGTAATATGTATTATGTTCAAGTGCTACAATTTCAAAATTATTTAAGTTATTCAAAACTCGTAAAATTAAAAAATATGATGATAATTGATAAAATTGATGAAAGTAATGGTGCATATGGGGCAAAATAATGTGTGTTGGTTACCATGGTTGTGTTACTCTATTTGATGATTAGAAATTATATATTTATTAGTAATTAAGACAATAGTGATTAAGAAAAATAATTTTAAAAAGAGAAACAACTTAAAAAATGGATTTTGGAGCATTAAAAATAGGAAAAATCAAGGAAACATGGATGAATGTATAGTGAACAATAGGATTGGGGGGTTAGCCTCAACCTATGCTCACTTTTGTATTAAAGTAACTGGGTAAGGGTAGGTTCTATGTAAAATAATACATAAAATATAAAAATTAATATATATAAGCCATAGACATGAAATGAATGCTAAAAATTTACATCTTTTCAATGAAGAATCCAATGTTGGTACATAATAGTAAGGTATTTAGGGTTTTAGTAAATATATTAAAGAAGTGAAAGTATGGGTTAGCCTAGTTCCATCTCTTCAACAATAGACTATGCTTGAATAAATCATGAAAAGAATGGTGTTGCATGTCACGTGGCTGTTTTATTAGTTAGAATTGTTTGAGCACCATGTGGCACAATACGGTGCATATGCATATAAGCATGATATTGGAATAAATATCTTGGATGCATAGCAATTTTTTGAAAAAAATCCATCAATCTACATATAATGGAAGAGGATTCCTAATCATAGGTTAGCACGTTTATTGCTTGGGAAAAATTTATATGAAGCTATAAACAATCTTCTCAAATGATAAATATCAAGAGAGGAGTTTGCTATGATGTTCTATATATTTTAGATAGCACATCTTAGGGCCAATCTCTAGGATGTAAAAGAGCTGTAGAGGCCACAACAGTCAGTTGGGGGATACCCTTTATGTGTGTGATTTGAGGAAATGTGGGAGCTTTCGCTCAACTGCCAAGACCCTTAGACTGCTTATTGTTTCAAGGGTTCCAAGCCAAGCACTAATGGCTACCTCTCACATAGCCGACACGCCATCCATATCTATGGGTGTAGTGAGCTTAGCTCCATGCCGATCGAGTTACCTTCTCTCCCACGCACTTCGGTAGCTCCACGATCCAAATGCAAGCTCCATCCTCAAGCTCCACGCCCCAAGCTCCATTGCCACGAGCAAGAGAAGAGAAGAGAAGAGAAGAGAAGAAGAGAGGAGAAGATGGAGAGCTTCTCCTCCCCGGTCCCTCACCCTCACACACTCACTCCCTCACCCTCTCACATTCCCTCTCTCAAGCATAAGCTGAAGCAAGCAAGAAGAAGAAGAAGAAGAAGAAGAAGAAGAAGAAGAGGAGAGCTACTTTTGGCCACACACAAGAATGAGCTTCTCATTCACTTTTCAACTTTATATACAAAACCCCAAATCCCTTTTGGGCGGTCATCCCCTTATCCCCTTTTTTACGGCCCTTTTTCCCATTGTCCTTCTATCTTCCTAGCTTCCTTTCCACTGCTAGTCTACATTTACAAATTGCACGAGTGAGAGCCCGACACTCCTTGAATTAAACCATGATGCGCTTGCGCTCTTTTACGAAAGTATTAACTTGCGCTTTTCCTTGCACGCCTTTCTCCCTTATTTAGGACTTTCCTCCTTGTGCGTCTTTGTCTTCCATTTCACTTTGTCTTAGCCTTTGTCTTCTACTTTAGCTTTTCTAGATTTTTCACCTTTGTTCGTTTGAGGGTTAACATTACCCCCCTCCTAGACGAGTGCTAGTCCCATGGCACTCATCGTCGTAGGTAGCAGGCTTTAGCGTGCAGCGAAGACGTGGGTGGTAAGGACGTCTGTGGTTGCCATGGAGGAGTGTTGGTAGTGGTGGGGAGGAAGGTCATTGGGGGCCTAGGTGGCTGGTGGTAGGGCTATTGGAGTTGGTGGTAGGGCTGTTCTTTGTGGGGATTGCACTGATGGAGTACAAGTGGCAGTTTGTTTGGGGATTCTGCACATGACGATTCTTGGCGGGCTTGCAGGATGATAAAGGATAGGAATTCAGAGCTAAGTGTCGATGAAGAGTGAACGACACTTTCATTGGAGTATTCAATACCTGCAATTGAAAACCTCTCCTAAGTGGTCTCTCCCTAGGGGTAGTGCTAGTCTTCTCTATCGTGCACAAGACATAGTTTAATTATTTTGGGGGAGACATGTCGAACTCTAAGCAAGTTGAGAGTGTTGTCCCACACTTGAGGACCCAAACTATGTATATATTTTGGTGCAGATTTTATGTGAGTGCTCGTGCATACTTAGATATTACGTAGTTAGAAGACCGCGGGCTGGTTTCTCATAACGATGTGTGGATGAAGCAAAGTTGTCCATGTTGAGAAGAAGTACACATGAAGGGTTATGTGACATCCTTTGCATTGTGACTGCACAACGTATCGTAATTGAACACAGGGACACTACACTATCGTAGCTGATAGCTATTGGACCTGTGTGATGAGGGCAGTGTACTTTTCATGGCCATTCGTGCAGTGCTTGCCACAATTGATTGCAATGGTATTAAGGCAGAGTGCAAGAGGGAATCGTGTGAATGGGCCAGGGTGACAGGTCTAACCATAGGCGAGACAAGCTCCGTAGGTATGTCCTGCCCTTAATGTGCCCTGAACTATTGTGGGTGATGCTAGGGGGCTAGGGGACTAGGGACGGAGCCAGCCGACCAAGGTCATTGGACGCACCTAATTTGAGAACCCCTAGGTGCTGTGATGTGATCATGGGTGCTTCTTATCTTTTCGTTCTTTTCTTTTCTCTTTTTTTTTAAAAAATATGTTTTCTTTTTTTTGTTTTTCTTATGCTTTTTTCTTTCTTTCTTTTTTTTTTTTTTGGTGACTTGCTTGAGTACAACCATTGCAATATGTTGAGGCTATCAGCCTTTCAATGGGTTGGGAAATGTCAAGCTTTGAAGGCTCAGGAAATGGATATTACAGTGATGACTGTGTCCTATCCTCGTTGTTAGAGAAGCAGTTGTTGAGATGGGGAGATACACTTGAGATATTGCATACCTCTTTGTGACACGTGATGTTGGTACAATTGAGGTAACAATTGTCGTGAGCCAACTGTAGAGCTTGGCCAGGAAGAGAGCGTAGCCCATGACTATGCTTTGGTTCGTGCGATGTGGGCATTCACAAGGGTGATTTTTCACATTTGGCATCGTGGCTTTGTTGCTGTTCTTTGTGAGGTTGGTGGTCTTGCGGTGACTTGGGCATTGAACATGTTTGTACGAAGACCTATGTCATCCTGCATCCACTTGTCACTTCATGAGAGTATATGCAAGTCGCATGCGTCAAGTACAACGAACAAATGCAGTCATGTCAAGATATAAATTTTTCAAAATCCTATGATGCTGATTGCGATGCCTATTCCAGTGCTTGTTAAAGATGTGGTATATATTAGTAATAGGTAAGGGTGTTGAGATATCGAGCTCCACTTGTGATATGCCAGGGTGACGGTTGTGCATTTATGTCACCGACTTGTTAGCTGTAGATGCGGTTGGTACACCGCCCATTAATAATAGCTAGATGATAGCTATCCTTATCTACTCTAGTTCATGGCTCAGTTAGTATGCCACCTTGGTTAGTTGAGTTTGGTTTGAGACCATATATAGGGTTCTTCTATTTCTATGTAGGAGAGTTCTTTTTGGCTTACACAACTAAAAAGAGGAAAATTGTTTTCAGCTTCCACCTTTGTGTATAGTCCCCCATTGTGTAAGTGAGAAAGCTACAAGTGAGACTTCTTCCTTCTCTCCCACAATCTTGACATGGTATCAGAGCCTGGTTCATGGTAAGGAGCTCAAGAAAGCAAACCAAGTTTGTGGTGTTCTGGTAAGAGGACCAGTGTTGCTTTCATTTTTTGAGTTTGGGAGCAAGTCTCTGCAGGTAGCACATCAGGAAAGTGCAAGAGTGCATTGTCTCAGATTGAGACACCCTTCGCGGTGTAGCAAGAGGGTAGTATATGCTGTGGGTAAGGGCTTTAGCCCTTGGTTGCCCTATTTTTTTTGATTTGAGGCCATTTTGATGCCTGTTTTGGAGGCGGAAGTTTTCCGCACGCACTCAGGAAAAGGCCGTGTTTTTTGCTGTGCGACCACTGTTCTACAGGTCGGTGAAAAGTTACTGTAGAAATTGCATCGTGTGCATGTGCGTAGAGACATTGGGAGTTACAGAATCATCCTTGTTGCCTGTTGATGCAAAATCATCACTAGGAAGTGACTGTGTGGTCAAATACCACTCTCGTCAGTTTTGCAAATTTGCCATTGTGAGGCTGAAGCTGTGTTTTTTGTAGTGACAGAATTCTTTGCAGTGTTCTGTAATGGCATCTCATTCTCTTTCACAGATTGTCACTGAAAAGCTTGACAAGAACAACTTCCAAGCATGGAAGTTTAGAATGAAGAATTTCCTTATGGGAAAAGGATATTGGGAATTCGTTGCAGGAAATGAAGAAGAACCAGTTCTTCCTGATGTTCCCAATCAACAGCAAATGCAGGCATTTAAAGGATGGCATGACAGAGCTAGAAAAGTTATGTACTGGCTATCTATCAGTATTTTAGACTCTATGATTGAAGATTGCAGATGGTCTAGGAAAGGATTATGCACAGTTCCGAACATCAATTTCCGTCCATGAAAGATTTTCTGATTTTGAGGAGTTGATTGCTCTTCTAATTTTTGAGGAGCAGAGAAATGGTGGTGGATCTTCTTCAGGAGGAACTTCAAAAGAAGCTGTCTTCTAGTCAAATGCTGGAAGAGGTAGAGGCAGAGGTAGAGGAGGCCAATTTGGAGGCCATGGCAGAAATCAGAATATGCAGCAAACTCAAGAAAACCAGTCCTATGGAGGAGGACGTGGTAACTCTAGAGGTAGGGGGAGCCAAAGAGGTCGTGGTGGATGGAAAAGAGGCCAAAATTCAAACAACAATGTTGAATGCTACTACTGTGGTAAAATGGGTCATATGGCTAAAGACTGCTATAAAAAGCAGAATGACATCATGAATGGAAAATTGCAACAAGGGAATTATGCATCTTCTAGTAGACAGGGTGATGACATAAATTAGCATTTGTTTATGGTGCAGCACATGACCAATTCTGTGACAAGTGCAGAAGAAAGCAACAATGTGTGGTATGTTGACTCAGGTGCATCAAACCACATGACAAGTCATGCAGAATGGATGCAGGATGCAAGGAAAATGGAAAAACCAGGATTTGTGGAGACTGGTGATGATACTACACATCCTATTGTGAAAATTGGAAAAATTCCTTTGTCTATGCAAGATGGGAAAAAGAAATACCTGTCCGATGTATTTCATGTCCCGAATATCACCAAGAACCTGGTTTCTGTTGGTCAAATGGTTGAGCAGGGCTTGTAGGTCAGATTTAATTCTCATGGATTCTTTGTTGAGGATATGAAAAATAAAGGTTGCTTGATAGAAAAAGGAAAGAAGAAGGGCAGAATGTTTACGTTAGATGCAGACATGCCTGAATTGAGTGTAGCAATGTTTGCACATGGGACCGATGTAGTTGCAGATATTGATATCTGGCATAAACACATTGGTCATGTTAATGTACAGTGACTTAAATCAATGCAAGCCCAAAATATTGTTGCAGGATTGCCTAAATTCAAGGTTGCACAAATGCATAAGGTATGTGAAGCCTGTCAATTTGGAAAACATGTAAGAAAACCATTTCCTAGACATGTTCAAGAGAGTAAGAAGCCATTGGAATTAATCCACTCTGATGTGTGGACTAGTAAAGTTGCATCTATTGCAGGCTGTCATTATTTTGTCACTTTTATTGATGATTATAGTAGAAAAGCCTGGGTGTATTTTATGAAAAAGAAAAGTGAAGTGTTTGGGCATTTCAAAACTCTTAAAGCTATGGTTGAAAAAGAAACAGGTCTGCAAATAAAATGCCTAAGGTTAGATGGAGGGGGAGAGCACCTCTCAAATGAGTTTGCAAGGTTCTTGCAGGAGCATGGCATAAAGCAGCAATATTCATGTAGTCATACCCCACAGCAAAATGGAATTGTAGAAAGAAAAAACAAGCATATTGGAGAGGTATCTCGTGCCATGCTCAATGAAAAGGACATGCCACATTTTTACTGGGCTGAAGTAGTTGCTACAGCAGTCTACATCATGAACATGACTCCCACTGCAGCAATAAATGGGATGACTCCAGAGGAGAGGTATACTGGTAGGAAACCAGATATTTCTCATTTGAAGATTTTTGGTTACATTGCCTATGTTAATGTGCCAAATGAGTTGAGATCCAAGTTGGATCCAAAAGCTGAGAAATGCATCTTTATTGGTTACTCTCTACAGAGCAAAAAGGGTATAGATACTATAACCCTTCTACTCGTAAGTTTACAGTGAGCAGAGATGTTTTTTTTAATGAGATAGTAGCTGGTATAAACCAATAAATATGATTGATGATGTAGAAACACAAAATGGTAATGCTGCACAGAATTCACAGCAGCAGTCACAAGATATTAGTGGACCTCAAGCATCCTCTAGCAGTGGTTCACATTCTTTGCCATGGACAGGCAGATTGAGATCACGAGAATCTTCTCAAAGCAATGCAGATAGTGGTATGCAGGTATCACGAAAAGGAAAAGAGAAGGTAGATCAGCCCATGTTTGATGTGAATGCAGGTCACTCTTATGTCGATGGTGAATCCAGTGGCTCAGAATAGAGCATTGATGATGAGTTGGGTATTCCTTCTATTGTTACACCTGGAGTAAGGAAGACTAGGGATGTTTTGAGAGCACCTAGGAGTGAACCTACTTTGCGCAGGTCTACCAGAGCTAGGTATCCTGTGGATAGGCTGAAATATGATGAATTTACACCCATTCAATATGCCTATATGGTCAAAGTGATACAGGAACCAGAACCCACTTCTTTTGGGCAAGCCATGGGAAAAGAAAAATGGGAGAAAGCCATGGATGAAGAAATGGATGCCTTGGAAGCAAATGGTACATGGGAATTGGTACCTTTGCCTAAAGATAAGAATGCAATTGGCTGTAAGTGGGTTTATAAAGTGAAACACAATGTAGATGGTTCTGTGAATAGATACAAGGCAATATTAGTAGTCAAGGGGTATGCACAAACATATGGCATTGATTATGAAGAAACATTCAGCCCGGTTGCAAGGATGGCAACCGTAAGAGCAGTCATTGCTATGGCTGCATCAAAGGGATGGTCTTTTCATTAGATGGATATAAAGAATGCCTTCTTGCATGGTGATTTGCAAGAAGAGGTCTATATGGAGTAGCCACTAGGTTATGTGCATGCTATTCATCCTAAGTTTGTTTGTAGGTTGAAGAAAGCCTTGTGTGGCTTGAAGCAAGCACCTAGAGTATGGTCTGACAAGATAGGACAGTATCTTGTCACTATTGGCTTTCAGATTTCCAAGGCAGATTTCTCACTTTATGTGAGAAAAATAGAGAATGGTATTACGCTACTTGTCATTTATGTTGATGATTTGATTATGACAGGTGACAGTGATGAAGATATCCTTCATGTGAAAATGCTATTGAAGCAAAAGTTTGAGATGAAGGATTTGGGAGAGCTGCGTTATTTCTTGGGCATTGAGGTGATTAGATCACCAAGTGGGATACAGCTCTTACAAAGGCAATATGGATTGGACATGCTGTCCAAATATGGGATGACAGGCTGTAAGCCTATTTCAGTTCCTTTGGAGCAGAATGTGAAGCTGAGCGCAGATGCAAGTGAGCTTCTGGAAGACCCTACTATGCACAGACGTATAGTAGAAAGTTTGATTTATATGACTATTACCATGCCAGATTTGAGGTATGCTGCTGGATTGGTAAGTCAGTTTATGCAGGCTCCAAGGAAATCACATTTGGATGTGGCTAGATGCATACTCTGGTATGTGAAGTCCACATTGTAGTATGGACTATTTTATGAGATTGGGGTTCAGATACAGTTGCATGGATACACTGATGCTGATTAGGCTGGTACTATTTCTGATAGAGGATCTACCAGTGGATATGTGTTCTGTTTTGGGAGTGCTGCAGTCACTTGAAGCAGCAAGAAACAGCCTACAGTTGCCTTGTCGAGCACAAAGGTTGAGTACAGGGGTGAAGCAATGACTGCATGTGAGGTAGCTTGGTTGCATAAGCTACTTTATGATATGCATCAGCCTCCTATAGATGGGCCAACTGTCATTTATTGTGACAACATGAACAGTATACACTTGGCAAATAACCCAGTCTATCATGCTAGAAAAAAGCACATTGAGGTGCATTACCACTATGTGCGGGAGAGGGTTTTACTAGGTCTTATTGATCTAGTTTTTGTCAGCACAGAGGATCAAGTAGCTGACATATTTACGAAGGCATTGGGCGCAGAGAAGCTGCACAAGTTCAGAGACTTGCTTGATGTGCAAGAATTGGGATTGAGCTCAAGGGGGAGTGTTGAGATATCGAGCTCCACTCGTGATATGGCAAGGTGACCGTTGTGCATTTATGTCACCGACTTGTTAGCTGCAGATGCGGTCGGCACACCGCCCATGAATAATAGCTAGATGACAGCTATCCTTATCTACTCTAGTTTGTGGCTCAGTTCGTATGCCACCTTAGTTAGTTGAGTTTGGTTTGAGACCCATATATAGGGTTCTTCTATTTCTTTGTACTAGAGTTCTTTTTCGCTTACACAACTAAGAAGAGAAAAATTGTTTTCAGCCTCCATCTTTGTGCGTATTCCCCCATTGTGTAAGTGAGAAAGCTACAAGTGAGACTCCTTGCTTCTCTCCCACAATCTTGACAAAGGGAAGTGCGTACAAGTGGGGAGCCTGCCCCTTTAACCATCAAAAGACAAAATGTTATGGCAGGATGGCCTTTGTTAAGTTGATTATATATCATAGGGGCTACTCTATTTGCACAAGGTAGGGTGAGTCCGGGTGGTCAGGCGACTAAGGCTCTGCTAGGGAGGGGTTCTTTTGAGGTTGGGCAGGGAAGATGTCGGCCGGGACCTGAATGGTGTAATCTCTGGCCGCAACCATTTCTAAGATGCTTTTGGACAATGCATTGAATTCTTCCTTGTCTCGAGCTGCCCTCTCTGCTTTCGAGCATCTGGTTCCTGAGTGTTTGTTGGGGGCTTACGCAACCAGTGTTGCCACACCTTGCGTGCTTCTTTGAGCTTCTACTCCCCTGGCATGGGGATTCTTCGGCTTACGTTTGGGGCAATGTCGCTTGTTGGGACCTTGTTTCTTTGCATACATTTTGAGGGTAGGTGTTGAGATATCGAGCTCCACTCGTGATACGCCAGGGTGACCGTTGTGCATTTATGTCACCGACGTGTTAGTTGCAGATGCGGTTGGTACACCGCCCATGAATAATAGCTACATGATAGCTATCCTTATCTATTCTAGTTTGTGGCTCAGTTAGTATGCCACCTTAGTTAGTTGAGTTTGGTTTGAGACCCATATATAGGGTTCTTCTATTTCTTTGTATCAGAGTTCTTTTGGCTTACACAACTAAGAAGAGGAAAACTGTTTTCAGCCTCCACCCTTGTGTGTCTTCCCCCATTGTGCAAGCAAGAAAGCTTCAAGCGAGACTCCTTCCTTCTCTCCCACAATCTTGACATGGTATCAGAGCCTTGTTTGTGGTAAGGAGCTCAAGAAAGCAAGCCAAGCTCGCGGTGTTCTGGTAAGAGGAGCAGTGTTGCTTTCATTTTCTGTTTTGGGAGCAGATCTCTCCAGGTAGCACAGCCGGAAAGTGCAAGAGTGCATTGTCTCAGGTTGAGACGCCCTTCGCGGTGAAGCAAGAGGGCAGTATATGCTGCGGGAGAGAGCTTTCGCTCTTGGCAACCTTGTTTTTTTGATTTGAGGCCATTTCGGGGCCTGTTTTGCAGACGGAAGTTTTCTGCACGCACTCAGGAAAAGGCTCAGTTTTATGCTGTGCGACCACTATTCTACAGGTCGGTGAAAAGTTATTGCAGAAATTGCATCGTATGCTTGTGCGCAGAGACATTAGGAGTTACAGAATCATCCTTGGTTCCTGTTTATGCAAAATCATCACTAGGAAGTGACTGTGTGGTCAAATACCACTTTCGCCAGTTTTGCAGATTTGCCCTTGTGAGGGTGAAGCTATGTTTTTTGCAGTGACAGAATTTTTTGCAGTATTCTGTAATGGCGTCTGATTCTCTTTCACAGATTGTAACTGAAAAGCTTGACAAGAATAACTTCCAAGCATGGAAGTTTAGAATGACGAATTTCCTTATGGGAAAAGGATATTGGGAATTTGTTGCAGGAAATGAAGAAGAACCAGTTCTTCCTGATGTTCCCAATCAACAGCAAATGCAGGCATTCAAAGCATGGCATGAGAGAGCCAGGAAAGTTATGTACTGGCTGTCTATCAGTATTTCAGACTCTATGATTGTGCATATTCAGGATGCAAGTACGCCAAAGGAGGCATGGGATACTTTGTCAAAAATGTACAGTACAAATACTCAAGCCAGGAAAATGCAGCTCAAGCAAGAGTTGCATAATGTGCAAAGAGAAAATATGAGCATCAATGACTACCACATGAAGGTGAAGAAGATTGCAGATGCACTTGCTTCCATTGGGTCGCCAGTGGAAGATGATGATTTAGTTTCTGTGACCTTGAATGGTCTAGGAAAGGATTATGCACAGTTTCGGACATCCATTTCAGTTCGTGAAAGATTTCCTGATTTTGAGGAGTTGATTGCTCTTCTAATTTCTGAGGAGCAGAGAAATGGTGGTGCATCTTCTTCAGGAGGAACTTCAAAAGAAGCTGTCTTCTACTCAAATGCTGGAAGAGGTAGAGGCAGAGGTAGAGGAGGCCGATTTGGAGGCCGTGGCAGAAATCAGAATATGCAGCAAACTCAAGAAAACCAGTCCTATGGAGGAGGACGTGGTAACTCTAGAGGCAGGGGGAGCCAAAGAGGTCGTGGTGGATGGCAAAGAGGCCAAAATGCAAACAGTAATGTTGAATGCTATTACTGTGGTAAAATGGGTCATATGGCTAAAGACTGCTATAAAAAGCAGAATGACATCATGAATGGAAAACTGCAACAAGGGAACTATGCATCTTCTAGTAGACAGGGTGATGACAGAAATGAGCATTTGTTTATGGTGCAGCACATGAACAATTCTGTGACAAGTGCAGAACAAAACAACGATGTGTGGTATGTTGACTCAGGTGCATCAAACCACATGACAGGTCATGCAGAATGGATGGAGGATGCAAGGAAAATGGAAAAACCAGGATTTGTGGAGACTGGTGATGATACTGCACATCCTATTGTGCAGATTGGAAAAATTCCTTTGTCTATGCAGGATGGGAAAAAGAAATACCTGTCCGATGTATTTCATGTCCCAAATATCACCAAGAATCTAGTTTCTGTTGGTCAAATGGTTGAACAGGGCTTGCAGGTCAGATTTAATCCTCATGGATGCTTTGTTGAGGATATGAAAAATAAAGGTCGCTTGATAGCAAAAGGAAAGAAGAAGGGCAGAATGTTTACGTTGGATGCAGACATGTCTGAATTGAGTGCAGCAATGTTTGCACATGGGACCGGTGTAGTTGCAGATATTGATATCTGGCATAAACGCATTGGTCATGTTAATGTACAGCGACTTAAATCAATGCAGGCCCAAAATATTGTTGCAGGATTGCCAAAATTCAAGGTTGCAGAAATGCATAAGGTATGTGAAGCCTGTCAGTTTGGAAAACAGGCAAGGAAACCATTTCCTAGACATGTTCAAGAGAGTAAGAAGCCATTGGAATTAATCCACTCTGATGTGTGGACTACTAAAGCTGCATCTCTTGGAGGCTGTCATTATTTTGACAGTTTTATTGATGACTGTAGCAGAAAAGTTTGGGTGTATTTTATGAAAAAGAAAAGTGAAGTTTTTGGGCATTTCAAAACTCTTAAAGCTATGGTTGAAAAAGAAACAGGCCTGCAAATAAAATGCCTAAGGTCAGATGGAGGGGGAGAGTACCTCTCAAATGAGTTTGCAAGGTTCTTGCAGGAGCATGGCATAAAGCAGCAATATTCATGCAGTCATACCCCACAGCAAAATGGAATTGCAGAAAGAAAAAACAGACATATTGGAGAGGTGTCTCGTGCCATGCTCAATGAAAAAGACCTGCCAGATTTTTATTGGGCTGAAGCAGTTGCTACAGCAGTTTACATAATGAACAGGACTCCCACTGCAGCAATACATGGAATGACTCCAGAGGAGAGGTATACTGGTAGGAAACCAGATATTTCTCATTTGAAAATTTTTGGTTGCATTGCCTATGTACATGTGCCAGATGAGTTGAGATCCAAGTTGGATCCAAAAGCTGAGAAGTGCATCTTTATTGGTTACTCTCTGCAGCAAAAAGGGTATAGATGCTATAACCCTTCTACTTGTAAGTTTACAGTGAGCAGAGATGTTGTTTTTGATGAGATGAGTAGCTGGTATAAACCAGTAAATGTGATTGATGATGTAGATGCACAAAATGGTAATGCTGCACAGAATTCACAGCAGCAGTCACAAAATATTAGTGGACCTGGAGCGTCCTCTAGCAGTGGTTCACATTCTTCGCCATGGACAGGCAGATTGAGATCAGGAGAATCTTCTCAAAGTAATGCAGATAGTGGTATGCAGGTATCACGAAAAGGAAAAGAGAAGGTTGATCAGCCCATGTTTGATGTGAATGCAGGTCACTCTTATGTGGATGGTGAATCCAGTGGCTCAGAACAGAGCATTGATGATGAGTTGGGTATTCCTTCTATTGTTACACCTGGAGTAAGGAAGACCAGGGATGTTTTGAGAGCACCTGGGAGTGAACCTACTTTGCGCAGGTCTACGAGAGCTAGGTATCCTGTGGATAGGCTGAAATATGATGGATTTACAGCCATTCACTATGCATATATGGTTAAAGTGATACAGGAACCAGAACCCACTTCTTTTGAGGAAGCCATGGGAAAAGAAAAATGGGAGAAAGCCATGGATGAAGAAATGGATGCCTTGGATGCAAATGCTACATGGGAATTGGTACCTTTGCCTAAAGGTAAGAATGCAATTGGCTGTAAGTGGGTCTATAAGGTGAAGCACAATGCAGATGGCTCTGTGAACAGATACAAGGCAAGATTAGTAGTCAAGGGGTATGCACAAACATATGGCATTGACTATGAAGAAACATTCAGTCCGGTTGCAAGGATGGCAACCGTAAGAGCAGTCATTGCTATGGCTGCATCAAAGGGATGGTCTTTACATCAGATGGATGTAAAGAATGCCTTCTTGCATGGTGATTTGCAAGAAGAGGTCTATATGGAGCAGCCACCAGGTTATGTGCATGTTGTTCATCCTGAGTTTGTTTGCAGGTTGAAGAAAGCCTTGTATGGCTTGAAGCAAGCACCTAGAGCATGGTCTGACAAGATAGGACAGTATCTTGTCACTATTGGCTTTCAGATTTCCAAGGCAGATTTCTCACTTTATGTGAGAAAAACAGAGAAAGGTATTATGCTACTTGTCATTTATGTTGATGATTTGATTATGACAGGTGACAGTGATGAAGATATCCTTCATGTGAAAATGCTATTGAAGCAGAAGTTTGAGATGAAGGATTTGGGAGAGCTGCGTTATTTCTTGGGCATTGAGGTGATTAGATCACCAAGTGGGATACAGCTCTTGCAGAGGCAGTATGGATTGGACATGCTGTCCAAATATGGGATGACAGGCTGTAAGCCTATTTCAGTTCCTTTGGAGCAGAATGTGAAGCTGAGCGCAGATGCAGGTGAGCTTCTGGAAGACCCTACTATGTACAGACGCATAGTAGGAAGCTTGATTTATATGACTATTACCAGGCCAGATTTGAGCTATGCTGTTGGATTGGTAAGTCAGTTTATGCAGGCTCCAAGGAAATCACATTTGGATGCGGCTAGACGCATACTCAGGTATGTGAAGTCCACATTGCAGTATGGACTATTTTATGAGACTGGGGTTCAGATACAGCTGCATGCATACACTGATGCTGATTGGGCTGGTAGTATTTCTGATAGACGATCTACCAGTGGATATGTGTTCTGTTTTGGGAGTGCTGCAGTCACTTGGAGCAGCAAGAAACAGCCTACAGTTGCCTTGTCGAGCACAGAGGCTGAGTACAGGGGTGCAGCAATGGCTGCATGTGAGGTAGCTTGGTTGCATAAGCTACTTTATGATATGCATCAGTCTACAGATGGGCCAGTTGTCATTTATTGTGACAACATGAGTAGTATACACTTGGCAAATAACCCAGTCTATCATGCTAGAACAAAGCACATTGAGGTGCATTATCACTATGTGCGAGAGAGGGTTTTACTAGGTCTTATTGATCTAGTTTATGTCAGCACAGAGGATCAGGTAGCTGACATATTCACGAAGGCATTGGGCGCAGAGAAGCTGCGCAAGTTCAGAGACCTGCTTGGTGTGTAGGAATTGGGATTGAGCTCGAGGGGGAGTGTTGAGATATCGAGCTCCACTCGTGATACGCCAGGGTGACCGTTGTGCATTTATGTCACCGACGTGTTAGTTGCAGATGCGGTTGGTACACCGCCCATGAATAATAGCTACATGATAGCTATCCTTATCTATTCTAGTTTGTGGCTCAGTTAGTATGCCACCTTAGTTAGTTGAGTTTGGTTTGAGACCCATATATAGGGTTCTTCTATTTCTTTGTATCAGAGTTCTTTTGGCTTACACAACTAAGAAGAGGAAAACTGTTTTCAGCCTCCACCCTTGTGTGTCTTCCCCCATTGTGCAAGCAAGAAAGCTTCAAGCGAGACTCCTTCCTTCTCTCCCACAATCTTGACAGTAGGCACGTAGCACATCGAGGGAGGAGCTTGTGCTGCATGTTCCCTTCGACATCGAAGAGCGTCTTTGCAAGCCAGTTACCCTAGGTGCTCCATGTCTTCCACGTAGGGGGACCTGCAAAATGCGAACCAAGGATTAGGCCTTGAGACATGATAAAACCATTCACATGGAAGGGATTTATACAGTGGGTTATCAAGCACATATGGCGAGGAGGGGAGAGGTGAGGCATGCAATGGTTATAGTAGAGGGATGGCCCTTGTGATGATGTTCATCCAGCCATTAGTAGATCTTCGATCATGCTAAGTTACGCAAACTGGTGGTCATGGAGTGGGGCAGGGCTCATCCTCGAAAGGATAGATCAGAAAGGGGGAAAGATGTATAGAAAGGGACGGTACCCTATCTACACCATGAGAGATGTTGGTCAGGGCTTCCTATGGTGGTAATGAGGGTTGCATGCCCTCCGCCTGGGGGTGGGAATAGTCATACAACTTCTAAATGTGTGGTGAGAGGAGGACCTGAGGAGATTAGCCTATTGAACCCAACTCTTCTCCCTGCGCTCGACTATCATTGCTTGTGTGTGTTGATATTGTCTATACAGGGTCACAAATTCATTGTTTATTTATGTACATACTTATTGTCACATCACGAGGATAAAAGCCAATTGTAGAACTCCAGATTGTACTGGAGTGTGGCATACACATCTAGTACTCATGGCAGCTTACTCAATACCGATAGATATTTTGCAACATCGAGTAGCATGGAACCTTGTCCGAGTCTACTGGAAACATAGAGTAGCATGGAACCTTGTCCGAGTCTACTGGCGACATGTAACTCCTCCTCAGTAAGAATCTTATCAGACAGAGAGTTCTCTTGGCTAGTTTCAGCCAAGTCCTTACCCCAAATGGCAGTCAGCACTCGAAAGGAAGTCGGTGCCACATAGGCTGGGTCTCTTTGAGACCGCCATTTGGGCAATCACTCCTCTGAGATTGTCATGATCTGGGCTCCTAATTCAGCCATTGCAATGCGGGTTTCACACCAACGCTGTTCAAATTGACTTCGACCCTCTGATAGTCACTTTAGTTGCACTATCTCTAAGAGATTTGGTTGGCAGAGCACATAATTGAATGTGACAGCTAAGCATAGTTTGTCGGCTTCCTCGTCAGAGATGAGTCGCATGCGTTCATACAGGAGCCTGTTATAGTGCTTGTCAAGATGTTCTTTCTCTTCCCAGGATAAGGGAAATGGCAAGTATTCTTTGAGCTGCTCTTTAGGGAATGCACCTATGTCTGCCAGGACATAGACACATGCGAACACTTTGAGCTTAGCATCCAACTCAGTTAAGCATTCTGTGACACTTCTATGTTAAAAAAGGGCTTGCTCGGTTGCTATCTCATGCAAGGTTCTAGGAGTTTGCTTGGGCTTTAGCGTAGCTGGGGGCTCAGACCTAGATGAGCAAGTTTGGCCAACACTAGGATTTCTTACGCTCTTGGGGTTTCCATGTTTCTCCTTAGGCTTTTTCATTGCGTCATGGTTCTCCTTGGATGTGACTGGTATAAGTTTGTCACCCTATTGTGACAGCATTATATCCACTCTTGATTGGTCAATGCGAGTTCTATTGTCGGTGGATTGAGTGTTGCAAGCAACCGTTGATGGTAACGACTGCTTTGATTTTTCAGAGCAAAAGGATGTGTCTGAGGTTTCACTGCTATTAGGAGAGGCATCAATGGGGTCATTGGTGGATGGACTCGATGCTTCATTCCTGACTCTCCAGCACTCTTGGTGTCAATGTTCTTGGGATCCCCAACCACCTTTGATGACTGCTGTTGTCTTTGTTGTTTTCTCCTCTTTTTCTTAATTAGTGAAGGTGCATCTCTCAATGACTCAGGACTTTGGACTAGGTCAACCATTGATGTGCTTGGTTGGGCCTCAACATTCTCTCTCTATAGTGTGTCCTCATGGGACATAGCCGCGGCCTGCTGAGTAGCCTTGCTAGGTTGTGAGGGAACTGCCTCTCTTTTTGGAGAGTCTGGTTCTTCAGCCAATTCCCTTATTTTTAACTCCTCCAGCCTAGGCTTTAGGCACTTTAGAAGTGCTGGAGTTGTCGGGGAAGTTGGTTGCGACATCTCCTCCACAGGTAAACTACTAAGGACACGTTCCGCAGGGGGCATTGTCACGACCAAGGGCTATGACTGCTGTGATCCCTGATTGGAAGTAGTAGCAGCTAGTCCAATGGGCTGGCTACTCTTGGTGGCTTGCGATGTTAGGTCCCTAGGGTGATCGGAAGTGGTCGTGTCCTTTGTTGCCATTTGAGCATTCATGAGTTGATTTAGTCACATTAGGTTGCACAGGCATATCCTTGGGCTGAGAGCTATAGCTAGTGTCATATCCCACCTCTTGGACATTTGGAAGCTTTGATGGAGATAGAGTTTGGGAGTCAGAAGCTGCCATTAATGATCGATGTTGTGCTTCCTGTGTTCGTTTGGAAAAAGAGGGTGTAGGAGATCTAGGACTTGTAGGTGGACTTGGCATTGGCT
This sequence comes from Lygodium microphyllum, assembly GCF_053477565.2. Taxonomy (NCBI): domain Eukaryota; kingdom Viridiplantae; phylum Streptophyta; class Polypodiopsida; order Schizaeales; family Lygodiaceae; genus Lygodium; species Lygodium microphyllum. The sequence continues at coordinate 17,895,709 of NC_141155.1, read as the reverse complement.
GAATGATTTGCTCGAGGCTATTAGACAATTGTGCCATTTTCTTTGTTGAGCAATCAGCCTTGCCATGAGCAAGGTTGTGCCTATGATGCCTGTTATCCTCTTGGGAAATCAAAGGCTCTTTGGGCACTAATGGCTTTTGTGCACGCTCAATGGCTACATATGACATCTACTTATTAAGCATGCTAGGATGAGGCTCTTTCTTTTGAACACTCATGCTTGGTTTCTTACCTCGAGACCTAGAGTTTCTCTTAGATTTCCTCCTGTGCTTTGTTGCTTCTGATGCAACCTGGCCTTCAGCTGATAGAGGTGGTTTAGCAGGGGATTTTGGTACCCAAATCCATTGGTTACCTGCTTAATACCCTTGAGCATGTAGCAACGCTTTGGATATCCATCGCAGCGTGGTGGTGCCCCTCCATCGGTGCCTACATCTATAAGGCTTGGGCTTCTTTTAGGGTTTTCTATGATATTTGTAAGTCCAAAGCCCGTCCTTGGCCCTATCTCTTGACCTTCTTGTTTTAGGCATGGTGTCACTCACTGGTTCTCGTTGTTCGACCTGTGCTTGTATCAACTCTTACAACAAGTCCTTGCTCTCGTTAGCAGGCTTGCTCTCGTTAGCAGGCTTGACTGGTTCTCATTGTTTGACCTGTGCTTGTATCAACTCTTCCAACAAGTCCTTGCTCTCGTTAACAGGCTTGACTGTTATGTCAGCACCCTCCTTGCCTTCCCCTCAAGGTTTGATGAGGTCACCCTTGCTAAATGTTGTGACTATCCTCACAGCCGGTAGTGTCAGGTGTATCCTCTATGCCACATAGTCGGTCACCCTTTTAAAGGGTATTCCTAGGAGGGTTTCCTTCCTGTAATTAGCACTACTTGGAGGAACATAAAATAGGATAGGCAATCTTTTAGTTTCAATTGTTGCAAGGATTTTGCACTTCCCTATGATTGCTTGTGGGTGTCCCCCGTAAGGGCTAAGAGTTGCATTAGTCGGTGTGAGCTCTGGTTGGCCTAGTAGGGTCCATGATCCATAGGTCAAGATATTAAAATTTTCTCCTTCATCAATTAGATCATCGATAGTATGCTCTCTTTTTGCAGTGAGTTTGACCCTAAGATAAGCAGGTGGTACTATGTCTTCGTCTTCCGGGTCTTGGCTTGTAAATTTAAGCCTTCTGACAAATGCCCTTGAGTCCCCAACTGAACGACCAGATGTGGATTCTCCACAAATGTTTTGGATCGTCAGTGCAGTGCTATTCAAGGAGCATCTCTCGTCAAGAGTGTCATGTCTAGTCATCTTCACATTTGTAGCTTGCTAATGTTGCATTTTTCTCTGACTAGACATGGTCTAAACATAATGTCTTTGTGTTCTCATGGTGTGGCCTTTTTGCCCTTGATGGCTAGATTGGCCCATTGATGTTCTAGGGTCTCTGTTTGTCTTTGTCTGGGTGTAGGCTTTTGGTTGCTCTTTTGCACGTGAGAATCTATGCTCGTGTAGAGCCATTACTACACTAGGGTCCAATTTGGAGGACTGGTTACGGCACATATTTTCTCTCCAACCTACTTGGGGGAGGTGCGGAGGGGGCAGAGCCCCCTCTACGGGGGTCCTGGGGGGGGAGACACATAGGGCCATTATGGTAAACACCATGTGCAATTTGGAGGACTGTTTATAGCCAAATTTTAAATTACTTGCCCTAAGTTTCAGCGTAGTGATGGATCTATGATGTGCCTTTAGCTCTACGTAGCCCTTGGGGGTCAATTTCAGGGTTTAGATGTGTTAAAATTTGAGTTCTAGATACCTGTCTGATTTTGACACTTTTATGTTCGATTCTTAGATGTCCAATTTTCAGGAGTCCGATTATCAGAATCGGACGTCCAATTTTGGTTGGTCCGATTGACCCAGTGGTTCGATTTTGGTCACGCCCGATTCTTGTAGTGGTCCAATTCTAGGAATCGGATTGGACAAGGTGGTCCGATTCTAGCAGTCAGGCGGTCCGATTCTGGGTGGTTTGATTTTCGGAGTCGGACGGTCCGACTCCAGAGATAGGGCAATCCTATTCTGGGACTCGGACGAACTGGTTCGATTGCGCGGCCAATGGCCCGTGAATTGCATGCGATGCCTCTAGGTTGACATCTACTCCACCGAATCTTGTCGTGCCGTCTAATTAGATGCAAAGCCACAGAGGGAAACACTTGGCGTACCTAAAAATGGTATGGCGCTCGAATCGATTAGCACATTGACGATCTCCCCGTAGCTCTCTCTCTCTCTCTCTCTCTCCCTAGCTCTCAAGCTCACTCTCTCTCTCTCTAGCTCTCAAGCTCTCTCTCTCTCTCTCCCTAGCTCTCAAGCTCACTCTCTTCTCGTAGGGCAAGGTGTCAAATGTGTTATTTCCTGATTCCTTGGGCCTCTTATTGCCCCATCCTAGCCTGCTGTGACCTCAGAAGTCAATCCCTCATACTCTTTCAGCTAGGAATCTGAATCTGTGCCCCTATTTCCCTGTTTTGGCTTGTTATACAGCATCAGAAAACCCTACTATTTTCCTTCTTTTTTCCTATCCTAACCTTAACCTAATGCAGCAAAAATCAAAACCAGAGATGGAGATGGATGGTCCTACTCTAATATTCAACAACAAATCAAAAATCTACTCACTAAGGAGATCAAATATCTCTTCAAACTCCGTCGCTTCCTACCTATCTACCTCAAGCACCGGTTCGAGGAAAACCCTACTCCAATGCTCAATTCGAAGCGCACAAGCGCTTAAGGCTTGAATCCGTTGGTCTCAGCAATGGAATCAAAATGTGGAAGCTTTCACTCAACCGCCAAGACCCTCGGACCACTTATTGTTTCAAGCATTCCAAGTTGAGCACTAATGGCTACCTCTTACATAGCTGACGTGCCATCCATATCTACGGGTGTAGTGAGCTTACCTTCATGCCCATCAAGTTACCTCCTCTCCCGTGCACTCTGGTAGCTCCACGATCCAAGTGCAAGCTTCAAGCAAGCTTCATTGCCATGAGCAAGAGAAGAGAAGAGAAGAGAAGAGAAGAGAAGAAGAGAGGAGAAGATGGAGAGCTTCTCCTCCCCTGTTGAGTGTTGAAATGACTTGTTTTTTGGCTGATTTTTGTTGTTTTTGAGAGCTGAATGGTTGATTTTATGAGATGATTGATTGGTTTGGAAGTGGTTTGAGAGTGTTTTGGATGATATTGATTATGTTTTGGAAGCTCATGATGTTTATTAGTAGAGATGTGAGGTTCTGTGAAGTTTTGTTTGGTTCTGATTAGTTATGTATACCTTCTGTTTTGTTCTGTTTTGTTCTGATTGACTTCTGTAAGGAGGGATGTTAGATATGATCAATGCCCCACCCTCATTAGGTGCTACCAATGATCCATGGTGCTCAAAGTTGTAAGGCCCCCATTATGAGGAGAAGCCAAATGTGAGCCCGGACATTGGTTGAGTCCTGACTTGTATATCAGATGAGGTCTATGTGACCGGATGGCAAAAAGGTGACCGTTGTGGGTGTAATCTTTGGGTTAGACGGAGTGGTTAAGCTGGTAGCAACTCGAGGCGCATTGCATCGAGTTGCGGTGTAAGGGAGTTAAAAGGGGCCCCTATTGTGGGGTCCAGGGGGCGCGGAAGTGGCCCCTGGCTGGGGGGTCCCAAGGGGGCCAGCGGCCCCCCTGGCAGGGGTCCGGGGGTAGCGCCCCTGGCCCGATGGTAAAGGAAATATTCCCTGGAATATTCCCTAGCCGACTAGTGGAGGCTCATATGGTAGGTCGGCCTGACCTAACGACCTTCGTGGGCTATAAAACCTAATCCCCTTTGTAGCCATCACTCACTCATCTTTCACCCAGTCAGAGTTGTTGTTGCAGCTAGCCTTAAGCTCTTCACCTATCTTTTGTCTAGATCGCCATCTAAGCTTCACACAGTGGAAGCGCACGGGTGGATAGAGCCATCTTTGTATCAGTTGTTTGGAGTTAAAGAATTTATTGATTCTCCTCTTATCTGTTGTGTACTCTCTATCTCTTTCTCAGATTTTGTTCGCTGCGCCGTGTAATATTTTACATGGTATCAGAGCCCAGGGGGCTCTAGAGATCAGAGAGCGTGCAAGAGGCAAAGGCTTCAACAGCAAAGAGAAACTATGTCGACTCCGGGAAGTGATTCTGGCGCATCAGGAAGCAGTGCAGGAGGTGGTGGTGCTATACCGGCTATTCAAACACTGAGGATTCGTCGACCAACCTTTAGCGAAGGCAAGTTAGATGGTACAAACTACACCTTGTGGAAGTTCAAAATTACAACTATCCTTGATTCTTATGAGCTTCTGGAGACTGTGCTGGGGACTGATGCAGAACCACAGCCTATCCCCGACCCATCAAATCCTAGTGTGATGATTCCTCCGAATGCAGATCTTCTACGAGCTTGGAAACGAAGGAATGCAGATGCATTGTGTGCCTTAGTTACAAGCTGTTCTGACAGAGTTTTGACTCTGATTCAGTATACAACCAAAGCGTCAGGTGCTTGGAATGTACTAAGGAGTCAGTATGAAACACGAAACCAAACAAGGATTCAAAACTTGGAGAATCAACTAGCAGCGGAGAAGTTTGCTGAAGGAGAGACGGTTGAAGCATTCATCACTCGGATTAAGAATCTGCGCGACCAGATGGCTGGCGCTGGGATACAAAAGACTAGTGAAGAGCCTCGGAGGTGTCTTCGGATTTGTCCACAAAAGTTTGATGGACTAGTAACTGCCATTAATACTCAGGTGAGACCTCAAGCTTTGACTTTTGAGGAGTTTTGTGCATTATTAATGGAGGAGGAGTAGAGGCTGAAAGCCCGAGAAGGAAGCAACAATGGAGATGCTGCATTTTCTGCCAATGCAAAAGGCAAAGGTGTTTCGTCCATCAAAAATGATGGTGACAAAAAGAAGAAGGGTGGCAAGAAGAAGTTTCAAGGAGAGTGCTTCTAGTGTAAGAAGAAAGGACATGCAATTGCAGATTGTCGTGTCAAGAAGGCAGATGAAAAGAATGGTACCCTTAAAAGTAAAGGGAAAGAGACAGCCAATACGACTGAAGTAGAGTTGGAATTATTCATGGCAACCATTGAGGAAGTGTGCTCCTCAGCACAAGAAGAATCTACCACTGACTCATGGGTGTTGGATAGTGGGGCCTTCCATCACATGACCAACAAGAAAGGTCTATATAGTTCTATGCAGCCTCTACAAGAATCCATCACTGTGATGGTTGGAAATGATGCTAAATGCCCTGTTGCAGGCACATGTACTATTTCTTTTGTTGCTGCAAATGGTGAAGTCAAAAAGCTTTCAAATGTGTTGTATGTTCCCGAAATCAGGAGAAATCTCTTATCAGTTGCTGCCATAACTGATCTTGGTCATGAAGTGAGGTTCAAGAAGACAGGTGCAGAAATTATTGATAGTGCTGGTACAATTGTTGGCAAAGGAGAAAGAAGGAACAACCTGTATGAGCTAAGTGCTCTTACAGCCACTGCTGGAGTGGGCACAAGTAAGCTTTGGCATGAAAGGTTTGGACACATCGGATTTGCAGTATTGAAGGAGATGCAAAAGCAAGGTATGGTTGCTCACCTACCTACAATAACTGAATTGAAGGAACCATGTGAAGCTTGTATGATGGGCAAGCAATAGAGAAAGGCATTTCCACAAGAAAGCAAGAATAGAGCACAGGCTCCTCTAGAGTTGGTGCATGCTGACTTGTGTGGTAAGATGTCTACACAGGCCTTGGGGGGATCTTCTTATTTTATGTTGATTGTCGACGACTACAGTAGGAAGATGTGGGTGTACTTCCTTCGTGATAAGGCTCAAGCTTTTGGTAAGTTTAAAGAATGGCTAATACTTGTTGAGAATGAAATAGGGAAAAGTGTGAAGAAATTTAGAATAGATGGTGGTGGTGAGTTCAACTCAAAGGAGTTTGAAGGCTTTTGCAAGAGCAAAGGGATGAAGCATCAATTGATGACGCCTCACACACCTCAGCAAAACGGTCTTGTGGAACACAGGAATTGCACCATTGTGGAGATGGCAAGATGCATGCTAAAGGGCAAGGGATTGCCTAACCATTTTTGGGCTGAAGCTGTTAATACTGCAGTCGACATTCTAAATCGGAGCTATACAAAGGCTCTCAAGGGAAAAACACCTCATGAGGCTTACACTGGTAAGAAACCATCTGTCTCACATTTCAAAATTTTTAGATGTGAATGTTATGCACATATTCCAGATGAGAAGAGAAACAAGTTACAACTAAAAAGTAGAAAATGTATCTTCTTGGGTTATAGTGATGAGCAGAAGGCTTACAAATTATATGACCAAGAGGCAAAGAAGATCATCACGAGCCGTGATGTGGTGTTCAAGGAGGAGCCGCATACAGTGGAGGAGGAGAAGGAAAGTTCTTCCACTTTATCATCAAGCGAAGAAGTAGTCCATTATGAACCTGTCCCGAGAGCTATCCCTATCCTTAAGGAGGAGGAAGCATCATCTTCAGATGATGAGGAAAAAGTTCACCAACCTAACATCACCCCACTGGAAAAGCCATTGCCGTGCTGGGTGAAGCAGCTCTATGACCACAATAATCCTATGCCTGCATCTGTTGAGGAGAAGGCAGACGGACCAAGGAGGCCTCAGAGAATAGAGGAGCAAAGGAGGGCTTCTACTCACATAGTCAATATGGCCTTGATGGTTGAGATTATGAGAGAAGTAAAGGAGCCAACTGACTTAGAAGAAGCACTTGCAGATCCATCATGGAAGGCTACTATACAAGTGGAGTATGATAGCATAATGAAGAATGACACTTGGGAGCTAGTGGATCGACCAGCAAAGCGGAAGGTTATTGGCACCAAGTGGATCTGGAAGGTAAAGTACAAGGCTGATGGTACCTTAGAAAAGTACAAAGCTAGATTGGTTGCCCAAGGATTTTCACAAGTTGAAGGGTTTGATTTTCCAGAGTCATTTGCCCCAACTGCCAGAATGACCACTATTCGCACGGTACTTGCAGTGGCTGCCCACAAGAAGTGGCCAGTGTACCAAATGGATGTTAAGTCAGCGTTCTTAAATGGTGACCTCAAGGAGGAGGTGTACGTGGCTCAGCTACCAAGGTTTGAGGCCCCCCATTCTAAGAACAAAGTGTGTAAACTGAAGAAGGCATTGTATGGGATGAAACAAGCCCCCAGAGCATGGTACTAGCGGATAGATAGGTTCTTTTTAAACCTAAACTTCAAAAGATGTGCCTCAGATGCTAACTTGTATGTTTACAGGGATGGTAAAAAGTCTGTAGTGATTGTCCTATATGTGGACGACCTTCTTATTACAGGTGACTATGAAGATATGATCAACCAAACTCGAAAGGCTTTGAGTTCTGAGTTTGAAATGACAAACTTGGGCTTGTTGCACTATTGTTTGGGGATTGAAGTCTGGCAAGAGCCAGGAAAGATCTTCATCTCTCAGAAGAAGTATGCATGGGAGATCTTGAAGGCATTTGGCATGACCGAGTGCAAGGAGATAGCTACACCTATGGAGGTGAATGCAAAGTTATCCGTCGAGGATACATCAGCACTAGCAAACATTGGGAGGTATAGGAGGTTGGTCGGCAGTCTGATCTACTTGTGTAACACCAGACCAGATATCAATTTTGCTATTGGTGTTTTGAGTAGGTTCTCAAACAAACCTCATGAGAGTCATTGGAAGGCTGGGATGCAGGTGCTCAGATACTTGAAGAAAACTCTTGACTATGGTATCACATACAGTTTTGGAACCTCTCTTGTGGGGAACTGTGACTCAAATTGGGCAGGAGACATTGATTCCAGGAAGTCAGTTTCTGGTTATTGTTTCTCTTTGGATTCAGGAAATTTCTCTTGGATTAGTAAGAAGCAACCAACAGTGGCATTTTCTTCTACCGAAGCAGAGTACAAGGCAGCTTGTTTTGCTGCATGTGAGGCTGTATGGCTGAGAAGGATTCTATGGCATATGGGAGTGCATGATGAAGAACCAACTGTGCTGAGATGTGACAATCAAAGTTGCATCGCCATTGCCAAAAATCCAGTGTTTCATGCACTCACCAAACATATAGAGATCCAGTATCACCATGTGCGTGATCTGATGGAGGATGGGATAGTGGAATTGGTCTACTGTCCAACAGAGGAGAATGGAGCAGATATCTTCACCAAAGCACTTACGAAGGATCTGCTTCAAGTTCATCTTCAGAGACTCGGAATTGGGACGAGGAGATAGTTCACCTATGGGTAGACATTGAGGGGGGGGTGTTAGATATGATCAATGCCCCACCCTCATTAGGTGCTACCAATGATCCATGGTGCTCAAAGTTGTAAGGCCCCCATTATGAGAACAAGCCAAATGTGAGCCCGGACATTGGTTGAGTCCTGACTTGTATATCAGATGAGGTCTATGTGACCGGATGGCAAAAAGGTGACCGTTGTGGGTGTAATCTTTGGGTTAGACGGAGTGGTTAAGCTGGTAGCAACTCGAGGCGCATTGCATCGAGTTGCGGTGTAAGGGAGTTAAAAGGGGCCCCTATTGTGGGGTCCAGGGGGCGCGGAAGTGGCCCCTGGCTGGGGGGTCCCAAGGGGGCCAGCGGCCCCCCTGGCAGGGGTCCGGGGGTAGCGCCCCTGGCCCGATGGTAAAGGAAATATTCCCTGGAATATTCCCTAGCCGACTAGTGGAGGCTCATATGGTAGGTCAGCCCAACCTAACGACCTTCGCGGGCTATAAGAGCTAAACCCCTTCGCAGCCATCACTCACTCATCTTTCACCTAGTCAGAGTTGTTGTTGCAGCTAGCCTTAAGCTCTTCACCTATCTTCTGTCTAGATCGCCATCTAAGCTTCACACAGTGGAAGTGCACGAGTGGACAGAGCCATCTTTGTATCAATTGTTTGGAGTTAAAGAATTTACTGATTCTTCTCTTATCTGTTGTGTACTCTCTATCTCTTTCTCAGATTCTGTTCGCTGCGCCATGTAATATTTTACAAGGATGGAGTATTGATTGATGAAGACTAAGATCTTGTGAAAGATTATTGAATAGTTTTTGAGAGTTTGGAATGGTTTGAGTATGAGTTATGAGGTTTTGATGACCTTCTGTAACCTTCTGTAGGTCTTCTGTAGAGCTTCTGTTTCTGTACTATCTCTGTACTATAGCTGTTCTGTTACTGTACTGTGACTGTTCTATATGCTTCTGTATGTGTTCTGATGGATGTATGTGTATCTTGGGAAAGTTTTCTAGCCTTGGAAAGAGGTGAATACAAGTGCAAAAGTGTAAAATATTACACGGCGCATCGAACAGAATCTGAGAAAGAGATAGAGAGTACACAACAGATAAGAGGAGAATCAGTAAATTCTTTAACTCCAAATAACTGATACAAAGATGGCTCTGTCCACCTGTGCGCTTCCACTGTGTGAAGCTTAGATGGCGATCTAGACAGAAGATAGGTGAAGAGCTTAAGGCTAGCTGGAATAACAACTCTGACTGGGTGAAAGATGAGTGTCAGATGGCTGCGAAGGGGTTTAGCTTTTATAGCCCGCGAAGGTCGTTAGGTCGGACCGACCTACCATATGAGCCTCCACTAGTCGGCCAGGGAATATTCCAGGGAAACTTGAGTTGCTACTAGCTTAACCACTCCGTCTAACCCAAAGATTAGACCCACAATGGTCACGTTTTTGCCATCCAGTCACATAGACCTCATTTGATATACAAGTCAGGACTCCACCAATGTTTGGGCTCACACTTGGCTTCTCCTCATAATGGGGGCCTTACAACTTTGAGCACCATGGATCATTGGTAGCACCTAATGAGGGTGGGGCATTGATCATATCTAACACCCCCCCTCAATGTCCACCCATAGGTGAACTATCTCCTCAGCCCAATGCCAAGTCTCTGAAGATGAACTTGAAGCAGATCCTTCGTAAGTGCTTTGGTGAAGATATCTGCTCCATTCTCCTCTGTTGGACAGTAGACCAATTCCACTATCCCATCCTCCATCAAATCATGCACATAGTGATATTGGATCTCTATATGTTTGGTGCGTGCATGAAACACTGGATTTTTGGCAATGGCGATGCAACTCTGATTGTCACATCTCAACACAGTTGGTTCTTCATCCTGCACTCCCATATGCCATAGAATCCTTCTCAACCATACGGCCTCACATGCAGCAAAACAAGCTGCCTTGTACTCTGCTTCGGTAGAAGACAATGCCACTGTTGGTTGCTTCTTACTAATCCAAGAGAAAATTCGTGAACCCAAAGAGAAACAATAACCAGAAAACTGACTTCCTGGAATCAATGTCTCCTGCCCAATCTGAGTCACAGTTCCCCACAAGAGAGGTTCCGAAACTGTATGTGATACCATAGTCAAGAGTTTTCTTCAAGTATCTGAGCACCTGCATCCCAGCCTTCCAATGACTCTCATGAGGTTTGTTTGAGAACCTGCTCAAAACACCAACAGCAAAACTGATATCTGGTCTGGTGTTACACAAGTAGATCAGACTGCCGACCAACCTCCTATACCTCCCAATGTCTGCTAGTGCTGATGTATCCTCGACGGATAACTTTGCATTCACCTCCATAGGTGTAGCTATCTCCTTGCACTCGGTCATGCCAAATGCCTTCAAGATCTCCCATGCATACTTCTTCTGAGAGATGAAGATCTTTCCTGGCTCTTGCCAGACTTCAATCCCCAAACAATAGTGCAGCAAGCCCAAGTCTGTCATTTCAAACTCAGAACTCAAAGCCTTTCGAGTTTGGTTGATCATATCTTCATAGTCACCTGTAATAAGAAGGTCGTCCACATATAGGACAATCACTACAGACTTTTTACCATCCTTGTAAACATACAAGTTAGCATCTGAGGCACATCTTTTGAAGTTTAGGTTTAAAAAGAACCTATTTGTCCGCTGGTACCATGCTCTGGGGGCTTGTTTCAGCCCATACAATGCCTTGTTCAGTTTACACACTTTGTTCTCAAAATGGAGGGCCTCAAACCCTAGTGGCTGAGCCACGTACACCTCCTCCTTGAGGTCACCATTTAAGAACGTTGACTTAACATCCATTTGGTACACTAGCCACTTCTTGTGGGCAGCCACTGCAAGTACCGTGCGAATAGTGGTCATTCTGGCAGTTGGGGCAAATGACTCTTGAAAATCAAACCCTTCAACTTGTGAAAATCCTTGGGCAACCAGTCTAGCTTTGTACTTTTCTAAGGTATCATCAGCCTTGTACTTTACCTTCCAGATCCACTTGGTGCCAATAACCTTCCGCTTTGCTGGTCGATCTACTAGCTCCCAAGTGTCATTCTTCATTATGCTGTCATGCTCCGCCTGCATAGTAGCCTTCCATGATGGATCTGCAAGTGCTTCTTCTAAGTCAGTTGGATCCTTTACTTCTCTCATAATCTCAACCATCAAGGCTATATTGACTATGTGAGCAGAAGCTCTTCTTTGCTCCTCTATTCTCTGAGACCTCCTTGGTCCGTCTGCCTTCTCCTCAACAGATACAGGCATAGGATTATTGTGGTCATAGAGCTGCTTCACCCAGCGCGGCAATGGCTTTTTCGGTGGGGTGATGTTAGGTTGGTGAACTTTTTCCTCATCATCTGAAGATGATGCTTCCTCCTCCTTAAGGATAGGGATAGCTCTTGGGACAGGTTCATAGTGGACTACTTCTTCGCTTGATGATAAAGTGGAAGAACTTGCCTTCTCCTCCTCCACTGTATGCGGCTCCTCCTTGAACACCACATCACGGCTCGCGATGATCTTCTTTGCCTCTTGGTCATATAATTTGTAAGCCTTCTACTCATCACTATAACCCAAGAAGATACATTTTCTGCTTTTTGGTTGTAACTTGTTTCTCTTCTCATCTGGAACATGTGCATAACATTCACATCCAAAAATTCTGAAATGTGAGACAGATGGTTTCTATCCGCTAGTACCATTCTCTGGGGGCTTGTTTCATCCCATACAATGCCTTCTTCAGTTTACACACTTTGTTCTTAGAATGGGGGGCCTCAAACCCTGGTAGCTGAGCCACGTACACCTCCTCCTTGAGGTCACCATTTAAGAACGTTGACTTAACATCCATTTGGTACACTGGCCACTTCTTGTGGGCAGCCACTGCAAGTACCGTGCGAATAGTGGTCATTCTGGCAGTTGGGGAAAATGACTCTGGAAAATCAAACCCTTCAACTTGTGAAAATCCTTGGGCAACCAGTCTAGCTTTGTACTTTTCTAAGGTACCATCAGCCTTGTACTTTACCTTCCAGATCCACTTGGTGCCAATAACCTTCCGCTTTGCTGGTCGATCCACTAGCTCCCAAGTGTCATTCTTCATTATGCTATCATACTCCACTTGCATAGTAGCCTTCCATGATGGATCTGCAAGTGCTTATTTTAAGTCAGTTGGCTCCTTTACTTCTCTCATAATCTCAACCATCAAGGCCATATTGACTATGTGAGCAGAAGCCCTCCTTTGCTCCTCTATTCTCTGAGGCCTCCTTGGTCCGTCTGCCTTCTCCTCAACAGATGCAGGCATAGGATTATTGTGGTCATAGAGCTGCTTCACCCAGCATGGCAATGGCTTTTCCGGTGGGGTGATGTTAGGTTGGTAACTTTTTCCTCATCATCTGAAGATGATGCTTCCTCCTCCTTAAGGATAGGGATAGCTCTCGGGACAGGTTCATAGTGGACTACTTCTTCGCTTGATGATAAAGTGGAAGAACTTGCCTTCTCCTCCTCCACTGTATGCGGCTCCTCCTTGAACACCACATCACGGCTCGTGATGATCTTCTTTGCCTCTTGGTCATATAATTTGTAAGCCTTCTGCTCATCACTATAACCCAAGAAGATACATTTTCTACTTTTTAGTTGTAACTTGTTTCTCTTCTCATCTGGAACATGTGCATAACATTCACATCTAAAAATTTTGAAATGTGAGACAGATGGTTTCTTACGAGTGTAAGCCTCATGAGGTGTTTTTCCCTTGAGAGCCTTTGTATAGCTCTGATTTAGAATGTCGACTGCAGTATTAACAGCTTCAGCCCAAAAATGGTTAGGCAATCCCTTGCCCTTTAGCATGCATCTTGCCATCTCCACAATGGTGCAATTCCTGTGTTCCACAAGACCGTTTTGCTGAGGTGTGTGAGGCGTCATCAATTGATGCTTCATCCCTTTGCTCTTGCAAAAGCCTTCAAACTCCTTTGAGTTGAACACACCACCACCATCTGTTCTAAATTTCTTCACACTTTTCCCTATTTCATTCTCAACAAGTATTAGCCATTCTTTAAACTTACCAAAAGCTTGAGCCTTATCACGAAGGAAGTACACCCACATCTTCCTACTGTAGTCGTCGACAATCAACATAAAATAAGAAGATCCCCCCAAGGCCTGTGTAGGCATCTTACCACACAAGTCAGCATGCACCAACTCTAGAGGAGCATGTGCTCTATTCTTGCTTTCTTGTGGAAATGCCTTTCTCTGTTGCTTGCCCATCATACAAGCTTCACATGGTTCCTTCAATTCAGTTATTGTAGGTAGGTGAGCAACCATACCTTGCTTTTGCATCTCCTTCAATACTGCAAATCCGATGTGTCCAAATTTTTCATGCCAAAGCTTACTTGTGCCCACTCCAGCGGTGGTTGTAAGAGCACTTAGCTCATACAGGTTGTTCCTTCTTTCTCCTTTACCAACAATTGTGCTAGCACTATCAATAATTTCTGCACCTGTCTTCTTGAACCTCACTTCATGACCAAGATCAGTTATGGCAGCAACTGATAAGAGATTTCTCGTGATTTCGGGAACATACAACACATTTGAAAGCTTTTTGACTTCACCATTTGCAGCAACAAAAGAAATAGTACCTGTGTCCGCAGCAGGGCATTTAGCATCATTTCCAACCGTCATAGTGATGGATTCTTGTAGAGGCTGCATAGAACTGTATAGACCTTTCTTGTTGGTCATGTGATGGGAGGCCCCACTATCCAACACCCATGAGTCAGTGGTAGATTCTTCTTGCGCTGAGGAGCACTCTTCCTCAATGGTCGCCATGAATAATTCCAACTCTGCTTCAGCCGTATTGGCTATCTCTTTCCCTTTACTTTTAAGGGTACCATTCTTTTCATCTGCCTTCTTGACACGACAATCTGCAATTGCATGTCCTTTCTTCTTACAGTAGAAGCACTCTCCTTGAAACTTCTTCTTGCCGCCCTTCTTCTTTTTGTCACCATCATTTTTGGTGGAGGAAACACCTTTGCCTTTTGCATTGGCAGAGAATGCAGCATCTCCATTGTTGCTTCCTTCTTGGGCTTTCAGCCTCAACTCCTCCTCCATTAATAATGCACAAAACTCCTCAAAAGTCAACGCTTGAGGTCTCACCTGAGTATTAAGGGCAGTTACTAGTCCATCAAACTTTTGTGGACAAATCCGAAGACACCTCCGAGCTAGCTCTTCACTAGTCTTTTGTATCCCAGCGCCAGCCATCTGGTCGCGCAGATTCTTAATCCGAGTGATGAATGCTTCAACCGTCTCTCCTTCAGCAAACTTCTCCGCTGCTAGTTGATTCTCCAAGTTTTGAATCCTTGTTTGGTTTCGTGTTTCATACTGACTCCTTAGTACATTCCAAGCATCTGATGCTTTGGTTGTATGCTGAATCAGAGTCAAAACACTGTCAGAACAGCTTGTAACTAAGGCACACAATGCATCTGCATTCCTTCGTTTCCAAGCTCGTAGAAGATCTGCATTCGGAGGAATCATCACACTAGGATTTAATGGGTCGGGGGTAGGCTGTGGTTCTGCGTCAGTCCCCAGCATAGTCTCCAGAAGCTCATAAGAATCAAGGATAGTTGTAATTTTGAACTTCTACAAGGTGTAGTTTGTACCATCTAACTTGCCTTCGCTGAAGGTTGGTGGACGAATCCTCAGTGTTTGAATAGCCGGTACAGCAGCACCACCTCCTGCACCGCTTCCTAATGCGCCAGAACTGCTTCCCGGAGTCGACATAGTTTCTCTTTGCTGTTGAAGCCTTTGCCTCTTGCACGCTCTCCCATCTCTAGAGCCCCTTGGGCTCTGATACCATGTAAAATATTACACGGCGCAACGAACAGAATCTGAGAAAGAGATAGAGAGTACACAACAGATAAGAGGAGAATCAGTAAATTCTTTAACTCCAAACAACTGATACAAAGATGGCTCTGTCCACCCGTGCGCTTCCACTATGTGAAGCTTAGATGGCGATCTAGACAGAAGATAGGTGAAGAGCTTAAGGCTAGCTGGAATAACAACTTTGACTGGGTGAAAGATGAGTGTCAAATGGCTGCAAAGGGGTTTAGCTTTTATAGCCCGCGAAGGTCGTTAGGTCGGCCTGTTGACCGACCTACCATATGAGCCTCCACTAGTCGGCCAGGGAATATTCCAGGGAATATTCTCTTTACCATCGGGCCGGGGCCCTACCCCCGGACCCCCGCCAGGGGGGCCGTTGGCCCCCCTGGGACCCCCCAGCCAGGGGCCACTTCCGCGGCCCCCGGACCCCACAATAGGGGCCCCTTTTAACTCCCTTACACCGCAACTCGATGCAATGCGCCTCGAGTTGCTACTAGCTTAACCACTCCATCTAACCCAAATATTAGACCCACAATGGTCACCTTTTTGCCATCCGGTCACATAGACCTCATCTGATATACAAGTCAGGACTCCACCAATGTCTGGGCTCACACTTGGCTTCTCCTCTTCATAATGGGGGCCTTACAACTTTGAGCACCATGGATCATTGGTAGCACCTTATGAGGGTGGGGCATTGATCATATCTAACAAAAAGAGCTAAAATAAGTGAAAGAAGTAGCTGCTGAAGACTCAAGTGAAGACTGAAGTGAAGTGACAGTAGTGAGCTATGAAAGGACACTGTAGTGGCTCTGGTGACTCTTCATATCAGACATACCTCTTGGGAGGTGTATCCACGACCTAAGAAGGATTATTGTGAGTGATTTTGAGAGATTGTAGTGAGGGTATGATGTATTATTGATAGAGAGAGAGAGAGAGAGAGAGTCAGAGATAGCCAATTCTACAAAAATAGAGTGATTGTATGTGAGAGATTGAGAGAGAAGACTATGAAGATATTGAAGATGAATACTATGTGATGTATTTCCATTCAAAGATGGTGTATTCCTTTGCTTTCTTTGTTATATTGATAGATTTTGTGAATATATTGAAGAATATGGTTGATTCTATCAAATCCGTGGGAGATCTACATGATGTTGTATGAAGATTTGTTGTGCCCGATGTTCTTTTCTTCATTGTGATCATATAAAACCTAATAAACAAGCTTGTTGGTGTTACAATATAGATTTTCTTGCAAGATAATTCCCTTTTCCTTGGTGTTCCTCTTGGGGCTCCATCCCCGGTCCCTCACCCTCACACACTCATTCCCTCACCCTCTCACACTCCCTCTCTCAAGCACAAGCTCAAGCAAGCAAGAAGAAGAAGAAGAGGAGAGTTACTTTTGGCCACACACAAGAATGACCCTAAATCCCTTTTGGGTGGTCATCCCCTTATCCCCTTTTTTACATGGCCGGCCGTGGCCTAGGCCCTTTTTCCCATTGTCCTTCTATCTTCCTAGCTTCCTTTCCACCGCCCGTCTACATTTACAAATTGCACGGGTGAGAGCCTGACGCTCCTTGAATTAAACCATGATGCGCTTGCACTCTTTTACGAAAGTATTGACTTGCGCTTTTCCTTGCGTTCCTTTCTTCCTTATTTAGGACTTTCCTCCTTGTGTGTCTTTGTCTTCCATTTCACTTTGCCTTGGCCTTTGTCTTCTACTTTAGCTTTTTTAGATTTTCCACCTTTGTTCGTTTGAGGGTTAACAGTGAGAGTCACCCAGATATGGAAAACTCCTTTGCTTGGAGTTGGGAGGGATAGTTAGTTGGAATAAAATATGAAATTGTATCTACAAACACAACATTTAGAATAATTATTTATAATATCCAAATGCTTGGCCATGAGGCCATGTAGGATCATTTACTATGTCTTGGCTAGAGTCATTAGAGCTAGTGTCGGGCCCGTTTGAGGTCCCGACATGTCCATAAACTCTGATTGAGTTATCCCATCCGTGTACTATTATGACAAAATTGAGTGTCCTAGATATGGGTCTCATTGACATCATATTAATGATGATTGGTTATCATCACTATCACTAGATACCTTTAAGACCTTACAGACTTCTTTTATTAAGTCAAGCATTTTAAGCAAGTGGCAATGGCTACCTCTCACATAGTCGTGCATGCTCTCACACAAGGATGTAGTGAGCTTACTGTTGAATTGGATAGTTGTAGTCCTCTTCCTCAAATCCTTTGATAGTTCCATGATTCAAGGTGCTAGCTCAAGCGAGCTCCATCTCCATGCTCCTAACTCCAACCTCCATAGCCGTGCGCATGAGAAAAGACAAGAGAAGAAGAAAAATATGTATGTCCAACCGCCAGAGAATCATGACGTCAGGATGATCAATTTGGATGAGAGTGATGTCAAAGGGAAGGCCAAAGTAGCAGAGTTTGAAGCAATGCCAGTGAAGAAATCCCATAGAATTGAGAGGATGGAGCCTACACCACGAGAGAAAGTTGAAAATATGGAAGAAGAGGTAGAGTCCTCAAAGGCTGCAAAGACACGTATCATTAAAAAGAGGAGGGCTCACTCACGTTGATGCATTGAGCTAGATGATTTTTCCTTGGGTAAAGGTACTAGAGCTTATGATTTGCTTGCTGATGTGAGGGATCAAGGGACAAAAAGGCCACAATTACTACATCTATCTCTAATAGTGCGACGAAAATGGTCAAAGATGGTAAGCATTAGACCCATGAAGAATAGACACGTGAATGCAATCCAGGCTAGAAAGACGAAATATATTGTGACTCTAGTGGAAGCTGAAATCAATGGTTAGAGAGTATCAAAGACATATCTAGATGGAGGTGCATAGATTTGTATCAAGACAAAAAACTTGATGCATCGTTTGGGATTAGAGGTAAATAAAACTACTAAATTTGGGGCCAAAATGGCTAACAATGTAGTAGTAAATTGTTTGGGAGTTATAAAGAAAGTCAAGGTAAAGGTGTGTGGAGTGCAATTGGAGCTTGACATGTATGTGATGCCAGTGAAGGGGGACGACTATCCACTCATTCTCAGGCGATCATAGCTAATAGGAATGAAAGCCAAACAAGATTGGGAGACAAGGGCTTTAGAGCTAAGGCCACAGAAGGGGCTATAGAAAAAATGGAAGAGCACTATCTACAACATGAAGGAGGGCCGGCAAGAGGATCTTGTGCTAGAGACCACCGTGTTGAAAATAACAAATGATGCTTGCATGTACTCTTGTAGAGGCTGGATGTATACCTAGAAGAGGTTGCCCATAAGAGGCTATGTATAAGAGATAGGCATAGATGTATGCTCTAGAAAGAGAGATCCTAAATCCCATAAGCACATAGAAGAAAAGTGGTACTTTCCAAAAAGCTATATAAGCATGTACTTGTCTCTATTTTCAAATAAAAGGTATCATCATTCAGTGGCACTCAAGATTGTGTTGATGAGTCCAAGTTAATCTATCTTGGAACCTAATTCACTTGAGTTACAATTCTTTATCTCATTCATATTTTATGTGTATAACCTTCGTCCGCCATAGCTAGCATAGTTCTAGATCCGTGTCTCTCAACATGGCATCAGAGCCATGGTGAGCTATGTCTAGCCACACCCATTCTCTCTTCTACTTCTACTACCTCATTTTTTGGTTCTCCCAGCAATGATATTGGTTTAGCTTAGAAGGAGTAGAATCAGCTTGGTGGTGTAGGAGAAAGAGAGAGAGGCTCTTTATTGAGAGAAATTGAAGGCCAAGTTGGGAGCCTATTTTCAACTGCTAAAGGGTGTTAGAAGATGCTTTTCTCAAATTGATGCTACCAATAGAGGGGTAGTAAGTGAAGAGAAACTAAAGAAGAGACAGGTGAAAGTAATGCAAGATCCAGAAATTCGGAGTGTACTTCTAGATCCGGTCATACGGTAGGTCTACAACAACAGAGTAGCTTGCTATACTAAGCTTGGTGAACTACTTGAAGGACTAAAGGATTCTAACAAATGTCTTGAGCTGGACCCTATTTTTGTGTAGAAGGTCAGCTTGAAACTCAAGCTTAAGTCGCTGCTGTGAATGGCTGCTACTATCAAAGAGCAGAAGTGTAAACAAGGGCCTCTGTGGAAAGGAAGGATCCTCTCCACCGAAGTAGATAAGGATTGAACACGCCCTTCGGCACTATACCATCCGTGACCCTCACTGGAAAATTGCAAGAAATCCCTGTTGAAGAGAGGATTCTAAAGGTTGTCGAGGGAGGCATTGGCGATGGAGAGGGAGCAGAGGTCCCTGTGATCTAAGGTCCTCTCCTCCATCGAGCAGAAGAAGGAGAGCAAAGCAGTGTTGCATCTTGTGAACTCACTCAAGACGTTGTGGTACAAATGCCTGAGGACTGGGAAATCTGCCAGCAAGCTTGCAAGAAATAGCACCAGGATGCCCGAGTCGATGAGGTAGACGTGCAATGGAGCAGTGACATCATGCCTCCTCATGAGTACAATGGCAAAGATTGTTGAGATATCGAGCTCCACTCGTGATACGCCAAGGTGACCGTTGTGTATTTATGTCACCGACTTGTTAGTTGCAGACGCGGTTGGTACACCGCCCATGAATAATAGCTACATGATAGCTATCCTTATCTACTCTAGTTCATGGCTCAGTTAGTATGCCACCTTAGTTAGTTGAGTTTGGTTTGAGACCCATATATAGGGTTTTTCTATTTCTTTGTACTTGAGTTCTTTTTGGCTTACACAACTAAGAAGAGAAAAACTGTTTTCAGCCTCCACCCTTGTGTGTATTCCCCCATTGTGCAAGCAAGAAAGCTACAAGTGAGGCTCCTTCCTTCTCTCCCACAATCTTGACATGGTATCAGAGCTTTGTTCGTGGTAAGGAGCTCAAGAAAGCAAGCCAAGCTCGCGGTGTTCTGGTTGAGACGCCCTTCGCGGTGAAGCAAGAGGGCCGTATATGCTGCAGGAAAGGGATTTAGTCCTTGGCGACCTTGTTTTTTTGATTTGAGGCCATTTCAGGGCCTGTTTTCGAGGCGAAAGTTTTGTGCACACACTCAGGAAAAGCCCAGTTTTATGCTGTGCAGCCACTATTCTATAGGTCGGTGAAAAGTTACTGTAGAAATTGCATCGTATGCTTGTGCGCAGAGACATTGGGAGTTACAGACTCATCCTTGGTTCTTGTTTATGTAAAATCGTCACTAGGAAGTGACTGTTTGGTCAAATACCACTTTCGCTAGTTTTGCAGATTTGCTCTTGTGAGGGTGAAGCTATGTTTTTTGCAGTGACAGAATTTTTTGCAGTGTTCTGTAATGGCGTCTGATTCTCTTTCACAGATTGTCACTGAAAAGCTTGACAAGAATAACTTCCAAGCATGGAAGTTTAGAATGACGAATTTCCTCATGGGAAAAGGATATTGGGAATTTGTTGCAGGAAATGAAGAAGAACCAGTTCTTCCTGATGTTCCCAATCAACAACAAATGCAAGCCTTTAAAGCATGGCATGAGAGAGCCAGGAAAGTTATGTACTGGCTATCTATCAGCATTTTAGACTCTATGATTGTGCATATTGAGGATGCAAGTACGCCAAAGGAGGCATGGGATGCTTTGTAAAAAATGTATAGCACAAATACGCAAGCCAGGAAAATGCAGCTCAAGCAAGAGTTGCATAATGTGCAAAGAGAAAATATGAGCATCAATGACTACCACATGAAGGTGAAGAAGATTGCAGATGCACTTGCTTCCATTGGGTCGCCAGTGGAAGATGATGATTTAGTTTCTGTGACCTTGAATGGTCTAGGAAAGGATTATGCACAGTTTCGGACATCCATTTCAGTTCGTGAAAGATTTCCTAATTTTGAGGAGCTGATTGCTCTTCTAATTTCTGAGGAGCAAAGAAATGGTGGTGCATCTCCTTCAAGAGGAACTTCAAAAGAAGCTGTCTTCTACTCAAATGCTGGAAGAGGTAGAGGCAGAGGTAGAGGAGGCCGATTTGGAGGCCGTGGTAGAAATCAGAATATGCAACAAAATCAAGAAAACCAGTCCTATGGAGGAGGACGTGGTAACTCTAGAGGCAGGGGGAGCCAAAGAGGTCATGGTGGATGGCAAAGAGGCCAAAATGCAAACAGTAATGTTGAATGCTACTATTGTGGTAAAATGGGTCATATGGCTAAAGACTGCTATAAAGAGCAGAATGACATCATGAATGAAAAACTGCAACAAGGAAATTATGCATCCTCTAGTAGACAGTGTGATGACAGAAATGAGCATCTGTTTATGGTGCAGCACATGAAAAATTCTGTGACAAGTGCAGAAGAAAGCAACGATGTATGGTATGTTGACTCAGGTGCATCAAACCACATGATAGGTCATGCAGAATGGATGGAGGATGCAAGGAAAATGGAAAAACCAGGATTTGTGGAGACTGGTGATGATACTGCACATCCTATTGTGCAGATTGGAAAAATTCCTTTGTCTATGCAGGATGGGAAAAAGAAATACATGTCCGATGTATTTCATGTCCCGAATATCACCAAGAATCTGGTTTCTATTGGTCAAATGGTTGAGCAGGGCTTGTAGGTCAGATTTAATCCTCATGGATGCTTTGTTGAGGATATGAAAAATAAAGGTCGGTTGATAGCAAAAGGAAAGAAGAAGGGCAGAATGTTTACATTGGATGCAGACATGTCTGAATTGAGTACAGTAATGTTTGCACATGGGACCGGTGTAGTTACAGATATTGATATCTGGCATAAACGCATTGGTCATGTTAATGTATAGCGACTTAAATCAATGCAGGCCCAAAATATTGTTGCAGGTTTGCCTAAATTCAAGGTTGTAGAAATGCATAAGGTATGTGAAGCCTGTCAGTTTGGAAAACAGGCAAGGAAACCATTTCCTAGACATGTTCAAGAGAGTGAGAAGCCATTGGAATTAATCCACTCTGATGTGTGGACTACTAAAGCTGCATCTCTTGGAGGCTGTCATTATTTTGTCACTTTTATTGATGACTATAGCAGAAAAGTTTGGGTGTATTTTATGAAAACGAAAAGTGAAGTTTTTGGGCATTTCAAAACTCTTAAAGCTATGGTTGAAAAAGAAACAGGCCTGCAAATAAAATGCCTAAGGTCAGATGGAGGGGGAGAGTACCTCTCAAATGAGTTTGCAAGGTTCCTACAGGAGCATGGGATAAAGCAGCAATATTCATGCAGTCATACCCCACAACAAAATGGAATTGCAGAAAGAAAAAACAGGAATATTGGAGGGGTATCTCGTGCCATGCTCAATGAAAAAGACTTGCCAGATTTTTATTGGGCTGAAGCAGTTGCTACAACAGTCTACATAATGAACAGGACTCCCACTGCAGCAATACATGGAATGACTCCAGAGGAGAGGTATACTGGTAGGAAACCAGATATTTCTCATTTGAAAATTTTTGGTTGCATTGCCTATGTACATGTGTCAGATGAGTTGAGATCCAAGTTGGATCCAAAAGCTGAGAAGTGCATCTTTATTGGTTACTCTTTGCAGCAAAAAGGGTATAGATGCTATAACCCTTCTACTCGTAAGTTTACAGTAAGTAGAGATGTTGTTTTTGATGAGATGAGTAGCTGGTATAAACCAGTAAATGTGATTGATGATGTAGATGCACAAAATGGTAATGCTGCACAGAATTCACAGCAGCAGTCACAAAATATTAGTGGACATGGAGCGTCCTCTAGCAGTGGTTTACATTCTTTGCCATGGACAGGCAGATTGAGATCAGGAGAATCTTCTCAAAGCAATGCAGATAGTGGTATGCAGGTATCACGAAAAGGAAAAGAGAAGGTTGATCAGCCCATGTTTGATGTGAATGCAGGTCACTCTTATGTGGATGGTGAATCTAGTGGCTCAGAACAGAGCATTGATGATGAGTTGGGTATTCCTTCTATTGTTATACCTGGAGTAAGGAAGACCAGGGATGTTTTGAGAGCACCTGGGAGTGAACCTACTTTGCGCAGGTCTAGAGAGCTAGGTATCCTATGGATAGGCTCAAATATGATGGATTTACAGCCATTCACTATGCATATATGGTCAAAGTGATACAGGAACCAGAACCCACTTCTTTTGAGCAAGCCATGGGAAAAGAAAAATGGGAGAAAGCCATGGATGAAGAAATGGATGCCTTGGAAGCAAATGCTACATGGGAATTGGTACCTTTGCCTAAAGGTAAAAATGCAATTGGCTGTAAGTGGGTTTATAAGGTGAAGCACAATGCAGATGGTTCTGTGAACAGATACAAGGCAAGATTAGTAGTCAAGGGGTATGCACAAACATATGGCATTGACTATGAAGAAACATTTAGTCCGGTTGCAAGGATGGCAACCATAAGGGCAGTCATTGTTATGGCTGCATCAAAGGGATGGTCTTTACATCAGATGGATGTAAAGAATGCCTTCTTGCATGGTGATTTGCAAGAAGATGTCTATATGGAGCAGCCACCAGGTTATGTGCATGCTGTTCATCCTGAGTTTGTTTGCAGGTTGAAGAAAGCCTTGTATCGCTTGAAGCAAGCACCTAGAGCATGGTCTGACAAGATAGGACAGTATCTTGTCACTATTGGCTTTCAGATTTCCAAGGCAGATTTCTCACTTTATGTGAGAAAAACAGAGAAATGTATTCTGCTACTTGTCATTTATGTTGATGATTTGATTATGACAGGTGACAATGATGAAGATATCCTTCATGTGAAAATGCTATTGAAGCAGAAATTTGAGATGAAGGATTTGGGAGAGCTGCGTTATTTCTTGGGCATTGAGGTGATTAGATCACCAAGTGGGATACAGCTCTTGCAGAGACAGTATGGATTGGACATGCTGTCCAAATATGGGATGACAGGCTGTAAGCCTATTTTAGTTCCTTTGGAGCAGAATGTGAAGCTGAGCACAGATGCATGTGAGCTTCTAGAAGACCCTACTATGTACAGACACATAGTAGGAAGTTTGATTTATATGACTATTACCAGGCCAGATTTGAGCTATGTTGTTGGATTGGTAAGTCAGTTTATGCAGGCTCGAAGGAAACCACATTTGGATGCGGCTAGACGCATACTCAGGTATGTGAAGTCCACATTGCAGTATGGACTATTTTATGAGACTGGGGTTCAGATACAGTTGCATGGATACATTGATGCTGATTGGGCTAGTAGTACTTCTGATAGACGATCTACCAGTGGATATGTGTTCTCTTTTGGGAGTGTTGTAGTCACTTGGAGCAGTAAGAAACAGCCTACAGTTGCCTTGTCGAGCACAAAGGCTGAGTACAGGGGTGCAGCAATGGCTGCATGTGAGGTAGCTTAGTTGCATAAGCTACTTTATGATATGCATCAGTCTACAGATGGGCTAGTTGTCATTTATTGTGACAACATGAGTAGTATACACTTGGCAAATAACCCAGTCTATCATGCTAGAACAAAGCACATTGAGGTGCATTATCACTATGTGTGAGAGAGGGTTTTACTAGGTCTTATTGATCTAGTTTATGTCAGCACAGAGGATCAGATAGCTGACATATTCACGAAGGCATTGGGCGCAGAGAAGCTGGCAAGTTCAGAGACTTGCTTGGTGTGCAGGAATTGGGATTGATCTCGAGGGGGAGTGTTGAGATATCGAGCTCCACTCGTGATACGCCAGGGTGGCCGTTGTGTATTTATGTCACCGACTTGTCAGTTGCAGACGCGGTTGGTACACCGCCCATGAATAATAGCTACATGATAGCTATCCTTATCTACTCTAGTTCGTGGCTCAGTTAGTATGCCACCTTAGTTAGTTGAGTTTGGTTTGAGACCCATATATAGGGTTCTTCTATTTCTTTGTACTTGAGTTCTTTTTGGCTTACACAATTAAGAAGAGAAAAACTGTTTTCAACCTCCACCCTTGTGTGTATTCCCCCTTTGTGCAAGCAAGAAAGCTACAAGTGAGACTCCTTCCTTCTCTCCCACAATCTTGACAAAGATGAGAAAGGCTATGGAAGAAACTCCGCATCCGATGTAGATGCCGCCCAAGCTTTGAAGGAAGGCCATCACCCACATCTTCAATTTGAGCCACAACTAGCATGAACACTATCCTCAGGAAGGCATCGCTACGACATAGGACAATGGCCAAGATGTTGCCCACCGACTTGAATGAATGCAGAAACATTGTAGTTCAAAGGAGCTCCCAGATTGGATATAGTCAATCATCGGCGTTATCGACTCTGGAATCTTTGTTTATTTATTTTTATTGTGAGCTGAATTATTAAGGCTTAAACTCCTTTATAATAAAGACATGTTCACACGTACCAGTTCAGCTTTGACCTCATTCACATTATCCTCTTCTTCATAAGTTGAGGTAATTGATTTTGAGCTTAATAGTGATTCATATACTTGTAACAAGCCAATGTTTATATACACAATTGATTAAATCCTTGAAAAATCTCAATCTCATTGTAAGGAGTTAGACATTGCTCGAGCGATTGCAATCTCATGGTAAGACCTCTCCATGAAATCCATGATTGAAACTCTTAAAAGAAAATCATGAAATTCAACCCAAGTTGCAAATCCTATGTATCCAAGGAAAATGTAATCAGCTATCAAGTCATGCTAGTCAAGAGTTTCTCAAAGAGAACTTCTCAAGACAAGGTCATGTACCACACATGAACAAAAGGGATAAAGGGCACAACAGAACAAAAAAAAAGAGCATAAAGACAAAGAAGACCAAGAAGATCGAGCAAAGGATCGAAGGATGCCAAAGAAGCATTCAGAAAATGAAGAAGATTTTTTCCACTGCCACCAACAAACAAAATATCTTCCCATAGTGGATCTCTTGTTTCCCATAGTGGATGTAAAAACCCTACCAAAGATGTAAAGTCTCAAGCTTTAACTTGACTAGGCTGCCTATGAGCTAGTCTCTCGGGCCATGTTATCATGTAGGGGGGGCAAAAGCCAGCAAGGGTAGAGACTCATCATTTGAGGGGGGGTGTTGAAAATAGCAAATGATGCTTGCATGTACTCTCGTAGAGGTTGGATGTATTCCTAGAAGAGGCTGCCCATAAGAGGCTATGTATAAGAGATAGGCATAGATGTATGCTCTAGAAAGAGAGATCCTAAATCCCATAAGCACATAGAAGAAAAGTGGTACTATCCAAAAATCTATATAAGCATGTACTTGCCTCTATTTTCAAATAAAAGGTATCATCATTCAGTGACACTCAAGATTGTGTTTATGAGTCCAAGTTAATCTATCTTGGAACCTAATTCACTTGAGTTACAATTCTTTATCTCAGTCATGTTTTATGTGTATAACCTTCGTCCGCCATAGCTAGCATAGTTCTAGATCCGTGTTTCTCAACACACCGTTGATGAATGGAGTCCTAGTGAGGATTGGTCACCTACAACAAAGGGTGAGTCTTCTAATGAGGAGGAAGAAAAATCTCTACAATTTATGGGGATTACATTAAAAGGGCTTTCTAGTAGTGAAATTCCACGGCAACTTCCAAAGGTCAAGAAGGAGGGGTTAGAAAAAATGTTGGTTAAGGATCTATTAGCTAAGGAGAAGGCAGCCCACATGGAAGTGGTGATAAAACACTGTGCACTTGGACATTTTTCTCAAGAAATAACCAGCAAAAATATTCTCCAAGATGATTTTGTGTGGCCTACTCTACATTGAGATGTGCAACATTGGTGCCGCACTTGTGATGCTTGCCAAAAGGCCGGACCAAGGAAGCTAGTGCATGAGGAACAAAATCCCATAACTATATATATCCTATTTGAGAAATGAGAGATTCATGCAATAGGGCCACTCCCATAAACTCAGTTTGGCAAGGAATACATCATAATGGGTGTGGACTACATGATGAGCTAGGTAGAGGCTTCAGCAAACTAGTAGGATCACAGCCCAAGAAGTGGAAAAATTTGTGTTTGAAAACATTTGTTGCAGGTTTGGCACACCTTTAGAAATTATATCTGACCGGGGTCCTGGTTTTAGGGCCAATCTAGTGGGGGAGCTAAGGGAAAGGCTAAAAATCAAGAGCAGGTATTCTACTCCCTACTACCCATAGTGTAATGGTTTGGTAAAAAAGGTGAATGGACTGATTTGTAAGATAATTACCAAGAAAGTACACATGCATCCCAAGCATTGGGATAAAAAATAGAGTGCAACTCTTTGGGCCTACATGACTTCATTCAGAACCTCACTTGGCTATACTCCATTTCAACTCATTTATGGCCAAGAGGCATTACTTCCTATAGAGGTAGAACTGGCTAGCTTAAGTGTTTTAGTAACTGGTTGAGAGAAGAATAAAGATAAGAAGTTAGAGGAAAGGATCTTGGATCTAGAGAGGCTTGAGTTAGATAGAGAAGCAACAATCCAACACTATTCCATGCAGGCTAAAGAGAGGAGGAATATATTTAATAAGAAGCTGGCTAGCAAACACATAAGGGAAGGATCACTTGTGCTATGCTATGATAACCACTTTGATAACAGAAAGGATGCTAAACTTATATTCAAGTGGGAAGGGTCATTCATGGTCATAAGGAGATATCCAAATGGTAGTTATAAGCTAGGTGACATGGATGGGAGGGTTCACAAGACAAGGGTAAATGGATGGTGACTCAAGCCTTATTTTCAAAGAAATAGGGACACTTTGGAGCAGTCATTCAATGAAGAGCCACCAATGAGGGGATGTAGTCCTCCGTGCTCTATTGGACCATCATTAATAAGCTAGAGGCATCAATGCCTCTAGCTTAAGGGGATGGCTAATGATCCGGGTTTTTTACAAACTGGATTTCTACCACAAAATTTGGCCAAAAACCCTATCAAGAGACTTACCATATCACTGGGGGTTTACTCTTCAAGCACTAGGTATGCTACACTATTGCTTCTCGGTTATGATAACTCTAGCAAGTGGGGGAATAAGTTCTTAGGAGGGATGTCAATGTAAAAGAGATGGATTTTCTTAGTGAAGATGGAAATGGATTACACCTAGGGGTTGAGTGAGTGCATAGATTTTTTCAAATGACTAGCCTCCAATTACACGTGGATTCCACCTGCATCACCAAGATTTGGAATCTATCACCATCATTAAAGGACACCTCACCCTTGTACACAAGTCAATATCTACATCATGGTGTCATTTGGATCTTACACAAAACCTTACAAGCACAGACCCCCTATATCACATGCTTATAGGTATTTATATATATATGAGAAACTAAAGTCAAAGCAGCTTTTGGAAGCCATTTTTTATAATTTCAATAAATCCCAAAGGAAAGTGAATTTCAAGAAAATTCTTGCACTGCCCTCGGTTTCAACCCGGTCTACAAAGTTGCAGAAGAAACTTTTTTCAGATTCTTCACCGATTTGAAGTTAAGAAGGTGCAGAATGCTAGCTATACACAATTTTCTTCTCTCTTTCACTACATTGAATTCCCATTTTATCTTTCTTATAAATATATTATAATAATGTGCTTTGGGCACCCACCACCACTTGTAATCTAGCCCCCTTTCTCTAGCTTGTCTACCATCACCCTTGGCTTCTTGCATGATGACCAAGGTGGGGACTTGTCCCATCCACTATTCTCCATATTTTCAAAGATGCCATACATAATCTAGCATTATGTTAATAAAAAATATTAGCTTAATCTAATCCCTCATGGAGGCTATATAAGGAGCCCATGGAGATGTAAAGCAACACAATGACAATGACAAGCATATGAGAGCACTCTACTAGAATACCCTCATGCTAGTCCATCTCTTTGAGGTAAGCTATGAGTGAGTCTCTTTTATTATGTAGCATAAATGGCAAGATTCCTCTACCTCTTCTCCTCTTGTCTCCCTTTCTTCTCACATATATATATATATATATATATATATATAATATTTTGATATGTTGTCTAAATTATATGTACTCTCTTTTAATTCTCCCTCTACATTTATACTTAAACTTATTAAGACTTTCCATATGCTCTATTGGTGGGGAATCCTTATTTCCTCATGTTATATATATGTTCATGGGAGAATTTAGGAGCCACCACCTCTCTTAACCTTCCATCATCTTTATTTCCATTAAGATGGGCTACAAATTCTCTCTCGTGGAGTTGTGTTTTTGGTTCTTTCCATTCTCTTTGAGGAAAGGGATATCCTAGCCCATCCTCCCTTTGGCTAGGTATTGCCCCTCTTTAGCTCTCTTAGTGAGGATTGGAGGCTAGGTGGGTAAGAGGCAACCCATTTATCTTTTCAGCTCTCAATAGAAATCAATCTGTACATTCCACGCAAGAACTTCGTGAATAATTTTTTACTAAATGAAAATTCAATTCATCATTCTCTTTGGAGTTTAATTGTATTTTGATTCATATTCACCTTTCAATATTTGATTCATATTCACATTTTAATATTTGATTCATATTTATCTTTCAATATTCTATTCATATTCACTTTTCAATATTTGATTCATATTCACCTTACTTCACCTGTCACTTGAACCTTTCACCTTACTCCCTCCCCTCAATGAGAATCCCTCCTAAGATTGGAGAATGAAGGGATAAGGGAATTTGATACACTCTTGGTGTACTCTAGTATTTCAAGAGCAAATTATAGAAGTTTGGATTATACTCCAATGTAGCATGGCAGTCCATGTCTTATGGGTGAATGCCCACATGTGTGATATAGGTCAATACATCAATCCAGAGATTATGTAAGACCATCCTAATAAAAATATGAAGTTTTTCTTCTATTAAGATCCTATCTAAGTATAGATGCAATATGACATTGTCTTCTAATGGTTTTGTCTCATGTTATGGCTAGTAATCTAAACAAAGTTGGGGGCACGTAAGTGGGATCATATTCGGAAGTCTTGATGGCACGTCTTTGCTTTGCATTGGTTATGATTCGACAACCATCTTGATCCCATTGGATGTGGGGAGTGTACCATTTTTGTAGGAAATTGGATTTGGATTCAGCTAGATTTTTCAACTCATCAACTTCATTAGGTGACATTAGAACTCTGTTATTCTTAAAGGATGTGGTTAATTGTTGTTTTAACACTTGTTCTTGAGATATTTCATTGGAAATCAAATCTTATGCAAAAATGAATTCAAATTACTCCTAAGAACTAGGCAAAGAATGTATGTCATTTTCTATTTGTTTGTCTCCAAGCATTCATAGCTTCTAAGAAACAACATGAAAGTTGAGTCCAATCATATGATACAAGTCACTAAATCATGACTTGTGTTCATGGCCATATTGAATGCCAATTCAAGAATGGATTGGCATTGATAAGATGGTTAAGGCCTATGGATGACTGGGGTTTGACTCGACTAGAATGCTTAGCTTAGTTATGGTTGCCTTTGCTATGCAGTGGTCATTGGGGTATTTGTTATCTATCACCTATGATTGAGCTTGTGGTTCAAGGGTTATGCGGTTCTCTATTTCTATAGTGGGTGGTGCATTAGATTTATTAGGGCAAGGCCTATCACTAGTGGGTCTGACTTTTGGGCAATAGAGCCATTGAGTGTTCATGGGTTGAGCATCTTTTTTCTCACTCTAGTTTTTACCTCGTGCTGGCTTATGGGTACGTGTATGTTGGTTAGGAGGTTGTGGTGGATGGAAAAGTGTGCTATTCATGGATTTAGGCAACCACACTAGAGTGTTTCTATCATAGAAGCCTTGGGTACACAATAGGGTTTTTGGCACCCATCCCGGTTTGGTCCTTTGCATGTAACAATAGCTTTTTATTTTAGGTTTGGTTTATGGAAC
Organism: Lygodium microphyllum; assembly: GCF_053477565.2. NCBI lineage: Eukaryota > Viridiplantae > Streptophyta > Polypodiopsida > Schizaeales > Lygodiaceae > Lygodium > Lygodium microphyllum. The sequence continues at coordinate 17,864,828 of NC_141155.1, read as the reverse complement.
ATGAGAGCTATGAGATCTTGTGATTATGCCCTTGGTAGGCTATGATTTATGTTTGAGAATCCACTTGGCTATTTGGATTGCAACTTTGGTTGGGGCTTCTAAGTGTTTTGAGGATTTCACACTCGGTGTCTATGTAGTTTCACTACCCCTCTCCTTAGGGTTGACACTGGGTTTAACTACTAGTGGTGTTGTGGGCTTTGGTGAAGCCATGGTACCCTTGTCGAAATCTGTGACTATCCCAACATTGCCTATGGCAAGGTGGATGCACTGAGAGTCATAGCCAATGTTGCAATGTGTCTATTTCTTAAAAGCACAACCTAGAAGTGATTCCTTGCCAACACTTTCTTTGTTAGATAGTACATAAAAGTTGATCAAGAGGCTCTCAGTATTAATAGAAACCATTACCTTTCACTTTCCTAGTAGTGGATAGGACTTTTTCCCAAATGGGCTAAGTTTGGTTGTACTTGGGGCTGACCAATGAGGGTCCAATGATTGTCAAGTTCCTCATCAATTAATTTATTAAAGGTTGTGCTTTTTGGGAAGCTACTATTATGCACAAGTAGGCTGGTGCTATTATTTCTTCGTCCTCATCCTCTATGCCTATGATAGTTGCCACTCTCATATTCATAGGTGACATTATCATTGGAGGCTCATGTAGTGGGTGTGATAGAGGGTAGTATTTCTTAATGTGACTACCATTGAAAAAGCTTATACCTTCTCCTTCTGGGGTTTCAAGTTCCACATTGCCTATTCTACCAATGTTACAAACTTTGAAAGGTCTCAACCCCTTGAACTTCATATTTTATTTGTGACTCTTTATTGAGCACAACAACACTAAGTCTCCTTATTCAAAGTCATGTTCTCTGACATGCTTGTCAAACCAACTCTTGTGTCATACCTTCTCACAAATTAGGGCATGGGTTACAATGAGCAAGTTTTTAGATAGGCATTCTAGTTCTACTAGGTGGTTTGTCCATGCTTCCTTGCCATCTCATATTTGTTGGATCGCTATTTTCAAGCTTGGAACGAAGAACTCAATTGGTAAGATTGCTTTAGTTCCATAGGTCAGCTTGAATGATGTCTGCCTACTATGGCCATTTTATAGGCTATTTTGTTAGCATATAATTTTGAAATTAGCTTATTGTCCTAGTCACTACATGAGACAAACACTACCTTGGTTAGGACAGTCATTAGAATTTTATTTATGGCTTTAGCTTAACAGTTGGCTTGAGGGTAATAAGGTGAGGATTTTCAATGGACTATAAAAAAGGTGGATAAAAAGTGGGCAATCACTTCATGGTGTGTGCCTTGATCATTGACTAATTCTATAAGAAATGTAGATTGAGAGATCAGTTACTTCCAAAGAAATTGGGCAATGGTCCTAGTGTCATTTTTTTGAGTTGCCGGAGCTTCAACCCACTTGGTGAGATAGTTTGTGGCTATGATTATGTACCTCACTCCTGAGTATTGTACTAGAGGGCTAATTGGACCAATGAAATCAATCCCCCATTTTTCAAGTAGTTGGTGTGATATTACTGGGGTCAAATCCATCTTATCCTTATGAATAGGGACTTCAGTTTTTTGGCACTCATCACTATGCTTCACAAACTTAGCTACACATTGGAATAGTGTAGGCCACCATAATTGAGACTAGAGTACCTTATGTGCTGTAGTGTCCCCATTGAAGTTTCCTCCATCAATTCCACCATGAGGTTCTAAAAGCACATCATGCATCTCATGCACACAAACACATCTCCTTAACACTCCATCTTGTAATCAATAGAGTTGATCGACAATCAATTGATAGGGTTGAATCTTTAGAATGAGATGTTCTAGCCTAGCCTTCTCAATTGGATGTACAAATCCATGCTCTAGGATGTGGATTATGTCATCTACCCAATAATGTGTAAGGTCTACTCTAAACAAATCTCTTTCATTGGACATTCTTAACAAATGTGCGTTGGGTAGGTCATCTACAATGCCTTGTCTAGTTGCTTCTCTTGTGGTTATGCGAGACATATGGCCTACCATGTAATGTTTTTTTTCCTTGTGTACTACCACAAAGAAATAAAATTCTAATAATAGAAGTAGCCATTGCGAAGTGTGTTCTCTTGTGTAGGGTAATTTGTTCACAAGATAAAGCAATACTTAATCAACAAAGAAAGTAAAGGGTGCAGCTAAAAGGTAATATCAAAATTTCTAAATAGAAAGGACCATAGCCCCTTTCCTTTATGTTGTGGAGAAGTTCATTTCCATGTCAATGAGTTATCTTATTGCAAAGCTTACTAGGTAATCCAAGTTATGCTCTCTAGGTTGGCACAAATATGCTCCCATAGCAAACTTTGATGCATCAATGTGCACATGAAAGGTAATGGACCAATTTGTCTCATAGAATAGGTGCAGTTGTCAGAGTCTTTTTCATTTCTTCATAACCATGTTGGCACTCCTTCGTCTACTCGAATACAATCAACAACTTGCAAAGTGGTTGTACAATGAGTGTGTAATTCAACACAAACCATCAGTGGCTGAGGAAGCACTAAACTCCCTTGTAATTGGTTGATGGTGGTAAATTGACAATCACTCTAACTATGAAAAAGTTAGTAGCAATGCCATTTTTTGAGACCACATGACCTAGGATACATCCATGCTTTATCCAAAACTGGCATTTTAAGGGGTTCAGTGAGAGACCTTATTGTCTACACCATTCAAAGACTATATGGAGTTTGTCTAGGTGATCCTCCCAATGAATACATAGATCATTAACGAATACTTCTAGCCACTTTCTAAGCATGTCCTTGAAAAATGAAATACATAAGACACTGAAAGGTAGCAGGTGCATTAGTTGGTCCAAATGGCATGACTATGTAGGCAAACACACCCCATTTTGTTGTGAATGTCATTTTATGCCTATCATCTAGGTGCACTTGCACTTTGTTATAGCTAGAGAAGCCATCCATGAAACTATAGGCTTCCTTTCTTGCCACTCTCTCAAGCATGTGCTTGGTGTATAGTAATGGATAATTATCTCTCCTTATTGCTATATTGACATTTTTGTAATTCACGCACACTTGAATATTTCCATTCTTCTTCAGGACAATTAGTATGGGTGATACCCAATTTGTATGCTCAATCTCATAAATGAATATAGCATTCAATAGTTTGTCTATTTCCTCCTTCACATCATGAGCATGCTTTGGATTCATTGCGTATGGTCTTTGCTTGATTGGTGTTGTGTTAGGGGTCATAGGAATGTTGTGAGTCACAATATTGGGATCAATTTCTTTAAGCTCTTCTAGGGACCAAGTAAATGCATCTACATACTCTTGTAAGAGATTAATGAGATTGAACTCCTCTTGCTCATTTAAGTTATTGGCTATGTACACTGATTGAGGCTTGTCCCCTTCCCTTTGCAAGTTGACTTCTTTAACTTTAGCGAGTTATTCAATGGGTTTACTAACCTATCCTACTCATTTGGCTCCTACTAACACCAGTATGTGGTTGCCCTTCTTATACTTAGTGAATCGTTTGGATAAGTCATGTGGTTTCTTTTGTTATTCATCTTCTAAGGATTTAGACTATTTCTATCTCTCTTCCTTGAGTCTCTTGCACCTCAGATGGACCAGAAGGTCCCCTTTGGTGCCTTTGATCTCTTAGGTGGTAGTTGGATTTTTGGATCACTCTCAGAGCTGATTTTTGACTCAAAGTTGAACTCACAACCTTCACTGGAAGAAGGAGTTTTCCCTAGTGGTCATAGCTCCAAGACTAATTTCACTCTAAGCAGTGGTGTGGCACTTTATTGAACTAATATAGCTCACTTATAGTCCACTACATTCAAGTGCTCTAACCAAGTGGGTCCTCTTTTCACCTTAAAAACATTAGCCTCTCGGGGTTTAGAATCCACTCTTATTTTCTCCATCTGTGTCCTACTCTTTGGTCTTGGCTTCTTCCACACTTTTCTTACCATTGGAATAGCAACTTTATACTCATCATCAGAATCCTCATACTGAGAATGTTCATTATTCCCATGGTGCCCATTCATAGGACTTTTCTCATCCCTAATGAGGGCATAGTTGTACAATAGATCTAGGTCATGCATCTTAGTCCATTGCTACTCTGGATTCTCTATGAGATCCTTAAGAGGTTTACAATTTGTAGTCGGGTTACTAGCTATTAGGTACTCAAGAATTCTATCGAGTTCAAGTATATTAGTTGGTACAAAGTAGATGATGGGAATTGGCCAATTGATGGAACTCCTAGCCATCATGCAGAGAGGTACTGATGATGTAGCATCATTCTTGGGTAACTCAAAAGAAGTTGTGACTATGTTGGGTTTACTAATTTCTTCTATAGCTTGCATATAGTCACCCTCATTGTCAATGGTTTCCAATACATGCATCCAATCACGCTCATCCTGAGGGCAAGGAATATATTTAGTTAAAGGTACATATTTGCACTTTCCTTATTTGAGTTACCCTTTAATATTGCAAAGATAGCATCAAGGTCAATTGTTGAGGCTTTCCAAGTGTCCATCTCTACTCAAATAGCTTATATTCTATTGCCCAAGAGTATCAGGCCATTACCCCAATCCTCTATCACTCGAGCATTTTTCATCCATGGCTTGACTAACAGAATATTGTAGTTCACTCCCTTCATGATTATGAAGTTAATCATGAATTTGATTCTTGCTATCTTTAGAGGTTAATCTTTCAGCACTCTGAATGGTTTGACTTTCATTCCATTCACTAGTGTAGCATTAAATCATGCAGTTTCCACTAGTGGGTTTCCCCAAGCTTGTAGAATTGTGTGGCTAAGCATACTAACTCCTGTTCTTGTGTCCACAATTCCTTTTTGTGCGGCATCACCTAATACAACAATAGGCATTCACTTGGAGAGATTTAGGCAATGGATTCAAGCTCAACAAGCTTGGTATATGCATCTTTGCATCATGGTCTTACAAGTTAGTCACTCCATATCCATTGGGTCTTTCTATCCATTGCTTCAACACTTGCCATAACATGGGGATTTGCCTAAGAAATTTTCTTAAAGACAAGGTAAAGGAGGTAATATCAATGTCCTTAGCAAATTGCCAACCTTTTCCTTTTCCTTTAACTCAAGGCCTTTCTACCCAATGCTCTTGGGAAGTTCATCTGTCTATGGCATCTAGATTTTGCTTGTGTGGTGCTAGATGGGGTGTTCATGTGCCTCTTGATCTCAAGCACATAGGGGAGACTGGTGGAATCACTCTGGAGAGCTCATTAGTCTCATCCTCCATGACACGCTCTATATCCTATAGGCACCCTAGAGCTTCTTTTACCCACACTTTGACTTTGTCCACAACTTCTAATTGGTTTTTTGGGTTGAGGTATTCCCCAACCTTGGCACTTCCCTTTTCCACTATATTAGGAGCAGATGCTCTTGCCTTCATATTCGTAACCTATTTCCCTTTGGTCAGTGTGGGAGCACTATTAGTTTTGAGTGTTATCTTGGTGTTTGCTCTCTTCCTTCTCTTTCTTCAGCTCTTCTTTCCAATAGATGTTGCATCTAAGTTGCTAGGTCTAGGTAATGAGATATCACACAACTTCATTTGAGCTTGATTTTTCAGGATGTTTAATAGGATTGGTGTGGATTCATTATCAAGAATTTTGCCACTAAAGAGTCGAGTGGTATTGATGGCATAATTTCTGCACTACTTTGAAGGTTTTGTCTAGGGAAATCAACATAAAAATATGTAACTTGACACTCTAAACATATCAAGCTAGTCTTGTTCTTTTTTTCTTACTCCTTTTCACAGCTCAATAAGATGAAATGTGCCCTGGATGTCCACAAGTCTAGCATGCTAGTGGCTCTTGGTTCAGACCTTCTCTTATACCTCTATCTCTTTCCCTGCCTAAAACTATAATTGGCATTGGTCTAAAGTCTAACAATATAGGATTACCGTCCTCATCATAGGAGACATAGGGTTTCACATACATTTTATCCTCCAATGGCTCCTCTATAAGGTGTATTAGAGCATTGCTCAATGGATGGGTCACTATGGGTCTAAGTAGCCTAGGGATTCCTATGGGGTTGATGTCAATCCTAGGGGTAGATGACTTCAAGTCAACTGGTAGAGCTAATTGAGATCCTCTTACAAAGTTGGGATGACTATACCCTGGATAGTAGGGCTGAGAATAGGGTCATGGTTATGGGTATGGGGTAGCACAAGCCTTGTCACGATTGTGGGAGAGAAGGAAGGAGTCTCACTTGTAGCTTTCTTGCTTGCACAACGGGGGAATACACACAGAGGTGGAGGCTGAAAACAGTTTTCCTCTTCTTAGTTGTGTAAGCCAAAAGAACTCTAGTACAAAGAAATAGAAGAACCCTATATATGGGTCTCAAACCAAACTCAACTAACTAAGGTGGCATACTAACTGAGCCACGAACTAGAGTAGATAAGGATAGCTATCATGTAGCTATTATTCATGGGCAGTGTACCAACCGCGTCTGCACAACTGACAAGTCGGTGACATAAATACACAACGGTCACCCTGGCGTATCATGAGTGGAGCTCGATATCTCAACACTCCCCCTTGAGCTCAATCCCAATTCCTGCACACCAAGCAGGTCTCTGAACTTGCGCAGCTTCTCTACGCCCAATGCCTTCGTGAATATGTCAGCTACCTGATCCTCTGTGCTGACATAAACTAGATCAATAAGACCTAGTAAAACCCTCTCTCGCACATAGTGATAATGCACCTCAATGTGCTTTGTTCTAGCATGATAGATTGGGTTATTTGCCAAGTGTATACTACTCATGTTGTCACAAAAAATGACAATTGGCCCATCTGTAGACTGATGCATATCATAAAGTAGCTTATGCAACCAAGCTACCTCACATGTAGCCATTGCTGCACCCCTGTACTTAGCCTCTGTGCTGGACAAGGCAACTGTAGGCTGTTTCTTGCTGCTCCAAGCGACTGCAGCACTCCCAAAAGAGAACACATATCCACTGGTAGATCGTCTATCAAAAATGCTACCAGCCCAATCAGCATCAGTATATCCATGCAACTGTATCTGAACCCCAGTCTCATAAAATAGTCCATACTGCAATGTGGACTTCACATACCTGAGTATGCGTCTAGCCGCATCCAAATGTGGTTTCCTTGGAGCCTGCATAAACTGACTTACCAATCCAACAGCATAGCTCAAATCTGGCCTGGTAATAGTCATATAAATCAAACTTCCTACTATGCGTCTGTACATAGTAGGGTCTTCTAGAAGCTCACCTACATCTGTGCTTAGCTTCACATTCTGCTCCAAAGGAACTGAAATATGCTTACAGCTTGTCATCCCATATTTGGATAGCATGTCCAATCCATACTGCCTCTGCAAGAGCTGTATCCCACTTGGTGATCTAATCACCTCAATGTCTAAGAAATAACGCAGCTCTCCCAAATCCTTCATCTCAAACTTCTGCTTCAATAGCATTTTCACATGAAGGATATCTTCATCACTGTCACCTGTCATAATCAAATCATCAACATAAATGACAAGCAACATAATACATTTCTCTGTTTTTCTCACATAAAGTGAGAAATCTGCCTTGGAAATCTGAAAGCCAATAGTGACAAGATACTATCCTATCTTGTCAGACCATGCTCTAGGTGCTTGCTTCAAGCCATACAAGGCTTTCTTCAACCTGCAAACAAACTCAGGATGAACAACATGCACATAACCTGGTGGTTGCTCCATATAGACCTCTTCTTGCAAATCACCATGCAAGAAGGCATTCTTTACATCCATCTGATGTAAAGACCATCTCTTTGATGCAACCATAGCAATGACTGCTCTTACGGTTTCCATCCTTGCAATCGGACTGAATGTTTCTTCATAGTCAATGCCATATGTTTGTGCATACCCCTTGACTATTAATCTTGCCTTGTATCTGTTCACAGAACCATCTGCATTGTGCTTCACCTTATAAACCCACTTACAGCCAATTGCATTTTTACCTTTAGGAAAAGGTACCAATTCCCATGTAGCATTTGCTTCCAAGGCATCCATTTCTTCATCCATGGCTTTCTCCCATTTTTCTTTTCCCATGGCTTGCTCAAAAGAAGTGGGTTCTGGTTCCTGTATCACTTTGACCATATATGCATAGTGAATGGCTGTAAATCCATCATATTTCAGCCTATCCACAGGATACATAGCTCTCGTAGACCTGCGCAAAGTAGGTTCACTCCCAGGTGCTCTCAAAACATCCCTGGTCTTCCTTACTCCAGATGTAACAATAGAAGGAATACCCAACTCATCATCAATGCTCTGTTCTGAGCCACTGGATTCACCATCCACATAAGAGTGACTTGCATTCACATCAAACATGGGCTGATCAACCTTCTCTTTTCCTTTTCGTGATACCTGCATACCACTATCTGCATTGCTTTGAGAAGATTCTCTTGATCTCAATCTGCCTGTCCATGGCGAAGAATGTGAACCACGACTAGAGGACACTCTAGGTCCACTAATATTTTGTGATTGCTGCTGTGAATTCTGTGCAGCATTACCATTTTGTGCATCTACATCATCAATCACATTTACTGGTTTATACCAGCTACTCATCTCATCAAAAACAACATCTTTGCTTACTGTAAACTTACGAGTAGAAGGGTTATAGCATCTATACCCTTTTTGCTGCAGAGAGTAACCAATAAAGATGCACTTCTCAGCTTTTGGATCCAAGTTGGATCTCAACTCATCTGGCACATGTACATAGGCAATGCAACCAAAAATTTTCAAATGAGAAATATCTGGTTTCCTACCAGTATACCTCTCCTCTGGAGTCATTCCATGTATTGCTGCAGTGGGAGTCCTGTTCATTATGTAGACTGCTGTAGCAACTACTTCAGCCCAATAAAAATCTGGCAAGTCTTTTTCATTGAGCATGGCACGAGATACCACTCCAATATGCCTGTTTTTCCTTTCTGCAATTCCATTTTGCTGTGGGGTATGACTGCATGAATATTGCTGCTTTATGCCATGCTCCTGCAGGAACCTTGCAAACTCATTTGAGAGGTACTCTTCCCCTCCATCTGACCTTAGGCATTTTATCTACAGGCCTATTTCTTTTTCAACCATCGCTTTAAGAGTTTTGAAATGCCCAAAAACTTCACTTTTCTTTTTCATAAAATACACCCAAACTTTTCTGCTATAGTCATTAATAAAACTGACAAAATAATGACAGCCTCCAAGAGATGCAGCTTTAGTTGTCCACACATCAGAGTGGATTAATTCCAATGGCTTCTTACTCTCTTGAACATGTCTAGGAAATGGTTTCCTTGCCTGTTTTCCAAACTGACAGGCTTCACATACCTTATGCATTTCTGCAACCTGGAATTTGGGCAATCCTGCAACAATATTTTGGGCCTGCATTGATTTAAGTCGATGTACATTAACATGACCAATGCGTTTATGCCAGATATCAATATCTGTAACTACACCGGTCCCATGTGCAAACATTGATGCACTCAATTCAGACATGTCTGCATCCAATGTAAACATTCTGCCCTTCTTCTTTCCTTTTGCTATCAAGCGACCTTTATTTTTCATATCCTCAACAAAGCATCCATGAGGATTAAATCTGACCTGTAAGCCCTGCTCAACCATTTGACCAATAGAAACCATATTCTTGGTGATATTCGAGACATGAAATACATCGGACGGGTATTTCTTTTTTTCATCATGCATAGATAAAGGAATTTTTCCAATCTGCACAATAGGATGTGCAGTATCATCACCAGTCTCCACAAATCCTGGTTTTTCCATTTTTCTTGCATCCTCCATCCATTCTGCATGACCTGTCATGTGGTTTGATGCACCTGAGTCAACATACCATACATCATTTCTTTCTTTTGCACTTGTCACAGAATTGTTCATGTGCTGCACCATAACCAAGTGCTCATTTCTATCATCACCCTGTCTACTAGAAGATGCATAATTTCCTTGTTGCAGTTTTCCATTCATCATGTCATTCTGCTTTTTATAGCAGCCTTTAGCCATATGACCCATTTTACCATAGTAGTAGCATTCAACATTACTGTTTGCATTTTGGCCTCTTTGCCATCCACCACGACTTCTTTGGCTCCCCCTGCCTCTAGAGTTACCACGTCCTTCTCCATAGGACTGGTTTTCTTGAGTTTGCTGCATATTCTGATTTCTGCCACGGCCTCCAAATCGGCCTCCTCTACCTCTGCCTCTACCTCTTCCAGCATTTGAGTAGAAGACAGCTTCTTTTGAAGTTCCTCCTGAAGAAGATGCACCACCATTCTTTGCTCCTCAGAAATTAGAAGAGCAATGAGCTCCTCAAAATCAGAAAATCTTTCACGAATTGAAATGGATGTCCGAAACTGTGCATAATCCTTTCCTAGACCATTCAAGGTCATAGATACTAAATCATCATCTTCCACTGGCGACCCAATGGAAGCAAGTGCATCTGCAATCTTCTTCACCTTCATGTGGTAGTCATTGATGCTCATATTTTCTCTTTGCACATTATGCAACTCTTGCTTGAGCTGCATTTTCCTGGCTTGTGTATTTGTGCTATACATTTTTGACAAAGTATCCCATGCCTCCTTTGGCGTACTTGCATCTTGAATATGCACAATCATAGAGTCTGAAATGCTGATAGACAGCCAGTACATAACTTTCCTGGCTCTCTGATGCCATGCTTTAAATGCCTGCATTTGCTGTTGATTGGGAACATCAGGAAGAACTGGTTCTTCTTCATTTCCTGCAACAAATTCCCAATATCCTTTTCCCATAAGGAAATTTGTCATTCTAAACTTCCATGCTTGGAAGTTGTTCTTGTCAAGCTTTTCAGTGACAATCTGTGAAAGAGAATTAGATACCATTACAGAACACTGCAAAAAATTATGTCACTGCAAAAACACAGCTTCACCCTCACAAGGGAAAATCTGCAAAACTGGCAAAAGTGGTATTTGACCACACAGTTACTTCCTAGTGACCATTTTGCATCAACAGGCAACAGGGATGATTCTGTAACTTCCAATGTCTCTGCACACAAGTATATGATGCAATTTCTGTGGTAACTGTTCACCGACCTGTAGAACAGTGGTCGCATTGCATAAAACAGGGCTTTTTCCTGAGTGTGTGCAGAAAACTTCCGCCTCCAAAATAGACCCCGAAATGGCCTCAAATAAAAAAAACAAGGTCGCCATGGGCTAAAGCCCTCACCCGCAGCATATTCTGCTCTCTTGCTTCACCGCGAAGGGCATCTCAACCTGAGACAATGCACTCTTGCAATTTTTGGTTGTGCTACCTACAGAGATCTGCTCCCAAAACAGAAAATGAAAGCAACACTACTCCTCTTACCAAAAACACCGCGAGCTTGGCTTGCTTTCTTGAGCTCCTTACCACGAACAAGGCTTTGATACCATGTCACGATTGTGGGAGAGAAGGAAGGAGTCTCACTTGTAGCTTTCTTGCTTGCACAATGGGGGAATACACACAGAGGTGGAGGCTGAAAACAGTTTTCCTCTTCTTAGTTGTGTAAGCCAAAAGAACTCTAGTACAAAGAAATAGAAGAACCCTATATATGGGTCTCAAACCAAACTCAACTAACTAAGGTGGCATACTAACTGAGCCACGAACTAGAGTAGATAAGGATAGCTATCATGTAGCTATTATTCATGGGTGGTGTACCAACCACGTCTGCACAACTGACAAGTCGGTGACATAAATACACAACGGTCACCCTGGCGTATCACGAGTGGAGCTCGATATCTCAACAAGGCTATGATCTAGAATATCGAAACATTCAACTAAAAGATGTTTCCCATCACAATGCACACAATACACATGGGGTCATAATGGCCTTCTCAACATACTTTGTGCCTCGATAAACTCTAACTTCAAATCATCTATCTCTTGGTTTTTGTCAAATTTTTTTCCCTTATCTTGGATGCTATGGCTTGATCGCTCACTAAGGGTTGTGGTTCTCTTGGTGTTCCTAGAGGTGGTGTTCTCTTGTAGTGTGAGTCTTGAGCTTCTCTTTCTCAGTAAGTCATCCATGAGTATTGCCTCTTCAAAGACCCTAGCTAACATATCTCCTTGCAGGTTAGAGTTACTAGCCAAGGACTTATAGAGTTCTTTGTATTGGATTCTATTGATAAAACATGATGGAGATGGTTCCCTCAATGGGTCGCTCCGTCATTAGAATCCTCTTATAGAGACTTCTCACATGAGTGACATAGTCTTAGATTTCCTCCTTGTCTTTTTGATTGACATTCATCAACTTAACAACGAGGTTGTTTGAGTATCCGCCTTTGGAAAATCCTAGAATCAAAATATTCTTTAGGCTATTGAAGTTTTTGCGCTTAGCATTGTCTAGGCTAGTAAACCAACTTTGTCCCTTGTCTCCTAGGTAGAGTCCAAAAGATTATGTACATTGATTGGGGTCCACAAGGTTGTTTGCCTCATATACCTACTCAAACTACTCAATGAATCTTTAAGGATTGTTACCTACTTGATACTTCTAGAGTTTCTTTGCAACTATATGTTGAGATGATAAGCTCAACACATGCGGACATTGATGATGGACCGCCTAGTTAGATGGGTCCGCACATCTACACTTAGCATGTCCATGGTCATTATGACTCTCACATGGCCACTGACTCATTACTTATTATATTCAGGTTGTTACACCTATTTACAGCTAGCATAGTTATAGCGCCAGTCAATTAGTATAGTCGGTTATGCATTGTTTGACTTAGTAGGCCACTTTCCTTTATATTGTATCTTATCTATACTTTGTGTACATTTTAAAGTGTGTGGAAGAAGAAGAAGAAACCAGCAAGAAAACGTTTTGGTCTCCATCTCTCTTCTTGTCTCTTGAGTGATCTTCTCCTTGTGCATTCTGTGTGTGTTCGGCGCAGCATCTTGAGCAAATCCCCCCACCACGCAATTCTTGACATGGTATCAGAGCCGTGCCACTGAGAGAGGTTGATTTCAAAGGCTGAAGTGAAGGAGAATAAGCAAGGTTCGAGCAAGCAAGCAACGGGTAAGAAGCTCTCCCATTCTTCCACTCTCTCTCTTGGATAGTGCCTGTGGAGGCACCAGAAGCAGGGCTTAGCAAAAATCTCAGATTGCAGTGAGATTTGGTGTGCGCAAAGAGTGATGTGTATTCTGCAGATAGGCGCTTTAGGACTATTTCGCTGCTATTTTAGCCATCCAAGGTCATTTCAGGTCCCATTTTAGACTCGCAAGGTTGCGGACAATAGTTCGAGGTATCCTGCAATTTCAGTTGTGTCTGCTGCATACAGGTGCACAAGTTACAAATTTTAGATCTGTAAGTTCAAAGGTGTTTACTAGCAAATAAACACAAGGTTTATGTGCAAACTAGTTGTAGATTGCATGTATTGTTGAGCAGACAGTGAAAAAGGCTGTCTGGTATATTGCTATGCACTACAGGTCGAGGGTTGTAGAAGATTTGCTTGTTGTTTGGTATTAGTTTTTTTGATAATGGCAGAGAATAGTGGAAATCCCATTATTGAGAAGCTCGACAAGAACAACTACCCTTCATGGAAGTTCTGTGTGACAAACTTCCTTATTGGAAAGGGCCTTTATGAATTTGTTTCAAGTGAATAAAAGAAGCCAGAGCCTGCAGATGAGTTAAAAGCATGGAAAGAGTGGAATGCGAAAGACAAAAAGGTGATGTACTGGCTATCTGTAGTAATTGATAATACTAAGCTGGGACATATCAGGAATGCAGAAACTTCACATGTATCTTGGACAATTTTTAAGAGCATGTTTTCAGTAAATACAAAGGCATGAAAGATTCAATCAAGCAAGAGTTGAATGCCTTGAAGAAAGGGAAAATGTCTATCAATGAGTATGTTTTGAAGGTGAGGAGAATTGCAAATGCCTTAGCAGTGATTGATGCAATGCCAGATGATGATGATTTGGTTTCATTCACTCTGAGTGGCCTTAACAATGAGAAGGCATGGAAATCATTTGTTACTTCAGTATATGTACGGAATCTATTTCCAGATTTTAATGAGCTGATCTCTCTCATGATTACTGAAGAGATCAATATGCAGGGTGATTCCTCTGAAAGAAATGGTGAACAAGTCCAAGCATTTTACTCAAGTTCAGGAAGGGGACGTGGAAGATCCTCTTCGAAAGGCCATGGTATGGGATGTGCTAATGATAACCAGCAAAATAGGTTCAATCAACAGTTTGGTGAAATGCATGTTTCTGGAGGCAGAGGAAAATTTAGAGGTAGGGGGAGCTCTAGAGGAAGAGGTGAATGGAAGAACAGAGGCTCTAACAACTCTGGTATTGTGTGTCACTACTGTGGCAAAACAGGTCATATTGCAGTCCAATGTTATGCTAAGAAAGATGATATTCATAGTGATAAGTTGCAGCAAGGAAACTATGCATCGTCTTCATGACAGAATGAAGACAAAAATGAACGTCTGTTTGTTATGCAGCATATGCTGAATGCTATTACAGGAAAGGAAACACATGATGATGTTTGGTATGTTGATTTAGGTGCATCCAATCATATGACCAGCCATGCAAAATGGTTTGGAGAGATGCAGGATTTGCAAAATGCAGGTTTTGTGCAGGCGGGTGATGATTCATGCCACCCAATTTTACACATTGGAAAAGATTCCTTGTCCTTACATGATGGTAAGACAAAGAGTCTTTCAGATGTATTACATGTGCCATCTATTACAAAGAACTTGGTGTCAGCCAGTGAGATGGTAGAGCAAGGGCTGCAAGTCAAATATAATGCAAAGGGTTGGTTTGTAGAAGACTTCAATGACAAGTGCAGGTTGGTTGGAAAGGGAAGTAGAGTTGGACGTATGTTTACTTTGGATCCTTGAATTCCTACTATGAATGCTGCTATGTATGCTAAAGGAAAAGATGTTGTTGGAGATATTGAAATTTGGCACAAACGCATTGGGCATGAAAATGTACAAAGGCTGAAATTAATGCAGTCCAAAGGGTTGGTTACAAGTTTGCCTACATTTAGAATTGCAAAATTTCATAAGGTATGCGAAGCATGTCAGTTTGGTAAGCAGGCAAGACAACCCTTTTCACATGACAGAGTTGTAAGCAGAAATATCCTTGATGTTGTGCATACAGATATTTGGGGGCCTACACAAAATGTATCTCTTGGAGGTAGTTCATACTTTGTCACATTCATTGATGATTGTTCTAGAAAGCTGTGGATATATTTTATGAAGGAAAAGAGTGAAGTGTTTGAGCACTTTAGAACTTTCAAGGCTACAGTTGAAAGAGAAACATGCTTGAAAGTAAAGTGCTTGAGGTCAGATGGAGGGGGAGAGTACCTCTCGAATGAGTTCAGTGATTTTCTGAGGTCTCATGGGATAAAGAGACGGTTCACATGCAGGTATACCCCACAGCAAAATGGGGTTGCAGAAAGGAAAAACATGCATATTGCAGAAGTTGCACGTGCCTTGATGACTAAAAGAATATGCCTAAGCATTTTTGGTCTGAGGCTATTCATACTACTATTTATATTATGAATAGATGTCCCACAACTGCAGTTCATGGTATGACCCCGAAGAATCTTTTACAGGTAAGAAGCCTGATGTCTCACACTTGAAAGTGTTTGGCTGTATTGCATATGTTCATGTGCCAGATGAGTTGCGAAAGAAATTGGATCCAAATGCTGAAAAATGTGTATTTATTGGATACTCTTTAGAGCAAAAAGGGTATCATCGTTATAACCGTGTCACATGTAAGTTCAGAGTGAGCAGGAATGTCATCTTTGATGAAATGAGCAGCTGGTATGCATCTAGTGGTGATGCATTGGATGATGATGATGACCATGACACTCATGTGCAGGCTGAAAAGCAAGAATCACGGACTCTTAGTGGACCAGAGATATCATCTGGTAGTCCTTGGTCTGGGAGACTAAGGAGTAGCTCTACATCTTCAGGTGCATCTAGTAGCACTATAGGTAAAGACAAAGGAAATATTAAAGTGTCAGATGGCATTGATGCAGTTCTTGATGTAGACTCTAGTGGCTCAGAGAGCTTAGATGATGAGCTTGGCATTCCTTCAGTGAGGATTCCAGGTGTGCAGAGAGCACACGTCAATGTAAAGACTCCATTGAGTGATCCAGTGGTATGCAGGTCTAGCAGGGTGAGATACCCTATTAACAAATTTGGTTTTGAAGATTCAGCTCACCATTATGCTTATATGGTGAAAGTTATTGAGGATATTGAGCCCACATGTTTTGAGGAGGCTGTTGATCATGCTCATTGGGATGTAGCAATGGATGAGGAGATGGCTACATTAGAGGCCAATAAGACTTGGGATCTAGTATAATTGCCAAAGGGCAAGAGAGCTATTGGATGTAAGTGGGTTTATAAGATTAAGCACAATGCAGATGGTTCTGTTAGTAGGTACAAAGATAGGCTGGTTGCAAAAGGCTATGCCCAGACATATGGCATAGATTATGAAGAAACCTTCAATCCAGTTGGTAGGATGGCAACTGTCAGATGTGTGATTGCTTTGGCAGTAGCCAAAGGTTGGAGGTTGCAGCAAATGGATGTGAAGAATGCCTTCTTGCATGGTGATTTGCATGAAGAAGTGTATATGGATTAGCCAGTAGGTTATGAAGATTTAGAGCATCCCACGTATGTGTGTAGGTTGAAGAAGGCGCTCTATGGGATCAAGCAAGCACCTAGAGCATGGTTTGACAAGATCAGAGAGTATCTTATCAATATTGGCTTTTATGGTTCTGATGCTGATCACTCACTTTATGTGAGAAAGGGAGATGCAGGTTTGGTCATCTGTTGAGATATCGAGCTCCACTCGTGATACGCCAGGGTGACCATTGTGTATTTATGTCACCGACTTGTCAGTTGCAGACACGGTTGGTACACCGCCCATGAATAATAGCTACATGACAACTATCCTTATCTACTCTAGTTCGTGCCTCAGTTAGTATGCCACCTTAGTTAGTTGAGTTTGGTTTGAGACCCATATATAGGGTTCTTCTATTTCTTTGTATGTGAGTTCTTTTGGCTTACACAACTAAGAAGAGGAAAACTGTTTTCAGCCTCGACCCTTGTGTGTATTCCCATATTGTGCAAGCAAGAAAGCTTCAAGTGATACTCCTTCCTTCTCTCCCACAATCTTGACATGGTATCAAAGCCTTGTTTGTGGTAAGGAGCTCAAGAAAGCAAGCCAAGCTCGCGGTGTTCTGGTAAGAGGAGCATAGTTGCTTTCATTTTCTGTTTTGGGAGCAGATCTCTGTAGGTAGCACAGCCGGAAAGTGCAGGAGTGCATTGTCTCAGGTTGAGATGCCCTTCGTGGTGAAGCAAGAGGGCAACCTTGTTTTTTTTATTTGAGGCCATTTCGGAGCTTGTTTTGAAGGCGGAAGTTTTCTGCACACACTCAGGAAAAGGCCATGTTTTATGCTGTGCAGCCACTGTTCTACAGGTCGGTGAAAAGTTACTGTAGAAATTGCATCGTATGCTTGTGCACAGAAAAATTGGGAGTTACAGAATCATCCCTGTTGCCTGTTGATGCAAAATCGTCACTAGGAAGTGACTGTGTGGTCAAATACCACTTTCGTCAGTTTTGCAGATTTGCCTTTGTGAGGCTGAAGCTGTGTTCTTTGCAGTGACAGAATTTTTTTGCAGTGTTTTGTAATGGCATCTGATTCTCTCTCACAGATTGTCACTGAAAAGCTTGACAAGAACAACTTCCAAGCATGGAAGTTTAGAATGACGAATTTCCTTATGGGAAAAGGATATTGGGAATTTGTTGCAGGAAATGAAGAAGAACTAGTTCTTCTTGATGTTCCCAATCAACAACAAATGAAGGCATTTAAAGCATGGCATGAGAGAGCCAGGAAAGTTATGTACTGGCTGTCTATCAGCATTTCAGACTCTATGATTGTGCATATTCAAGATGCAAGTACGCCAAAGGAGGCATGGGATACTTTGTCAAAAATGTATAGCACAAATACGCAAGCCAGGAAAATGCAGCTCAAGCAAGAGTTGCACAATGTGCAAAGAGAAAATATGAGCATCAATGACTACCACATGAAGGTGAAGAAGATTGCAGATGCACTTGCTTCCATTGGGTCACCAATGGAAGATGATGAGTTAGTTTCTGTGACCTTGAATGGTCTAGGAAAGGATTATGCACAGTTTTAGACATCCATTTCCGTCCGTGAAAGATTTCCTGATATTGAGGAGTTGATTGCTCTTCTAATTTCTAAGGAGCAGAGAAATGGTGGTGCATCTTCTTCAGGAGGAACTTCAAAAGAAGCTGTCTTCTACTCAAATGTTGGAAGAGGTAGAGGCAGAGGTAGAGGAGGCCGATATGGAGGCCATGGTAGAAATCAGAATATGCAGCAAACTGAAGAAAACCAGTCCTATGGAGGAGGATGTGGTAACTCTAGAGGCAGGGGGAGCCAAAGAGGTCGTGGTGGATGGCAAAGAGGCCAAAATGCAAACAGTAATGTTGAATGCTACTACTGTGGTAAAATGGGTCATATGGCTAAAGACTACTATAAAAAGCAGAATGATATCATGAATGGAAAACTGCAACAAGGGAATTATGCATCTTCTAGTAGACAGGGTGATGACAGAAATGAGCACTTGTTTATGGTGCAGCACATGAACAATTCTGTGACAAGTGCAGAAGAAAGCAATGATGTATGGTATGTTGACTCAGGTGCATCAAACCACGTCACAGGTCATGCAGAATGGATGGAGGATGCAAGAAAAATGAAAAAACCAGGATTTGTGGAGACTGGTGATGATACTGCACATCCTATTGTGCAGATTGGAAAAATTCATTTGTCTATGCAGGATGGGAAAAAGAAATACCTGTCCGATGTATTTCATGTCCCGAATATCACCAAGAATCTGGTTTCTGTTGGTTAAATGGTTGAGCAGGGCTTGCAGGTCAGATTTAATCCTCATGGATGCTTTGTTGAGGATATGAAAAATAAAGGTCGCTTGATAGCAAAAGGAAAGAAGAAGGGCAGAATGTTTACATTGGATGCAGACATGTCTGAATTGAGTGCAGCAATGTTTGCACATGGGACCGGAGTAGTTGCAGATATTGATATCTGGCATAAACGCATTGGTCATATTAATGTACAGCGACTTAAATTAATGCAGGCCCAATATATTATTGCATGTTTGCCTAAATTCAAGGTTGCAAAAATGCATAAGGTATGTGAAGCCTGTTAGTTTGGAAAACAGGCAAGGAAACCATTTCCTAGACATGTTCAAGAGAGTGAGAAGCCATTGGAATTAATCCACTCTGATGTGTGGACTACTAAAGCTGCATCTCTTGGAGGCTATCATTATTTTGTCACTTTTATTGACGACTATAGCAGAAAAGTTTGGGTGTATTTTATGAAAAAGAAAAGTGAAGTTTTTGGGCATTTCAAAACCCTTAAAGCTATGGTTGAAAAAGAAACAGGCCTGCAAATAAAATGCCTAAGGTCAGATGGAGGGGGAGAGTACCTCTCAAATGAGTTTGCAAGGTTCCTGCAGGAGCATGGCATAAAGCAGCAATATTCATGCAGTATACCCCACAACAAAATGGAATTGCAGAAAGGAAAAACAGGCATATTGGAGAGGTATCTCGTGCCATGCTCAATGAAAAAGACTTGCCAGATTTTTATTGGGCTAAAGCAGTTGTTACAGCAGTCTACATAATGAACACGACTCCCACTGCAGCAATACATGGAATGACTCTAGAGGAGAGGTATACTGGTAGGAAACCAGATATTTCTCATTTTAAAATTTTTGGTTGCGTTGCCTATGTACATGTGCCAGATGAGTTGAGATCCAAGTTGGATCCAAAAGCTGAGAAGTGCATCTTTATTGGTTACTCTCTGCAGCAAAAAGAGTATAGATGCTATAACCCTTCTACTCGTAAGTTTACAGTGAGCAGAGATGTTGTTTTTTATGAGATGATTAGCTGGTATAAACCAGTAAATGTGATTGATGATGTAGATGCACAAAATGGTAATGCTGCACAGAATTCACAGCAACAGTCACAAAATATTAGTGGACCTGGAGCGTCCTCTAGCACTGGTTCATATTCTTCGCCTTGGACAGGCAGATTGAGATCAGGAGAATCTTCTCAAAGCAATGCAGACAGTGTTATACAGGTATCACGAAAAGGAAAAGAGAAGGTTGATCAGCCCATGTTTGATGTGAATGCAGGTCACTCTTATGTGGATGGTGAATCCAGTGGCTCAGAACAGAGCATTGATGATGAGTTGGGTATTCCTTCTATTGTTACACCTGGAGTAAGGAAGACCAGGGATGTTTTGAGAGCACCTAGGAGTGAACCTACTTTGCGCAGGTTTACGAGAGCTAGGTATCCTATGGATAGGCTCAAATATGATGGATTTACAGCCATTCACTATGCATATATGGTCAAAGTGATACAGGAACCAGAACCCACTTCTTTTGAGCAAGCCATGGGAAAATAAAAATGGGAGAAAGCCATGGATGAAGAAATGGATGCCTTGGAAGCAAATGCTACATGGGAATTGGTACCTTTGCCTAAAGGTAAAAATGCAATTGGCTGTAAGTGGGTTTATAAGGTGAAGCACAATGTAGATGGTTTTGTGAACAGATACAAGGCAAGATTAGTAGTCAAGGGGTATGCACAAAAATATGGCATTGACTATGAAGAAACATTCAGTCCGATTGCAAGGATGGCAACCGTAAGAGCAGTCATTGCTATGGCTGCATCAAAGGGATGGTCTTTACATCAGATGGATGTAAAGAATGCCTTCTTGCATGGTGATTTGCAAGAAGATGTCTATATGGAGCAGCCACCAGGTTATGTGCATGCTGTTCATCCTGAGTTTGTTTGCAGGTTGAAGAAAGCCTTGTATGGCTTGAAGCAAGCACCTAGAGCATGGTCTGACAAGATAGGACAGTATCTTGTCACTATTGGCTTTCAAATTTCCAAGGCAGATTTCTCACTTTATGTGAGAAAAACAGAGAAAGGTATTATGCTACTTGTTATTTATGTTGATGATTTGATTATGACAGGTGACAGTGATGAAGATATCCTTCATGTGAAAATGCTATTGAAGCAGAAGTTTAAGATGAAGGATTTGGGAGAGCTGCGTTATTTCTTGGGCATTGAGGTGATTAGATCACCAAGTGGGATACAGCTCTTGCAGAGGCAGTATGGATTGGACATGATGTCCAAATATGGGATGACAGACTGTAAACCTATTTCAGTTCCTTTGGAGCAGAATGTGAAGTTGAGCACAGATGTAGGTGAGCTTCTGGAAGACCCTACTATGTACAGACGCATAGTAGGAAGTTTGATTTATATGACTATTACCAGGCCAGATTTGAGCTATGCTGTTGGATTGGTAAGTCAGTTTATGTAGGCTCCAAGGAAACCACACTTGGATGCGGCTAGACGCATACTCAGGTATGTGAAGTCCACATTGTAGTATGGACTATTTTATGAGACTGGGGTTCAGATACAGTTGCATAGATACACTGATGCTGATTGGGCTGGTAGTATTTCTGATAGACGATCTACCAGTGGATATGTGTTCTCTTTTGGGAGTGATGCAGTCACTTGGAGCAGTAAGAAACAGCCTACAGTAGCCTTGTCGAGCACAGAGGCTGAGTACAGGTGTGCAGCAATGGCTGCATGTGAGGTAGCTTGGTTGCATAAGCTACTTTATGATATGCATCAGTCTACAGATGGGTCAGTTGTCATTTATTGTGACAACATGAGTAGTATACACTTGGCAAATAACCCAGTCTATCATGCTAGAACAAAGCACATTGAGGTGCATTATCACTATGTGCGAGAGAGGGTTTTACTAGGTCTTATTGATCTAGTTTATGTCAGCACAGAGGATCAGGTAGCTGACATATTCACGAAGGCATTGGGCGTAGAGAAGCTGCGCAAGTTCAGAGACCTGCTTGGTGTGCAGGAATTGGGATTGAGCTTGAGGGGGAGTGTTGAGATATCGAGCTCCACTCGTGATACGCCAGGGTGACTGTTGTGTATTTATGTCACTGACTTGTCAGTTGCAGACGGGTTGGTACACCGCCCATGAATAATAGCTACATGATAGCTATCCTTATCTACTCTAGTTCGTGGCTCAGTTAGTATGCCACCTTAGTTAGTTGAGTTTGGTTTGAGACCCATATATAGGGTTCTTCTATTTCTTTGTATGTGAGTTATTTTGGCTTACACAACTAAGAAGAGGAAAGCTATTTTTAGCCTCCACCCTTATGTGTATTCCCCTATTGTGCAAGCAAGAAAGCTTCAAGTGAGACTCCTTCCTTCTCTCCCACAATCTTGACATCATCATAGTCATTTATGTGGATGACTTGATTATTATAGGTGATAATGATAGTGGGATTTTTTAAGTCAAGGACTTTTTGAACAAGAAGTTTGAGATGAAGGATTTAGGTGAGCTAAGGTACTTCCTTGGCATTGAGGTGATCAGATGTGATGATGGTATATGGCTGTCCCAAAGACAGTATGGCTTGGATATGTTGTCCAAGTATGGTATGACAGCATGCAAACCACTTTCAGTCCCATTGGAGTAGAATGTAAAGATGAGTGCTGATGTTGGGGATGAGATAGAAGACCCTACTATGTTCAGGAGGATAGTGGGGAGTTTGATCTACATGACCATTACAAGGCCAGACTTGAGCTACGTTGTTGGTCTTGTGAGTCAGTTTATGCAAGTACCTAGAAAGCCACATTTGGATGCAGTCAGACGCATATTGAGATATGTGAAATCCACATTACATTATGGAATTTTCTATGAGGCAGGTATAGATGTACATGTGTTTGGATACACAGATGCAGATTGGGCTAGTAGTATGTCAGATAGAAGATCTACCAGCAGATACATGTTCTCTCTTGGTAGTGCAGCAATTACTTGGAGCAGCAAAAAGCAAATTGTGGACAACAAACATGATATTTTCCTAAAACACTACATGACATTGATTGGTCCCTATTAAATGTATGGCTTGGGATATGTCTGGGGAATGTATGAAGCATTAAGACAAGCATTGAATGCTACTGAAAACTAAATTTTGGAGCTAAAAACAAATGAATTTAAAGTGTCTTGGCTGGTTACAAGCAAGGAATGTAGTCCATGACATTGCTTCTTGAAGTCAGAGTGTCTGGTTGTTTGAATGGTCATGTATTGACCCCGACACATTGAAGCAAATGTACGAACTAATTTGAAGAAATTTTGGAGCTAGATTAACCTTGCTTTGCTGAATATTTGTTGACTACAATCCATGAAAAAGAGTTTTGACACTTGTACTTACTGGTTATGCACGAATTTGTGCCCGTATTATGGTCATATTTGGATTGCTATATGTAGTATAGATGTCTATGAAGTTTTGGAGCATATGTATACACATCGTTTTTAGCTGTGAATCAACTATTGCATTGACAATTTACAGATTTCAAACTGCATATATGTACTCTAACAGTAAGGTTGCATGAGACAGAGTTAGAACACCTACGTGGTTTAGGTATTGACTGATATACCTACGGGTTATACCACATGTTGTGGATGTTTTGAGATGTTAAGGGTAGAAATACTTTAGTTTAAGCAGTGAATTTGTTGTAGAAAGTTTTCATAAACAGTCAAAGACTGCAATTAGTCAATTAGACTTGTTGGCGTACATGTAGTCAGGCATTGTTTGCAACATGGAAAATGTAGACAGAACTGACAATATAACCCACATAGTGGGGGAAAAGCTTGATAGCAATAATTATGCCATATGGAAGTTCCACATGGAGAATTTCATGATAGGAAAAGGATATTGGAACTTGATGACATGTGTTGAAGTTGAACCTAAAATTCTAGAGAGGAATCCTACATCTGCGAGCACACCGAGCTTGGTTGGAAAGAGATCGCAAGGTGCTACACTGGTTATCTTTGCGTATCTCGGATGGTAATGCAGATCATGAATTGCAAGTCACCACCAACAGATGCATGGAACATATTGATCAGGTACTCTGGCACAACTACCAATGCCAGGAAGATGTAGTTAAAGTAGAAATTCAACAACATGGAGAGAAAAGGTAGATCTATATAGGATTATGTCACAGAGATTAAGACTATTGTAGATCAGCTGGCATCCATTGGCACACAGGTTGACGTTGAATACATGGTTGTAGTGACACTAAATGGTTTGGGATCTCAATATAAGTCATTTGATACTTCCATCTCTGTGCGGGTTGAAATGCTAGATTTCAATGAGCTAGTTGCATTGTTCATTGATGAGGAGGTTAAACTTGGTTTTTTGGCTATAGGTTCTAGCAATTCCAAGAACAAGGATGCAGTATTTTATTCAAATCAATGCAACCATGGCAGTCATGGTAGAGGTTATGGTTCTAGTAGAGGAGGCCAAAAAAATATATCCTATGGTCATAATAACCAGCAGGGTTCAAATGCACGACGAGGTAGAAATTTCAGAGGCATGGGGAGATCTAGCCCTAGAGGAAGAGGCTCCTGGTAGCAGCAATGTTCATCTGACAATCCTAATAAGGATAAGGATTTTCACTACTATGGAAAGTATGGTCATATTTCCAAGGACTGATGGAAGAAGCAAGGCAATCAAAGAGGCAAACAACACGGACATTATGCAATGTCTAGTCAGGCAGAAGATGCATCTAGGGATAGATTGTTTGCCATGACATATGTGAAAGACAGGGCTATTGAGAAGTCTCATGAGGATGTAGTTTGGTACATTGATTTGGGGGCATCGAATCATATGACACCTCATGGTGACTGGTTTAGAGACATGGTGCTTGAGAAGAATGGCTATGTATGCACAAGAGATGACACGCATCATAGCATAGAACATAAAGGCAAAGTACCCTTGGTAATCCATGATGGTAGGAAGAAGAACTTACATGATGTATTGCATGCCCTGCCAATTATTAAAAATCTATTTTCTATGGTCTAGATGACTGACAGAATTTGTAGATCCAATTTAACAAGCATGGATGCTTTATTGAGGAGTTAGGTAATGGCTACAAATTGATTGCTCGCAGTCATGGGAATGACTGGATGTTTACTCTTGATGCCACTTTGCCACAGCTGAAATAAGCAATGTTTGTCCATGGTTCTAGCACAGTTAGAGACTTGGAAATATGGCATAAGAGAGTGGAACATGTTAATCTTTAGAGGCTACAAATAATGCAGAAGAAATAGCTTGTGATAAGTTTACCCAAGTTTCAGTATACAGATATTGGTCATGTTTGTGATGCTTGTCAGTTTGATAAACAATCAAGGTTCATGCATGTAAGAAATAGTATGCAACCATTGCAGTTATTTCACTTTGATGTATGGGGGCTAGCCCATATAATGCATCTATGGGAGGCTCCAGGTACTATGTGACATTCATTGATGACTTTAGTCACTATACTTGGGTTTATATACTGAAAACAAAGGATGAGGTGTTTGTTGTTTTTCAACAGTTTAAAAAGTAGGTTGAAAAGGAATTTGATTGTTACATCTCTTGCTTGAGATTTGACAATGGTGGGGAGTATGTGTCAAATGGAGTTTTTGGCTGAAAATGGCATACGTAGACAGCTTACATGCAACTACACTCCACAATAGAATGGGGTGGCTGAATGGAAGAACATGGTATTGATGGAAGCTGCTTGTGCAATGATGAATGAGAAGAGTATGCCACTCTATTATTGGGCTGAGGTTGTTATGATAGCCATGTATATCTTGAATAGTACTACCATTGTAGATATTCATGAGATGACACCATTTGAGAAGTTGTATGGCTACAAGCCTGATGTTAGTCACATGAAAGTATTTCGCTGTCTTGTTTATGTACACAAACCTGATAAGAAAAGGAAAAAGCTAGATCCAAAAGCACATAAGTGTGTCTTTATTGGATATTCACAGGAGAAGAAGGCATACAAATGTTATGATCTCTCTACTCAGGATACATTAGTGAGCAGAGATGTCATCTTTGATGAGATGGCCTCTTGGTATGCATCACCAGCTACAATATCATCAGACATGCCTTGTACACATGTTTCTACAATTGATTCACAATAGAATATTGTAGTGACAGGCCTAGTGACATGATGGTATCTCCATGGATAGGGAATCGCGGAGCTTTGGCTCATCATCCACTGACACTAGTATGACAGTGAGGAGGAGATATGATATAATGGACAAAAAAGGGAAGGAAAAAACTTATAATGATGCATCTGGTATGATGACACCTGGTATGATGACTTCAGGCAACTGACAGTCTAGACATTGAGCTTGGTATTCTGACAATGTATACGCATGGTACTAGGCATAACATGTACATTCTGCCTCATGAGAGAGTGGAATCGAGTAGTGCACCACAGCTTAGATGGTCACAGAGAGTCATGTACCCTGTGGATAGGCTGACTTACAATGGTTACTCTACAAAGCATTTTTTTTATATGACAAAGGTGACAGAGGTCAAAGAGCTTGCTACATTTGCTAAAGTAGTGATGGATGAAAATTGGTGCATAGCTATGGATGAGGAGATAGATGCCTTGGCTAAAAATAGTACTTGGGATCTTGTGCTACTACCAGAAGGAAAGAAGACCATTGGCTACAAATGGGTCTACAAGATTAAATGCAAATCAGATGATGGCAATGTAGAGAGGTACAAAGCGAGGCTGGTTGCTTAAGGATATGCTCAGCAGTATGGGCTAGAATATCAGGAAAATTTCAGCCCTATTGCCAGGATGGAATTTATAAGAATAGTGATTGCATTGGCTGCTACTAAATCCTAAAAATTGCAGTAGATGGACGTGAAAAATTCTTTACTCAATGGTGACTTGGAAGAGGATGTTTATATGGATTAGCTTGAAGGGTATGTACACCTTGTTTTTCAACATTATATATGCAAACTGAAAAAAGAGTTGTATGGGATGAAGCAGGCTCCGAGAGCTTGGCATGCAAGGATCAATAATTACTTGTGGAGTTTGGGATTTACTGTTGTTGGCGTAGGGTGGTTGATCATAGTTTGTTTACAAAAAAGAGACAAAGGTTTGGTAGTGCTGGTCAACTATGTTGATGACTTGATAATCATAGGTGATGATGACTTGGGCATACAACATGTTATGCATATGCTAAAATCTAAATTTGACATGAAAGACTTAGGTGAGCTGAAGTATTTCTTGGATATTGAGGTGATCAAGGCTGAAAATGATTTATGACTAATGCAAAAACACTATGCCATGGAAATGCTAAAGAAATATGGCATGACTAAATGTAAACCATTAGATACACCTCTTGATCGGAATGTCGAGTTGGACATTAGCACTGGAGCTGAAATTGATGATGTGACTATGTACATGCAGATGGTTGGTAGTCTGATCTACTTGACTATCATTAGGCCAGACTTAAGTTATGTAGTTGGGCTCATAATTCAGTTCATGTAGAAGCCCATGAAGCCACACCTAGATGTTGTTAGATGGATTATGTAGTACATAATGTCCACTATAGATCATGGGTTGTTCTATGAGAAGGATAAGGTGGTGAAACTCACAGATGCAGATTGGGCAAGATGCTCATATGATCGCAAATCTACGAGTGGTTATGATTTTGGCTTTGGAAGCAGAATGATGAGCTGGAGTAGTAAGACGCAACCAACGATTGCATTGTCTAGCACACTAAGGAAAAGTACAAGGGTGCTGCATTGGCAGCATGTGAGATTGCATGGCTAGTCAAACTTATGGCTGATTTGGATATATAGGTGGATGCTCCAGTGACCTTGTTATGTGATAATCTTAGTAGTGTACTACTGGAAACAAATCTAGTGTGTCATGCCATGACTAAACACAGAAAGGTACACTACCACTGTATCAGAGAGATGGTTCTTGCACGGAAGTGAATTTTATGCATGTGAAGACTTAATGAACATGTTGCAGATATCTTTATCAAGTCTTTGGGTAAAGATAAGCTCAGTGTTTTTCAATAGCTACTTGGTGTGCAGAGGCTGTCTTGAGCTTGAGGGGGAGTGTTGAGACTTCAAGCTCATGTGTATGACCAATAGAGTCTTAGTTGTGTCCAGCTATATCAACAAGTGTGGGACATTAAATAAGTCAGTTTGTACTTGGTGTGAATGGTCTTACAGACCTTAGACCTTAGAGTGTTGTATTCACCTTAGTTATATGGATTATGGAATATGAAGATAATGTAACTGTGAGCATACGGCTCCTCTCTCTTGCTCCAACCCTTCTCTCTATCTCTCTCTCTTCTAACATAGCCTCTGAGCACATTGCTCCTGGTTATAGTTGGCTACGTGTTGTAAAGGAACTCTTCCTAGTCTCCTCTCCTCCTCAAGATCAAATACAATTTTATTTGTGGATCTCCTATGGTGTGGTATTTCCATTTGGCAGTCGTATCATGATATGAGTTGTTGTATGTCGATTAGAAAATCTACTAGGTCAAGGTCTTGGTTGTTTGAGTTCATGCTAACACCTGCCATGGCGGTCTCTTGAACCACTAAGGTGTCAATAAGGGTGATTAGGTCAGCTAAGAACATGTCTCTAGTTGTAGTTTGTTCTTTTCTTCACTCGGTTATCAATTGGTTTGAGGTTGTTCACTTCTCAATGTTGGGTTTTCTGGTTTGTTTTCATGGTTCAAGGGGTTTTACAAGTCCTATTGGTAGGTTCCTTTCTTCACTTAATTTCCCTTTAGTGTGTTCTTTATTAACTAAATCACTTTTCAAGTTTATGATTACCCACACACTTGGATGGTGCAATGCAAGGTGAGTTGTGCAGAATCAGGCTTTTCACATTTCTCATGCACCTAAGTGCCTACAATGCAATGTGCAACCTTCAATAAACACACACACACACACACACACACACACACACACACACACACACACACACACACACACACACACCTTGCCAATCAATTTTGCAAAATTATAGCACTTTTACACGAGTTGTGATCACACCTTGTAGTCAATTTTGATCCTCTATGGGGTCTTGATGGGTGGTCCATTGATGGGACCTAAAATGGGATGGCACTGGGTATAGCACTAGCCAGACTTCTGACATGCACAAGACAACCCCACGGCCTCGCAGCCAAGAGAATCTATAGGACACATTGCCCTGCCATTGTACATACATTTTGCATTTGTATAGTGTTTGTAGTCCGACCCTTAACCTTCTCAGATTCCTTAGAGGGAGACCCTACACATTTTGGTGTAATTCACCACCTAGAACAACATAGGAGGCACCCCTCCGCTGATTGTCACGGCCCCAATGTGACCCTTCTACACCTTGAAAATTGGCCCCTCGATGTGTCGCTAACACATATAACACATATGAAACAGACTCTACTCTTGGTACCGATATTATATCATTCCAGGAATGTACCAACCCTCACTTACTTGTCCCCTTGGACCCATTGTCTAGACCTACAAATTGGGTGCCTTACTCTTGTTGAGATATCGAGCTCCACTCTTGATACGCCAGGGTGACCGTTGAGTACTTATGTCACCGACTTGTTAGTTGCAGACGCGGTTGGTACACCGCCGATGAATAATAGCTACATGATAGCTATCCTTATCTACTCTAGTTCGTGGCTCAGTTAGTATGCCACCTTAGTTAGTTGAGTTTGATTTGAGACCCATATAGAGGGTTCTTCTATTTTCTTTGTACTTGAGTTCTTTTGGCTTACACAACTAAGAAGAGGAAAACTGTTTTCAGCCTCCACCCTTGTGTGTCTTCCCCCATTGTGCAAGCAAGAAAGCTTCAAGCGAGACTCCTTCCTTCTCTCCCACAATCTTGACATGGTATCAGAGCCTTGTTCGTGGTAAGGAGCTCAAGAAAGCAAGCCAAGCTCGCGGTGGTCTGGTAAGAGGAGCAGTGTTGCTTTCATTTTCTATTTTGGGAGCAGATCTCTGCAGGTAGCACAGCCGGAAATTGCAGGAGTGCATTGTCTCAGGTTGAGACGCCCTTCGCGGTGAAGCAAGAGGGCAGTATATGCTGCGGGAAAGGGCTTTGGCCCTTGGCGACCTTGTTTTTTTTATTTGAGGCCATTTCGGGGCCTGTTTTGCAGATGTAAGTTTTCTACACGCACTCAGGAAAAGGCTCAGTTTTATGCTGTGCGACCACTGTTCTACAGGTCGGTGAAAAGTTACTGTAGAAATTGCATCGTATGCTTGTGCGCAGAGACATTGGGAGTTTCAGAATCATCCTTGGTTCCTGTTTATGCAAAATCGTCACTAGGAAGTGACTGTGTGGTCAAATACCACTTTCGCCAGTTTTGCAGATTTGCCCTTGTGAGGGTGAAGCTGTGTTTTTTGCAGTGACAGAATTTCTTGCAGTATTCTGTAATGGCGTCTGATTCTCTTTCACAGATTGTCACTGAAAAGCTTGACAAGAACAACTTCCAAGCATGGAAGTTTAGAATGACGAATTTCCTTATGGGAAAAGGATATTGGGAATTTGTTGCAGGAAATGAAGAAGAACCAGTTCTTCCTGATGTTCCCAATCAACAACAAATGCAGGCATTTAAAACATGGCATGAGAGAGCCAGGAAAGTTATGTATTGGCTGTCTATCAGCATTTCAGACTCTATGATTGTGCATATTCAGGATGCAAGTACGCCAAAGGAGGCATGGGATACTTTGTCAAAAATGTATAGCACAAATACGCAAGCCAGGAAAATGCAGCTCAAGCAAGAGTTGCACAATGTGCAAAGAGAAAATATGAGCATCAACGACTACCACATGAAGGTGAAGAAGATTGCAGATGCACTTGCTTCCATTGGGTCACCAGTGGAAGATGATGATTTAGTTTCTGTGACCTTGAATGGTCTAGGAAAGGATTATGCACAGTTTTGGACATCCATTTTAGTTCGTGAAAGATTTCCTGATTTTGAGGAGTTGATTGCTCTTCTAATTTCTGAGGAACAGAGAAATGGTGGTGCATCTTCTTCAGGAGGAACTTCAAAAGAAGCTGTCTTCTACTCAAATGCTGGAAGAGGTAGAGGCAGAGGTAGAGGAGGCCGATTTGGAGGCCGTGGTAGAAATCAGAATATGCAGCAAACTCAAGAAAACCAGTCCTATGGAGGAGGACGTGGTAACTCTAGAGGCAGGGGGAGCCAAAGAGGTCGTGGTGGATGGCAAAGAGGTCAAAATGCAAACAGTAATGTTGAATGCTACTACTGTGGTAAAATGGGTCATATGGCTAAAGACTGCTATAAAAAGCAGAATGACATCATGAATGGAAAACTGCAACAAGGGAATTATGCATCTTCTAGCAGACAGGGTGATGACAGAAATGAGCATTTGTTCATGGTGCAGCACATGAACAATTCTGTGACAAGTGCAGAAGAAAGCAATGATGTATGGTATGTTGACTCAGGTGCATCAAACCACATGACAGGTCATGCAGAATGGATGGAGGATGCAAGGAAAATGGAAAAACCAGGATTTGTGGAGACTGGTGATGATACTGCACATCCTATTGTGCAGATTGGAAAAATTCCCTTGTCTATGCAGGATGGGAAAAAGAAATACCTGTCCGATGTATTTCATGTCCCGAATATCACCAAGAATCTGGTTTCTGTTGGTCAAATGGTTGAGCAGGGCTTGCAGGTCAGATTTAATCCTCATGGATGCTTTGTTGAGGATATGAAAAATAAAGGTCGCTTGATAGCAAAAGGAAAGAAGAAGGGCAGAATGTTTACTTTGGATGCAGATATGTCTGGATTGAGTGCAGCAATGTTTGCACATGGGACCGGTGTAGTTGCAGATATTGATATCTGGCATAAACGCATTGGTCATGTTAATGTACAGCGACTTAAATCAATGCAGGCCCAAAATATTGTTGCAGGTTTGCCGAAATTCAAGGTTGCAGAAATGCATAAGGTATGTGAAGCCTGTCAGTTTGGAAAACAGGCAAGGAAACCATTTCCTAGACATGTTCAAGAGAGTGAGAAGCCATTGGAATTAATCCACTCTGATGTGTGGACTACTAAAGCTGCATCTCTTGGAGGCTGTCATTATTTTGTCACTTTTATTGATGACTATAGCAGAAAAGTTTGGGTGTATTTTATGAAAAAGAAAAGTGAAGTTTTTGGGCATTTCAAAACTCTTAAAGCTATGGCTGAAAAAGAAACAGGTCTGCAAATAAAATGCCTAAGGTCAGATGGAGGGGGAGAGTACCTCTCAAATGAGTTTGCAAAGTTCTTGCAGGAGCATGGCATAAAGCAGCAATATTCATGCAGTTATACCCCACAACAAAATGGAATTGCAGAAAGGAAAAACAGGCATATTGGAGAGGTATCTCGTGCCATGCTCAATGAAAAAGACTTGCCAGATTTTTATTGGGCTGAAGCAGTTGCTACAGCAGTCTACATAATGAACAGGACTCCCACTGCAGCAATACATGGAATGACTCCAGAGGAGAGGTATACTGGTAGGAAACCAGATATTTCTCATTTGAAAATTTTTGGTTGCATTGCCTATGTACATGTGCCAGATGAGCTGAGATCCAAGTTGGATCCAAAAGCTGAGAAGTGCATCTTTATTGGTTACTCTCTGCAACAAAAAGGGTATAGATGCTATAACCCTTCTACTCGTAAGTTTACAGTGAGCAGAGATGTTGTTTTTGATGAGATGAGTAGCTGGTATAAACCAGTAAATGTGATTGATGATGAAGATGCACAAAATGGTAATGCTACACAGAATTCACAGCAGCAGTCACAAAATATTAGTGGACCTGGAGCGTCCCCTAGCAGTGGTTCACATTCTTCGCCATGGACAGGCAGATTGAGATCAGGAGAATCTTCTCAAAGCAATGCAGATAGTGGTATGCATGTATCACGAAAAGGAAAAGAGAAGGTTGATCAGCCCATGTTTGATGTGAATGCAGGTCACTCTTATGTGGATGTTGAATCCAGTGGCTCAGAACAGAGCATTGATGATGAGTTGGGTATTCCTTCTATTGTTACACCTGGAGTAAGGAAGACCAGGGATGTTTTGAGAGCACCTAGGAGTGAACCTACTTTGCGCAGGTTTACGAGAGCTAGGTATCCTATGGATAGGCTCAAATATGATGGATTTACAGCCATTCACTATGCATATATGGTCAAAGTGATACAGGAACCAGAACCCACATCTTTTGAGCAAGCCATGGGAAAAGAAAAATGGGAGAAAGCCATGGATGAAGAAATGGATGCCTTGGAAGAAAATGCTACATGGGAGTTAGTACCTTTGCCTAAAGGTAAGAATGCAATTGGTTGTAAGTGGGTTTATAAGGTGAAGCACAATGCAGATGGTTCTGTGAACAGATACAAGGCAAGATTAGTAGTCAAGGGGTATGCACAAACATATGGCATTGACTATGAAGAAACATTCAGTCCGGTTGCAAGGATGGCAACCGTAAGAGCAGTCATTGCTATGGCTGCATCAAAGGGATGGTCTTTACATCAGATGGATGTAAAGAATGCCTTCTTGCATGGTGATTTGCAAGAAGAGGTCTATATGGAGCAGCCACCAGGTTATGTGCATGCTGTTCATCCTGAGTTTGTTTGCAGGTTGAAGAAAGCCTTGTATGGCTTGAAGCAAGCACCTAGAGCATGGTCTGACAAGATAGGACAGTATCTTGTCACTATTGGCTTTCAGATTTCCAAGGCAGATTTCTCACTTTATGTGAGAAAAACAGAGAAAGGTATTATGCTACTTGTCATTTATGTTGATGATTTGATTATGACAGGTGACAGTGATGAAGATATCCTTCATGTGAAAATGCTATTGAAGCAGAAGTTTGAGATGAAGGATTTGGGAGAGCTGCGTTATTTCTTGGGCATTGAGGTGATTAGATCACCAAGTGGGATACAGCTCTTGCAGAGGCAGTATGGATTGGACATGCTGTCCAAATATGGGATGACAGGCTGTAAGCCTATTTCAGTTCCTTTGGAGCAAAATGTGAAGCTGAGCACAGATGCAGGTGAGCTTCTAGAAGACCCTACTATGTACAGACGCATAGTAGGAAGTTTGATTTATATGACTATTACCAGGCCAGATTTGAGCTATGCTGTTGGATTGGTAAGTCAGTTTATGCAGGCTCCAAGGAAACCACATTTGGATGCGGCTAGACGCATACTTAGGTATGTGAAGTCCACATTGCAGTATGGACTATTTTATGAGACTGGGGTTCAGATACAGTTGCATGGATACACTGATGCTGATTGGGCTGGTAGTATTTCTGATAGACGATCTACCAGTGGATATGTATTCTCTTTTGGGAGTGCTGCAGTCACTTGGAGCAGCAAGAAACAGCCTACAGTTGCCTTGTCGAGCACAGAGGCTGAGTACAGGGGTGCAGCAATGGCTGCATGTGAGGTAGCTTGGTTGCATAAGTTACTTTATGATATGCATCAGTCTACAGATGGGCCAGTTGTCATTTATTGTGACAACATGAGTAGTATACACTTGGCAAATAACCCAGTCTATCATGCTAGAACAAAGCACATTGAGGTGCATTATCACTATGTGCGAGAGAGGGTTTTACTAGGTCTTATTGATCTAGTTTATGTCAGCACAGAGGATCAGGTAGCTGACATATTCACGAAGGCATTGGGCGCAGAGAAGCTGCGCAAGTTCAGAGACCTGCTTGGTGTGCAGGAATTGGGATTGAGCTCGAGGGGGAGTGTTGAGATATAGAGCTCCACTCGTGATACGCCAGGGTGACCGTTGAGTACTTATGTCACCGACTTGTTAGTTGCAGACGCGGTTGGTACACCGCCGATGAATAATAGCTACATGATAGCTATCCTTATCTACTCTAGTTCGTGGCTCAGTTAGTATGCCACCTTAGTTAGTTGAGTTTGATTTGAGACCCATATAGAGGGTTCTTCTATTTTCTTTGTACTTGAGTTCTTTTGGCTTACACAACTAAGAAGAGGAAAACTGTTTTCAGCCTCCACCCTTGTGTGTCTTCCCCCATTGTGCAAGCAAGAAAGCTTCAAGCGAGACTCCTTCCTTCTCTCCCACAATCTTGACAACTCTCTCTAGCGTGGGTCACTTATAATTCAGCTAATTGCTATGAATGCCAGGAATAGATACAGTATTGTGTATGATTCATGCAATAGTGGATGCCTTATTGTGCACAAATAGTTAGGGTTTGAAATCAGTCTATATGTCATGCAAAAACAACCCTTTTAATGAATTTCCGCTAATACGCAATGCTTCGTTGTAGGAACCTAGCACCAAGGCCAACCTCATGCTGGTAGATCCATTATTTCTAAATAAACCACATCCTAAATGCTATGCATAAAGAGAAAAATCAAACATTGTATTATTTCAGTGCTTAAACTGTTGTATAACATCATCCACCCCCTCACCGTTTAAATTTTGTTGCGTTGCATAGGTGTAGAGGCTCTTTTATGTCATTTCTTGTATATAAAAGCAATAAATACGCACTTTAACACAAAGGACAAGGGCCAAACTGAGGCTTAACCTCATGCTTCAGCCCCGTCTTACATTCACATACATAGATCTCATTTTTTCATTTTTTTTCAAATGCAAGAAACCCATTTTTTCCCATTTTCCTCTATTTTTTCTATTTATTTTTAATGTAAAATATGTATTTTTTGGTTTTTTTTTAATGACTAATCATTGAAACTGAAACTCAATATTTTCCCTTATTTTATCCCATGTCCACTCATTTTCTCACTCAAAATCAAAGAAACTATCAATTTTCATCAAAAGTTGTGTTTTTTTCAGGTTTTGAAAATTTATAAATACTGTAAATCAATACGGGTTCTACATAACAAATGTGCACACCATTTAGACCATGAACGATAAAAAACATGCAAAATTCTTTCATAAAATAGAGCATACCGCCTTTTTGCGTGTTTCGGATTTTTTGAATATTTAATTGGGATTATGTATTGACCAACTAGCCATGGATTTCAGCATAGATCTTCAGCCTTCAACCTTCTCAGTCTCTTGGAACAATCCAATGCCTCCCGGACAAGCATCCATCTGTCGATTCTCTTCTTGATTCTTGCCACATGAAGTGCCTCTATGCAAGAGAGAGAAAGACTAGTTTTTTATCTCTTTGCTTAGTGTATTAATTCTTGATCCGTTTATGGCGATGGAGGGCAAAGAATAGAGGCATCTCAGGTCCAAGAGGATTTGTTAACCCCAAATCGAGATGGTGGAAAAAGGAAGGAAAAAGCAGAAAAAAATATGGAAAAAGAGCAAAGACACACAGCCGACCTCCAAAGCTAAGTCGGGGCAAAAAGCGCAATTTTAAATGAAAGGTGCCTCAAAAGACTTGGAAAACTCTTGTAAAAGAGCATCAAGCTCCTTCCTGTGCCAATTGTAAAATATTAGATGGGCGTAGGCTAGAGGCATAAGGCTAGAAGAGGGAAATGGAAAAAGGACCTTGCCACAATGGCCGGTCATGTAAAAAAGGGATGGGTGCCCATGGGACTTTAGGGCTTGTATATAAAGTTCAAAAAATGAATGGAAGCTCATTCTTTGGTATGTGGCTAGCAAGAGCTCTCTTCTCCTCATCTTCTTGCTTGTGTGTGCTCTTGAGAGAGGGAGGGTGAGAGTGTGAGGGAGTGAGTGTGTGAGAGTGAGGGATCAAGAGGGTGAAGCTCTTCACCATCTCCTCGTCTCTTCTTCTCTTCTCTTCTCTTTTTCGGTGCGTGCGGCTATGGAGGATGGAGCTTGGAGATGGAGGAGGCTTGAGTGAGAGTGTGAGGGAGTGAGTGTGTGAGTGAGGGATCAAGAGGGTGAAGCTCTTCACCATCTCCTCGTCTCTTCTTCTCTTCTCTTCTCTTTTCTCGCGCGCGCGGCTATGGAGGATGGAGCTTGGAGATGGAGGAAGCTTGAGGATGGTTGAGCTCGCATCTAGGATCATGGAGCTACAGGGGTGTGCGAGAGAGGAGGCAACTAGTATCGGCATCAAGGTAAGCTCACTACACTCATAGGATTGACGATGCATCGGCCAGGTGAGAGATAGCCATTAGAGCTCGCTTGAAATGCTTGAAGCAATAAGTGGTCCGTGGGTCTTGGCAATTGAGCGTGAGCTCCCACTACATTTTGGTTCCGTTGTCGGGACCAACGGATTCAAGCTTGAGCACTTGTGCACCTCATATCGAGCATCGAAGTAAGGGATTCATCCCCGAAATGGAGCTTGAGATAGGTAGGAAGTTGGGTGTTTTTTATCTTCAAAAAAAGTAAGTATTTTGGGATATTTTGTTTGATGATTGGGAGCAATGGAGAAATTAATTCAGTTTTTTGCTTTCGATTCTTGTTGCATTTAGTGTAGGTTAGGATTAGGAAATCGCACCGGAGAAGGGTAGGGTTTATTGTTGCAAAAAAGGGCAAAACATGGCAAAAATTGTGCAAAAAATGGTAAAAAGCTCGCTTGTGATGCCTAAGATTGGCAAGTGAGTAATTGGGGACATCAACACCATACACGAGAAGGGGTATAAGAGCCAAGAGGCCAAGGGAGAGCTCATTTGTGACCATTTCAGAGAGAGAGCCATCGCACGATTTGATCCGATCGCACCATCGATGAGCCTACCGCTCTATTCAGGTATATGAATCCCTTCCCCTATCCCCCTAGATAGGATCTCGAGGTTTATGCTTGCTATGATTGATTAAATTTCAAGAATTGAGCAAAATCCACCTCTCGATGTCGTTGTCGTGCCGCGTTTGGCTCATTCGAGCGGTCGTTCTGGACCGAGTCCCAAAATGGGTCCTCAGCCCTCTTTCGTTCGGCCCACTCGGCCCAAAACCCTAATCGGCCCTCGACCCAGACCTACTCGGCTTGTCTGAGTCGACCATTCGGACCATCGACTAATTTGGCCCTCGGCCCATTCAAGCCATAAGATTCGGCCCTCACCCACGTGTCATATTCAGCCCTCAGCCCAAGTGCCTTGGCCCGTTCGAGTGACCCACTCGGACCCTACAATTTAGCCTAGCTGGGTCGAGTGTAAATGTTTATCAAATTCTCAGAAATTTGACCTGACCCGGCTAGAGCTTAGTAGTGCAAACTATTGAAAGTCCTTCTGACACTCAGAACTTGATTCTGGCACACAGAATAGACGAAATCGTAGGGAGCAGTCGTTTAGTAGCTTGAAGTAGGCAGTGGCAAGACCCAGAGACCTAGACGCAAAGCACTGAGCAGTTAAAACCTAATTGGCCAAAAACAAACGAGGCAATATATTAAAAAGCCCTGAACCTTGTCAAGATGGTCAGAAAATTGACCAACAAGCCTATCAGGCCCGAAACAAAGTGAGAGTGCGTAAGATGCTTCGAGATTGTTTGCTGCACTCACCTTGAATTTCCACACTTGAATGCACTTAAGGAAATTGAAAGCCTAATTGAGCACAAGTGCACAAGAAGCGACACGCACATTGAGTGACCATAAATTGAGGATTGTATTCAATAGCTGAAGGAACTCACTCAGATAAACCACTCAAGGAACCCACCAGTAGGAGAGGACCCAAGACGTAGACAAACCATCAACGCGTGAAGTAGGACCAAGCAGGTGGCGTCAATGACATGGATTTGACAAATCTACTCAACCTGATCGACAGCTTGGTGGAGCATGACAACACGACTATGGCAGAAGGAGGCTCAAACCATATGTCTAATGAGGAACTCGACTTGAACGTCTTCCCAGAGGCTATTCAGCAGGTGGTCAGCAGCTACGATGCACATGCCCGGTATGAGCACCATGGCAGGATGGCAGACGCTATCATCGCAGACCTAGAGGAAGAGAGAAAACTAGCCCACAATGTTTTGCAAAGCATAGTCGAATACAATAAGGACCAGCAAGCTAGGAGCCAATGGCAAAGTACGGAGTTGTGTGAGGTATAGCGAGTGCTTAACTTAGTAGGTAGAAACCGAACAGATCACGAGAGAACCCTAAAAGGAGACTTGATGTTGAGCGAGCTTCTCATGAAGCAATTGCTAGATAACACAATAGCAGAGCAAAGTGCGAGAGCACTAGCGACATCGCTGCTCATAGGATTAGGAGCGAACCAAGGCTCAAAGAGCCAGTCTAAAATCCCTATTGTTGCCAAGCAACTCGACAAATACCAACCCCACGACGATCCATACAGCTTTGTAGAGCAGTTTGAGCAAGTCTGCGAAGCCAACGGCCTCAACGACCTGAATCAATACTCTCAAGCGTTCGGGCTCTGCTTAGGTGACAAGGGAAGGACTTGGTATACAAGCCTAGATGTCACAGAACGAGCCATATTCAGTGGCCTCAAGGATCTCTTCATTAAGAGATTTGTTGAGCTTGGATACTCCGATAATCTGCTAGTACGCTTGATGAACATCAAACAGAAAGAGAAGGAGGACATTTGCGACTACGTAACCCACGTGAGGAGTCTCTTCAAGAGAATTCCTATGGGCAAGCGACCAACTAAAAGAGCAGTTTTGACTGGATTCATCAGTGGAATTTGAGACAAGGAGTTATATAAGGCTTTGGCAAGCAATTTGAGCTTGCAGCAAGACGCGCTAGCTAGAGTGTTTGAGGAAGCCATCAGAGTGGATGATCAACTGAAAGAGCGGAGCTCCAGGAGCTCGAACCTAGAAGAGACCAACTTGCAAAGCTCAGAGAGAGCGTCAGCCTCTAGTGAGCGATCAGTCCCATCATCCCAAGATAAGGGGAAGGCCAGCGAGACGAACCAAGACTTGGCTGATGTAAAGATGGAGTTAGCCAAGTTGCAAGACATGTTGAGACGACCAACGCGCCCACACGTCCAATGCGTGTATTGTGGCAGAAACTACTTGCCAGCCAAGTGTCAAGACCCTAGGTTAAGACATTATGCTAACTACGGTAGGTTCGGTCATGACGTCGCGCATTGTAGATTGCCAAGAAGACTTATGTACTCGCAACCCTACGGCTAGCCTTACCTAGCGAACAGGCCACAGCCATTCTTTGGAAGAGGAGCTCCATTGGCCCTTCCTACGCCTAATGACATTAAGCCAGCTATTCCTAGGATGGACATAAACCCTATTGGCATACCCAGACCACCTGGTTCTCACGTGACCCATCCACCGAGCGATGCTCCAGTCCACTACGTGGAAGAACCAAATGAGGAAGAAACTTATATATGCCCTTATGTCTCGCATGACGATGAGGGCAATGCTATCCTCATGGATTATCTCCTTGTGCCGGTGATGGCATTAGGAAGAGGATGATGTAGAGGCCTAGGAGGGCAGACACAGGATCCAATCACCTATTGGACTTATGATCACCCAGGTCATGTCTCATCACGCTGCCCTATAAGGGAGCAGCAAAATAGAGACAAGGCTGACCAAAGGTGTGCTAAGTGCGGAATCACTCATCTCTTCATCGATTGCCCAAAGCGAAAGCCATCTTCTAGCTCAGCCAACGTACCATCTATCCCATTGGGGCTGTTTGGTGTCGAGAATCTCGATGGGGAGGCTACACCTATCCCATTATGGGTCATGACCCGTGCCCAGACAAAGCATGCCGGCATATCACTGCTAGGACCTAGCAACCTTGACGCAGCTTTGATAGGGAAGAAAAGTCGCATGCGGAAGAAGAAGAGGTCGAAAGCTAAGATTGCACTAAAAATGGAGAGTGCTACAACTCTGCCTGTTGGAAAGAAGGTCTTTGATGCAGAGGCAGAGACTTCAGCCCCTAAGACAGCCAAAAAGGGAACTGCTAAGGTAGGGGAATACCCACATCCGAAGAAACAGTTAGAGGCCATAGAAAAAGTGAAGGAATGGGTGAAGGAGGCTCAAGAGCATCTAAAAGACATTGAGCCCATCATAGAGGACGAGATCGATGATCTCTCTAGCATAAGCATGCCAATCTCACCTCCTCAACCAAAGTGAGGAGAAGCAACTGCACCATAAGCAGTGCCGTTAAGGCCAAGCCCTGATGCTACAGAGCCGCAAATTAGTCACAGCCATTGGCCAGGATAATCCAAGTTAGGAGAAAGACGAGCACCCAATGATCTTCTGACCATGTTGGTGACTACCCCTGTAACACTTATCCTGGGAGATCTGCTTAGGCAACGTCCCACCCTATGGCAAGATCTTAAGCAGTGTGTGTCAAGAATCGTGTGGTGGGGGGACTTGCTCAAGATGTTGCGTCGAACACACATAGAATGCACAAGGAGAAGCTCACTCAAGAGATAATAAGAGAGATGGTTTCTTCTTCTTCTTCCACACACTTTACAATGTACACAAAGTATAGATAAGATATAACATAAAGGAAAGTGGCCTACCAAGGCAAACAATGCATAATCGACTATACTAGTCGACTGGCACTATAACTATACCAGCTGTAAATAGGTGTAACAACCTGAATATAATAAGTAATGAGTCAGTGGCCATGTGAGAGTCATAATGACCACCGACATGCTAAGTGTAGACGTGTGGACCCATCTAACGAGGCGGTCCATCATCAATGTCCGCATGTGTTGAGCTTGTCATCTCAACACTCCCCCTCAAGCTCAACTGCATCTCTGCGACTCCAAGTAAGCTTTGAAACTTTTGAAGCTTCTCTGTATCCAATGCCTTCGTGAAGATGTCAGCTATATGATACTGTGTGCTGACATACACCAAGTCAATCTCACTTGCTAGTACCTCCTCTCTCACAAAGTGGTAGTGTACCTCAATATAATACCATATTGGGGAATACGGGAATTTTCCAAAATTTTGGGACACGTGGTCAAATCTTAAGATTTGTCATAACTTGAACACTATAACTCCAAATCGAGTGCTCTATAGCTCAATAGATTCCATTTTTCAAGTACTTTCCAATG
This sequence comes from Lygodium microphyllum, assembly GCF_053477565.2. Classification (NCBI taxonomy): domain Eukaryota; kingdom Viridiplantae; phylum Streptophyta; class Polypodiopsida; order Schizaeales; family Lygodiaceae; genus Lygodium; species Lygodium microphyllum. The sequence continues at coordinate 17,822,980 of NC_141155.1, read as the reverse complement.
ATAGGTCACATGGTATGGTTTTGAGAAACCTATGGGTATGTTATCTAGGTGCCACCTTTTTAGTATTCAAAAAATGGGAATTGGGAGATTCCCAAACTCACTAATATTGTGTTATATGTTTTGTCCTGGTATGGAACACAGCGTTCCTAGCCAACTGTATACTACTCATGTCGTCAACCAACTTTCCATTCTCTCCTTCTTGTAAATATATTATAATAATGTGCTTTGGGCACCCACCTCTTGTAATCTAGCTCCATTTCTCTATTTTGTCTACCACCACCCTTGGCTTCTTGCATGATGACCAAGGTGGAGACTTGTCCCATCCACTACTCTCCATATTTTCAAAGATGCCATACATCATCTAGGATTATGTTAATCAAGAAGATTAGCTTAATCTAATCCCTCATGGAGGCTATATAAAGAGCCCATGGAGAATGAAGAAGGGGGGAGAGGACAATGACAAGTCCATGAGAGCACTCTAGAATACCCTCATCTCTTTGAGGTGAACTATGAGTGAGTTCTTTTATTATATAGCATAATGGCAAGCTTCCTCTACCTCTTCTTCTATTATCTCCCTCTCCTCTCATCTTCTCATTCCATGTAGCATAATGGCAAGCTTCTTCTACCTCTTCTCCTCTTATCTCCCTCTCCTCTCCTCTCTCTCTCTCTTATATTCCAATATGGTGTCTAGTACATATATTCTCTCTTGTAAATTTGTGTTTTGGTTCTCTTGATTCTCTTTGAGAAAAGGGATGTCCTAGCCCATCCTCCCTTTGGCCAGGCGGTGCCCCTCTTTAGTTCTCTTAGTGAGGATTAGAGGTTGGATGGGTAAGAGGCAACCTGTTCATCATTTCAGCCCTCAGCACTAAGGTACGACCGCTTAAACTTAGGACTATTGGAGGAACCCTTTGCAACTGAAGTTAAAACGATGCCATGCTCCTGGGAGACCTTTGAATTCGCATTCACAAAAGCTTCTCACTCCATTGCTGAATTGCTCAACAGTGAGATCTCCAAGGAGCAAGCTATCAAACAATGCCTCATCACGTCATACGATCAATGAACCACCTCTATTATCTCTAATCAAGAAATCACAGTGTTATCAAAGCTCACTGATACTGACTCCCCGTTCTTGAGGCATTTGTACACTCTTAGGCTGCAATGGGAAGTTGAAGGGTGCCGCATAATGACCAATGTTGAGTAGCGCCACTCTATCAAAATAGCGGAATACGACCCCACATATGTCGCGCCAACCTATATAGAGTGTTAACCACTCTGGTGACTTCCTAATAGATGTTCTCACATACATCATGCAAGTGGGGATTCGACCCTTTGATCTAGACCATGAAGCTCACTTAGAATACAATCCCCTGTTCTATGATTGGCTCCTTCAAGTAACTCCTACACCACCATGTCGAACGCCCTTGCCCTTCTGACCCTAAATCCTAGGAAGGATTCTTCTCAAGATGGAAGGGGAGGGGGTAAGGTGAATCAAATCAGGCCAATCAAATCAAAATTAGTGAATAACATAAACATATATTATGAAAAACAGACGGGGTAGGAAAAAGGGCATGGAAGCTTTGAAGTAAAGGGCAAAAAGTCAAAGTTTGAAAAGGAAAATCTACATTGGTTATTAATGAATTCATTCAAAAAGCATAGAGTTCTTCTTTTTCAGCAAACAATCAGAAAATTACTATGTGGAAAGCACTAATGAAAATTACGGTTTATGACAGGAACATAAAATGTCGCAACAAGACCGTGCCCACTGACTCCCATTCACGAAGTAGGAAAGAGTGCAGTATGGCATATCCCTAGAAAACCGCGCCTACAATAAACTGAAGTTTCAAACCATCCGGAACATCAAAGAAGTAGTGTCGAAGGAGAAAGCAACCAAGAGAGTCGTCGAGCAATGCGACCTCACCAAGTACCTGGAGAAATTTTTGCAAGAGCCTGACCACACGAAGTGTGTGGAGTTTCTCAGGACATACGACCCCGACTAGGAGTGTGGCACCATGATGGTAGGAAGGGGAGAAAATGCTAAATAGGTACAAGTACACTTGAATCCAGCCTTGGTGGAGACGGCATTGGGATTGGAACTGAAGATAGAGAAAAAAACAGAAAAGGGATGTCTACACCATGCTGAAAATGAAAAGAGAGGAGGTGCTAACCAATGACGGTATCAGCATCCATGACATCCTTGATACTGAAGCCAGGCTACAGGCAAAGCTAGTGCATACGCTCTTCTCCAGCCAACGCTACAATGCCTTAATGCATCGAATCAACGTGCCTATGCTGGAGAATGTAGCAACCCACACCTTAGATGAAGTCGATTGGAATGGGTATGTGCGCAAAACCATCGACCAGGTGGCTAAAGCACTGGCTTTGGGAAGTACGCCAGCAAGTAGAGAGTCTCCAGCTTCGAAGGCCAAATAAAGGAAGAAGGCCTCGTCCAAGGCCTCATTTATCAGCTACGGAAGCATTTTGACTGCACTCATCCAGAAGGCAGTAAAAGAGACACAGAATGCAAAAGAAGGAGAAAGAGGACTTGGAAAGGGCCAAAAAAGAATCCCTTAAGGAGGCCAAGGAGAGGGAGAAGAAGAAGAAACATGAAGAAGAAAAGGAAAATGAGGAATTGGAAAAGGCAAAGAAGGCATCAAAACAAGAGGCTGAGGAGAGAAAAAAGAAGGAAAATGAAGAAAAAGAAAAAAAGGAGGAAGAACGCCGAAAAACAGAAGCGGAAAGGCAAAGAAAAGCCGCTGAGGAAGAAGAGAGACTAAGAAGAAAGGAGAAAGAAGATCTGGCTCAGGCTACACGTCGGTCTATCGAACAATAAAGTAGGGCAAATGAATTGGGGAATCTGAGCCCGCAAAGAGAAGAAGGGCCTGGTTCTAGCACACAGGCACCAGAAATCATGCCGCCCACTGTCATTGAGGGCAAGGGAAAAGCCCCAATTCACCCAATTCCTCCCCTCATGGTGCCTCCCACCGAACCAACCACCATCACCCCTAGCATCCCGACCAGTGCTGATGTTTCGAATTTCGTGGCATGGATGCAATACTTCATCAACAAAGAAATGGCCCAAGGACAAAGCACCGAAACTACGGCCACAGGGCAAAAGAGGCCAGCCACTGATGCAGAATCAAGGCAAGACCCTAAATGGCAGAAGGTGGAAGCCTTGACATCACCAATCCACACAATGATGACATCATCAGCTAACTACGACGAGTACGTTGCCGAGGTACTCTCCCAATTGGAGAAAGCTAAGGAGGAACGAAAGATAGCTGTGGTTGAGTTGGCGGCTGAAAAGGAGTCAGTAGTTGCCTTCCAACTCGACAAAACTAGAATGATAGCCATGCAGCAAAGGGAGATCTCGAATCTCAAGCAAGAAGTGAAGGCTAAGGACGATAGGGAAGAGCACTAGAGGTAGCTACTAGACAATGAAACACAGGAACTTGTGAAAATGTGGAGAGAACACAAGCTCCTGATCATGCAGTATGAGGAGCTCATTGCAAAAACCACCAAAGTTGAAGCGCTTATGGCTGAGCTCAATGCCAGGGATGAGGAAAGAAAACAGAATATGGAGCAACAGCACAACGAGATCAAGTTCCTGACCGATCAACTGAACTCCAAAAAAGAAGAACAAGAGAAATTGGTCAGAGAATGGGAAGACCAAGAACAAAGGCTCATGACCCTGGCTCTAAGGCAAGGAGAGAGCCTAGAAGAGATGAACAAGAGAGCAGAGGAGTGGGCCACGCAGAATGAAATAAGGGTGAAGACACTGGCACGACGCCTTGCTCTGGTGGAAAATGAGAAGATCATCACAGAGAACAAGGCAAAAGCCGCCCAGGTGGCCTTCGGTGCCCAACAAAAGGCCTTCCTCAACACAATCATGGACACCACCCACCTAGAGGAGGGAGAATCGTTGGAGGTGGCACAAAAGAAGCTTAACATTGCATGTAGAGCCCTGCATGCAGAACTGTAGATGCCACCCAACCTGTGGAGGTTAGACTGAGCCTGGACGAGCAAAGAAAATACCTACTGTTAGCTGGCCTAACCCCCCAGGAAATAGATGCCATAGGATTTGAAGAGGGAGCACAACAAGGAGACCGGTAGGGGGAGGAAGCAAAACTTGAATTCGACATGGGCAGATTCAGAGAGGATGTGATCCCACAATCCCCCTCGCCGTAGTCTCAAGAGCAACAACAGGAGGACCCATCTGCGGAGAGACAAGCTGCATTTAAAGAGAGACATAGGAAGTTAGTCGAAGAAGCTAGGAAGCAGTTAAGGGCCAAGCCACCGTTTGTACCCCTCCCACCTTGCCTTGATGACATCCCAGCTGGATTTCATGCAGAGCTAGTGGTTTGGGAGAGACAAGAAAAAGAAAAGGATCCATTCACCTTTATCTTTCTCCTGCCCAACATCCTGCAGAGGGTCTTGCCACTTAATGTGATGGAAGAGGTGATCGCGATTGGTGGTCGACTAGGGCAAGAGTGGCTAGAAGAGTCGACTAGGGCAAGAGTGGCTAGGACAAGAGTTTTTGAAGTTCCACATACAGTACAGGGCTATAAAAGCCAACCCTTGTGGAGGAGGCGAGTATGTGACATTAGTATGCTCCCCTGGATGGCGTTTTGTAACACGCTACCCTTCGAGAGGAACAACCCCACATACATGGCATACCCTCGAAGGAGGGTAGGTGTGGATTTTGATGCCACCCTCCATGGGCATTACGACTTTCCTATTATCTATAACTCCAATGCAGTATCCTTCGAACATGCCCTCCTCTTTAACTCAGAAATCCTAGAATCTGACTCTATGACGCGCTTCCTCACAGATTTCTCTTCATGCCCCGATCTAGCTTTTGTAACTACATGTAACTACCTTAGATTACTTAAGCTATTACTTAAGGAGGACCCGACTCCACAAGAGCGTAGCTTGCCTCCCCTCTTCTTCGACCCTAACGCCATTGACACCTGTGCCATGGCTCGTCTAATGATGAGGGCTAGTCTCCTCCCCTCTTTTTGCCTAGCCCTCCTAGAAGACATGAATGACAGCCAGTTTACTAGATACAATCACCCTTTCCTCTCCACCACCTCTCTCCACGTCCGCATGAATCTGAAAGGATACATGCAAAGCTACCAATTTTTGAGCAAATCCATCCGACCCCCTTCCCCTCCTCATTCAAATGAAGAGAATTAGGCCCTGGCTGTCATTCCACTACTGTAACTTCAAAAAAAAAAAGTAAAAGTGAAGAAAAGAACATCATGAAAGGAAAAGCACGAAAAACACTCTCCACTGATGACTGGACAACATAGCCCACTTGCAGAAGCACCTACCACCACATAAAGCATGATCACTGCACCTAGGGGTTGTCAAGTTAGACGTGCTCGATGGCTTCGATCGACTCCACTCCTAACCCCCTAGCCCTTTTGCTCCCCCACTTCACGCTTAGGGCACATCAAGGGCAGGACATACCTAGGGAGGTAACACTCGCCTAGACCTGTCACCCTAAGCCACTTGCACCGTACCTCCCTTGGCACAAATGGGGTCCTCAAGTGTGGGACATCACCCAGGCTTGCCTGCTGTTAGACCCACCTCCCCATTCCACTAGCACGAGCACAATGCACTAACACAATGAGGTAGGCACTCCCCTTAGGAATAGCGCTGCACCTTCTCCTTTCAAGCATCACAAAAAGAAACAAACGACCAACTTGGGAGGCCCCCATCAACCACGCAATATCCATTTGGCTTCTCCAACAAAATACATTTCACAGCTTCCATAAGCACCTGAGTCTCTAAGTGGCCCTCACCTTTACACCACTTGGCCAATTGCCTGCCAACCTACAACAACACAGAAGTGCCATGAGACTGGCACCCGTCTAGGAGGGGGGTAATGTTAACCCCAAGTTGAGATGGCGAAAAAAGGAAGGAAAAAGCAGAAAAAAATGGAAAAAGAGCAAAGACACGCAAGCGACCTCGAAAGCTAAGCCCGGGAAAAAAGCACAATTTTAAATAAAAGGCGCCTCAGAAAACTTGAAAAACTCTTGTAAAAGAGCACCAGGCTCCCTCCTGTGCCAATTGTAAAATATTAGATGGGTGTAGGTTAGAGGCATAAGGCTAGAAGAGGAAAATGAAAAAAGGACCTTGCCACAATGGCCGGTCATGTAAAAAAGGGATGGGTGCCCATGGGACTTTAGGGCTTGTATATAAAGTTCAAAAAATGAATGGAAGCTCATTCTTTGGTGTGTGGCTAACAAGAGCTCTCTTCTTCTTCTCTTCTCCTTATCTTCTTGCTTGTGTGTGCTCTTGAGAGAGGGAGTGTGAGAGTGTGAGGGAGTGAGTGTGTGAGAGTGAGTGTGTGAGAGTGAGGGATCAAGAGGGTGAAGCTCTTCACCATCTCCTCGTCTCTTCTTCTCTTCTCTTCTCTTTTCCAGTGCGCGCAGCTATGGAGGATGGAGCTTGGAGATGGAGGAGGCTTGAGGATGCTTGAGCTCGCATCTAGGATAGTGGAGCTATAAGGGTGTGTGAGAGAGGAGGCAACTCATATCGGCATCAAGGTAAGCTCACTACACTCATAGGATTGACAGCGCATTGGCCAAGTGAGAGATAGCCATTAAAGCTCGCTTGAAACGCTTGAAGCAATAAGGGGTCCGTGGGTCTTGGCGGTTGAGTGTGAGCTCCCACTACAGGATTCCTCATGCCTCTAGCCCAAGAGGATTCCTCATGCATCAGACTGATTAGAAATCACAAAAAAAAAAGGGATTTGGGAGGCGCCGAAAAACTGACGCCCCTCCCTCCCCCCATGGTGTTTCATTTCTCGAGTTTTTTTCCCAAGCTTAAGCTTTTAAACCCAAAGTATCTAGTTCATGACTTTTGCTTTCACACTGGGTTTTTTAGTTTTGAGGGGGTAAATGACATCGGAATGGAGATCTATCTGGACGGGCAGTTCCATGATATTGAAATCTACAAAGTTGGGCCTTGTCACACTCTTCCTGGCTTCCAAATCTAGTATAGCCACTTCACAACCTTGAACCTTGCAAGGATTAAATGGGGGATCAAACGACCTCCGAATGGAGATCTGAGACTGGCGTTGGATTCCTAACGTCATTTTGCATCTAAGTAAACTCTAACTTGGCCATCCGCCACCATTTGATTTTCCATGAAAATAAGCACTAGCGCTTTAGGAACTTGCCGCTTAAAATCACATTGATTGCAGTTGTCACCTTCGATGAAGTTTATTTTTCCCTTGAAATTTGGAAATTTTGGCTATTTTTAAGCACTTGTGAGCATAAAAAATCATGTCATTGGCGACCAAGGGATAGGGCGACTCAGCCCTCGAATCCCACGAATAGATCTACACAAAAAAACCAGCCACAGAAACCATCAAGTTGATACAAAAAAAAAACACATCAAAGCACAACATAGCTCTCACCCTACTCCCTATCAAAACCAAGGCATGATTCCACGAGGAGTAGGTCTAGCATAATCTAACAAAAAGTCTAAAGCTAGTCACTAACCAAATGCTGCAACAGAGCCAAGCTAAAAAGAACTATCAAAGAGGTCATCCTAAGTGGTGGTTCGAACTACCTACCTAAGTAAGGACAACTCAACTAGGAGCTTCTACTAGGTGAGAACTCCTATAGCTTGATCAAGAAATAGTTTCTTTTAGCACATTGCTCTTTTAGCCTCTTATTTTCATACTCAACTAGGAGTTCTACTAGGCGAGAACTCCTATAGCTTGATCAAGAAATAGTTTCTTTTAGCACATTGCTCTTTTAGCCTCTTATTTTCCATACTCGGGCATGTAAAAAGGAGGGAGCTGAGCATAGTGGCCCAAGGAGAATAGGGCATCAATCTCAGGTCCTGTCTCGATACCCAAGAACCTACCAAGCCGTCGCAAGGCGACACTGAATCCTTTTCTAATGCTCACTTTTATTTTCACTCCAACCTTCTTGTATTCTTTGTTGTTCAGCTAGATGCCACCGCTTGGAAGATAAGGCATCAGCCTCGGGTCTTGTCTCGTCCCTAGGCACCTACTAGGCCTTCACAAGGTGATAAACAACAGCTCAAGGATTTTTCTTTCCTTCATTTTCTATTTTTATAGGGGTTAGAACCCCTTTTTACACACCTTCGTATATTCATATATCGTCTTTCAGATATTTAGGGTTTTGTATGTTTCCATCATTATTTTAGTAGGCTTCTCTAACTGCCTCACAACTAACATGAACTCCTAGAATGGCCGCCTAGCAGGTCAATAGAAAAGAGTCACTAGAATTGCCTTCTAAAATAGGCCTTTCAATGATGGGACCTAAAATGGGCTGGCACTGGCTATAGCACTAGCTGGACCTCTGACATCCACAAGACAACCCCATGGCCTCACGGCCAGGAGCGTCTACAAGACACATTGCCCTGCCATTGTACATACATTTTGCGTTTGTATCGTGTTTGTAGTCCAACCCTTAACCTTCTCAAAATCCTCAAAGGGAGACCCTAAAAATTTTGGTGTAATTCACTACGTAGAACAACATAGGAGGCGCCCCTCTGCTGATTGCCATGGTCCCATTACGACCCTCCTACACTTGAAAATTGGCCCCTCGATGCGTCGCTATCACATATAACACATGCAAAACAGACTCCACTCTTGGTACCAATATTATATCGTTCCAGGAATGTACCAGTCCTCACTTACTTGTCCCCTTGGACCCGTGCCTTACTCTCTCCAACGTGGGTCATTTATAATTGAGCCAATTTCTATGCATGCTAGGAATAGATACCATGTGTATGATTCATGCAATAGTGGATGCCTTATTGTGCACAAACAGTTATGGTTTGAAATTAGCCTATGTGTTAGACAAAAACAGCCCTTTTAATGAATTTTCGCTAATACGCAATGCTTCATAGCAGGAACTTAGCACCAAGGCGAACCTCGAGCTGCTAGATCCATTATTTCCAAATAAACCACATCCTAAATGTTATGCATAAAGAGAAAAATCAGACTTTGTATTATTTCAGTGCTTAAACTGTTGTATAACATCATCCTCCCCCTCATCCTTTAAATTTTACTGTGTTGCATAGGTGTAGAGGCTCTTTTATATCATTTTTTGTATGTAAAAGCAATAAATATACACTTTAACACAAAGGAAAAGGGCCAAACTGAGGCTTAACCTCATGTTTCAGCCACGTCAGACATTCACATACATAGATCTCATTTTTTCATTTTTTTTCGAACGCAAGAAACCCATTTTTTTCCATTTTTTTCTATTTTTCCTGTTTATTTTTAATTATATATATATATATTGTTTTTTTTTTCTGATGACTAATCATTGGAACTGAAACTTAGCATTTTTCCTTATTTTACCCCATTTCCATTCATTTTTCCCACTCAAAATCAAAGAACTATCAATTTCCATCAAACTTTTGTGTTTTTTTGGGTTTCAAAAATTTATCATTGATGTAAATCAATACAGGTTCTACATGACAGTGATTGTAGCCCTCAAAGATAATGCAAGAAACATTCAAATAAAATCTCGGCTCATGTGCACACCATTTAGACCATGAACGATAAAAAACAAGCAAAATTCTTTCATAAAATAGAGCATACTGCCTTTTTGCGTGTTTTGGGTTTTTTGAATATTTAATTGGGACTATGTATCAAACAGCCAACCATGGATTTTAGCATAGATCTTCAGTCTTCAGCCGCCTCAGCCTCTTGGAACAATCCAGCGCCTCCCGGACAAGCATCCATCTCCCGATTCTCTTCTTGATTCTTGCCACATGAAGTGCCTCTATGCAGGATAGAGAAAGAGGAGAGAGAAATACTGAAATTGCATCTCCACAACTGGGCAGCTATTCAAGGATCTAAGATAAGGGATGAGGAGCAAAGATAGAGTGCAGAAAAGGCATCCAATCAGTTGGGGGGGTTGCTTTTAGGCTCTCCAACCTCTCTCTCTATCAATCATGGCCATGGCGCCTTCTTTTTGCTCACGGCATGGAAAAACACTGCCCCCACCCCCATGAATTGATTTTGTCAGGGACCCCCCAAAGGGAGCCCCCAAAAGGCATGAACTTTGGGCTCTCTAAAGTCTATTTCCACCCACCCTTTTGGGTCTTGGCCTCCCAGGCACTCCCTCTTCCTCGTCTGGTATCCGATTCATGGTCCAAAAAATCATGGGCATCCATCTTGAAGTCCTCCACTATCGGGCATCTCCTAGGGTCTCATCTGATATGCCAAAAATTTATGAAAATTCACAAACTTTTGTTTAGTGGGTCTTTTAAGCACTTTCGGGCATTACCACTTAAAATCGTACTAATTGCAACTGTCGCCTTCGACGAAGTCTATTTTTTCCTTGAAGTTCAAAAAAATTGGCTATTTTTAAGCACTTCTCGGCATAAAAAATCATATGTCATTCAATGCTTGACAATGCCTTTCAAGGAGGCAATGATTACTTAGACCTCCCCCAGACATACAGAGCCAAAACCCGGGCCTTCATGCCTCAAGTACCGGTCCCCAACAAACAAAAGAAAGTAACCCTTACACACACATATATCATTAATTGCTTAAAGGAAAATACTTTGAAAGGGGACGAAACACCTGGAATGGCCACAAGAAGCTCCTTCACAGCAAAGGCTTTCTCTAGCGACTTTGTCAACCTGTATGATGCAATCACTACAACAAAAAACCATTAACTATACCTGCGCCAAACAGACATGGGCCCCTCTTGGTCTAAAGAAATAGCACATTTCACTACAAACTAGCTGGTCCTCTTGGACTAAAGAAATAAAAAATGACATGACAAAACTAACTGGCCCTCCTGGCAAGGAAATGGATCATTAAAACCTTAAAACAACTGGCCCTCTTGGCCTAAGAAAATAAAGCAAACCAGCTCATATAGATCCCTCCTTGGAAGAAGTTGGATATACGAAAATATGCTCCATTCCAAGGGGAAAAATAGGGCTCTCATCCCTAAACTAAATGCATCAAGTTGTGACCCATACCTCTCCTGCATATATAGCAAGAAGCGTATGCATAACATGTCATCTGATCAACCTATGGGTCCAGGATAATAGTGGTAGATGGTACCCATATCAACCATCGCCTGCGACATAACGCATGGTTTGATAACACTCCCCACAAGCGACCAGGTCCTGTCTCGTTATCAAGAGCGACATTTGGACTAGGACCATAATTGAAGAAGAGGTCCTCTTCATAAGCAAAATTAGCTAAGGAATCTACAAATTGATTCCAATAATATGGAATGAGTTGAAGAGATATGCTCTCAAATTCATCAAGAATGGTTATAGCAGTGCGATGATACATATGAAGGATGGGATTCTAGACTGTATATGTCCCATTGAGTTAATTTAAGATTAGCTGGGAATCCCCCTTTACTAACAACCACTGAATATCACATTTCTTGGCAATATAAAGTCCCATAATCAAGGCTTTATACTCTGCCATGTTGTTAGTGAATCCTACCCCGAGATAAATAGCTAATTTCATTGCAACCCTACATCAAGGATCTCGGATAACTACTCCAACACTCCCTTTTTTATTAAGCCCCCGGGACACTCCATCAAAGTATAATGTGTACGCCCATAATGGGTTTACACAGGCAGCCATCAAGAACTCCCCTATTCGTAATTATGATAGTCAAAATTCAACATATTTAGAGGATGAAGTAATGGCTCCATCCCACATTTTTCATTAAACTCAACACAGATGCTTGTCAAAATCTGCAAACAGTGATGGCAGAAAACTTTGATCTCCCACACAAAGGCATCGTCTTCTTGCTCAATCACGTTGTATCCCTTGCTCCACCAGATAAGCTTCCCCTGATGATATATTTTCTTGAGATATGGGTGCTCCAAATAAGGGATTAGCCACCCCATCAACTAGTTTAAGCTCTTCGCAGGTCTCAAATCAACCCTAATATAGACCTGCAATGCATTTAGCACATTAGCATATTTAGAAATAATAATGTTTAATCTTATTAAGATTAACCTTATTCTTAAATTCCATTCCCTGTAGATCAGCTAATAAAGTCGTGGACTTATTTTTACCTAACTGAACTATCTTGTAAGGGCCATCCTATCTAGGTTCCAACTTTCCTGGAAATAGCTCCATACGCACATCGTAGTATATAACTAACTGCCCTTTCTTAAAGGTATATTTCTTTTCTTTTAGATCATGCAACTGCTTCATCTGACATTTAGCCACCTCCTGGTGCAACAAACTCTGCAATTTAAGTTCATCCAAGTGGGCTATAGTCGTAAACTGCTCAAATAGGGCATCTTCATCACCCAAAGAATGATTGATTGCAAATCTTATGGTTAACAACTCAATTTCTAAGGGCAAGACACACTCCTCCCCATAAACTAATTTTAATGGGGTATGGCCAGTGGCTCGCTTAAACGTCGTGTTATACGCCCAAACTACCACATATACTTTTGTATCCCAGTCCCACTTATTTTCGGAGACTATCTTGGATAGGATACCCACCATCTGCATATTGGTACTTTCAACTTGTCCATTGGCTTGCGGATTATAGGGGGTCATCTTATTATGATTAATTTTCCATGCTTCAGTTAGGATTTTAATTACCTTGTTCAAAAAATGGATTCCACGGTTCGATACTATTTCCTTTGGTGGACCAAAATGGCATATGATCTACTCAAGTAGGAAACTGGCAGTCTCTTTTGCATTGTCCTACCTCAGCGCCCATGCTTCTTACCACTTTGTAAAGTAATCAATTGCTACTATAATGTATCTTTTCTGAGTAGTAAACAATGGAATAATAGGTTCCACAAAATCCATGGCCCACTTCTCAAATGAAAGGGTAGCCATAATTAGCATAAGTGGACGCTTCCTATTCTCTCTACTGTCATATATTTGACATATATCACATCTCTTGACATAGTCAAATGAATGCCTCCCAAATTCAGGATAATCAACGTAAGTAGACGCTTCCAATTCTCTCTACTGTCATGTCTTTGACATATATCACATCTCTTGACATAGTCAAATGAATGCCTCCCAAATTTGACCACTTCTCCTCCCAAATTTGGGATAAGCAGCAACTAATACTACACATGGTTACTACTGAAAATATATAGAACATTTCGCCCCTTTTAGGTGCTTTGGCAAGCTCCTACTTCACATTGTCAAAAGATACTTTGCAAGCATCATTCCATGCAAATTGACAGTTTAAGGACAATAGGTTTGTCAATGGCAACGTTCTTTCTGCCAAGGCACTGATAAACCTCCGATAATACCCTATCGATGATGACAGAAAGCTATGTAAATCCTTTGGAGTACGCGGCGGACTCATGGAGACTATGACCTTGATCTTTTCAAGGTCAGTTGCAATCCCTACCGAGCTGACCACATGGCCTAACAGTAGCCCATAAGACACTCCAAAGACGCACTTCTGCGGGTTAAGAGCTATGCAAAATTGTCTGCAATGCTTGAAACACTTCCGCAAAATAATTAATTGCCTTTCTCTTACGGTGACTGCCCCCAGGTCATCAATGAATACTTTCAACTCCTCTGGGGAGATGTCACCAAAGGTCTTGTCGACTGTTCTTTGCCACGAACTAGGTGCATTACATAACCCAAATGCTATCACATGGTATGCAAAGGTACCGAAGACAATGATAAATGTCATTTTCAGCTTGTCTTGCTCAACAATTGCCATTTGGTTATACCCACAAAGCAATCCTTGAACGAATATATTTCCCTACTTGCCAATTGATCCAAAATTTGGTCAATAAACAGCAACGGGTAGTAATCTTTAACAGTTTGTTTATTTAGCTCTCTAAAGTCTACACAAAGATGGATTTGATTATTCTTCTTCTTTCTAATCACAACTGGCGAACACCATTCAGTATGCTCAACTGGGAAGATCAAACCCACCTTCCGCAACTTTTTAAGCTCTTCAAACAGCCCGTCCCTTAGTTCAAAAGGCATACACCTTACTTTATGATGTACTGGGAGGGTGCCTTCCTTTATAAGAAGGGTATGCACAGCCAGAATGGGAGGATTACCCCTAAGTTCAAGCAAAGATGTCGTGAAACTCTTGAATCAGGGACACATAGTCCTCTCTCTCTTCTGAACAACTGAGCATTAAGTGTGCCAAGGTCCAACTCAATAACATCTGCATCTCTTATTTGATCTTGAGGCTCTATTAGCTCATTCAAGGTTATCTGATAAATATCCTCTGTAGTGGACCCTTTTTTAGATCCATCGCTTGATGACGTTTCACTACCAGATGGATCATCTACTATTTCTAGTTCAGTGGAGGATAATGGAGCTCTCTCACTTTGAGAAGACTCAGGGTAAGCATCCACTATTACACGATGGGCACCTCGACCTAGAATCACTCAACTAATGGGTATATCCGTAGAATCCATGGCCTGCCTAGCAAAACTAGATAGCTAGGACGTCCTACAAACCTTATCACCCTAAAGTCCAGATAGCCTTCCATGCTCAAAACTATAACGTGGACTTTAGTGATGCAACCTTCTGGTTGTCTTAGACTATCATTAGTCATCCTAAGAAGTGTGGAGCCATCTTTTTGGATCTCTAGACCTAACCTCTCCATCAAACCTGAACTCATGATATTGATGGAGGATCCAGTGTCCACGATAGCATGCTCCACTAATATTCCATCCACATACACTGGAACCCTAGGGCAATGCTTTTCAGCATAATCAAACCAATCTTCTCCCACTCTAGCACGATAGCATGCTCCACTCATATTCCATCCACATACATTGGAACCCTAGGGCAATGCTTTTTAGCATAATCAAACCAATCTTCTCCCACTCTAGCTATGCCCAAAGGTTCTACAATATACCCTATATGTAAGATTTTCTTGAATTCCTTGCGTACTCTTGGAGAAATTTTAATCAATTGTAGGAGATTTATGTCAGGTTAACTTCGCAAAGAGAACTTGCTAGGCCAAAGTCGTGGTAGTTAGCCAAAGTTCTCTTCTTGCGCCAAACAATTCTCTCCTTTGGTCTTTCAATCAGCTTTGGTGCCTCTTTTTTAGCCTTTACCTTTTTTTTTTGGCAATCCTTTATCCTTCTCGGGATCAACTTTACTACCAACATGTCTTAAAGGTCCACCTTCTATATTAGGATTCAGGACTCGCTTTTCCCTAGCATCTTGCTTAGGGCTTCCCTCGACAGGTTTTACAATTCCTTTGTCACCCTCTTTGATCTTTTGACCTCTTGTTACGGCTCGTAGATTAGAAGTTTCAGCATCATTGACACATATGGCTTCAATAAGGCTGACTCCACTGCCATGAAGTGACTCCTCTACAATAGCCTTTCCTCGTTGCAGTATTTGTCTTGGTCCCTCATCTTGCTGGAGATTATTCCCTTGTGGGCAATAGTTAACTAGACCTGGTTGTTTACTCCCTTGTTGGAGAGAATTGATCTAACTCCAACAGGTAGCAGCTAAGTAGCCATACTTTTCGCAAATATCGCATTTGAAATTCGGGAAATTCCTAGGGAAATGTTGGCCACCACACCACTTACAGCTGAATCTTGAGGGGGCACCCTCCTGAGGGCGTCGACACCCTATCAAATTTTGATTCTTCTTAAGAAAATTGGCATCCACATCTATTTGTTTGTATTGTTTAGAAATCATATCGATATAGTGCTTGATCATGTCCTTAACTTCGCCAAGGACATTAGAGGCACTCGACTCATAGCCGGATCATCTATCTGTCGTCCCATCGACCTAACTACTTGATTAGGAATTGGCAGCCACTGACCTACTGGGACAACATTAGAATTCATTGTTTGGCTTCCACCACTATTTAGTGAGGCTGCCTGACTAGCCATAGGCATAGTCATGCTAGGAGGAGCGGGTAACATAGGAAAATTTGGCATGATACTCCCTCTTCCATTCTCATTTGATGTGGGATCACCTTGACTCCCATTGGTCAAGGCCAAATTATTACCATTCCAATTTATCCTTGCTACATAAGCCACTTGCAAGCACAACTCTACTCCTTCTGCTTGGGTAATAGTAGTGTCAATGTCGACCAAAGTGACACTACTAAGTTGCACTTAGATATTGAAATCCAATCAATTAGAAAATATTGCAATTGTGCAGCCAGTGGAATGGGAATATAAGTATTAAGTTTGCAAAGAATTTGCTTTAGTTTCTTGGCATAGGCCTGGACATTCTGATTTGGCTCTTCGCATGTTACATTCAAGACATGCAACCAATATTGTCCACCCTTTCAGGAGCAAACTCTCTATTGAAAGCCGTAAAGAATTGGGCACTACTAGTTATGGTTCCGACTTCTAGACCGTGATACCACACTGTCGCTCTTCCTTTTAACGTCATGTTGAAGAACATCATTAGGTGTCATTCGTCTTGGATCTGATAGTTGAACATGAGCATTTAAAACTCCTTAATATGGAGTTCTCCATCTTCTTCTACTAACCCATGGAAAATAGGCAAAGGTTCTTCTAATGCTAGTAAATCTAGTGTCCTTGCAGGAATTGCGATGGGTTGTGCCATGGCTACAACTGGATTGACACCAGGAGGTTGTGTAGGTGAAACTACACCCCCACTTGAAGTGGGTTGACTGATTGGAAGAAGGGAAGTACTAAGACTTCCACTTTCACTCAAAGGGCTGCTTGTGGCACTTAGATTACTAGAACCACTACCGTTTATGCGTAACGGGCTGCTCCTTTGAGGACAATAGCATCTTACAATCTCCAACTATCGTCTAGCCCTCTCAATACGTTCTCCTTTTTGTATTTCGGCTTGAGGTCCTTGTAAGAGGACATAAACCCACTATTTGGTCCCTAGAAACCCTAGATTCGGAACCACCACTTGTTGGCAACTCCAGGCAGATGCACCACTTATGGGACCTAAAATGGGCCAGCATTGGCTATAGCACTAGCCGAACCTCTAACATGCACAAGACCACACCTTGCGGCCAGGAGCATTTACAGGACACATTGCCCTACTATCGTACGTACATTTTGCGTTTGTATCGTGTTTGCAATCCAACCCTTAACCTTCTCAAACTCCTTAGAGGGAGACCCTGCACATTTTGGTGTAATTCACCACGTAGAACAACATAGGAGGCACCCCTTGGCTGATTGCCGCAACCCCACTGCAACCCTCCTACACCTTGGGGATTGGCCCCTCGATGCATCACTAACACATATAACACATAGGAAACAATAGACTCTGCTCTTGGTACCAACAGTATATCATTTCACGAATGTACCAATCCTCACTTACTTGTCCCCTTGGACCCACCGTCTAGACCTACAACTTGGGTGCCTTACTCTCTCCAATGTGGGTCATTTATAATTCAACCAATTGCTATGCATGCTAGGAATAGATACCATGTGTATGATTCATGCAATAGTGGATGCCTTATTGTGCACAAATAGTTATGGTTTGAAATTAGCCTATGTGTCGTGCAAAAACAGCCCTTTTAATGAATTTTTGCTAATACGCAATGCTTCGTTGCAGGAACCTAGCACTAAGGCGAACCTCGTGCTGCTAGATCCATTATTTCCAAATAAACCGCATCCTAAATGTTATACATAAAGAGAAAAATCAGACTTTGTATTATTTCAGTGCTAAAACTGTTGTATAACATCATCCTTCTTCTCACCGTTTAAATTTTGTTGCGTTGCATAGGTGTAGAGGCTCTTTTGTATCATTTTTTGTATGTAAAAGCAATAAATATACACTTTAACACAAAATACAAGGGCCAAACTGATGCTTAACCTCATTTTCCGCCCCATCAGACATTCACATACATAGATCTCATTTTTTCATTTTTTTCGAACGCAAGAAACCCATTTTTCTCTATTTTTTCTATTTATTTTTAATAAAAAATTATGTATTTTCTATTTTTTGGATGACTAATCATTGGAACTAAAACTCAGCATTTTCCTTATTTTACCCCATGTCTAATCATTTCCTCCACTCAAAATCAAAGAAACTATCAATTTGCATCAAACTTTGTATTTTTTGGCTTTTGAAAATTTATAATTGCTGTAAATCAATATAGACTCTGCATAACAGTGATTGGAGCCCTCAAACATAATGCAAGGAACATTCAAATAAAATTTGAGCTCATGTGCACACCATTTAGACCATGAACGATAAAAAACAAGCAAAATTCTTTCATAAAATAGAGCATACCGCCTTTTTGCGTGTTTCGGGTTTTATGAATATTTAATTGGGACTCCAACCAGCCATGGATTTCAACATAGATCTTTAACCTTCAGTCTCCTCAGCCTCTTGGAACAATCCGGTGCCTCCCAGACAAGCATCCATCTCCCGATTCTCTTCTTGATTCTTGCCACATGAAGTGCCTCTATGTAGGAGAGAGAAGGAGGAGAGAGAAAGACTAGTTTTTTATCTCTTTGCTCAATGCATCAATTCTTGATCCTTTTATGGTGATGGAGGGTGAAGAATAGAGGCATCTCAAGCCCAAGAGAATTCCTCATGCCTCAGACTGATCAGAAATCACAAAAAAATAGGGATTGGGGAGGCACCGAAAAATTGACCCTCCCCCCCCCCCCCCATGGCATTTCATTTCTTGAGTTTTCTTCCCAAGCTTAAGCTTTTAAACCCAAAGTATATAGTTCATGACTTTTGCTTTCACACTTTTGGCAAGTGGGTTTTTCAGTTTTGAGGGGGTAAACGACATCAGAATCGAGATCCATCTGGACGGGTGGTTCCATGAATTTGAAATCTACAAAGCTAGGCACCGTCCCACTCTTCCCGGCTTCCAGATCTAGTAGTTGCTTCACAACCCTGAACCTTGCAGGGATTAAATGGGGGATCATATGACCTCG
Source organism: Lygodium microphyllum (assembly GCF_053477565.2). Classification (NCBI taxonomy): domain Eukaryota; kingdom Viridiplantae; phylum Streptophyta; class Polypodiopsida; order Schizaeales; family Lygodiaceae; genus Lygodium; species Lygodium microphyllum. Next base: position 17,804,137 of record NC_141155.1, on the reverse strand, counting down.
GAATGGAGATCTGAGACTTGCGTTGGATTATTGACATCGTTTTGCATCTAGGAAAACTCCAGCTCGGCCATCCGCCACCGTTTGATTTTCTATGAAATAAGCACTAGCGCTTTAGGGACTTGCTACTTAAAATCGTACTGATTGATGCTACCGCCTTTGACAAAGTCTATTTTTCCCCTGAAATTTGGAATTTTTGGTTATTTTTAAGCACTTCTCGGCATAAAAAATTATATGTCATCCATCTAGGCAGTCAAATAGTATCTCGATTGGAAAGTAAACTGCAAGTGGGCAGCTGATTTAGTCAACTCTTGGGTTGTCAAGGTAAATTCTAGTATTGGTCAGCTCTATGGTCACACTTGCAGGTTTGGGATCCACCGGCTAGGGTCAACTGGCAATTGACTCACACCCTTTTGTATGTTTGGGGGATTTGGATGGTCCCTAAAAATGTGTTCTGGTTCAGGTTGTCTCAGATTTCCTTCTTCTCTTTTTGATTGACATTCATTAACCTAACAATGTGGTTCATGATGTTTAGTGGGATTGGTGTGGCTTCATCATTAGGTGTTTTGCCACTAAAGAGTCAAGTGGTACTAATGACACTATTGCCACACAATTAGAGGGTTTCTGTCTAGGGCAATCAGCTTACAAATATGTAATTCCACACTCTAAATAGCTCAAGTCGGCCTTGTCCTTGTTTTCTTGCTCCTTTTCACGTCAACAAGATGAAATGTGCCCTAGATGTCCACAAGTCTGGCATGCTAATGGCTCTCTTGACCCCCTCCTAGATCTCTACCTCTTCCCTTCCCTAAAGCCATAACCGTGGCATTTGTCTAAAGTTTATCAATATAGGATTACCGTCCTCATTATAGGAGATGTATGGTTTCACATACATTTCATCGTCGAATGGCTCCTCTACAAAGTGCATCGGAGCATTTCTCGATGGATGGATCACTATGGGTCTAAGTAGCCTAGGGATTCTTGTGGGGTTGATGTCAATCCTAGGGGTAGATGGCTTCAAGTCATTAGGCACTAGTAGAGCTAATGGAGATCCTCTTACAAAGTTGGGATGTCTATTCCCTAGATAGTAGGGCTAAGAATAGGGTTGTGGGTATGGGAGTCTTCTTATAATTGACAGTGCATCGCATCATGTCCAAATCTACCGCACTTAGCACAAGGCTGTGATCTACGATCAGGACATTCAACTAGAAGATGGTTCCCACCACAATGCACACAACACTACACATGCGATCATACTAGCCTTCTCAACATCTCTTGTAGCTTGGAAAACTCTAACTTCAAGTCTCCTATCTCTTGGTTCTGGTTGTTTTTTTTCCCCTTATCTTGCATGCTATGGCTTGATCAATCACTAAGGGCTGTGATTCTCTCAGTTTTTCTAGAGGTGGTGTTCTCTTGCGATGTGATTCTCTTAAGCTTCTTCCTCTCAGCAAGTCCTCCATGGATATTGCCTCTTCAAAGACCCTGGCTAACATGCCCCTTTCATGTTTGAGTTACTAGCTAAGGCCTTATAGAGTTCTTCATTTTGGATTCTATTGATAAAACATGATGGAGATTGCTCTCTCATTGGGTCACTCCATCATTGGAGTCCTCTTATAGAGACTTCTCATGTGAGTGACATAGTCTCAAATTTCCTCCTTGTCTTTTTGATTGACATTCATCAGCATGACAACAAGGTTGTTTAAGTATTCGGCTCTGGAAAATCTCAGAATGAAAATATTCTTTAGGCTATTGAAGTTGTGCTTAGCATTTTCTTGGCTAGCAAAACCAAGTTTGTCCCTTGTCTCTTAGATAGAGTCTAAAAGCTTGTGTTTATTGAGTGAGGTCTACGAGGTTGTTTGCCTCACATACCTACTCAAAATACTCAATGAAGCTATAATGATTGTTACATGATTGATACTTTTCAAGTTGCTCTACAACTATAGGTAGCTTGGTCTGGCTTCTAGCAATTGGGGGGATTCCCAGTCTAGCTAGCAATGAAGTTGCTAGGGTTTCTCTACTTTTCTCTCCAAGGCAGTGTTATGTAACACTCGCTTTGTGAGAAGCTCATTCAATGTAAGATCTACTTATACCACTCTCTCCCTATCTATCGGCATTTCCTCCTACTCTGTTTTTACTTGCGATGGCTAAGACTCATTGGACCTCCTTGAGCTTTATCTCCTAGTATAGCCTCTGAGCATGTTGCTCCTGGTTGTAGCTAGCTATGCATTGTAGAGAAACTCTTCCTATCCTCCTCTTATCCTCAAGATTAGCTACAATTTTATCTATAGATCTTCTATGGTGTGCTATTTTTGTTTGACAGTCATATCACGATATGAGTTGCTATATGTCGATTGGAAAATCTACTAGGTCAAGGTCTTGGTTGTCTAAGTTTATGCTAACACCTGCCATGTTGGTGGTCTCTTGAACTATTAAGAAGTCAATGAGGGTGATTAGGTCAACTAAGGACATGTCTCTAATTGTATTTTAGGTTATCAAGTGGTTTGAGGTTTTTCACTTCTCAATGTTGGGTTTTTTGGTTTGTTTTCATGGTCCTAGGGGTTTTACAAGTCCTACTGTTGGGTTCGTTTCTTAGCATAAATTCCCTTTAATGTGTTCTTTGTTAATTAAATCACTTTGGAAGTTTACGCTTACCCACACACTTGGATGGTGCAATGCAAGGAGAGCCATGCACAATTAGGCTTTTCACATTTGCACCTAAGTGCCTACAATTAAATGTGCAACCTTTAATGAAATCATTCACATATACACACCTTGCCAATCAATTTTGTAAAATTCCAACACTTTTAGGCGAGTTGCGATCACACCTTGTAATCAATTTTGATCCTCTATAAGGTCTCAATGGGTGGTTTGTCATCTAGGCACTCAAATAGTATCTCTATTGGGAAGTAAACCGTAAGTGACCGACTAATTTGATCAATTATTGGGCTTGTCAAGGTAAATTCTAGTGTTGGTCAGCTCTATGGTCATCACACTTGCAAGTTTGGGATTCACTAGTGAGGGTCAATCCCTAATTAGCCCCCTTTCATATGTTTAGGGAATATGGATGGTCCCTAAAAATGTGTTCTAGTTCACGTTGTCTTAGGTTTCCTCCTTGTCTTTTTCATTGACATTCATTAACCTAACAATGTGGTTCATGATGTTTAGTGGGATTGGTGTGGCTTCATCATTAGGTGTTTTGCCACTAAAGGGTCAAGTGGTACTGATGGCACAATTTCCACACTACTTGAGTGTTTTTGTCTAGGGCAATCAACATACAAATACGTAACTCCACACTCTAAACATCTCTAGTCAGCATTGTCCTTATTTTCTTACTCCTTTTCAGGACAACGAGATGGATCAACATGCTAGTGGCTCTTGGTTCGCACGCCCTCCTAGACCTCTACATCTTCCCTTGCCTAAAGCGATAACCAGCACTAGTCTAAAGTCCATCAATATAGGATTACCATCCTCATCATGGGAGACATAGGGTTTCACATACATTTCATCCTTGAGTGGCTCCTCTACAAAGTGTATCGAAGCATTGCTCAGTGGATGGGTCACTACGGGTCTAAGCAGCCTAGGGATTCCTGTGAGGTTGATGTCAATCCTAGGGGTAGATGGCTTCAAGTCATTAGGCACTAATAGAGCTAATGGATATCCTCTTACAAAGTTGGGATGCCTATTCCCTAGATAGTAGGGCGGTTGAGAATAGGGTTGTGGATATGGGAGTCTTCTTATAATTGACAGTGCATCACATCAAGTCCAAATCTACCACACTTAGCACAAGGCTATGATTTAGGATCGGGCATTCAGGTAAAAGACGATTCCCACCACAATGCACACACTACACACAGGGTCATACTAGCCTTCTCAACATCTCTTGTAGCTTGGAAAACTCTAACTTCAAGTCAACTATCTCTTGGTTTTGGTCCATGTATTTTCCCTTATCTTGCATGCTATGGCTTGATCACTCATTAAGGGTTGTGATTCTCTGAGTTTTCCTAGGGGGCATGTTCTCTTGCGATGTGATTCTTGAGCTTCTCACTCTCAGCAAGTCATCCATACGTATTGCCTCTTCAACTATAGGCATCTTGGTCTAGCTTCTAGCATTTGGGGGGATTCCTAGTCTAGCTAGCAATGCAGTTGCTAGGGTTGCTCTACTTTGTTCTCCAAGGCAGTGTTATGTAACACTCGCCTTTTTTATGAGAAGCTCACTCAATGTAAGATCCACTTATAACACTCTCTCCCTATTGGCATTTCCTCCTACTCTATTTTTTCTTGCGATGGCTAGGACTTGTTGGACCTTTTTGAGCTCTATCTCCTAGTATAGCCTTTGATCACATTGCTCCTAGTTGTAGCTAGCTATGCATTGTAGAGCAACTCTTCCTAGCCTCCTCTTCTCCTCAAGATTAGCTACAATTTTATCTATAGGTCTCCTATGGTGGTTTGCTATTTTTGTTTGACAATTGTATTAGGATATGAGTTGATGTATGTCGATTGGAAAATCTCTTAGGTAAAGGTCTTGGTTGTCCAAGTTCGTGCTATCACTTGCCATGTTGGTGGTCTCTTGAGCTATTAAGGTTTCAATGAGGGTGATTAGGTCATCTAAGGACACGTCTCTAATTGTACTTTGTTCTTTTCTTCAGTAGGTTATCAAGTGGTTTGAGGCTGTTCACTTCTCAATGTTGGGTTTTTTGGATTTTTTTCATGGTCCTTGGGGTTTTATAAGTCCTACTGGTGGGTTCATTTCTTAGAATAATTTCCCTTTAATGTGTTCTTTGTTAATTAAATCACTTTGCAAGTTTATGCTTACCCGCACACTTTGATGGTGCAATGCAAGGTGAGCCATGCACAATTAGGCTTTTTGCATTTCTCATGCACCTAAGTGTCTCAATGCAATGTTCAACCTTCAATGAAATCATTCACATATACAAACCTTAACTGAAAGGTGAGAAGGATCGAAGCTTGCTTGGAAGAGCTATGGTGGGAGATCAAGAGAGAGAAAGAGAGATAGAGAGAGAAAGAAAGAAAGAAAGAAAGTTATATTAACGTCTTCTGAAGACCAAAACTGGCCTATGAGACAAACTGTGATACAACTGATGAGGTCCAACTATCCAAAATAAAAGTGCTGAATGAAAAGCTAAAAACTGGAAACTGAAAATACAGTGTTGTGAGTGTGATAAGTGTCGTGTATGTGTATGTGCGTATGTAGCTCTGGTACTCCAGATAATGGCTACAAAGGGGGAACAAATGTCGGCCATGATAGGGAAACAACTGTCGGCTGTGATAAAGTGGTGCGATGTGTATAAGTAACAGATGCAGGGAGATATACTATCCTGGGATGTAGTAGCAGTCGTCAAAGTCGTTAATAGTAGGTGATCCCTCTTGGATGCAGGATGTGGTACATCGGTGGTGGAGAAAGAGCAAACTGGATATCTGAGATCCAATGTGTCGAGTGTCATCGGATCTCAGTTTGCTGTCGATGTAGATCAAGAATCCTCCGGATCTACTGTCGGTGTGGCTGTGGGGTCCGAAACCCACGGATCGTCATGTGGCGTCGGGTACACTGGTCCTCAGCCAGCTGTAATGTGAGCCCGGAGATCTGGCTAGAGGCTCATATAGTAGCTCTCACTCTATTTGTCTGAAAGAACTATGTAATAGTCGTCTGGGTGGGCCCCTCTCTGATTGGGACCCGCTGTGTGCTCTGCTCTCTGATGTGCCATGCCTCTCCCAGAAAACGGCCAAATGATCTTTGATCCATATTAGTCATACATCCCTGAAGTGAGCTTCTCAATGTGTATCTAGATCTCAACTCTGAGTATGTCGGGCATCTGAGAACAAAATGCTCCTCACTCTCCACCTCTGATCTGCAAAGGGGGCATATCCTCTCCTCCAGTGGGATGCCACTGGCTCTGCCACTCTCAATCATAAGCTGATGTGATGATACCCTGAGCTATCCAATAAGAACTCTCAATTGATGTGGCATATAGATCTGCATATATCTCGGAATCTCTATGAATCCCTGCTCTGATATGCTCAAGAATTGTGTATAATAATGTGCCATCTTCGAAATGACAATTGGACCTTCCACCTGCACATCCAAATCAGCCATTAACTTTTGTAGCCATACTACCTCACATGCTGCAACAGCAACACCTCTATACTCAGCCTCTGTACTCAACAAAGCAACTATAGATTGCTTTTTACTGCTCCAAGCAACTGCTGCACTACCAAGAGAGAACATGTATCCACTGGTAGATCTTTTATCAGACATACTACCAGCCCAATCTGCATCTGTGTATCCAAACACCTGTACATCTATACCTGCCTCATAGAAAAGTCCATAATGTAATGTGGACTTCACATATCTCAATATGCGTCTGACTACATCCAAATGTGGCTTTCTAGGTACTTGCATAAACTGACTCACAAGACCAACAACGTAGCTCAAGTCTGGCCTTGTAATGGTCATGTAGATCAAACTCCCCACTATCCTCCTGAACATAGTAGGGTCTTCTATCTCATCCCCAACATCAGCACTCAACTTTACATTCTACTCCAATGGGACTAAAAGTGGTTTGCATGCTGTCATACCATACTTGGACAACATATCCAAGCCATATTGTCTTTGGGACAGCCATATACCATCATCACATCTGATCACCTCAATGCCAAGGAAGTAACTTAGCTCACCTAAATCCTTCATCTCAAACTTCTTCATCAAAAAGTCCTTGACTTCAGCAATCCCAGTATCACTATCACCTGTAATAATCAAGTCATCCACATAGATGACTATTATGACCAAACCTGCATCTCCCTTTCTCACATAAAGTGAGTGATTAGCATAAAAAACATAAAAGCCAATATTGATAAGATACTCTCTGATCTTGTCAGTCCATGCTCTAGGTGCTTGCTTGAGCCCATAAAGCGCATTCTTCAACCTGCACAGATACGTGGGATGCTCTAAATCTTCATAACCTGTTGGTTGATCCATATACACTTCTTCCTGCAAGTCACCATGCAAGAAGGCATTCTTCACATCCATTTGTTGCAACCTCCAACCTTTGGCTGCTGCCAAAGCAATCACACATCTAACAGTTGCCATCCTAGCAACTAGACTGAAGGTTTCATTATAATCTATGCCATATGTTTGGGCATAGCCTTTTGCAACCAGCCTAGCTTTGTACCTACTAATAGAACCATCTGCATTGTGCTTAATCTTATAAACCCACTTACATCCAATAGCTTTCTTGCCCTTCGGCAATGATACTAAATCCCAAGTCTTATTGCCCTCTAATGCAGCCATCTCCTCGTCCATTGCTGCATCCCAATGAGCATGACCAACAGCCTCCTCAAAACATGTGGGCTCAACATCCTCAACTAGTTTCACCATATAAGCATAATGGTGAGCTGCATAACCTTCAAAACCAAATCTTTTAATAGGGTATCTCACCCTGCTAGACCTGCGTACCACTAGATCACTCAATGGAGTCTTTCCATTAACGTGTGCTCTTTGCATACCTGGAGTCCTCACTGAAGGAATGCCAAGCTCATCATCCAAGTTCTCTGAGCCACTGTAGTCTCCATCAAGAACTGCATTAATGCCTTTGACACTTTATTCTTTCCTTTGTCTTTACTTGTAGTGCTACTAGATGCACCTGAAGATGTAGAGGTACTCCTTAGTCTCCTAGACCAAGGACTACCGGATTATTTCTTTGGTCCACTAAGAGTCCGTGATTCTTGCTTTTCAGCTTGCACATAAGTGTCATGATCATCATCATCATCCAATGCATCACCATTAGATGCATACCAACTACTCATTTCATCAAAGATGGCATCCCTGCTCACTCTGAACTTACATGTGACAAGGTTATAACAGCGATACCCTTTCTGCTCTAAAGAGTATCCAATAAATACACAATTTTCAGCCTTTGGATCCAGTTTCTTCTGCAACTCATCTGGCACATGAATATACGCAATGCAGCCAAACACTTTCAAGTGTGATACATCAGGCTTCTTGCCAGTAAAACATTCTTTAGGATTCATACCATGAACTGCAGCTGTGGGAGTTCTGTTCATAGTATAAACAACAGTATGAATAGCCTCAGACCAGAAATGCTTAGGCATATTCTTTTCAGCCATCAAGGCACGTGCAACTTCTGCAATATGCTTGTTTTTTCTTTCTGCAACCCCATTTTGCTGTGGGGTATACCTGCATGTGAATTGTCTCTTTATCCCATGAGACCTTAGAAAATCACTGAACTCATTCGAGCGGTACTCTCCCCCTCCATCTGATCTCAAGCACTTTACTTTCAAGCATGTTTCTCTTTCAACTGCAGCCTTGAAAGTTCTAAAGTGCTCAAACGCTTCACTCTTTTCCTTCATAAAATATACCCACAACTTTCTAGAACAATCATCAATGAATGTGACAAAGTATGAACTGCCTCCAAGAGATACATTTTGTGTAGGCCCCCAAATGTCCGTATATGCACAACATCAAGGATATTTCTGCTTACATCTCTATCATGTGAAAAGGGTTGTCTTTCCTGCTTAGCAAACTGACATGCTTCGCATACCTTATGAAATTTTGCAAATCTAAATGTAGGCAAACCTTAACTAACCCTTTGGAATGCATTAATTTCAGCCTTTGTACATTCTCTATCATGTGAAAAGGGTTGTCTTGCCTGCTTACCAAACTGACATGCTTCGCATACCTTATGAAATTTTGCAAATCTAAATGTAGGCAAACCTTAACTAACCCTTTGGACTGCATTAATTTCGGCCTTTGTACATTTGCATGTCCAATGCGTTTGTGCCAAATTTCAATGTCTACAACAACACCTTTTCCTTTAGCATACATAGCAGCATTCATAGTAGGAATTCTAGCATCCAGAGTAAACATACGTCCAACTCTACTTCCCTTTGCAACTAACCTGCACTTGTCATTGAAGTCTTCTACAAAGCATCCCTTTGCATTAAATCTGACTTGCAGCCCTTGCTCTACCATTTGACCGACTGACACCAAGTTCTTTGTAATAGATGGCACATGTAATACATCTGAAAGACCCTTTGTCTTACCATCATGAAAGGACAAGGGAACTTTTCCAATGTGTGAAATTAGGTGGCATGAATCATCACCTGTCTGCACATAACCTACATTTTGTAAATCCTGCATCTCTCCAAACCATTGTGCATGGCTGGTCATATGATTGGATGCACCTGAATCAACATACCAAACATCATCATGCGATCCATTTCCTGTAACAGCATTCAGCATATGCTGCATAACAAACAGACGTTCATTTTTGTCTTCATTTTGTCGTGAAGACGATGCATAGTTTCCTTGCTGCAACTTACCACTGTGGATATCATCTTTCTTAGCATAACATTGGGCTGCAATATGACCTGTTTTGCCATAATAGTGACATACAATACCAGAGTTGTTAGAACCTTCGTTCTGCCATCCACCTCTTCCTCTAAAGCTCCCCCTGCCTCTAAAGTTACCACGACCTCCTAAAACCTGCATATCACCAAATTGCTGATTCAATCTGTTTTGCTGGTTGTCACTACCACATCCTGTACCATGGCCTCTTGAAGAGAACTTGCCACGTCCCCTTCCTAAACTGGAGTAGAAAGCTTGGACCTGTTCACCACTTTTTTCAGATGTCTCACTCTGCATGTTGATCTCTTCAGTGATCATAAGTGAGACCAACTCATCGAAATCAGAAAATGGCTTTCTAACATATACGGAAGTTACAAAAGACTTCCAAGTCTTTTCATTGTTAATTCCACCCAAGTTAGACGACACCAAATCATCATCATCGGGCATTGCATCAATCGTTACCAAGACATCTGCAATGCTCCTTACCTTCAGTGCATACTCATTGATAGACATCTTCCCTTTCTTCAATGTATTCAACTCTTGCTTGAGTTGAATCTTTCGTGCCTTTATATTTACAGAAAACATACTTTCAAGTATGGTCCAAGCTACATATGAATTCTCTGCATTTCTAATGTGTCCCAGCATATTATTGTCAATTACTGCAGACAACCAATACATGACCTTCTTGTCTTTTGCATTCCATTCCTTCCGTGCCTTTGTCTCTTCTGTAGTTGGAGGATCACTCACCTCCGGCTTCTTTTCTTCACCTGAAACAAACTCGTAGAGGCCTTTTCCAATAAGGAACTTCGTGACATGAAACTTCCATGAAGGGTAGTTGTTCTTATCGAGCTTCTCAATGATGGGGCTTCCACTATTCTCTGCCATTATCACCAAATTAATACCAACATCAAGCAAATCTTCTGCAACCCTCGACCTGTAGTGCACAGCAATACACCAGACAACCTTTTTCACTGTTTGCTCAACAATACATGCAATCTGCAACCAATTTGCAGATAAACCTTATGTTTGCTTCCTGCAAACACCTCAAGAATTATAGATTTGCAATATGTTGTCAAGATTGTGGGAGAGAAGGAAGGAGTCTCACTTGTAGCTTTCTTGGTTGCACAATGGGGGAATACACACAAATGTGGAGGCTGAAAACAGTTTTCCTCTTCTTAGTTGTGTAAGCCAAAAGAACTCTCATACAAAGAAATAGAAGAACCCTATATATGGGTCTCAAACCAAACTCAACTAACTAAGGTGGCATACAAACTGAGCCACGAACTAGAGTAGATAAGGATAACTGCCATGTAGCTATTATTCATGGGCGGTGTACCAACCGCGTCTGCAACTAACAAGTCGGTGACATAAATACACAACGGTCACCCTGGCATATCACGAGTGGAGCTCGATATCTCAACATCTGTAACCTGCGCACCCACTTTCGATCAAAACAGCCGAAATCACAATGTACCCTGAAACTATTGCCCGCAACCTTACAGCTCTAAAATGGGGCCTGAAACGGCCTTAGATGCCCAAAATAACTACAAACAAGCCCTAAAGGGCTTGTCTGCAGAATACACAGTGCTCTTCATGCACACCAAATCTCACTGCAATCTGAGATTTTTGCTCGACCCTGCTTCCGATGCCTCCACAAGCACTATCCAAGAGAGAGAGTGGAAGAATGGGAGAGCTTCTTACCCGTGGCTTGCTTGCTTGAACCTTGCTTCTTCTCCTTCACTTCAACCTTTGAAATTGGCCTCTCTTAGTGGCGCGGCTCTGATACCATGCCAAGAATCGCGTGGTGGGGGGACTTGCTCAAGATGCTACGCCGAACACACACAGAATGCATAAGGAGAAGCTCACTCAAGAGACAAGAAGAGAGATAGAGGCCAAAAAGTTTTCTTGCTGGTTTCTTCTTCTTCTTCCACACACTTTATAATGTACACAAAGTATAGATAAGATATAACATAAAGGAAAGTGGCCTACTAAGTCAAACAATGCATAACGGACTACACTAGTCGACTGACACTATAACTATGCCAGCTGTAAATAGGTGTAACAACCTAAATATAATAAGTAATGAGTCAGTGGCCATGTGAGAGTCATAATGATCACCGACCTGCTAAGTGTAGACGTGTGGACCCAACTAACCAAGCGGTCCATCATCAATGTCCACATGTGTTGAGCTTGTCATCTCAACAGTGTGTTGAAGGGTCATGAGAGCAGGTCATAGCAGACCTTCATGACCATGATGCAGAGACACAAATACCAAGTTTGACGTTGCACTCTATGCCTAAATCCTTACACGTCAATGCCTTTTGGGAGGGTTACGAGATGCATGCGGTCTTACTGGTTCTAGCCCTAGGCAATACAACGAGAAAGGGAATCGTGGACATGGGAGCTGGGGTTAGTGTGCTTAGCCACGCAGTGCTTCAGACTTGGGGAAACCCGCTTGTCAAAACTGCTAGGTTTAATGTCACATTAGCAAACGGTATGAGAGTCAAGCGATTCGGGGTGCTTAAGAATTGGCCAGTGAAGATCGCAAGTGTCCAATTCTCTGTCGACTTTATATTCATGAAGGGAGTGGACTATGATATCCTATTAGGCCAACCCTAGATGCACAACACTAGAGTCATTGAAGATTGGGGTAACGGCTTGATCTTCCTTGGAAATAGAACGGATCCCGTGAGAATAGAGATGGACACTTGGAAGACCTCACTAGTCAACTTAGATGCCATCTCTGCTATGCTCAAGGGTAACACCCAGGTCAAGAAGTCCTATGGGCCCTTGACCAAGTATATCCCATGCCCAGAGGACGAGCGGGATTGGATGCACATCCTTGCTACAATCGACCTGCCATTCTCAGATCATGAGGCGTATGAGCAAGCCATCAAAACAATTGGCAAGTCTAATGACACACCCTCCGTACCAGTTTGCATGATGGTAGGAACCCTTCGTAGAAAACCTAAGCCTGTCAACTTCCAAGTCCCAACCAACAAAAGGGAACTCCAAGAGATATTGGAATACTTAACGGACAAGCTAGCTGGCAATCTAGCTACAAACTTCAAACCACTCCAAGATCTTTTAGATGAATCCAAGTGGTAATGGACCAGAGTGCATGACTTAAACCTCATGTATAACTAGGCCCTAGTTCTTGACCAACGACAAAAGATATACCAAGCCCTAGGAAATGACGAGCAATATGATGAAGAGGATTCTAACGACAAATACAAAGACTGCCAATCCTTCAGTGAACGAAAGTGAGGGTGAGGTAGATACCGTGGAATATGACACTAAAGGACAAGAAATAGAGCAAATACGAGCATACTCCAAGCCATAGAAAAAGAGTATCTTCACGATAGATCGAGGAGTCATGCACATGGAATGTGATTATGCCTAGTTGGAACACGTAGGAGCCATAGACCTTGAGCAAGCAGGCCTAGCCCAGCCAGGAACGACATCAGTGCTTAGGACAGAGTTGCCGTCAACTGCGCCCACCAGGGGAGACCACCTCTTCTAGCGAGGACAGGGAGTTTGACTCTGAGTCAGAGGTTAGTTAGGATAGTGATCCAAAAATCCCTAGGCTGCCACAGCCAGATGCACCAAGGGGGACCTACCCGTCCACCTGAGGCGCAGACGATTAAGGCAAAAAAAGGCAAAACAACCTATGGATACATGAACGGAAGAACAACGAAAACTGCAGGACCTCCCTAAATGATTTACGAAATTCAAAAAAGGGGATAGGGTAGTAGTTCTGTTAGGTACCAAGCGTTAAGGGAAAATGAGCAAACCAATCGAGGGACCAGCCAAGGTCAAGGAGGTAAACCTAGCCTAGGAAGGGGAAATGCCCCGACCAGTCTTCATTGCCGATGACTTGATTGAGGAAGAAGAAACGAGTCTTGTCGCTCTCTTGCGAGAGTACATAGACGTGCTCACCTAGTCCTTAGAAGAGCTTAAGGGGGTAGATCCGAGTGTCATGACTCACAACATACCCATGACACCAGATGCAATGCTGGTCAAGTAGCAACCGTACCCTATGAATCCAAAACACGCTCATGCTATCAAAGAGGAGATTGATAAGCTTATGAGAGCGGGATTCATTTACGAAATTGAACACACAGATTGGGTATCACCCATAGTCATTGTGATAAAGAAGAATGAAAAAATCTGAGTGTGCATCAATTACAAGAAGGTGAATGCTGCTACTAAGAGGAACAACTATCCATTGCCGTACACCGAGCACATGCTTGAGATAGTGGCAGGCAAGGAAGCCTACAGTTTTCTGGATGGCTTCTCAGGGTACAACCAGGTGCAAGTGCATCCTGCGAAGGTGAATGTTGCTATTAAGAGGAACAACTATCCATTGCCGTACACCGAGCACATGCTTGAGAGAGTGGCAGGCAAGGAAGCCTACAATTTTATGGACGGCTTCTCAGGGTACAACCAGGTGCAAGTGCATCCTGCGGATAGGCACAAGACTGTCTTCGCCACTGAGTGGGGCATCTTTGCTTACATAGGCATGCCCTTTGGGTTGACTAATGCCCCTGCCACCTTCCAGCGCCTCATGTGCACCATCTTTAAAGACATGCTTTGCAAGGAGTTGGAAGTCTTTGTCAACAACCTCTGCATCCACTCAACCTGGATCGAATACTTAGACAAACTCCATGCAGTCTTTGATCGGTGTCGCTTATATCGTCTCTCCTTGAACCCCTTAAATAAAGTGCCAGCTTTGGGTAAAGCATGGATGCATCTTAGGGCATGTGATGTCGAAGAACGACATTGCCACTGACTTCTTGAAACTCAAGGTTATTGTTGACCTTCCACCCCCAATCAACTACAAGGGAGTTCAATGCTTCCTAGGCCATACGGGGTACTATCGGCGGTTTGTACTGAACTATGCATTGATCGCTAGACCTTTTTACAAGCTGTTGATCGTCTTCGAATGGACCAAGTGTCAAGATTGTGGGAGAGAAGGAAGGAGTCTCACTTGAAGCTTTCTTGCTTGCACAATGGGGGGATACACACAAGGGTGGAGGTTGAAAACAGTTTTCCTCTTCTTAGTTGTGTAAGCCAAAAGAACTCAAGTACAAAGAAATAGAAGAACCCTATATATGGGTCTCAAACCAAACTCAACTAACTAAGGTGGCATACTAACTGAGCCACGAACTAGAGTAGATAAGGATAGCTATCATGTAGCTATTATTCATGGGTGGTGTACCAACCGCGTCTGCAACTGACAAGTCAGTGACATAAATACACAACGGTCACCTTGGCGTATCACGAGTGGAGCTCGATATCTCAACACTCCCCCTCGAGCTCAATCCCAATTCCTGCACACCAAGCAAGTCTCTAAACTTGCGTAGCTTCTCTGCGCCCAATGCCTTCGTGAATATGTCAGCTACCTGATCCTCTGTGCTGACATAAACTAGATCAATAAGACCTAGTAAAACCCTCTCTCGCACATAGTGATAATGCACCTCAATGTGCTTTGTTCTAGCATGATAGACTGGGTTATTTGCCAAGTGTATACTACTCATGTTGTCACAATAAATGACAACTGGCCCATCTGTAGACTGATGCATATCATAAAGTAGCTTATGCAACCAAGCTACCTCACATGCAGCCATTGCTGCACCCCTGTACTCAGCCTCTGTGCTCGACAAGGCAACTGTAGGCTGTTTCTTGCTGCTCCAAGTGACTGCAGCACTCCCAAAAGAGAACACATATCCATTGGTAAATCGTCTATCATAGATACTACCAGCCCAATCAGCATCAGTGTATCCATGCAACTGTATCTGAACCCCAGTCTCATAAAATAGTCCATACTGCAATGTGGACTTCACATACCTGAGTATGCGTCTAGCCGCATCCAAATGTGGTTTCCTTGGAGCCTGCATAAACTGACTTACCAATCCAACAACATAGCTCAAATCTGGCCTGGTAATAGTCATATAAATCAAACTTCCTACTATGCGTCTATATATAGTAGGATCTTCTAGAAGCTCACCTGCATCTGTGCTCAGCTTCACATTCTGCTCCAAAGGAACTGAAATAGGCTTACAGCCTATCATCCCATATTTGGACAGCATGTCCAATCCATACTGCCTCTGCAAGAGCTGTATCCCACTTGGTGATCTAATCACCTCAATGCCCAAGAAATAACGCAGCTCTCCCAAATCCTTCATCTCAAAATTCTGCTTCAATAGCATTTTCACATGAAGGATATCTTCATCACTGTCACCTGTCATAATCAAATCATCAACATAAATGACAAGTAGCATAATACCTTTCTCTGTTTTTCTCACATAAAGTGAGAAATCTGCCTTGGAAATTTGAAAGCCAATAGTGACAAGATACTGTCCTATCTTGTCAGACCATGCTCTAGGTGCTTGCTTCAAGCCATACAAGGCTTTCTTCAACCTGCAAACAAACTCAGGATGAAAAGCATGCACATAACCTGGTGGCTGCTCCATATAGACCTCTTCTTGCAAATCACCATGCAAGAAGGCATTCTTTACATCCATCTGATGTAAAGACCATCCCTTTGATGCAGCCATAGAAATGACTCCTCTTACGGTTGCCATCCTTGCAACCGGACTGAATGTTTCTTCATAGTCAATGCCATATGTTTGTGCATACCCCTTGACTACTAATCTTGCCTTGTATCTGTTCACAGAACCATCTGCATTGTGCTTCACCTTATAAACCCACTTACAGCCAATTGCATTTTTACCTTTAGGCAAAGGTACCAATTCCCATGTAGCATTTGCTTCCAAGGCATCCATTTCTTCATCCATGGCTTTCTCCCATTTTTCTTTTCCCATGGCTTGCTCAAAAGAAGTGGGTTCTAGTTCCTGTATCACTTTGACCATATATGCATAGTGAATGGCTGTAAATCCATCATATTTCAGCCTATCCACAGGATACCTAGCTCTCGTAGACCTGCGCAAAGTAGGTTCACTCCGAGGTGCTCTCAAAACATCCCTGGTCTTCCTTACTCCAGGTGTAACAATAGAAGGAATACCCAACTCATCATCAATGCTCTGTTCTGAGCCATTGGATTCACCATCCACATAAGAGTGACCTGCATTCACATCAAACATGGGCTGATCAACCTTCTCTTTTCCTTTTCGTGATACCTGCATACCACTATCTGCATTACTTTGAGAAGATTCTCCTGATCTCAATCTGCCTGTCCATGGCGAAGAATGTGAACCACTGCTAGAGGACGCTCCATGTCCACTAATATTTTGTGACTGCTGCTGTGAATTGTGTGCAGTTTTGTGCATCTACATCATCAATCACATTTACTGGTTTATACCAACTACTCATCTCGTCAAAAACAACATCTCTGCTCACTGTAAACTTACGAGTAGAAGGGTATAGCATCTATACTCTTTTTGCTGCAGAGAGTAACAATAAAGATGCACTTCTCAGCTTTTGGATCCAACTTGGATCTCAACTCATTTGGCACATGTACATAGGCAATGCAACAAAAAATTTTCAAATGAGAAATATCTGGTTTCCTACCAGTATACCTCTCCTCTGGAGTCATTCCATGTATTGCTGCAGTGGGAGTCCTGTTCATTATGTAGACTGCTATAGCAACTGCTTCAGCCCAATAAAAATCTGGCAAGTCTTTTTCATTGAGCATGGCACGAGATACCTCTCCAATATGCCTGTTTTTCCTTTCTGCAATTCCATTTTGTTGTGGTGTATGACTGCATGAATATTGCTGCTTTATGCCATGCTCCTGTAGGAACCTTGCAAACTCATTTGAGAGGTACTCTCCCCCTCCATCTGACCTTAGGCATTTTATCTGCAGGCCTGTTTCTTTTTCAACCATCGCTTTAAGAGTTTTGAAATGCCCAAAAACTTCACTTTTCTTTTTCATAAAATACACCGAAACTTTTGTGCTATAGTCATCAATAAAACTGACAAAATAATGACAGCCTCCAAGAGATGCAGCTTTAGTTGTCCACACATCAAAGTGGATTAATTCCAATGGCTTCTTACTCTCTTGAACATGTCTAGGAAATGGTTTCCTTGCCTGTTTTCCAAACTGACAGGCTTCACATACCTTATGCATTTCTGCAACCTTGAATTTTGGCAAACCTGCAACAATATTTTGGGCCTGCATTGATTTAAGTCGCTGTACATTAACATGACCAATGCGTTTATGCCAGATATCAATATCTGCAACTACACCGGTCCCATGTGCAAACATTGCTGCACTCAATTCAGACATGTCTGCATCCAATGTAAACATTCTGTCCTTCTTCTTTCCTTTTGCTATCAAGCGACCTTTATTTTTCATATCCTCAAGAAAGCATCCATGAGGATTAAATCTGACCTGCAAGCCCTGCTCAACCATTTGACCAACACAAACCAGATTCTTGGTGATATTCGGGACATGAAATACATCGGACAGGTATTTCTTTTTCCCATCTTGCATAGACAAGGGAATTTTTCCAATTTGCACAATAGGATGTGCAGTATCATCACTAGTCTCCACAAATCCTGGTTTTTCCATTTTTCTTGCATCCTCCATCCATTCTGCATGACCTGTCATGTGGTTTGATGCACCTGAGTCAACATACCATACATCATTGCTTTCTTCTACACTTGTCACAGAATTGTTCATGTGCTGCACCATAAACAAGTGCTCATTTCTGTCATCACCCTGTCTACTAGAAGATGCATAATTCCCTTGTTGCAGTTTTCCATTCATGATGTCATTCTTCTTTTTATAGCAGTCTTTAGCCATATGACCCATTTTACCACAGTAGTAGCATTCAACATTACTGTTTGCATTTTGGCCTCTTTGCCATCCACCACGACCTCTTTGGCTCCCCCTGCCTCTAGAGTTACCATGTCCTCCTCCATAGGACTGGTTTTCTTGAGTTTGCTGCATATTCTGATTTCTGCCACGGCCTCCAAATCGGCCTCCTCTACCTCTGCCTCTACCTCTTCCAGCATTTGAGTAGAAGACAACTTCTTTTGAAGTTCCTCCTGAAGAAGATGCACCACAATTTCTCTACTCCTCAGAAATTAGAAGAGCAATCAACTCCTCAAAATCAGGAAATCTTTCACGGACGGAAATGGATGTTCGGAACTATGCATAATCCTTTCCTAGACCATTCAAGGTCACGGAAACTAAATCATCATCTTCCACTGGCGACCCAATGGAAGCAAGTGCATCTGCAATCTTCTTCACCTTCATGTGGTAGTCGTTGATGCTCATACTTTCTCTTTGCACATTATGCAACTCTTGCTTGAGCTGCATTTTCCTGGCTTGCGTATTTGTGCTATACATTTTTGACAAAGTATCCCATGCCTCCTTTGGCGTACTTGCATCCTGAATATGCACAATCATAGAGTCTGAAATACTGATAGACAACCAATACATAACTTTCCTGGCTCTCTCATGTCATGTTTTGAATGCCTGCATTTGCTGTTGATTGGGAACATCAGGAAGAACTAGTTCTTCTTCATTTCCTGCAACAAATTCCCAATATCCTTTTCCCATAAGGAAATTTGTCATTCTAAACTTCCATGCTTGGAAGTTGTTCTTGTCAAGCTTTTCAGTGACAATCTGTGAAAGAGAATCAGATGCCATTACAGAACACTGCAAAAAATTCTGTCACTGCAAAGAACACAGCTTCAGCCTCACAAGGGAAAATCTGCAAAACTGACGAAAGTGGTATTTGACCACACAATCACTTCCTAGTGACGATTTTGCATCAACAGGCAACAGGGATGATTCTGTAACTCCCAATGTCTCTGCGCACCTGCATACAATGCAATTTCTACAGTAACTTTTCACTGACCTGTAGAACAGTGGTCGCACAGCATAAAATTGGGCCTTTTCCTGAGTGCGTGCAGAAAACTTCCGCCTCCAAAACAGGCCCCGAAATGGCCTCAAATCAAAAAAACAAGGTCGTCTTGCTTCACCGCGAAGGGCGTCTCAACCTGAGACAATGCACTCCTGCACTTTTTGGCTGTGCTACTTGCAGAGATCTGCTCTCAAAACAGAAAATGAAAGCAACACTGCTCCTCTTACCAGAACACCGCGAGCTTGGCTTGCTTTCTTGAGCTCCTTACCATGAACAAGGCTCTGATACCATGTCAAGATTGTGGGAGAGAAGGAAGGAGTCTCACTTGAAGCTTTCTTGCTTGCACAATGGGGGGATACACACAAGGGTGGAGGTTGAAAATAGTTTTCCTATTCTTAGTTGTGTAAGCCAAAAGAACTCAAGTACAAAGAAATGGAAGAACCCTATATATGGGTCTCAAACCAAACTCAACTAACTAAGGTCGCATACTAACTGAGCCATGAACTAGAGTAGATAAGGATAGCTATCATGTAACTATTATTCATGGGCGGTGTACCAACCGCGTCTGCAATTGACAAGTCGGTGACATAAATACACAACGGTCACCCTGGCGTATCACGAGTAGAGCTCGATATCTCAACACCAAGGCATGCCAACGAGCATATGAAGAGTTGAAAAAGGCTTTAACCACATCACCAATTCTACGAGCCCCAGATTGGACCATTATTTTTCACATGCATATTGATGCTTCTAAGTTTGCCATGGGGGCAGTGTTGTGCCAACCTGGCGAACACAACTTAGACTATCCAGTGAGATTTGCTAGCAGACAACTCACTGAGACAAAAATGAACTACTCGACGACAGAAAGAGAAGGATTAGCAATGGTGTTTGCTGTGAAGAAATTCTGGCACTATCTATTGGCTACACCTTTTACCTTTTTTGTGGACCATCAAGCCCTGCTCTATCTAGTAAACAAACCTTGCGCTAAAGGACGCATAGCTCAGTGGCTCCTTCTGCTCTTGGAATTCGACTTCTCCGTGGTTGTATGAAAAGGAAAACAGCACTACATGGCTGACCATATGTCACGCATTCTCACGGGAGAAGCCGCTGGACAAGGCATTCTTGACAAATTACCTAACACCCATCTATTTAACTTGTCCAGTGAGAGAGATTTATTCAAGGCTGATCTAACGCCATATTGGGCGGATGACATAGTCCAAGTGCTTGAACATGGATTGCTTGATCAACCGATAGAAAAAGCCCGACTTAGGTAATTAATCCTTAAGATCTAGCCCTATCAGTTGATCGCAGGCCAACTCTATAGGCTGGGGCAAGATAGATTCTTGTGTAGAAGCATATGCAAACATGAGATGCACGATGTGTTCTCAGAGGCACATAGCGGCATTGCTGGAGAGCACTTTAGCGGAGATACGATAGCACGAAAGGTGTTGCAATCTCAACTGTGGTGGCCCACGCTTTTCCGCAATACATTGCAATTTCTCAAGCATTGTGACGAGTTCCAACAGACAAAAGTCCTGATTCGCAAGGATCAAATGGAGTTGACCCCAATTATTGCATGACAACCCTTCGAAAAATGGGGAATTGACTTCATAGGACCCATTAGTCATGCGACATAGTATTCACAGGCCAAGTACATCATTGTGGCCACGGACTACCTCACGAAATGGGCAAAGGCAAGAGCGACACGAAAAAACGACGCTAGGACGACTGCCAAGTTCTTATGGGAGCAAGTGATCTCGTGATTCGGCTGCCCCATCAAACTGGTTAGTGACCAAGGCACACAGTTCATCAATGAAGTGATAGTTCATCTCCTGTCCACCTTTCTCATCATCCATCGAAAATCCTTGCCATACCACCCTCAAGAAAATGGTCAGGCAGAATCCACGAATAAGATTCTTGTCAATGTCCTGACCAAGGTGGTCTCGGCCTCACACAACGATTGGGACAACAAGCTGATGGCAGCTTTGTGGGCTTATCGCACAGCTTATAAAATGGCTGTCGATCAAACCCCCTTCAAGCTGACCTATGGAACTGAAGCGGTTCTACCATTAGAATTCTTCGTTCCTAGCTTGAGAATAGCACTTCAAGAACGATGGGAAGGGAAGGAGGCATGGATGCAACACCTAGTTGAACTCAAATGCCTCTCAGAGACTCGCCTTCTAGCCACCCATGTGCTTATATGTGAGAAGGCCCGACGCAAGAGTTGGTTTGACAAGCATGTCAAGCAGCGTGACTTTGAACAGGGCGACTTAGTGCTCTTCTACTCAGTTAAGGGGCATAAACATAAAATGAAATTTAGAGGTCTTGGACCTTTCAAAGTTCGTGCGATCAGCCGCACAGGCAATGTAGAGCTCGAGACCTTTGATGGTTAGGGTATAGGCTTATTCAAAGTCAATCCGACTCCCAAAATCCAACCTAAGTGCAGTACTCCATCCGTTGTGGCTGCTCCTAATCCACCCATAATCCAAGCACCCCAACTGTAGACTCAAGAACACTCCGAGCCGCAACTCTTCGTTGTCACAGTCTCTAGTTTTAGCAAACCTCAACCACTCATTGGCCTTACGCCCTCCTATGAATGCAAATCCTTTTTAGCATTGGCCGCCGACCTCGCTGAGGACACTGGGGATGACGTGGTGGAATGCATTAAATGACTAGAAACCATCTTCATGTCGCTAGCACTGATCCAGGTTTTTTACAACCCGGATTATTACCACAAAATTTGGCCAAAGCCCCTATCAAGAGCTTACCATATCACTTTGGGTTTACTCTTCAAGCACTAGGTATGCTACATTGCTTCTCGATTATGATAACTCTAGCAAATGGGGGGAACAAGTTCTTAGAAGGCATGTCAATGTAAAGGGTAAAAGGGATGGTTATCTTAGTGAAGATGGAAATGGATTACATCTAGGAGTTGAGTGAGTGCATAGATTTTTCAAAGGACTAGCCTCCAACTACACATGGGCCCCGTCTGCATCACTAAGATTTGGAATCTATCACCATCATTAGAGGACACCTCACCCTAGCACACAATTCAATATCCACATCATGGTGTCATTTGGATCTTGCACAAAAGCTTACAAGCATGGATCCCTTTTGTCACATGCTTATATGTATTTATATACATATGCGGGACTAAAGTCAAAGCAGCTTTTAGAAGACATTTTTTATCATCTCAATAACTCCCAAGAAAAAGTGAATTTCAAGAAAATTCTCACGATGCTTGATCGGTTTCGACCTGGTCTACAAAGTTGCAGAATAATTTTTTTTCAAATTTCTCACGAATTTGAAGTTACGAAGGTGCAGACTGCTGGCTACATGCAATTTTCTTCTCTCTTTCACCACACCAACTTTTCACTCTATCCTTTTTATAAATATATTATAATAATGTGCTTTGGGCACCCACCTCTTGTAGTCTAGCTCTATTTCTCTATTTTGTCTACCACCACCCTTGGGTTCTTGCATGATGACCAAGGTGGGGACTTGTCCCATCCACTACTCTCCATATTTTCAAAGATGCCATATATCATCTAGGATTATGTTAATCAAGAATATTAGCTTAATCTAATCCCTCATGGAGGCTATATAAAGAGCCCATGGAGAATGAAGAAGTGGGGAGAGGACAATGACAAGTCCATGAGAGCACTCTAGAATACCCTCATCTCTTTTAGGTGAGCTATGAGTGAGTTCTTTTATTATGTAGCATAATGGCAAGCTTCCTCTACCTCTTCTTCTATTATCTCCCTCTCCTCTCATCTTCTCATTCCATGTAGCATAATGGCAAGCTTCTTCTACCTCTTCTCCTCTTATCTCCCTCTCCTCTCATCTCTCTCTCTCTTATATTCCAATATGGTGTCTAGTACATATATTCTCTCTTGTAAATTTGTGTTTTGGTTCTCTTGATTCTCTTTGAGAAAAGGGATGTCCTAGCCCATCCTCCCTTTGGCTAGGTGGTGCCCCTCTTTAGTTCTCTTAGTGAGGATTGGAGGTTGGATGGGTAAGAGGAAACCCGTTCATCATTTCAGGCCTCATTTTTGGTGCCCCCACTGAGGACATTCTCAACCACAATTCTCTACCTCCTTATGTGGAATGATACAACACATGGTGGTGCATTCTCTACAACAAGTTCCCCAAGTGGCTCTTCCTCAATGCCTTCACCAACTATTTTTGAAGCTTGTCGAAGCGCCTAGAATTGTACCCTAAAGAAGCTCAAGAAAGAAAGTATGCCTATCGGATGACAGCACGCATGCGGGTAAAAGGTGTTCACTTTATAAATTCCATTATCTCACAATGGAAAAAATTATGTTGCCATCAATTGCTAGGTTCTCATAATTGTTGTGAGTTTTTTGCAAACAAAGTGAAGGCCCTTTCGAGAGGTCCTTGTCTCCAAATCATCAAATCCCTCTCTCTCTCTGGCCTAATCCATATCAAAGGAGGACAACTATGCATGATCGGTGTGGAGTTTTGTAGAAGTGCAAAGTATGGAGACTACCTTCAACTGTTGTTAGCTCGAAGGTTGGGTGTGGTTGAAAAGGTGGCCATCACACCTTATGAAATATATGTCACCGAGGATGGACACACCAAGGCAAGAACAATCACTGGTGAGCAAATTCTCCGTATAGCAAAGTTGGTGGGTTCCAAAAAGAAACACTCTGGGAAAAATCCTTCATAATTCAAGAAAGTGCATTCGCTCTACTCCCTTAAGTAGTCTCCACTCATGAATAATAATAATGGCCTGAATTTCTACACCTTCTACTCTGTACAAAACATCTGAGTTAATGTATGCATCAGTAGGAAGATTTTCTTCCAGCAGCATCTTGTCATGTACTTTGGGGCTGAAAGATTAAGGGAGATTCTTGTATCACCAGAACCTATAATCTTCCCAATGCTAGACTACAATGCATCCTTCAATGTACATGTATTTATCCTATTATAATAGTTTCTCATGAATCAGAACAAGTTGTATGGACCTATCCATCCACTTGCTATGCAAACTGTGCATATTGTAGCTAGCACAAAGCTTAGATTCCAAGGCATTATTAGAAGCATACTGGGGCCTAGACGTCTTGCTGAAATCAATGCATCTATGAACCCATTCATCCTTCCCCTTATAAAATACAACTTAAGTATAGACGTTTTCATCTTCATACTCTACTAAGGCAACATGGCATTTCCAAGTTTTTTTGGGCACAAAGGGGAGAAAGCTCTAGATTTTTTTGGATGACTTAGAAATGGCCTTCCTAGTCACAGGCCGGGATGATGAAGCAACCAAAGTATGGGCCTTCTCTTTAGTTCTGAAGGGTGATGCTCGAGTGTGGTATCAAGCTCTTCCCCAAGCTACAAGGGGTAATTGGGAGGATCTCAAGACCACATTCATGCACAAGTACCAAGATACATAGCCACCTGAAGATATTTGGAGACAACTCTTAGATCTTTTCCAAACCTTACCAGGGGAGTACCAAGCATATGAAGGCATGTTTATAAAATTGTGGGATAAATGGATAGCCTCTTTAGCCGAGGGAGAAGGAGTACCTAATTGCCTTAAGAGAGATTGTTTTCTAGCTTGACTCCATCCTCTACTAAGGGAGAAGATCAAAGGAAAGTTTCCCACATCCTATGAAGAATCAGTCACTTATGCGAGGGAGAAAGATAGAAAATTGAAGTATCAAGCCCAGTTGAAGGGGGGAGTTGAGCCCATACAGATTTTACCAACCATGCCAAGGCCTAGAGAAATAGCAGAGGCCCCACTTGAATCGGAGATACCACACCAAGAGCTCCTACAACACATTACTAATCAACTTGAAAGCCTTTCATTAAATTTGGTGCAAGGAGTGCGGCCCCCTCCCCTCATAAATGAAGGCAATCGAGGTCCAAGGAGACAAGAAAGAGAATGTTTGCTATAATTGTGGGGAGATTGCCATGGTATGTACTTTTGCCCTCATCCCAGGCATTTTCCAGGAAATGGGTTCCAACCAAGGAGGAGACAACAAGTGATACCACCTAGGGAAAGGTTTGTTCCACCGAATCCAGGGCATCCACCACCGGTTCAAGTTCTCCAGCATCCTCGATCACTTGTAGAGGTGCCGCCCTTGCCTGTCCAACCGCCAGAGAATCATGATGTTAGGATAATTAGTTTAGATGAGAGTGATGTCAAAGGGAAGGCCAAAGTAGTAGACGTTGAAGCAATGCTGGTGAAGAAAGCCCGGAGAATTGAGAGAATGGAGCCTACACCACCAAAGGAGGTTGAAAATATGGAAGAGGAGGCAGAGTCATCAATGGCTACAAAGACACACAACAATAAAAAGAGGAGGGCTCGCTCACGCCGACACATTGATCCAGAGAAATTTTCCCTGGGTAAAGGTACTAGAGCTTATGATTTGCTTGCTGATGTGAGGAATCAAGGGCCAAAAATTTCATGGCCCCAATTACTACATCTATCTCCAACAGTGTGGCGACAATGGTCAAAGATGGTAACCATTGGACCCATGAAGAATAGACATGTGAATGCAATCCAGGCTAGAAAGATGAAAGATATTGTGCCTCTAGTAGAAGTGGAAATCAATGGGCAGAGAGTGTCAAAGACATATGTGGATGGAGGTGCAGAGATTTGTGTCATGACATAAAAGTTGATGCATCGTTTGGGATTAGAGGTAAATGAAACTACTAAATTTGGGGCCAA
Organism: Lygodium microphyllum; assembly: GCF_053477565.2. Taxonomy (NCBI): domain Eukaryota; kingdom Viridiplantae; phylum Streptophyta; class Polypodiopsida; order Schizaeales; family Lygodiaceae; genus Lygodium; species Lygodium microphyllum. The sequence continues at coordinate 17,778,225 of NC_141155.1, read as the reverse complement.
AATGGCTAACAATGTAGTAGTAAATTGTTTGGGAGTTATAAAAAAAGTCAAGGTAAAGGTGTGTGGAGTGCAATTGGAGCTTGACATGTATGTGATGCCAGTGAAGGGGGACGGCTATCCACTGATTCTTGGGCAACCATGGCTAATGGGAATGAAAGCCAGACAAGATTGGGAGACAGGGGATTTTGAGCTAAGGCCACAAAAGGGGCTGCATAAAAAATGGAAGAGCACTATCTACAACATGAAGGAGGGCCGACAGGAGGATCTTGTGCTAGAGACCACCGCTGATGAATGGAGTTCCAATGAGGGTTGGTCATCTATGACAGAGGGAGAGTCTTCTAATGAGGAGGAAGAAAGCTCTCTAGAAGTGATGGGGATTACATTAAAAGGGCCTTCTAGTAGTGAAATTTCGCAGCAACTTCCAAAGGTCGAGAAGGAGGGGTTAGAAAAAATGTTGGCTAAGGATCTATCAGTTGAGGAGAAGGCAGCCTACATGGAAGTGGTGATAAAACACTCTACACTTTTTATTTCTGATTATGAACACATCACAGGTGTGACAGTAGTACAACATCACATTAATCTAAAAGAGGGAGCACGGCCAGTGGTGCAGCGACTACGACGATTGGGAGTAGTTCAACAAAACACTCTACTCACTGAGGTGCAACGACTTTTAAAGGCAGGCTTCATCTATCCAATAGGGGACTTAGAGTGGGTTTCACCTGTGGTGGTAATACCCAAGAAGAATGGAAAATGGAGGATTTGTGTGGACTACAAGCCGCTAAATGCTGCAACAAAGAGAGATCACTTTCCTCTTCCCTTTCAGGATGAAATACTCAACGAGGTGCCCGGGCATGAGAGATACACTATTTGTGATGGGTATTTAGGTTATTTCCAGATTCGAATAGCTGAGGAGGATCAACAGAAGACCACCTTCATTACACCTTGGGTTGTTTTGCTTACAAAGTAATGCCATTTGGATTAACAAATGCCCCAGTTACCTTCCAGCGATTCATGAATTATGTCTTCCAACCACATTTTGGGAAATCCATCAGGGTCTTTATTGATGATTTTTGTATTTATAGTTCTAAGGCTCTACATCTAGGAAAGGTGGATGAAGCTTTCAACCGACTTGCACAAATGAGGGGGCAATTAAACCATGAGAAGTGTTGCATTGGCGAAAGTAGTGTAACTTTGTTAGGGCATGTCGTAAGTGAGAGGGGCATTGAAGCAGATCCAAACAAAGTTAAGGCCTTATTGGCGGTGCCATCACCATCTTCTGTGAAGCAACTAACCTCTTTCATTCAGAAGGTGTGATATATGGGGCGATTCATTCATCTCCTCTCCCAATTAATATTTCCACTGCAACAATTAACCCACTCTAAGGAGCTCCTGTGGAGCGACAACAGCGAAAGATGCTTTCACGAGGTGAAGAAGGCTCTTAGCACCCTTCCTATAATTTTACAATCGTGTTGGGATAATGAGTTTTTTGTCAATTCGAGTTTTGGGGAAGATGCTCTAGGGGCAGCACTAATACAAAAGGATGCTAAAACTGGACTAATGAGACCGGTTTACTTTTCTAGTAGAGTAATGACAGCATCAGAATGAGGGTACAAGATGGTCGAGGTGATGGTTTTGTCTCTAATGTTTGCTATAAGAAAGTTTCGTCATTATCTTCTCCCTAGGCCATTCACAGTGATCACGATAGAAGAGAATTTTCCCTATGCATTACAGCACATGGATGTTTCAGCTAGAATAGCTAAGTGGGTGATACAACTCCAAGAGTTTGACTACACCTTCAAGGTGGAGGATTCTACTCGAGCTTGCCTAGCTGATTTGTTGACCCATAGATGCCATCAAAAGAAGGAAAAAGAGAAGGAAAAGGTAAAAGAGGAGACACCTCCTCTTGAGGAGCCGCCACGGGTGGAGAATGCCCATGCCCTCTACTTCAATGGGACCTACAAGCGTATTAAAGACAGAGCGGTAGGAAGAATAGTGGTGTTTAGTCCCGAAGGTGACAAACTTTATGGAGAAGGTATCAGCTTGGAGGATGTCCATTCTAATAATGAGGTAGAATATCAAGCCTTGCTTTTAGGTTTGAGGTGGTGTCTCTCACATGGTATCACTCAGCTTAATGTTTTTGGTGATTCTATGCTAATTGTTAAGCAAATGAAAGAAATCTCGGCTTGTAAAAACGATAACTTAGCAGTGAAAATGAGGGAAGCTAAAACTCTCATGAGAAAGCTACAGAAAGCCCAAATCTATTTTGTGCCAAGGCGCACAAATGGCGACGGAGATGCTCTAGCAGCTGAAAATTTGAAAGAGGTAATGGTGGGCATCATTACAGTAAAGCTTCCCTTATTTCAAGGTAAGTTTCAACTACAAGATGTGCTTTATTTTCTTGAGCAAGGTGAGGCACCTACACATATGAGTAAAAGTGAGAAAAGGTGGCTAGCTACTAAGGCCACCAAATACCACTTGATAAGTGATGTGTTGTATTGCAAAGGAAACGATGCAGTGCTTAGAAGGGTGCCAACAACAAAGGAGATTATAGATGTTATTAAGAGCTGCCATGAATGGATTTGTGGCGGACATTTTGCTCAAGAAATAACCAGTAGGAAGATTCTCTAGCCGGTTTTGTGTGGCCTAGTCTACATCGAGATGTGCAACATTGGTGCCGCACTTGTGACAATTGCCAAAAGGCCGGACCAAGGAAGCTAGTGCATGAGGAACAAAATCCCATAACTACATATGGCCCATTTGAGAAATGGGGGATTGATGCAATAGGGCCACTCCCACGAACTCAATCTGCCAAGGAATACATCATAATGAGAGTGGACTACATGACAAGGTGGGCAGAGGCTTAGCAACTAGTAGGATCACAACCCAAGAAGTGGGAAAATTTGTGTTTGAAAATATTTGTTGCAGGTTTGGTACACCTTTGGAAATTATCTTTGATCGGGGTCCCGGTTTTAGGGCGAACCTAATAGGGGAGCTAATGGAAAGGCTAAAAATCAAGCACTGGCATTCTACTCCCTACTATCCACAGTGTAATGGTTTGGTCAAAAAAGTGAATGGGCTGATTTGTAAGATAATTACCAAGAAGGTACACATGCACCCCAAGCATTGGGATAAAAAATTGAGTGCAGCTCTTTAGGCCTATAGGACTTCATTCAGAACCTCACTTGGCTATACTCCATTTCACCTTGTTTATGGCCAAGAGGCTTTGCTTCCTATAGAGGTGGAACTGGCCAGTTTGCGTGTTTTAGTAGCCAATCAAGAGAAGAATCAAGATAAGAAGTTAGAGGAAAGGATCTTGGATCTAGAGAGGCTGGAGTTAGACAAAGAAGCAGTAGTCCAACACTATTCCATGCAAGCTGAAGAGAGAAGGAAGACATTTAATAAGAAGTTGGCTAGCAAACACATAAGGGAAGGATCACTTATGCTACGTTATGATAACCGCTTTGATAACAGAAAGGATGATAAACTTGTGTTCAAGTGGGAAGGGCCATTCATGGTTATAAGGAGATATCCAAATGGCAGCTATAAGCTAGGTGACATGGATGGGAAGGTTCACAAGACAAGGGTAAATGGATGGCAACTGAAGCCTTATTTTCAAAGAAATATGAACACTTTGGAGCAATCATTCAATGAAGAGCCACCAATGAGGGGGTGCAGTCCTCCTTGCTCTATTGGACCATCATTATCAAGCTAGAGGCATGAATACCTCTAGCCTAAGGGGAGGGCTAATGATCCGGGTTTTTTACAACCCGGATTATTACCACAAAATTTGGCCAAAGCCCCTATCAAGAGCTTACCATATCACTTTGGGTTTACTCTTCAAGCACTAGGTATGCTACATTGCTTCTCGATTATGATAACTCTAGCAAATGGGGGGAACAAGTTCTTAGAAGGCATGTCAATGTAAAGGGTAAAAGGGATGGTTATCTTAGTGAAGATGGAAATGGATTACATCTAGGAGTCGAGTGAGTGCATAGATTTTTCAAAGGACTAGCCTCCAACTACACATGGGCCCCATCTGCATCACTAAGATTTGGAATTTATCACCATCATTAGAGGACACCTCACCCTAGCACACAATTCAATATCCACATCATGGTGTCATTTGGATCTTGCACAAAAGCTTACAAGCATGGACCCCTTTTGTCACATGCTTATATGTATTTATATACATATGGGGGACTAAAGTCAAAGCAGCTTTTAGAAGACGTTTTTTATCATCTCAATAACTCCCAAGAAAAAGTGAATTTCAAGAAAATTCTCGCGATGCCCAATCGGTTTTGACCTGGCCTACAAAGTTGTAGAAGAAAGTTTTTTGAAATTCCTCACAGATTTGAAGTTACGAAGGCGCAGACTGCTGGCAGTGGCTGTGCAGGGCTGACCCATGTCCTCTGTATATAAAGAGAGAGAGAGAAAAGAAAGAAAGAAAGTTATATTAATATCTTCTAAAGACCAAAACTGGCCTATGAGACAAACTGTGATACAACTGATGAGGTCCAGCTATCCAAAATAAAAGTGTTGAATGAAAAGCTAAAAACTAAAAACTGAAATTACAGTGGTGTGAGTGTGATAAGTGTCGTGTATGTGTATGTGCGTATGTAGCTCTGGTACTCCAGATAATGGCTACAAAAGGGGAACAAATGTCGACTGTGATAGGGGAACAACTGTCGGCTGTGATAAAGTGGTGCGATGTGTATATGTGACAGATGCAGGGAGATATACTATCCTGGGATGTAGTAGCAATCGTCGAAGTCACTAATAGTAGGTGATCCCTCCTGGATGCAGGATGTGGTACATCGACAGTGGAGAAAGAGCAAACTGGTGGTCTGAGATCCAATGTGTCGAGTGTCGTCAGATCTCAGTCTACTGTCAATGTAGATCAAGAATCCTCCGGATCTCCTGTTGGTGTGGCTATGGGGTCCGAAACCCACGGATCCTTGTGCAACATCGGGTACGCTGGTCCTCAGTCTACTGTAGTGTAAGCCCGGAGGTCTGGCTGGAGGCTGGTACAGTAGCTCTCACTCTGTCTGTCTGAAAGAACTATGTAATAGTCATTTGGGTGGGCCCCTCTCTGACTGGGACCCGCTATGTGCTCTGCTCTCTGATGTGCCATGCCTCTCCCAAAAAATGGCCAAATGATATCTGATCCATATCAATCATACATCCCTGAAGTGAGCTACTCAATGTGTATCTAGATCTCAACTTTGAGTATGCCGGGCATTTGAGAACAAAATGCTCCTCACTGTCCACCTCTGATCTGCAAAGGGGGCATATCCTCTCCTCCCGTGGGATGCCACTGGCTTTGCCACTCTCAAATCATAAGCTGATGTGATGATACCCTGAGATGTCCAATAAGAACTCTCAATCGATGTGGCATATAGATCTGCATATATCTTGGAATCTCTATGAATCCCTGCTCCGATATGCTCAAGAACTGTGTATAATAATGTGCCATCTTTGATGGCAGTGGCTGACCCATTTCCTCTGTATATAAATATGCCATATCTCCTGTCTGATGACTAGAGATCCTCTCAGAGAGAGAGAGGGTGTAAGTGGGAGCTTGAGTATCATATAGAAGAGGTGGGAGTCTATCAATGTCCCAAACCAAGCTCTAGTCTATGCATACCATGATGTGGTATCCCCCGCTCGAGCCATCTCCTGAGATGCCATATATGCTCTGTATGCAATGCGATCTCTGTCCATATCCTGAAATCTGTGTAGGAAGCACACTATCTGAAATAGTGCCTCTACTAGCATGGGCGGTGTGGCAAGCTCTGCTTGCACAATGTCATGTGGGACTGAGGCCTTGCTGCGAATCAATCTAGATATCATGATCACCTGAGGTCTCTCCATCAATGTCCATACATAATCGGCAAGGCCTGGCCCCCATATAGTTGCTCCATACATCGGTGTTGGAGTGACTAGAGTATCAAAGAGCCACCCCTTGGTGCAGGGCTCCTGGAAATGTGCCTGATGACACTGTCGCTCCATAAGAGCCAATGCTGAGTATCCTCTAGTGAGGCGGTCACGAGATGCCTGTGTCATCGAGAAAATCCTTGAAGCTGCTATAAAGGTGACTCCCAAATATACATATGATCCAGTGACCTCAATACTCCCTCCTGCTACCATGAAAATACTCTGTCTGCGTATCTGAGCTGATGTATGGAATATAAGAACCTTGGTTTTACCAAGGTTCACTATCATGCCTCTCTGTATGAAAAAATCATCCAATGCTAATAAATGCTGCTGTAATCCCTGAGCTGAATCTGAGACCAACACAATGTCATCTGCATATAGTAAGATATGAACTGTGGCTCCACTGAGATCTATACCTCCACCGGCTCGTTGTTGAATAAACTCTGCTATCTCATCAATGTATAGCCCAAATAGAGTCGGTGAGAGTGGGCATCCTTGTTTCACACCAATGGTGCTCACAAGGGGATCTGATATACCTCCCGGACATCTGACTCTACCAGTGACCCGCTCATATAGTGCATAAATACCCCACATCATGTCATCATCCACCCCCAGATCAAGTAGGTGTCTGAAAAGCCTCTCTCTCGGAACCGTGTCAAAGGCTTGGCGGAAATCCACAAAGCAGCAATACAATCTCTGTTTCTTCACTCGTGTTTGGTCGATCAGACAACGGAGAGTGAAGATGTGGTCTATGGTAGAAAATGCCCGTCTGAACCTTGCCTGCCCGGGTGCACGCATGCACTCTCTCTCTGCCAGCGTGCTGAGCTCCTCCTCCATCACCGTGCCATAAAGTTTGGCCAAAACTGGCCCAATCATGATGGTCCTATACGTGTTAGGATCCATAGGATCCCCTGACTTGTGGATAGGTACAATGGTATGCTTTGTCCACGAGTCAGGGAACCCCTCAGACAATGCACGGTTGAAGAGGTGAGCAATGAGTGGAGCCAATGTGTCTCTGCCATATATGATATGCTCTACCTGAAGATCAAACCGGTCTCGAGTGCGGCCATGCTCTAACCGTGAGATAGCATGTTTCACCATATTAGTGGTGAAAAAGGATGAAATACCCGATCTTGGTGTACATGGTGTGGGTATCAGCGGCTATACGGGTACATGATATAAACTCTGTGCATATCCATGCCATACTGCAGGGTCATGTACCGGTGTGGGTGAGTGTGGTTCTCTGATCTGCCTCCATGCCTCTGCACAATCTCTGCTCATAAGAAGGTGGTATATATCCCAATATCTCTCCTCCTCCCATTCCCGCTTTTTACGGCGGGTCAAGCGGTGCATGCATCTCTGCGCATGTCTGTGTGTGATCTCTTCTCTGGCCTCCAAATCGCGTAGCTGTCGACGTAGATCTCTGCACTCTTCATCATACCACCTGTTCTGTGGCATGGTACCGGTCCGAGGGGTGTGTGTGTATGTGTGATGTGGAAAACTGAGTGTAGCAGAATCATGTAGAATGTATGTGATATCAGTGGTTAGTGTATCGAGGGGTGCGTATGGATCAAGTGACGTGATGTGCTCCTCCAGATGCTGTGAGTAAACATGTGAGAGCTCATGAGTGAAGTGTGTGGTAGTATGCATGTGGGGTATGATATCTGCAGGTGGTGATGGTAATGAGGTGAGGAGTGAGAAACTGAGAAAGGTGTGATCGGCACCGAGTGGAAGTCTCCCAAGGCCGAAGGACTCGATAGTATGCATCCCATCGATTGGTCTGAGTAGATAATCTACAGTACTCTCGCCCCCCCCATGTGGGAAGCATGTAAGACCTCTTGAATATGGCCATCGTGCCATCTCATTATAAATAACGAGATGATGTCTACTACCAAGCTCAAGTAAATGCCCTCCATACCCTGTGGCATCTGGCCCAGTATCTGCTGACTTCCGACTGATCCCCAACTCCTCAGGGTCTAATGCTTTCATGATCTTTGACTGCTCCATATCAAAACTCTCACACTGTCGGCTCTGTGTGCGCCCGTTGAAGTCCTCCATAAGGAAGATCTCACCCAAACTAGAATACAAAATAATGTCCTCTGAGAGCTATGAATAAGGGGAGGGGGAATCTCTGGCCTGAATATCACCCTGCATAGTAGTATATCTGGACCCTTGTGGTGAAAAGTAGCATACTGCCATATAGATCCATCTCTTATCTGATATCTGCACTCTGATCCATATGTAACTGGCCTCCTCATCTCGTCTCACTAACTGGATATGTCTCTGTATCCCCTGATGGAATAGAACTGCCACCCCTCCTGAGCCCCTAGATGTACTCTGCCTAGTAGTAGCCCGGTATGTAGATACCCACTCAAATCCTGTATTGAGAGAGAGAGAGAAAATTGGAACTCCAATGGTCATAGTGTGTGATCAAGCCTTCCTTTATTCAAATTGTCACTAAAATAATAAATAATAAAGTGATTGTGATGGGTTCCTGCCACCTGTTGAGTGTAGGGGCAGGTACTGTCAGTGTAGTAATACACAAGCGGCTAGAGATGGATGCACCTTTACCCCCAACAACCTCCCACTTAAAGGCGAATCTGCCCTAGTGAGGAGTGAAAAGAAAAAAAGAAAAAGACAGTACAATGCATACATGTACAACTGGATGAGAAAAAATGTCAGCTCATCCAACGCCCATCAATCTCCTAAGGAAGGCAAAGCACTTAGTAGTGAGGCTTTTCATGAGTAGATCAGTAGGATTTTCTTCAATGGAGATCTTGACAAGGTCAATAGACTTGTCCTCCACGACCCCATGTATGAAGTGATATCTCACCTCAATGTGTTTTGTCTTCATATGGAAGACCGGATTCTTGGCTGGTTGAATAACACTCATAGAATCCAAATGCAGCATAGGTATAGCATCAATCCCAAGGCCATGAACTAAATGGCCCAACCATATGGCCTCCTTGCAAGCCTCAGTGGTGGCTGCAACATACTCGACCTCAGTGGTAGAGAGAGCCGTACACTCTGAACCTTGGACATCCAAGAGACACCACCTCTAGAATAGGTGAATACATAGCTAGAAGTGGACTTCCTACTATCTACATATCTTGCATAATCAGAGTTTGTGTATCCCACAACTCCTATATCCTAGTTGCCATAGAAAATGCAAATATCTAATGTGCCCTTCAGGTATCTCATGACACCCTTAATGGCATCCCAATGTTTCTTGCCAGGTGTAGCCATATAGCATGCCACAACACCAACTACAAAGGCAATATCTAGACAAGTGGCTATCATGGCATACATTAAATTGCCCACGGTCGAAGCATAAGGGATCTTGGCCATCTCAACCCTCTGCTCATCTGTCTATGGACAATTGGCCTATGAGACCTTCACATAAGAAGGTAATGGACAACCAATAGGCTTCACATCCTACATGCAAAAGCACTCAAGGACTTTATGAATTTACTCCCTCTATGAGAGGTAGAGTACTCCTTGATACCAGTCCCGCTTAATGCGTATACCAAGAATGTTCAAAGCTCTTCTTTAGTTGGTATTTAAGAGCATGAAGCTCATCACGAGCTTTCCTACTATCAGCATAGCATCCACATAAAGTACCAAAATAAGCAATGAGCCATCACAAGCTTTTTTTGTGTAAAGACACTGATCCATAGCACTCATGATGTAGCCCTGTGATTGCATAACGGCATCAAACTTATGATACCACTCCCTAGGTTTTTTCCTCAAGCCATAGAGACTTTTCTTCATGCACACTAGATGTTCCTTGCTAGGTGCTGCAAAGCTCTTAGGCTACTCCATGTAAATCTCATAATGCAAATCCCCATGCAAGAATGCAGTCTTGACATCGATCTGATACATGTCCAAGTCAAGCTGTGCGACTAAGGCCAAAACCAAGCATAGGGTGGTCATCTTGACCATGGGAGAAAAGATTTCATCAAAGTCAACTCCTTGCTCCTATTTAAAATCCTTAGCAATAAGTCTTGCCTTATAAGCCAGCTTGGGTTGTTTAGGGATACTTTTCAGCTTGTAGACCCATTTGCATGACAGAGCCTTCTTATTAGTTGGAAAGGAAACCAAATCCCAAGTCATACTCTTATGCATGGAGTCTATCTTAGAATACATATCCCTCTCGCAGGAGTGATTGTCACCCTTGTGCATAGCCTCATCATAGGTGAGAGGCTCTCCTGCATTTGTAACCAATACATAATGCATGGAGGGATCAAATCTATCAGGTGGACGTCTATCTCTAGTAGACCGTCTCATGGCAAGCTTTACTGCATGTCCAACACCCTGGCCATGTTGACCAACTGTTGATGCAAGTTGACTATTTGGATGTGCAAGCTATACTGGAGCATGTGGCTCCTCTTGGAATATAACCTTGCGTATATCTACAACCTTCTCAAGCTACCTATGCATCTTGTCTTCATGGAAGACTATATCATGGCTGTGGATGACTTTCCATGCCTACGGATCCCAAAGGCAATAACCCATCTCACCTACATCTCCATAGCCAAGGAAAATGCATTTGACACTCTTAGGATCCAACTTACTACACTTGTCCTTGGGAACATGGTAGAATGCCTCACATCCAAAGACACTTAGATATGCATAAGACGAAGGTTTCCCAGTCCATATCTCCTCTACAACTTGGAAATCCAAACCATTGGAAGGTGATCTATTTATGATATGCACACATGTACTGACTGCCTCAACCCAAAAACTCTATGGTAGGCTTGCATGGCTAAGCATACTGTGTATATGCTCCTAGATGGTTCTATTCATCCGCTTAGCCAAACCATTCTAGGGTGGGGTATAGGGGGCAGTCAACTGACACTTAATACCCCTCTCGTCACATAGTTGCTCAAAGGTACGTGACACATATTCTCCCTCATTGTTAGTCCTAAGGCATTTTAGCCTGGTTCTCAACCAATGCAAGCCATCTCTAAAACGCATTCAAGACATCTGAATTAAGCTTAATGGGATAAGCCCAAACTTTACACAAAAAATTGTCAATAAACATCACAAAATACTTAGTACCACACATAGAATAGGCCCACAGACATCTAAATGTACCAATTCCAAGGGCTCACTCAAGCGTGTCCTACCAGACTTCTTATGCATATTCCTAGTCTTGTCTGTCATAAAGATGATGCTCACATGAATCAAAATATGAATAGTCAAGGGGCGGTAAGTACTGCAAACTAGAAAGCATTTTCATTCCCTTCAAAGACATATGGCCCAAATGGGCATGCCAAAGAGATACATGCCAGATGGAACCCATTGAAAAACATGTTCAATAGAGGACCCATCAACTACAAGAGGATCTAGGCTACCGGCCTTGGCACCTCTATTTCCACGTGTGATCTTCCAACAAAAATTCCCAAAAGAGACATGAAACCCAGTATCATCAAGCTACCTTATAGACATAAGCTGCTTGTAAGCACAAGTACATGATGTACATCCTGTAACAGAAAAGTACTACCAGTAGAGAATTGCAGTCATACATTCCCAATGCCAATAATAGCGAGTGACCTGTCATCACCCAAGTGAACTGAACGAGAGATAGTGCGGTAGGAATGGAATCACTCACTACATGGCGTAACATGAAATGAAGCACCAGAATCCAAAATCCAGCACTATGCATACATAGAGTGAACCTTAGTCAATGGCATAACATCACAAGAACTAGCTACAAGTATGTACTCCCCATCGGAGTTATCAGTCTGCATGACATTTATTTCCTTAATTTTCACACTGTATTTCACATGTACCATGCTGCGATCAGAGGACTTTTCTTATACTTTGTCTTTCCCCTTCTCTTTGCACTTGTCATTGCGCAACTCATGACACTGTGGGCGTATATATGACCCTTCTTACCGCAATGATGACATGTCACATTAGCATTTCTCCCACGAGACTTGCTGTGTGACTTACCACATGACTTAGACCTAAACTTTTGCAAGTCTCTGCCATGCCCATACCCACAGTCATTCTTTCTCTAGTACCATCTCTACCTCTAATAGTCAAAGCATGTGATACACAAGAGGCATCCAAGTTCTTACAGTTGATCTCTTCCTACAAAAGAGCACTCTCTACATCACACAAGCTCAAAATAGTAGAAGGAGCACATAAGGCAATGCAAAATACATCTCATGACTCACTTAGAGTCTCAAGCAAAAACAATGGAGTGACCTCATCATTGATAGTAATGCTTGCGAAGTCAAGTTCTTGAGAATAACATGGAACTGGCTCAAATGAGCAAACATCGTCATATTCTTCTTCATGTGTAGGTTCATAAGTTGCTTTAGCCAATACATCTGACTTGCTGGAATTTTCTTGTCATAAAGGTTCTTGATCTTATCCCAAAGCTGCCAAGCACTCTGTGCTTCCTCAACCACATTGTAATGCACTTGTTTAGTGAGAGACAAGATGAGGGTGGACTTGCATAACTCATTAAGCTCCATCCATTTGTCATCAATCATGGTTTCAGGCTGCTCTCCATGCAACCTTAGTGGTTTTATCTACGTTTTCTACACCAATACCTACCAAACTTGGCTCTTCCAATAGGCATTATAAAGCTTAGTGATGTTGAGATAGCATCATTAGTGGAAGAAGATGCCATACTGAAAGCTGAAATAGTGCAAACAGTTCAAAATTGCGTGTTGTTTTCTACTATAAATAGCCAAAATACCACCAAAACCAAGGCAAAATGACCATGAACTGGTAGCTAATGATTCTACCCACCAAGTACCATCAAAAGTACATAAAATCAAGATGATTCAGCATGAAAATTGCACACCAGTCCATGCATAACTACTTGTTGTAATAAATTACAGCCAGGTACAATGAGAGCAAATTGTAGGCAAAATGAATGCACCAAGTGAACCACTAACTGTCAAAGCATAACCAGCATCAAGCGGGCATAAATTAGCATGTGACAATTATACAGACATTGAGCAAACATCTTGTGTAGTAGGGCAAAGTGTACACAACATTGGCAAGACTTGAGACAAATAGGTGTATGCTTAGGAAGTGCAAAGCCCAAATCAGCCGAGGTACATCTGTGAGGACCACGACATATCAACCATGCAACATCCAAGTGAAGATCCCAGTCTCAAGTATCCGAATGCTCAAGTAGCATAAACTGGTTGTTCCATCCCTATAGAAATAGGCTTAGGAGGAACAACTACAAGGATGCTAATGGCACTACTAGATGGTGGTGTTGATCCAGCACTTTGGTTATTCTTAGAAGGAGTTGACTATTTACTCTTAAGTGTTAAGGATAAACACTCACTTTTATGTGTAATGGGATTTCTCTCACTATGAGGGGTTTTATGTCCCATAACTTTAAGAGATACTAGACTAGTATGATCCAAAGAGTATTTACAAAAAATTTCTATGTCTTTCCTTAGCCATTCTTAACATTGTTCTTGTTGAATTTGAGAGATCCCTAGCCTACGCTCATGTTCTTGCCTTAATAGCTCTTTCTCTGCTACTGCTACTATTGAGAAAAGAGTTATATACTCAAGATCCGGTTCTTAGGTCTTTACGAGAATCCTAAATAATCCTTGAAAATGCGCCACATGTCGAGACCTAAAATGGGCATGACACTAGCTCTAACGGCTCTAGACAAGGCTCTTAAACATAGTAAACAACCCCACACAACCTTGTGATTAGAAGTGTCAAGGTATTATAAATAATTCTTCTAACTGATGTGTTTGTAGATATAATTTTAGATTTTTATCCAACAAATTATTATTATTGACTCCAAGAAAAGGATTTTTCTATGCTTAGTGACTATCTCACCTCGAATCACACATATAAGGGGCACCCGCAGTTGACTGTTGTGGCCCCTACGACTCTCCTATACCCCAAGGATTGGCCCCAAGATATACCATTCGAAAACATATGAGACATTGTAACATCCTCCTCTCTTAATATTTATAATTTTAAGAGATTTTTTATAGCCTCACATAATCATTTCCCAAGAAATAATTGCTCTAACATATAGCTAGGAATCCTCTTTCACTCCACTTAGATTTTGCAAACAAAAGCTATGCATCCAAGAGATTCATTCAAACACCATGCTCATATGCATATGTAATGTGTCATGTTGCATGCTCAAACAATTCTAACTAATAAAAAAACCGCACGGTGCGCAAAACCATTCTTTTCATTATTTATTCTAGCATAGTCAGGCATTGAAGAGGTGGAATTGGGCTAACTTGTGCTTTCACTCCTTTAAATTTGCTAAACCCATAAATGCCTTATTATGATGCATAAACATTTGGTTCTTCATTGCAAAGATATAAAATTTCAACATTCATTTCATGTCTATGCCTTATATATATATATATATATATATATATATATATATATATATAATGATTTTGGAGTTGCTTAGATAGCATGTTCATGCTCCACACATCCACTAACAACCACCTTTATGCTCCTTTGCTCCATTTCTCACATTGTACCAAGTTCCCACACCCATTCTCTCTCATTCTCTAATCCCACATGAATAACAATCATGGCGAGAGAGAAAGAGGAGAGAGAAAGAATAAAAAGTGAAATTTCAATAGAATGAATCACATTGCATAAATTCTGCAGTGATTTGAAATGAGAAATTTGAGGAATCCATAACCAGAAGCATTTCTCTTGATTCACCAGTTCAAAAAAATAATTTGCCATAAAGGGGTGCATAAAAAAAATGGGTCCCCCCCTCCCCCAATCATGAGATTTTAGAGTTTCTTAACTCTCTTAAGCTTAATCAACCCAAAAACTTATCAACTATTAGAGACTACTCAAACACTTATTTGAATCTCTCTATGTATGTTGAAGGCATTTCAAATTTTACTAAGATGAATAAATATATTTTTGGTATTGACCTCCCTTATCATTGGAGGTGGGAGCTCAACAACCAAAAACCTTGCATGAGGTTATACATTTCACTGAAAGATATTCTTTAAAGTACAAGAGAGATGTAGAAAATTTTCAATAGGGCAATAACTTTTCCAATCAGTCTACAAAATATGGACAAGTTCTCAGCCAATCAATAGAAATTTTTAAGTAAGAAAATAGGGGTTATAACACTTATAATAGTTACATTGAAGGCATTTCAGATTTTGCTAAGCTGAATAAATATACTTTTGGTCTTGACACCCGGCCTTATCATTGGAGTTGGGAGCTCAACAAAACCAAAAACTTTGCATGAGGCCATACAATTGACTGAAAGATATTTATTGAAGTACAAGAGAGATGCAAAAAATTTCTAGCACAGGATTTTGGGCAATAACTTTTCCAATTAGTCTACAAAATATGGGCAAGTTCTCAACGTGAGCAGTCAAGAGACATTTTCAAGGAAGAAAACAATGGTTATAACAATCATAATAGTTATGACAAAAAAGTGCCAGCTTTTCCTACTATTTATACCACAAAATAGGGTGGGATTTATGAACAAAAGCAAGGGCAAAATTTCAGAAATGTGTCCAAGACAAAAGGCAAATACAAGGATTGAAAGTGCTTCTAAATTGTCCCAAAATAGTTCTAATAGCAACTTCCTTCCTCACAAACAATAAGCTTAGGGAAATGTACCCCAAATGATTATGTTTCAAATGTGGGGAGAAGTGGTCCCAAGACCATAAGTTGACGTGCAAAGCCAAAAATTCTAAAATTAGCATGGTAATCACTCAAGATGTGGAAGCTGAAGAAGAAGAGGAATCAGAGGAAAATTTACTGCACATTGATGCTTATCAAAGGGTGAAAGAATTTCATGAAGAAGAGGATGCCACTAATGAAGGATTCTATGATCCTATGGATGGGTTTCCATTCAATTTGGGTGAAAATAATGATTCTTATTCTTCCTTGTATGCTATTCCACATGATGCATGGATAGGATACAAAGGGGAAAGTACACTTAGACTCAAAGGTATCATATTCTAGTAGATACAGATAGCACTCATAGTTTCCTCAATACTAAATCTTTGAATAGGCTGAAGTTGTTACCCATTGATATGGAATCATCCTTGTGGATACAAGTTGCCAATGGCGCATATAAATCTAGCAAAGAAGTGTGTCCATATACTCCAATTGAACTACCTCCCTCTTACACAATACAAGTGGATTTTATCACTTTGGATATGGGGCCTATTGATGTTGTTATCGATTGTAATTGGTTGAAAACCCTTATCAAATTTACATTGAATTTAGAACAAGTGCAAGTGGAATTTAATTGGCAAGGCTAGCACATTGAATTGGAAGACCACAAATATTAGAGCTCATCTCCATCAAGAATTTGCAAAACTAAATCAATGCCAAGTCATGTATCTTCACTCTTTTGCTTATGAAAGTAGATGAAGAGTAGCCACCAAATTAGCTGTTGAGATATCGAGCTCCACTCATGATACGCCAGGGTGACCGTTTTGTATTTATGTCACCGACTTGTCAGTTGCAGACGCGGTTGGTACACCGCCCATGAATAATAGCTACATGATAGCTATCCTTATCTACTCTAGTTCGTGGCTCAGTTAGTATGCCACCTTAGTTAGTTGAGTTTGGTTTGAGACCCATATATAGGGTTCTTCTATTTCTTTGTACTTGAGTTCTTTTGGCGTACACAACTAAGAAGAGGAAAACTGTTTTCAGCCTCCACCCTTGTGTGTCTTTCCCCATTGTGCAAGCAAGAAAGCTTCAAGCGAGACTCCTTCCTTCTCTCCCACAATCTTGACACGGTATCAGAGCCTTGTTCGTGGTAAGGAGCTCAAGAAAGCAAGCCAAGCTTGCGGTGTTCTGGTAAGAGGAGCAGTGTTGCTTTCATTTTCTGTTTTGGGAGCAGATCTCTGCAGGTAGCACAGCCGGAAAGTGAAGGAGTGCATTGTCTTAGGTTGAGACACCCTTCGCGGTGAAGCAAGAGGGCAGTATATGCTGCGGGCGAGGGCTTTAACCCTCGGGGACCTTGTTTTTTTTATTTGAGGCCATTTCGGGGCCTGTTTTGGAGGCGGAAGTTTTCTGCACGCACTCAGGAAAAGGCCCAGTTTTATGCTGTGCAGCCACTGTTCTACAGGTCGGTGAATAGTTACTGTAAAAAATTGCATTGTATGCTTGTGCGCAGAGACATTGGGAGTTACAGAATCATCCCTGTTGCCTGTTGATGCAAAATCGTCACTAGGAAGTGATTGTGTGGTCAAATACCACTTTCGCCAATTTTGCAGATTTTCCCTTGTGAGGGTGAAGCTGTGGTTTTTGCAGTGACAGAATTTTTTGCAGTCTTCTGTAATGGCATCTGATTCTCTTTCACAGATTGTCACTGAAAAGCTTGAAATGAACAACTTCCAAGCATGGAAGTTTAGAATGACGAATTTCCTTATGGGAAAAAGATATTGGGAATTTGTTGCAGGAAATGAAGAAGAACCAGTTCTTCCTGATGTTCCCAATCAACAGCAAATGCAGGCATTTAAAGCATGGCATGAGAGAGCCAGGAAAGTTATGTATTGGCTGTCTATCAGCATTTCAGACTCTATGATTGTGCATATTCAGGATGCAAGTACGCCAAAGGAGGCATGGGATACTTTGTCAAAAATGTATAGCACAAATATGCAAGCCAGGAAAATGCAGCTCAAGCAAGAGTTGCACAATGTGCAAAGAGAAAATATGAGCATCAACGACTACCACATGAAGGTGAAGAAGATTGCAGATGCACTTGCTTCCATTGGGTCACCACTGGAAGATAATGATTTAGTTTCCGTGACCTTGAATGGTCTAGGAAAGGATTATGCACAGTTTCGGACATCCATTTCAGTTCGTGAAAGATTTCCTGATTTTGAGGAGCTGATTGCTCTTCTAATTTCTGAGGAGCAAAGAAATGGTGGTGCATCTTCTTCAGGAGGAACTTCAAAAGAAGCTGTCTTCTACTCAAATGCTGGAAGAGGTAGAGGCAGAGGTAGAGGAGGCCGATATGGAGGCCGTGGTAGAAATCAGAATATGCAGCAAACTCAAGAAAACCAATCCTATGGAGGAGGACGTGGTAACTCTAGAGGCAGGGGGAGCCAAAGAGGTCGTGGTGGATGGCAAAGAGGCCAAAATGCAAATAGTAATGTTGAATGCTACTATTGTGGTAAAATGGGTCATATGGCTAAAGACTGCTATAAAAAGCAGAATGACATCATGAATGGAAAACTGCAACAAGGAAATTATGCATCCTCTAGTAGACAGGGTGATGACAGAAATGAGCATCTGTTTATGGTGCAGCACATGAACAATTCTGTGACAAGTGCAGAAGAAAGCAACGATGTATGGTATGTTGACTCACGTGCATCAAACCATATGACAGGTCATGCAAAATGGATGGAGGATGCAAGGAAAATGGAAAAACCAGGATTTGTGGAGACTGGTGATGATACTGCACATCCTATTGTGCAGATTGGAAAAATTCATTTGTCTATGCAAGATGGGAAAAAGAAATACCTGTCCGATGTATTTCATGTCCCAAATATCACCAAGAATATGGTTTATGTTGGTCAAATGGTTGAGCAGGGCTTGCAGGTCAGATTTAATCCTCATGGATGCTTTGTTGAGGATATGAAAAATAAAGGTCGCTTGATAGCAAAAGGAAAGAGGAAGGGCAGAATGTTTACATTGGATGCAGACATGTCTGAATTGAGTGCAGCAATGTTTGCACATGGGACCAATGTAGTTGCAGATATTGATATCTGGCATAAACTCATTGGTCATGTTAATGTACAGCGACTTAAATCAATGCAGGCCCAAAATATTGTTGCAGGTTTGCTGAAATTCAAGGTTGCAGAAATGCATAAGGTATGTGAAGCCTGTCAGTTTGGAAAACAGGCAAGGAAACCATTTCCTAGACATGTTCAAGAGAGTAAGAAGCCATTGGAATTAATCCACTCTTATGTGTGGACAACTAAAGCTGCATCTCTTGGAGGCTGTCATTATTTTGTCAGTTTTATTGATGACTATAGCAGAAAAGTTTGGGTGTATTTTATGAAAAAGAAAAGTGAAGTTTTTGGGCATTTCAAAACTCTTAAAGCTATGGTTGAAAAAGAAACAGGCTTGCAGATAAAATGCCTAAGGTCAGATGGAGGGGGAGAGTACCTCTCAAATGAGTTTGCAAGGTTCCTGCAGGAGTATGGCATAAAGCAGCAATATTCATGCAGTCATACCCCACAACAAAATGGAATTGCAGAAAGAAAAAGCAGGCATATTGGAGAGGTATCTCATGCCATGCTCAATGAAAAAGACTTGCCAGATTTTTATTGGGCTGAAGCAGTTGCTATAGCAGTCTACATAATGAACAGGACTCCCACTGCAGCAATACATGGAATGACTCCAGAGGAGAGGTATAGTGGTAGGAAACCAGATATTTCTCATTTGAAAATTTTTGGTTGCATTGCCTATGTACATGTGCCAAATGAGTTGAGATCCAAGTTGGATCCAAAAGCTGAGAAGTGCATCTTTATTGGTTACTCTCTGCAGCAAAAAGGGTATAGATGCTATAACCCTTCTACTCGTAAGTTTACAGTGAGCAAAGATGTTGTTTTTGATGAGATGAGTAGCTGGTATAAACCAGTAAATGTGATTGATGATGTAGATGCACAAAATGGTAATGCTGCACAAAATTCACAGCAGCAGTCACAAAATATTAGTGGACCTGGAGCGTCCTCTAGTAGTGGTTCACATTCTTCGCCATGGACAGGCAGATTGAGATCAGGAGAATCTTCTCAAAGTAATGCAGATAGTGGTATGCAGGTATCACGAAAAGGAAAAGAGAAGGTTGATCAGTCCATGTTTGATGTGAATGCAGGTCACTCTTATGTGGATGGTGAATCCAGTGGCTCAAAACAGAGCATTGATGATGAGTTGGGTATTCCTTCTATTGTTACACCTGGAGTAAGGAAGACCAGGGATGTTTTGAGAGCACCTAGGAGTGAACCTACTTTGCGCAGGTCTACGAGAGCTAGGTATCCTGTGGATAGGCTAAAATATGATGGATTTACAGCCATTCACTATGCATATATGGTTAAAGTGATACAGGAACCAGAACCCACTTCTTTTGAGGAAGCCATGGGAAAAGAAAAATGGGAGAAAGCCATGGATGAAGAAATGGATGCCTTGGAAGCAAATGCTACATGGGAATTGGTACCTTTGCCTAAAGGTAAAAATACAATTGGCTGTAAGTGGGTTTATAAGGTGAAGCACAATGCAGATGGTTCTGTGAATAGATACAAGGCAAGATTAGTAGTCAAGGGGTATGCACAAACATATGGCATTGACTATGAAGAGACATTCAGTCCGGTTGCAAGGATGGCAACCGTAAGAGCAGTCATTGCTATGGCTGCATCAAAGGGATGGTCTTTACATCAGATGGATGTAAAGAATGCCTTCTTGCATGGTGATTTGCAAGAAGAGGTCTATATGGAGCAGCCACCAGGTTATGTGCATGTTGTTCATCCTGAGTTTGTTTGCAGGTTGAACAAAGCCTTGTATGGCTTGAAGTAAGCACCTAGAGCATGGTCTGATAAGATAGGGCAGTATCTTGTCACTATTGGCTTTCAGATTTCCAAGGTAGATTTCTCACTTTATGTGAGAAAAACAGAGAAAGGTATTATGCTACTTGTCATTTATGTTGATGATTTGATTATGACAGGTGATAGTGATGAAGATATCCTTCATGTGAAAATGCTATTGAAGCAGAAGTTTGAGATGAAGGATTTGGGAGAGCTGCGTTATTTCTTGGGCATTGAGGTGATTAGATCACCAAGTGGGATTCAGCTCTTGCAGAGGCAGTATGGATTGGACATGCTGTCCAAATATGGGATGACAGGCTATAAGCCTATTTCAGTTCCTTTGGAGCAGAATGTGAAGCTGAGCACAGATGCAGGTGAGCTTCTAGAAGACCCTACTATGTACAGACGCATAGTAGGAAGTTTGATTTATATGACTATTACCATGCCAGATTTGAGCTATGCTGTTGGATTGGTAAGTCATTTTATGCAGGCTCCAAGGAAACCACATTTGGATGCGGCTAGACGCATACTCAGGTATGTGAAGTCCACATTGCAGTATGGACTATTTTATGAGACTGGGGTTCAGATACAGTTGCATGGATACACTGATGCTGATTGGGCTGGTAGTATTTTTGATAGATGATCTACCAGTGGATATGTGTTCTATTTTGGGAGTGCTGCAGTCACTTGGAGCAGCAAGAAACAGCCTACAGTTGCCTTGTCGAGCACAGAGGCTGAGTACAGGGGTGCAACAATGGCTGCATGTGAGGTAGCTTGGTTGCATAAGCTACTTTATGATATGCATCAGTCTACAGATGGACCAGTTGTCATTTATTGTGACAACATGAGTAGTATACACTTGGCAAATAACCCAGTCTATCATGCTAGAACAAAGCACATTGAGGTGCATTATCACTATGTGCAAGAGAGGGTTTTACTAGGTCTTATTGATCTAGTTTATGTCAGCACAGAGGATCAGGTAGCTGACATATTCACGAAGGCGTTGGGCGCAGAGAAGCTGCGCAAGTTCAGAGACCTGCTTGGTGTGCAGGAATTGGGATTGAGCTCGAGGGGGAGTGTTGAGATATCGAGCTCCACTCGTGATACCCCAGGGTGACCGTTTTGTATTTATGTCACCGACTTGTCAGTTGCATACGCGGTTGGTACACCGCCCATGAATAATAGCTACATGATAGCTATCCTTATCTACTCTAGTTCGTGGCTCAGTTAGTATGCCACCTTAGTTAGTTGAGTTTGGTTTGAGACCCATATATAGGGTTCTTCTATTTCTTTGTACTTGAGTTCTTTTGGCTTACACAACTAAGAAGAGGAAAACTGTTTTCAGCCTCCACCCTTGTGTGTCTTCCCCCATTGTGCAAGCAAGAAAGCTTCAAGCGAAACTCCTTCCTTCTCTCCCACAATCTTGACATTAGCTATCTTCTTTTCCAATAAAAAGAGATCCAAGATTAGAATAGCTATTAGAGAAATACAAGGACTTGTTTCAGCCATCATCATCCTTGCCTCCAAAGCAAGAGGTTGACCATCCTATCGATTTGTTTCCTACAAAAAAACCATCAACAAACCTTCCCATCACTTGTCTAAGTTTGAGAGGGAAGAGGTGGAGTGACAATGCAAAGAGTTGCTGCAAATAGGCTTAATTCAGCCAAGCTAATCACCGTTTGCCTGTCCCTTTCTCTTAGTCCAGAAGAAGGATGGATCATTTTGCATATGCATTTATGATAGGGATTTGTACAAGTCAATGGTCAAGAATAGGTATTCTATTCCCTGAATTGATGATCTTTTGGATAAACTTAAAGATCCAAAGGTCTTTACCAAAATAAATCTTCATTTGGATTATCATCAAATTCAAATGAAGGAGGGAGATGAGTTCAAAACAACATTTAGGAGTAAAAGGGGATTATACCACTTCTTGGTTATGCCATTTGGGCTTTCTAATGCATCCACTACTTTTCAAACTCTCATGAACATAATATTGCAGTCCTCGTTCAAAATAGTCCTTGTTTTCTTCGATGATATCCTTATCTATAGCAAATCCAGGGATGAGCATTCAAAGCATGTATGAGAGGTCTTTGACACATTAAGAAGACACACACTCTTTGCTGAGATGACAAAGTGTTCATTCATGGAAAATGAAGTGAAATACTTAGGTCATATTGTGGGGGAGCAAGGCATTAGAGTGGATCTTAACAAGGTTAAATGTGTCAAAGAATGGCCTATTCCTATGATGGGACATCTTTGAGGGGTTTCCTTGGATTATCGTCTTTCTATAGGAGATTTATCAAGAATTATGCTCATGTGGCAGCTCCATTAACGGATAGGATTAAAAAAGAGGCCCGATTTTGGGACTCCATAGTCTATAAAAGCTTCAATGAGCTGAAATCTCTTTTAATTTCAATAGCTATCCTTGTATGCCCAGATTTCTCTAAGGAAATTATCATATGTGCAGATGCTAGTGGAAGAGGAGTTGGGGCCATTTTGTGTCAAGACCATGGAGTCATAGCTTATGAAAGCTGAAAGCTTGATGACAAAGAGCATAAATTATATATTTATGAGCAAGATATGTTGGCAATATTTGATACTATTAAAAAGTGGTATCATTATATATATGGCAGCCATTTTAAGGTCAAAAGTGATCATTGTGTGCTAAAATAATTCCTTTCACAACCAAATTTGTCTCCTAAGCAATGAGGATAGTTAGCTACTCTTCAAGGATATGACTTTGAGATATTCTATATGGACGGAAAAGATAATGTGGTAGCGGATGCCTTATCAAGAATGTGGGCATATTCCATTTCTACCATTTTAACTATGCATAAGAATTGGATCCATGACATTCAAGAAGAGTATTTGCTTGATGAGAAACATCCAAAATGATGAAGAAATTGCAACAGGGAAAATGAGAAGAGTATCCAAATTATAAGTGACACAATGGTCTTTTATGGTGTCAAGGACACGTCTTCTTGACTCCTCAATCATCTTTCAAAGATCGCATTTTGCGAGAGATGCACTCTTCATTTTTAGTGAGACATCATGTTTTGTTCAAAACATTTGATAATATCCATAAGAGCTTGCTAACAACTAAGACACACCTCATCTTGTTGTCCTAAATGAGAGCAAGCTAACTTAGAAAAGGCTGAATTGAGATACCCTATGTGAAAAATCACTCATTTGTATGTGGAGTGCCCTAGGCAAAAACCATCCACTAGTTTATCTATCATGCCATCTGTACCTTTGGAGCTATTTGGAGTTGAGACACTTGATGGCAAGGCCAATCCCATCTCATTGAATGTCATGACTAGAGTGCAGACAAGGCAAGCCGGTATCTCATTACCTAGACATATCAACCTTGATGCAGCCACCATAGGGAAGAGGAGTCATAGGAGGAGAAGAAAGAGAACAGAGACAAACATCACACTCAAAACTGATAGTGCCAATACACTATTGAAGGGTAAGCATGTCGCTGATGCAAAAGTGGAAACATCTACTCCTAAGACAACGTATAAGGGAAATGCCAAGGTTGGGTAATATCGTGATCCAAGGCACCAATTGGAAGTGGTTTCAAGGTTAAGGAGTGGGTGAGAGAGGCCCAAGAGCACCTAAAGGATGCCCACTGAGCCCATCCTAGAAGACGAGGTTGACGAGTTCTCCACTGTGAGCACGGCTATTTTGCCTACTCGCATACAATCTAGAGAAGCATCTGCACCCCATGTAGCACCACAAAGATAAAGCCTAGGCACCACAAGTGGGCAGACTGCCCAAAAGTAGTGGCAAAAGAGTGTAGAGCATAATGAAAGGCAAGCAGCTAGTAGCTTGCTTATAGTATTTATATCAGCCCCTATGACCCTACAAATGGGGCATCTGCTTAGGCAACATTCCTCATTATGGTGAGAGTTAAAGTAGTGGGTAGAGGGATCTAATGAGCCATGAGTAGTCAATTTGCTTGACCACAACATAGTCACATAGATACCGATCCGCTAAACATGCCATGCACTCCTACATGCATGGGGTAACCCGCTAGTAGAGACCACAAGGTTTAATGTCACGCTAGCTAATGGCATGAAAATTAGGCCATTCAAAGTGCTAAAGGAATGGCCCTTGAAAATAGAAGGTGTCCAATTCTCAATGAACTTCATGGCTATGAAGGGAGTAGACTATGACATTTTTCTAGGCTGAATCTGGATGCAGAATGCATGAGTAATCGAAGACTGGGGTAACGGCCTTATATTCCTAAGTAACAAGTTGGAGGTAGTAAGAGTCGAGATGGACACTTGGAAGACTATGCCGATCAACTTGGATGCCATCTCCTCTATCTTGAAGGGAGAGTCATAGGTTAGGAATTCCTATGGGCCATTAATGAAGTATATTCCTTGTGTTGAAGATGAGCGAGATTGGATGTATATGCTAGCCACTATCAATCTGCCATTTTTGGACAAAGAAGAGGATTATAAGCAAGTTGCAAAGACAACATGTTAGTCTCACACACATCCATCACATCCTAGCTATTGAAGGTAAAAACCCACCTTCAATGCCACTTTTCATGGTGGCGAGGTAGACGACAAACTCTTGCCTCTTTCCATATTCCTTCTAATAGACTTGAGCTCCAAGGGATTCTTGAGTACTTAATGAGGGAGCTAGCCCGTAACCCAGCCACCAATCTCAAGATACTCCAAGACCTCATGGATGGGCTGAAATGGCAATGGACCAAGGTGCATGGCCTAAACCTTATGTACAATTGGGCACTAAACAGATAAAAAAGGGCTAAGAATAGAGATCTAGACAATGACAAGTAGTCAAAATGTAGTGTTTTGGATGACGAGTATGAGGAGTTCTCCTATGCAAATGAGAAAAGTGAAGTAGAGACCGAGATGATAGAGTATGACATTGATGTATCAAAATTTGTTGTGAGAGCTATCTTGTGCTAGCCCAATGAACACAATCTTGACTATTCGGTGAGCTTTGCTAGTAGACAACTCACGAATATGGAGATAAACTACTCCACAATGGAGAGGGAAGGCCTAGTCATGGTATTTGCTATAAAGAAGTTTTGGCATGATCTTTTGGCTATGCCTTTCACCTTCTTTGTGGACCATCAATCTTTGCTTTATCTTGTAAATAAACCCTGTGCTACAAGATGCATTTCTAGATGGTTGCTTCTCCTTTTAGAGTTTGACTTCTTTGTGGTTGTATGCAAGAGTAAGAAACATTACATGGCTAATCACATGTCCCACAAACCCATAGGAGAAGCCACTAGGGATAGGGGATTGTAGATGACCTAATCAATGTGCACTTGTTTAGCATGTCCAACAAAAAAGACTTGTTTGAAGCAAACTTAATGCCATATTGGTTAGATAACATAGTCTAGATGTTGGAGCATGGATTACCTAAGAGACTTATCAAAAAGGCCAAGCTAAAGCACATTATCCTTAAGATTCAGCCCTATTAGTTAATTGTCGACCAGCTCTATAGATTAGGACAAGATGGCTTATTACGTGAAGATGCATGTGTGAGCACAAAATGCATGATGTGCTGATGACTAAAGCGCATGCTGGAATCGCTTGAGGGTACTTCAAGGGAGATACCATGGCCCACAAAAGGCGCTACAATCTCAACTGTAGTGGCCCACCCTATTTTATGATGTTGCCAAATTTATAAACCATTGTGATGAGTGCCAAAGGACCAAGGTCCCTGTTTGTAAAGATAAGATGGAGTTGACCCTGATCGTAGCACAAAAACCCTTTGAAAAATGGAGAAATAAACTTCATTGGGTTGATCAGTCTCACGGCATAGTACTCCCATGCCAAGTACATCATAGTAGCCACTGAATATCTCACAAAATGGACCAAAGCTCGAGCCACTAGGAAGAACGATGCTAGGACTATGGTAAGATCCTTTGGGAGAAGGTGATCTCACGATTCAGTTTTCCCATGTCTATCAAGCGTATCAAGACACTCCCATTGGCACAAAAGTTGTAAATATCAAGCAAAGAAGCTCAACAAGGGCATGTGATAGCACCAGTGCTAGAGGATCCAAGATCAAGCATCAATAAGACCTCATGAGCATATAGGCCATGTAGCATCCATACATAGCATCCATAGACATCAAGTACATCCAAACTGTTACTCTAGCAAGCCGAGAAATAGCCAAAGTAAGCTCTAGGCAATAGCCAAAGCAAGGCTGAGTAGCATCCAACTCTAGATAATGTAACAGGCATGTAGTAGTGGCATAGGCCAAGCATGTCAAGACTGGTCAAGACATAAGTAAAGTACATGCCATATGTACATCAAAGATGGAGATCCAAATGCTATGTGAAGCGAGCTCAAGATCATCAATGATCCAAAGAAATATCAAGCTCAAAGTCGATCCCTGATGATCAATACATCAAAGTACATCTCCGAAGCATGTCCCAATTCCAAGAGGCATAGATAAACATGAAGTAATAGGCCTTAGCCCATTATTGTACAACAGTGATTTACTTTTTAGAAATGAGTATTTTGAGCCCTTAGATTAGGCCAAAGGCATGGCAAAGAACTAGCATTACATCCACCAACCAATAGGCATCAATGGCCTAGCATATGAGCATCAAGTGAAGTATAGATGAGCTCCAATGTTCATGTAAAGGTTAGTGACATACATAAAAACAAGTCTATTGTATGCACAGTTAAATAAAGCTGAATATCAGTGCCCCAAAACCTCTACAAGGCTCAAAGCATGGCAGGGATCAATCCAAGTAGTGCGACAATGCCCAAGAGTCCAAGCATGATCATCAGCAAGAGCAAAGGAGCTACCTAGGGGCTACAGAAAATAGGCACAAATCACATTAATTTGCTGATGGATTTTGCTACTCTTGATGATGCTATACCAAGTGGAAGAGGGCTCAACCTTGAGCCAATGAAGGCCTAGTTCAAGCCCAAGGTAGCCTACAAAGGCTTCAGGTAGGATATGATGTGAAAAATCTCCAATGGTGGAAGCTATGGTTGCCCCTGATCTTGCAAACCCTGCTATACCTGCAAATGTAACGTGCCCACTTCTCAAATTGCGGGACACGTGTTAGTAGTCCATTGAGAGATGTATCTAGAATATGCCACCTGGCACTCCCAAGGAATGACACGGGGTTTGCCAACTAGGGTCTCTCGAGTCTGCACCGCAATGGAACTTATCCGGTCATCCCCACTAGGATCGACCTGAAGTTCGGGATCCTTGTAATCGGGTCTTCCTAACATTCCTTGCTAACACTTCCTTTGAGAAAATCTCTCGGCTAACCAAGACCACCCTTCTGTAGGATAGACCCATTGGTCACATCCACCACGTTTCCCTCGGGGGTTATTTTAGTTATCTAATTGCCTACCACATTATGTTTGACACATAAAAGTAACTTCCTTAATTAACATGTTAATCATAGGTTCCTTTATGTAATTCAGGGCACTGACACAAAAGCAAGATAAAACAAGATCAAACACTTCCTTAACTTATCTTCAGATTCATGTTTGTCTCCTGCCCATACAGGAGAATTAAGTGTTCCTTTCTACCTCCGCAGAAAAATCCTTCCGTCTCTCGACAACAAAACCCGAGGGTTTATCCTCCCAAGATTCCACCTTGTAACTAGTATCAAGGCCTCGAGATCCCATCTCGAGTCACGTAGAATACTTGTGTAGGGCTCAGAGGCATTGGAATTTATGGCTAGAGCCCCCATTGGCACACAAGCGTCCTCCTATGCCAAGTGATTTCTACGAAGAGACCTCTTGTGGTGGGTTCGGTCCACATTCCCGGTGCAAATTCACAACCCCCTTGGTTACAGTTTGGCGGTTCGCAGGGGGAAGCTAGTGCCATCCTTCCTTAATTAACCCTTTAGGAAATCAACTTCAGCTGAACCAACCAGCTTAAAAATAATTACTAGGGGAAAACATCCCTTTTGTTTCCATGGCAATTAGTCATCTCAGACCCGGCTGTGCAATCATCAATCACACCCCACTTGGGTTAACATCCAAAACCACAATAATAAATAGTTGAATGCACAACCTCTTGCTTCAAGGCATTGCAATCCCATTGCATGCACAACCAAAATTTAACTTGGATGTATCAAAACACTTTTACAACCTTTTTCAAACAACCAAGTATAACTTGGGTCAACAATCCATTTAGGGTTAGGTCACCAGCTTCAATTAAGCTAGGAGTGTATCATTTGTGGTAGTCCACATCATGATCAATAAAACAATTTGCAGGCAATTATACTTATTCCTAATGCACCAGATCTCATGAAGGTCTAGGTTTCTATCCATTGGAAACTATCATTTCATGTGTTTCTTTTAGTCATGATCGCAAAGCATGAATTCTAAATGACTATTCATGCATTAAACTAGATTAAAAGCTATTATTTTATGTGAAATAATGCAAAAACCTTATCATTTTATGTGTGTAAAAGCTATCATTTCATGCATATAAACTTATGCAAACTCCATACTATCATTTCGCACATGCAACCTAGCGCCTAAGACTCGTCTATGTTCCATGCACGTAGCTAACCCCTTCATTTCTTTCACGAGAAATAAAATGTAATTAATTACAAAACTTAAAGAACCTGGGTTTGATTTGTGATTGTAGGGGCATTTGTCATGTTGGTTGCTCCGATTGCCTCTCCCACATTACCGGTACCAACAGTACCTTTGGTGACCACGCTTCCCGCGACTTTCTTCTTGGGAGCCATTTGCCCCACAGAGATTGGATAGTCCAAAACTTGATGGATTTCAAGACGATAGGCTCGGGTAGGAAGGGTCGTTAGATGGGGGTCCTTCCCCAAAAGGCTGGCTTCACGAACGCGACTCCTCGAGGCTACACACCAACTCTCACTCCCTCTCTTTCTTTCTCTCTCTCTCTCTCTCTTCGCCTTCTTTTCCTCTTCTTTTCTCTCTCTCTCTCTCCTCTTCCTCTTCTACTTCTTTCTCTCTTCTTCTCCTTCTTCTCCTTCTTCTCTTATTCTTCTCCTTCTCTCTCACTTATCTTCTTCTTTTTTTCTCTTCTTCTCTTCCTCTACTCCCTCTCTTTTCTTCTTCTCCTTCTCTTCTTCTCTCCCTCTCCTCTTCTTCTTCTACTTCTTCTCTTCTTCTTCTTCTTCTCTTCTTCCTCTCCTTCTCTCTCACTACTTCTCTTCTTCTTTTCTCTTCTTCTCTTCCTCTACTCCCACTCTCTCTTCTTCCTCTCCTTCTCTTCTTCTCTTCCTCTCTTCTTCTTCTTCTTCTTCTTCTCCTTCTCTTCTCCCTCCTCTTCTCCCTCTTATCCTTCTCTCTCACTACTTCTCTTATTATCTCCCTCTCCTTCCTTCACTTCTTCTCTCCTTCTCTTCTTCTTTTTCTTCTACTTCTCTCTCTCCTAATTCCCTCTCTCTTCCTATTTCTTTCCTTCTCTCTCTCTCTCCCTCTTTCTCTCCTCTTCTTCCCTCTCTCTCTCCTTCTTCTCTCTTCCCACTTCCTCACCTTCTTTTTCCCCTTCACATGTCCAAGGCATAGTTCACGGGCAGAGGAGGGTGTCGCCGCTTGCTATCACGGGGGGGTGGGGGGGGAGTGGGCTGAGTTGTAAGCCTAGGGTGGTGGCACAGTTGGCTAGCATGTAGGTCTCATAGCTATGAGTTATCCTAAGGTCGGAGGGGGGAATGCTGTGCCCATTCGGAGCCACGGGATGACATGAAGGGGCACCTGTCTCTGATGAGTGGGGGGACTATCTATACCAGGGAGGGGGGAAAGGCTTTATAAGGGGGGGCACAGCTGTCCGCCACCACTTGGAGGGATGTATGCCCCATTTTCTTCATTACTCCTACTCTCTCTCTCTCTCCCCGCCATGCACACAGTAGGGGGAGAGAGAGGGAGAGTTTTTAAAAAAATTTCAAAAAAGTTTGAAAAATCTAGAAGGGGGGGAAGTTCCTATGGGGGGGGAGATGTTACAGCAAAATTCGATGAAACCCTGAATCGAGTGAATAAATACCTTTATTGGAATGCCTTGAGGATGCCCAAGGGGGTTGAGAAGGTGCTCAATAAGCTAGGGAGTGAGCTAGGGAGTGACGGGAGCTCGAGAGAGTCGTCGGCTATGGCTGTCGAGAAGGAGACCCAATGAGTGAAGTTAATCAATAAGAAGCTGAAGGAGTCACGAACCAAGTTGGAATGATCAAGAAACCCTCCTCTGATACCAATTGAAAGGTGAGAAGGATCGAAGCTTGCTTGGAAGAGCTATGGCGGGAGAGCAAGAACAAGAAAGAGAGAGAGAGCAGATGGAAACTTCAACAGTCAAGTGAGAGTGTCCAAGTAGACTTTTAGGTATTTGAGTGGGACTGTTTGAAAGAGGGACTGTCCCAATGGGACTTCGAGGGGTAAACTATCCAAGGCCTGCTGCACCATTTGAGTGGTGGGAAGACATACCAAATGATAAAAATCGATGATGATGAATGAGTCACTAGATCACATGTATACCTAAACATGATTTTTTCCTTATTCTTCAATCAGCAATCATCGAGAGTCATGATATAATAGATGTTTATTGTTGTTGCTCTCTTGAACTATGACTCTCTCCTAACATGCTGCTCTCTCTCTCTCAATCTCTCATATGCTAAAATGAGCTCTCCCCCCCCCCCTTTCTCTTCTTTTAATGCTCTCTCTTTCTTCCCTTACTCTTTATTTTCCTTCTAACGTATATAAAATCTATTTTATTTTCTTTCTTTACTTCTTGATTGTTACATACACTTATATTTTCTTTCTTTTTCCTTATTTCCTTAACCTTAATGCATCCTACTAATGAAAAATACCAAATACCTTCTGACTTCCTTACTTTCTACCTACACCAAGTGTTGTTTTGGAGACAAACTCCCACTTCATTGCTCGATTCGGAATGTGCAAACACACAAGCTTGAATCTATTGATCCCACCAATGGAACCAAAATTTTGTCACTATCACTAGCAATTGTTGAGACCCTGTGCACCTCTTATCAAGTTAAGTGTTTCAAGCTAGTGGCAATGGCTACCTCTCACATAGCCATGCATGCTCTCACACAAGGATATAGTGAGCTTACCATTGAATCTAATCATTGTAATCATCTTTCTTGAATCCTTTGATGGCTCCATAATTCAAGGAACTAACTCAAGCAAGCCCTATCTCCATGCTGCAAGCTCCAACCTCCATAGTCGTGCATGCGAGAAAAGAGAAGAGAAGAAGGAGAAGAGGAGAGGAAGAGTTCTCCACAGTCCCTCACTCTCACACTCTCCCTCTCTCATGCACAAGCAATAAGTAAGAACAAGAACAAGAAGAGAGCTAGTTTGCACACACACCAAGAATGAGCTTATCCATTAACTTTTTGGCTTTTATACATGCCCTTCTCCCCTTGGGCATCCAACCCATTTCCATGATTGGTCTTGGTCCTTGTTACTATGTTTCCCGCAGCATAGAGGAGCAAAAAATGAAAAAAATGGAAATAGCAAAAAAGGCGTAGGATAAAAGCAGAAAAAGGCGCCTTGACCGATAACCAGTCCCTAAAATATTCAAATGTTCAGGCACGACCCTCAGAAAGCCACGGTGTTGGCCCAAGACAACAAAAGGGAAAAAGGGCCTAGGCTACGGCCGGCCATGTAAAAGAGGGAAAAGGGGATGACCGCCCAAAAAGGATTTAGGGCTTTGTATATAAAGTTGAAAAGTGAATGAGAAGCTCATTCTTTGGTGTGTGGCAAAAAGAGTCTTCTTCTTCCTCTCTTCTTCTCTCCTTCTTGCTTGTGTGTGCTATTGAGAGAGGAAGTGTGAGAGTGTGAGGGAGTGAGTGTGTGTGAGAGGGAGGGATCAAGAGGGTGAAGCTCTTCACCATCTCCTCTCCTCTTCTTCTCTTCTCTTCTCTTCTCTTCTCGTGTGTGCGCGGATATGGAGGATGGAGGAGGCTTGAGGATGCTTGAGCTAGCATTAAGAATCATGGAGCTATCGAAGTGCAAGAGAGAGGAGGGTACTCGATTGAGCATCAAGGTAAGCTCACTACACTCGTAGGATCGACGGCGCGTCGGCTAGGTGAGAGATAGCCATTAGAGCTCGCTTGGAATGCTTGAAATAATAAGCAATCTGTGGGTCTTTGCGGTTGAGCAAAAGCTCCCACATTTTGGTCTTGCTAGGACAACGGATTCAATCTTGAGCACTTGCAGGCCTCATATCGAGCATCAAAGTAGGGTATTCATCCCCAAAACAGAGCTTGAGATAGGTAGGAAGTTGGGTGTTTTTGATCTTCAAAATAGGTAAGTATTTTGGGATATTCTGGTTGTTTGATGATTGGACAACATGGAGAAATTAGCTCAGTGTTTTTCTTTCGATTTGTGTTGTGTTTAGAGTAGGTTAACAGTAGGAAATCACACCTGAGAGGCATAGGGTTTGCTACTATAAAACATGGAGAAATTTGGGGAAAACAAGGGGAAAATGAAGGAAATGCGCATTTGAATGTGTAGAAATCGCTAGGAGAGTGATCTCTAGCATCCAGGGAATGACCAGTAGGGTTATAAGTTCTGGAGGGGCAAGGGAATCCTCATTTGCAACCAGCTGAGAGAGAGAGAGAGAGAGAGAGAGAGAGAGAGCTTGGGCGACCGTTCGATTGATCAGGGCATGCAGTGACGTTGCATTCGGCGATCCCCACGTACATCGATCTCTCCCCCACCACTCCAACATCATTACTGGTGAATTTTGTGGTCTAATTCCCAAAATCGGACCAGCCCATAATCGGATCCCAGTCCATAATCGGACCACCCAGAATCGGTCACTCAGACCAACCCCGTCCGATCGGACCACTTGTCCAATTTTTGAAAATTGGACACCTAACCTCCGTCCGATTCTGAGACTTGGAGTGCCCAAACTCGGACCCACGTGGTCCGATTCCCAGAATCGGACCACTAGAATTAGACCACTGGTAAATCGGACCACTAGAATCGGACCACTGGTAAATCGGATGTCTGATTCCTAGAGTCGAACACCCCTTTTTTTTTAAAAAAGAGGGAAAAAACATCAAAACTTGACCCCCACAAACGACTAGAAGCGCAATCCACTCCAAGACTGTAAAATATTACACGGCGCAGTGAACAGAATCTGAGAAAGAGATAGAGAGTACACAACAGATAAGAGGAGAATCAGTAAATTCTTTAACTCCAAACAACTGATACAAAGATGGCTCTGTCCACCCGTGCGCTTCCACTGTGTGAAGCTTAGATGGCAATCTAGACAGAAGATAGGTGAAGAGATTAAGGCTAGCTGGAATAACAACTCTGACTGGGTGAAAGATGAGTGTGAGATGGCTGGGAAGAGGTTTAGCTTTTATAGCCTGCGAAGGTCGTTAGGTCAGCGTGCTGACCGACCTACCATATGAGCCTCCACTAGTCGGCCAGGGAATATTCCAGGGAATATTCCCTTTACCATCGGGCTAGGGGCGCTGCCCCCGGACCCCCGCCAAGGGGGCCGCTGGCCCCCCTGGGACCCCCCAGCCAGGGGTCGCGGCCCCTTTTAACTCCCTTCCACTGCAACTCGATGCAATGCGCCTCGAGTTGCTACCAGCTTAACCACTCCGTCTAACCCAAAGATTAGACCCACAATGGTCACCTTTTTGCCATCCGGTCACATAGACCTCATCTGATATACAAGTCAGGACTCCACCAATGTCCAGGCTCACACTTGGCTTCTCCTCATAATGGGGGCCTTACAACTTTGAGCACCATGGATCATTGGTAGCACCTAATGAGGGTGGGGCATTGATCATATCTAACACCCCCCCTCAATGTCCACCCATAGGTGAACTATCTCCTTGGCCCAATGCTGAGTCTCTGAAGATGAACTTGAAGCAAATCCTTCGTAAGTGCTTTGGTGAAGATATCTGCTCCATTCTCCTCTGTTGGACAGTAGACCAATTCCACTATCCCATCCTCCATCAAATCACGCACATAGTGATACTGGATCTCTATATGTTTGGTGCGTGCATGAAACATTGGATTTTTGGCAATGGCGATGCAACTCTGATTGTCACATCTCATCACAGTTGGTTCTTCATCCTGCACTCCCATATGCCATAGAATCCTTCTCAACCATACGGCCTCACATGCAGCAAAACAAGCTGCCTTGTACTCTGCTTCAGTAGAAGACAATGCCAATGTTGGTTGCTTCTTACTAATCCAAGAGAAAATTCCTGAACCCAAATAGAAACAATAACCAGAAACTGACTTCCTGGAATCAATGTCTCCTGCCCAATCTGAGTCACAGTTCCCCACAAGAGAAGTTCCGAAACTGTATGTGATACCATAGTCAAGAGTTTTCTTCAAGTATCTGAGCACCCGCATCCTAGCCTTCCAATGACTCTCATGAGGTTTGTTTGAGAACCTGCTCAAAACACCAACAGCAAAACTGATATCTGGTCTGGTGTTACACAAGTAGATCAGACTGCCGACCAACCTCCTATACCTCCCAATGTCTGCTAGTGCTGATGTATCCTCGACGGATAACTTTGCATTCACCTCCATAGGTGTAGCTATCTCCTTGCACTCGGACATGCCAAATGCTTTCAAGATCTCCCATGCATACTTCTTCTGAGAGATGAAGATCTTTCCTGGCTCTTGCCAGACTTCAATCCCCAAACAATAGTGCAGCAAGCCCAAGTCTGTCATTTCAAACTCAGAACTCAAAGCCTTTCGAGTTTGGTTGATCATATCTTCATAGTCACCTGTAATAAGAAGGTCGTCCACATATAGGACAATCACTACAGACTTTTTACCATCCCTGTAAACATACAAGTTAGCATCTGAGGCACATCTTTTGAAGTTTAGGTTAAAAAGAACCTATCTATCCGCTGGTACCATGCTCTGGGGGCTTGTTTCAGCCCATACAATGCCTTCTTCAGTTTACACACTTTGTTCTCAGAATGGGGGGCCTCAAACCCTGGTGGCTAAGCCACGTACACCTCCTCCTTGAGGTCACCATTTAAGAACGCTGACTTAACATCCATTTGGTATACTGGCCACTTCTCATGGGCAGCCACTGCAAGTACCGTGCGAATAGTGGTCATTTTGGCAGTTGGGGCAAATGACTCTTGAAAATAAAACCCTTCAACTTGTGAAAAGCCTTGGGCAACCAGTCTAGCTTTGTACTTTTCTAAGGTACCATCAGCCTTGTACTTTACCTTCCAGATCCACTTGGTGCCAATAACCTTCCGCTTTGATGGTCAATCCACTAGCTCCCAAGTGTCATTCTTCATTATGCTGTCATACTCCACCTGCATAGCAGCCTTCCATGATGGATCTACAAGTGCTTCTTCTAAGTCAGTTGGCTCCTTTACTTCTCTCGTAATCTCAACCATCAAGGCCATATTGACTATGTGAGCAGAAGCCCTCCTTTGCTCCTCTATTCTCTGAGACCTCCTTGGTCCGTCTGCCTTCTCCTCAACAGATGCAGGCATAGGATTATTGTGGTCATAGAGCTGCTTCACCCAGCGCGGCAATGGCTTTTCCGGTGGGGTGATGTCAGGTTGGTGAACTTTTTCCTCATCATCTGAAGATGATGCTTCCTCCTCCTTAAGGATATGGATAGCTCTCGGGACAGGTTCATAGTGGACTACTTCTTCGCTTGATGATAAAGTGGAAGAACTTGCCTTCTCCTCCTCCACTGTATGCGGCTCCTCCTTGAACACCACATCACGGCTCGTGATGATCTTCTTTGCCTCTTGGTCATATAATTTGTAAGCCTTCTGCTCATCACTATAACCCAAGAAGATACATTTTCTGCTTTTTGGTTGTAACTTGTTTCTCTTCTCATCTGGAACATGTGCATAACATTCACATCCAAAAATTCTGAAATGTGAGACTGATGGTTTCTTACCAGTGTAAGCCTCATGAGGTGTTTTTCCCTTGAGAGCCTTTGTATAGCTCCGATTTAGATTGTAGACTGCAGTATTAACAACTTCAGCCCAAAAATGGTTAGGCAATCCCTTGCCCTTTAGCATGCATCTTGCCATCTCCACAATGGTGCGATTCCTGCGTTCCACAACACCGTTCTGCTAAGGTGTGTGAGGCGTCGTCAATTGACGCTTGATACCTTTGCTCTTGCAAAAGCCTTCAAACTCCTTAGAGTTGAACTCACCACCACCATCTGTTCTAAATTTCTTCACACTTTTCCCTGTTTCATTCTCAACAAGTATTAGCCATTCTTTAAACTTACCAAAAGCTTGAGCCTTATCACGAAGGAAGTACACCCACATCTTCCTACTGTAGTCGTCGACAATCAACATAAAATAAGAAGATCCCCCCAAGGCCTGTGTAGGCATCTTACCACACAAGTCAGCATGCACCAACTCTAGAGGAGCCTGTGCTCTATTCTTGCTTTCTTGTGGAAATGCCTTTCTCTGTTGCTTGCCCATCATACAAGCTTCACATGGTTCCTTCAATTCAGTTATTGTAGGTAGGTGAGCAACCATACCTTGCTTTTGCATCTCCTTCAATACTGCAAATACGATGTGTCCAAACCTTTCATGCCAAAGCTTACTTGTGCCCACTCCAGCGGTGGCTGTAAGAGAACTTAGCTCATACACGTTGTTCCTTCTTTCTCCTTTGCCAACAATTGTGCCAGCACTATCAATAATTTATGCACCTGTCTTCTTGAACCTCACTTCATGACCAAGATCAGTTATGGCAGCAACTGATAAGAGATTTCTCCTGATTTCGAGAACATACAACACATTTGAAAGCTTTTTGACTTCACAAAAGAAATAGTACCTGTGCCTGCAGCAGGGCATTTAGCATCACTTCCAACCGTCACAGTGATGGATTCTTGTAGAGGCTGCATAGAACTGTATAGACCTTTCTTGTTGGTCATGTGACGGGAGGCCCCACTATCCAACACCCATGAGTCTGTGGTAGATTCTTCTTGCGCTGAGGAGCACACTTCCTCAATGGTCGCCATGAATAATTCCAACTCTGCTTTAGCCGTATTGGCTGTCTCTTTCCCTTTACTTTTAAGGGTAACATTCTTTTCATCTGCCTTCTTGACACGACAATCTGCAATTGCATGTCCTTTCTTCTTACAATAGAAGCACTCTCCTTGAAACTTCTTCTTGCCGCCCTTCTTCTTTTTTTCACCATCATTTTTGGTGGAGGAAACACCTTTGCCTTTTGCATTGGTAGGGAATGCAGCATCTCCATTGTTGCTTCCTTCTCAGGCTTTCAGCCTCAACTCCTCCTCCATTAATAATGCACAAAACTCCTCAAAAGTCAAAGCTTGAGGTCCTACCTGAGTATTAAGGGTGGTTACTAGTCCATCAAACTTTTGTGGACAAATCCGAAGACACCTCCGAGCTAGCTCTTCACTAGTCTTTTGTATCCCTGCGCCAGCCATCTGGTCGCGCAGATTCTTAATCCGAGTGATGAATACTTCAACCATCTCTCCTTCAGCAAACTTCTCCGCTGCTAGTTGATTCTCCAAGTTTTGAATCCTTGTTTGGTTTCGTGTTTCATACTGACTCCTTAGTACATTCCAAGCATCTGACGCTTTGGTTGTATGCTGAATCAGAGTCAAAACACTGTTAGAACAACTTGTAACTAAGGCACACAATGCATCTGCATTCCTTCGTTTCCAAGCTTGTAGAAGATCTGCATTCGGAGGAATCATCACACTAGGATTTGATGGGTCGGGGATAGGCTGTGGTTCTGCGTCAGTCCCGAGCACAGTCTCCAAAAGCTCATAAGAATCAAGGATAGTTGTTATTTTGAACTTCCACAAGGTGTAGTTTGTACCATCTAACTTGCCTTCGCTGAAGGTTGGTGGACGAATCCTCAGTGTTTGAATAGCCGGTACAGCAGCACCACCTCCTGCACCGCTTCCTGATGCGCTAGAACCGCTTCTCGAAGTCGACATAGTTTCTCTTTGCTGTTGAAGCCTTTGCCTCTTGCACGCTCTCCGATCTCTACAGCCCCCTGGGCTCTGATACCATGTAAAATATTACACGGCGCAGCGAACAGAATCTGAGAAAGAGATAGAGAGTACACAACAGATAAGAGGAGAATCAGTAAATTCTTTAACTCCAAACAACTGATACAAAGATGGCTCTGTCCACCCGTGTGCTTCCACTGTGTGAAGCTTAGATGGCGATCTAGACAGAAGATAGGTGAAGAGATTAAGGCTAGATGGAATAACAACTCTGACTGGGTGAAAGATGAGTGTGAGATGGCTACGAAGAGGTTTAGCTTTTATAGCCCACGAAGGTCGTTAGGTCGGCGTGCTGACCGACCTACCATATGAGCCTCCACTAGTCGGCCAGGGAATATTCCAAGGAATATTCCCTTTACCATCGGGCCGGGGGCGCTGCCCCCGGACCCCCGCCAGGGGGGCCCCTGGCCCCCTTGGGACCCCCCAGCCAAGGGCCGCTTCTACGGCCCCCGGACCCCACAATAGGGGCCCCTTTTAACTCCCTTACACCGCAACTCAATGCAATGCGCCTCGAGTTGCTACCAGCTTAACCACTCCGTCTAACCCAAAGATTAGACCCACAATGGTCACCTTTTTGCCATCCGGTCACATAGACCTCATCTGATATACAAGTCAGGACTCCACCAATGTCCGGGCTCACACTTGGCTTCTCCTCATAATGGGGGCCTTACAACTTTGAGCACCATGGATCATTGGTAGCACCTAATGAGGGTGGGGCATTGATCATATCTAACAAAGACAACATGGCAAACGCCTTATAGGCAGTTTCCGATATAGGAGTCAAGACCAAGGGACAGGGGGACAGTGCTGGAGCACTCCCCAATGACCTAATTCATTGAGAACAGAAATCCAATCGGAGGACCTGTGATCGACCCCCCCTGTGAACGGTAAGAAGCAGGGCAGACCCTAGAACCCACTAGAACGGCCAGGACTTGAGCAACAAAGCCTATCAGGCCCGAAACGAGCGAGAGTGAGTGAGATGCCGAGGAATTGCTTGCGGCACCCACATTGAATTTCCGCACTTGAAGTACACTTAAGAAAGCTGAAAGCTTGATTGGGCACAAGTGCACGAGAACCGATGCACTCACCAAGTAACCATAAATTGAGAGTTGTATTCAATAATCAAACGAACTCACTCAGATAAATCACTCAAGGAACCCACCAATAGGAGAGGACCCAAGACATAGACAAACAAGTGAAGTGTAGGGTAGGACCAAGCAAGGAGCGCCAATGACGAGGATCTGTCAAGACTATTCAACCTGATTGACAGCGCAGCAGGGCGCAAGAATTCGACCATGACGGAAGAAAGCTCACACCATTGGTCTAATGAGGAGCTCTATTTGAGTGTATTCCCAGATGCTATACAGCAGATGGTGAGCAATTACGATGCGCACGCCGGTACGAGCACTGTGGCAGGACAACAGACGCAATTATTACAGACCTAGAGGAGGAGAGAAGGCTAGCCCCCAAGGCATTGCAGGGCATAGCTGATTATAATAGGGATCAACAGGCTAGGAGCCAAAGGCAAAGCATGGAGCTGCATGAGGTGCAGCGAGTGCTGAACTTGGCCGGCCAAACTGAACAGATCACGAGAGAGCGCTAGAAGGAGACCTAACATTGAGCGAGCTCCTCATGAAACGGCTGCTTGATAACACCGTAGTAGAGCACAATGCCACTGCACTAGCAATGTCTCTGCTTGTAGGATTAGGGGCAAACCAGGGCTCAAAGAGCCAGGCCAAAATACCGATTGTTGCCAATCAACTCGATAAGTACCAATCGCATGACGATCCATATAGCTTTGTTGAGCAGTTTGAGCAAGTTTGGGAAGCCAACAGCCTCAACGACCAGACTCAACGTTCGCAAGCATTCAGGCTTTGCTTAGGCGACAAGGGTAGGACATGGTATACAAGCTTGGATGCCATGAAACGAGCCAACTTCAATAATCTCAAGGATCTCTTTGTCAAAAGGTTCGCCGAGCCCGGATACTCCAATAACCAACTAGTACGCTTAATGAATGTCAAGCAGAAAGAGAAGGAGGACATCCGCGACTACGTGACCCATGTGAGAAGTCTCTTCAAGAGAATCCCTCTAGGCGAGTGACCAACTGATAGAGCAGTTTCAACTGTATTCATCAACGGAATTAGAGACGAGGAGTTATATAAGGCATTGGCAGGAAATTTATGCTTGCAACGGGATGTGGTGGCTCGAGTTTTTGAGGAAGCCATCAGAGTCGATGACCAGCTGAAAGATCAGAGCTCTAGGAGCTCACATCTAGAAGAGACCAACCCGAAAAACTCAGAGAGAACGTCAGCCTCTGGTGAGCGGTCAATCCCATCATCCCAAGATAAGGGGAAGGCCACCGAGATAGACCAAGGCTTGGCTGAGGTCAAGATGGAATTAGCAAAGATACAAGACATGTTCAGATGACCAACACATCCGCACATCCAATGCATGTACTGTGGTGAAAACCATTTGCCAGCCGAGTGTCAAGACCCTAGGTCAAGACCTTGCGCTAAGTGCGGTAGGTTCGGCCATGATATCACACATTGCAGACTACCAAGAAGACTTCCATACTCGCAACTCTACGGCCAGCCTTATCTAGCTAACAAGCCGCAGCCATTCTTCGGAAGGGAGTTCCATTGGCTCTACCCGCACCTAACAATATGAAACCAGTCGTCCCTAGAATGGACATAAATCCTACAAGCATTCCTAGACCACCTGGTCCTTATGTGACCCACCCACCACCGAGCAACGCTCCAATATACTACGTGGAGGAGCCGAATGATGAAGAGACCTACATATGCCCTTACAACTTGCATGACGATGAGGGCAATGCAGTCCTCATGGATTATTGACCCATGCCGGTGATGGCGTGAGGACGAGGATGGGGTAGAGGCCTAGGAGGGTAGCCACAGGATCCAGTCACTTGTTGGACTAGCGGACACCCCCGTCGTGTCTCATCATGCTGCCCTGAAAGAGAGTAGCAAAAAAGGGACAAGGCTGACCAAAGGTGCGTAGAGTGCGGAATCACCTATCTTTTCATAGACTGCCCAAAGCGAAAGTCATCCTCTAGCTCAGCTAATTTGCCATCCATCCCATTGGGGCTGTTTGGTGTCAAAAACCCTGATGGGGAGGCCACACCTATTCCCTTGCGAGTTATGACCCGAGCCCAAACGAAGCATGCCGGAATCTCTCTACCAGGACCTAGCAATCTTGACGCAGCCTCAATAGGAAAGAAAAGCCGCAGGCAGAAAAAGAAGAGATCGGAAGCTAAGGTTGCATTAAAGACCGAGAGTGCTACGACTTTACCTACTAGGAAGAAAGTCTTAGATACAAAGGCAGAGACTTCAACCCCTAAGACAGCCGAAAAGGGAAGCGCTAAGATAGGGGAATACCTACATCCAAAGTGACAATTAGAAGCCATGGAAAAGGTGAAGGAATGGGTGAGGGAGGCTTAACAACATCTCAAAGATACTGAACCCATCATAGAGGACAAGATCGATGATCTCTCCAGCATAAGCATGCCAATGTCACCGCCTCAACCCAAGTTGGTCGAAGCAGCTGTGCCACAAGCAGTGCTGCTGAGACCAAGCCTAGACGCAATAGAGCCGTAGATCAGCCGCGGCCATTGGCCCGGACAGTCTAGGCTAAAGGAAGGACGAGTATCTAATGATCTCCTGACCACGCTAGTGACCACCCCTATAACACTTAGCCTGGGAGATCTGCTTAAGCAGCACCTTGCCCTATGGCAAGACCTTAAGCAGTGGGTCAAGGGAATCACAAGAGCAGGTCACGGCAGACCCTCGAGACCAGGATGCAGAAACTCAATTGCCCAATCTGACACTAGACTCCGTGCCTAAATCTTTGCATGTCAACGCCTTTTGAGAAGGCTCTGAGATGCACGCAGTCCTACCGGTCCTAGCCCTGGGTGACACAACAAGAAAGGGAATCGTAGACATGGGAGTCGGGGTTAGTGTGCTTAGCCACGTAGTGCTGTAGACTTGGGGAAACCCACCTGTCGAAGCTGCTAGGTTTAACGTCACACTAGCAAAAATATGAAAGTGAAGCCATTCAAGGTCCTGAAGAATTGGCTAGTGAAGATATCACAGGTGTCCACTTCTATGTTGACTTTATAGTGATGAAGGGAGTGGACTACGATGTCCTATTAGGCCGACCCTCGATGCGTAACGCTAGAGTCATCGAAGATTGGGATAACGGCTTGATCTTCCTTGGAAATATAACTGACACCGTAAGAATAGAGATGGACACTTGGAAGACCTCACCAGTCGACCTGGATGCCATCTCTGCTATGCTCAAAGGGAACACTCAGGTCAGGGAGCCCTATGGGTCCTTAAC
The DNA here is from genome assembly GCF_053477565.2 of Lygodium microphyllum. Classification (NCBI taxonomy): domain Eukaryota; kingdom Viridiplantae; phylum Streptophyta; class Polypodiopsida; order Schizaeales; family Lygodiaceae; genus Lygodium; species Lygodium microphyllum. Next base: position 17,735,410 of record NC_141155.1, on the reverse strand, counting down.
CAAGTATATCCCATGTGCGGAGGATGAGCAAGATTGGATGCACATCCTTGCTACAATTGACCTGCCATTCTCAGACCATGAGGCGTATGAGCAGGCCATCAAAATGATCAGCAAGACAAACGAAGCACTCTCTACACCAGTCTACATGATGGCAGCAAGCCTCCATGGAAGGCCTAAGCCTGTTACCTTCCAAGTGCCATCCAACAAAAGGGAACTCCAGGGGATACTAGAATACTTAACGGACCAGCTAGCTAGCAACCCAGCTGCCAACTTCAAACCACTCCAGGACCTCTTAGAGGATTCCAAGTGGCAATGGACCAGGGTGCACGAGCTGAACCTCATGTATAACTGGGCCTTGGTTCCTGACCAACGACACGAGGCATACCAAGCCCTAGGAGACGATGAGCATTTGAATGACAAAGATTCTTGCGATGAATATGAAGAATGCCAATCCTTCAATATTGAGAGTGAGGGTGAAGTGGATACCATAGAATACGACACTGAAGGACGAGAAATTGAGTAGATACGAGCAGACGCCAAGCCACAGAAAAAGTAGGCCCTTAGAATGGACCAAGGAGTCATGCGCATGAAATGTGATCGTTCTTGGTTGGAATGCATAGGAGCCATAGACTTTGAGCAAGCAGGACTAGCCCAACCAGGAACGACATCAACACTTAGAATCGAATTGCCATCTGAACTGTGGCCACCAGGGGAGACCACCTATTCTAGCAAAGATGGAGGGTTTGACTCTAAATCGGAAGTTACTTCGGATAGCGACCCAGAGATCCCTAGGCCGCCCATGACCAGACACACCAAGGGGGACTTACTTGTCCACCTGAGGCACAGATAGTTAAGGCAGGATAAGGCAAAGCACCCCAGGGATGCACGATCAGAAGAATGGCGAAAGCCGTAGGACCTCCCTAAACGCTTCACTAAATTCAAAAAAGGGGATAGGGTAGTGGTTCTACTAGGTGCCAAGTGTCAAGGGCAAATGAGTGAACCAATCAAAGGACCAGCCAAGGTCAAGGAGGTAAACCTAGCCCTGGAAGGGGAGATATCCCGACCAGTGTTCATTGCCGATGACTTGACTGGTAAAGAAGAGTTGAGTCTTGTCGCTCTCCTGTGGGAGTACATAGATGTATTTTCCTGGTCCTTAGAAGAACTAGGGGGGTAGATTCGAGTGTTGTGACTCACAACATACCCATGATGTCAGATGCAATGCCGGTCAAGCAACGATTGTACCCCATGAATCCCAAGCACACTCATGCTATCAAAGAGGAAATTGAAAAGCTGATGAGAGCTGGATTCATTTATGAAATTGAGCACACAAACTGGGTATCACCCATAGTCATTGTGATGAAGAACGGAAAAATTCAAGTGTGTGTCAATTACAAGAAGGTGAACGCTGCTATGAAGAGAGACAACTATCCCTTGCTGTACACGGAGCACATGCTTGAGAGGGTGGCAGGCAAGGAAGCCTACAGTATTCTGGATGGCTTCTCAGGGTATAACCAGGTGCAAGTGCATCCTGCAAACAGACGCCTTTGCCACTGAGTGGGGTGTCTTTGCATACATAGTCATGCCCTTCAGGTTGACCAATGCCCCGGCCACCTTTCAACGTCTCATGTGCACCATCTTTAAGGACATACTTGGCAAGGAGTTAGAGGTCTTTGTTGACGATCTGTGTGTCCATTCGACCTGGATCGAACACTTAGACAAACTCTGTGCAATCTTTGAACGGTGCCGCCTATATCGTCTCTCCTTGAACCCCTTGAAGTGTCAGTTTTGGGTGAAGCACGGATGCATTCTAGGACACGTGGTGTCGAAGAATGGCATTGCCACTAACTTCTCAAAGGTCAGGGTTATTGTTGATCTTCCACCCCAAATTAACTACAAGGGAGTTCAATGCTTCTTAGGTCAGATAGGATACTATCAGCAGTTTGTGTTGAGCTACGAGCTAATCGCTAGGCCATTGTACAAGCTGTTGATTGTCTTCGAGTGGACCGAGGCATGCCAACGGGCATACAAAGAATTGAAAAGGGCTCTAACAATAGCACCAATTCTACGGGCCCCAGATTGGACCATTACCTTCCACGTGCACATCGATGCTTCTAAGTTTGCCATGGGGACAGTGTTGTGCCAACTTGGTGAGCATAACTTAGATTATCCAGTGAGTTTTGCCAACAGGTAGCTCACAGAGACCGAGATGAACTATTCCACGACAGAAAGGGAGGGGTTGGCCATGGTATTTGCGGTAAAGAAATTTAGGCATTACCTGTTGGCCACTCCCTTTGTCTTCTTTGTTGACCATCAAGCCTTGCTATATCTTGTGAACAAGCCTTGCGCTTACGGGACGCATAGCTAGATGGTTACTCCTTCTACTGGAGTTTGACTTCTCTGTGGTTGTACGCAAAGGAAAGCAGCATTACATGGCTGATCACATGTCCCGCATACCCACAGGAGAAGCCGCTGGACAAGGCATACCTCACGATTTACCGGATGCTCATCTCTTTAACCTGTCTAGTGAGAGAAAATTGTTTAAATCTGATCTGACGCCATATTGGGCAGAAGACATAGTCCAAGTGCTCGAGCACGGACTACCTGAGCGACCAATAGAAAAGGCACAACTTAGGCACTTGATCCTGAACATCCAACCCTACCAGCTAATTGCAGGCCAACTCTATAGGTTGGGGCAAGATGGATAGCTGCGTATGTGTGTGTGTGAGCATGAGATGCATGATGTGCTCTCAGAAGTGCATAGCGGCATTGCAGGAGGACACTTTAGTGGAGACACGACATCACGGAAGGTGCTGCAGTCCCAACTATGGTGGCCCACACTTTTCCGCAACACCAAACAATTTGTCAAGCATTGTGACGAGTGCCAATGGACAAAAGTCCCGATTCGTAAGGATAAAATGGAGTTAACCCCAATTATTGCTCGCCAACCCTTCGAAAAATGGGAAATTGACTTCATAGGACGAATCAGCCCCGCGGCGCAGTACTCACAAGCCAAGTACATCGTGGTGGCCATGGATTATCTCACGAAATAGGCAAGGCAAGAGCCACACGAAAAAATGACGCTAGGACGACTGCCAAGTTCTTATGGGATCAAGTGATCTCGTGCTTCGGTTGCCCCATCGAACTGGTTAGTGACCAAGGCACACACTTCATCAGCGAAGTGAGCACATCTCCTATCCACCTTTCTTATCATCCATCGCAAATCCTAGCCATACTACCCTCAAGCTAATGGCCAGGCAGAATCAACTAACAAAATTATTATCAATGTCCTGACTAAAGTAGTCTCAGCCTCACAAAGCGACTAGGACAACAAGTTGATGGCAGCCTTGTGGGCCTACCGCACAGCTTATAAAACGGCCGTTGGCCAAACCCCCTTTAGACTGACCTATGGGACTGAAGCAATTCTACCAATAGAATTCTTTTGAGAATCGCACTCCAAGAACGATGGGAAGGGAAGGAAGCATGGACGCAATGCCTGGTCGAGCTGGAACGACTATCAGAGACTCGTCTTCTAGCCACCCACATGCTTATCTGCAAGAAAGTCCGACGCAAGAGCTAGTTTGACAAGCATATCAAGCAACGCGAGTTTGAACATGGTGACTTAGTGCTCCTTTACTCAGTTAAAGGACATAAACAAAAGATGAAATTTAGAGGTCTCGGACCCTTCAAGGTTTGGGCAATCAGCCGAACTGGTAATGTCGAGCTTGAGACCTTGGATGGTGAAGGAATAGGCTTCTTCAATGGCAGCCGTATCAAGAAGTACTACCCTCCCACTCATCCTTTGCATGAGCCACCAATGTTAGAACCGCCTGTCAAAATACAAGCAGCCACAATCACTGAAATCCATGAGGATGATGAGGAAACTGTAGAATCTGCCTACCTCCGTGTCATGGTCATTGCCAAGCAAACATGCTCCTTCAACGCCTTGATTGATGAGGGAGCTGATTTCAATGTCTTAACGCACAAGCATTGGATCCAACTTGGCAAACCACTACTTCAACCCACAACTGCCAAATTAAGCCCATATGGGGCTCAATCTTACGCACTTCTCGGCAAGTGTAGAGTTGTCATTTCTATCGAGTTTGAGATTGTTCCAATGCTATTTTATGTGTTGCCGAGTGCTACGGATACAGGCATGGAGTCACTGCTCGGGAGAACCTTCAAAAAGCAGACTCACTGCAATGTTGATTATGAGTCATAGCACATCCACCTAGCAATCAGCAACGTGCGCATTGTCACAACCTTTAGCAAGGGCTGCGTAACACCATCACCATCCATAGAGCCACCGATAGAAACATCCGTAGGCAAGATTAAGGAGGGGGTAGTGTGCATCTGCCACTCTCCGATTCCCATAAACCGCAGACCGCAGCAACCAAAGTAAGGGCCCAATAGCCTCGCTTCCAATGGGTGCCTAAACAACCTCGAGAACCACCTAGGACTAGATGCGCCTGTCTGCGTAAGACCCAAAACTCTAAATCTAGGAGGCCAAGACACAATCACCGGAAGCGCCACGTGATTAAGCAAATATGGGTCCCTAAAACCTCTTGCGTGCGCAAGGCTACTATGAGGGAAATGCCTAATTGTGGATCCCTAAGGCCCCTACGGCCAAAGGCACTAGTCCTACACCACCCTCAAGCTTGATTAGCCCACGTCCCCCAACACCTCAAGACCATAGGCTGGAGTGCTCTCCAAAGCCCTAGCCATCCGACTCGTCTACGCTTCGGCCCAAGAGAGTCGCACAAACCTATCGGCCCAAACAACAGCCACCGTCACAGGTGGCATCATCCGACCCAGTCAACCCAACTCTCCGCAGCAAAGCTGACTGCAACAATCCAGCTGTTGCAGCTGACCCTAACCCACCCACCTTGCAAACAGCCCGGTTGCAGGCTCAAGGAGACTCCCAACCGCAACTATGTACTGTCAGAGCCTCTAGTTCTAGCAAACCTCAACCACACGTCTGCCTTACGCCCTCCTATTAACGGAAGTCAGTTCTCGCGCTAGCCACTGACCTTGCAAAGGACTCCGGAGATGATGTGATGGACTACATCAAACGGCTTGATACCACCTTCGTGTCGCTAGCCCTCAGCTATGACCACTTGGACTTGGGTCTATTAGCGGAACCCTTTGCAACACAAGTGCGCAATATGCCTTGCTCTTGGGAGACTTTTGAATTCGCCTTTGCACAAGCTTCTCACTTTGCTGCTGCTGAGTTGCTCGGTAGTGAGGTCTCCAAAGAGCAAGTCATTAAGCAATGCCTCATCACGTCATATGATCCATGTACCCAGAGATCGCAATATCCCACCTTGTTGATATTGGATCACCCTTCTTAAGGCAGTGGTACGCTCTTAGGTTGCAATGGGAGGTTGACGGATGTCGCATAATGACCAACGCCGAACAACGCTGAGCCATCAAAACGGTAGAGTATGATCCCACCTACGTCACGCCTACCTCGTATAGAGTGTTAACCACTCTTCGGGGTCAACCCATGGATGAGCATATCATGGGGCATCCCTATCTTGACTGCCTCTTAACAGAGGAAGAGCTCCACATTGCAAGTCGAGTCGACTCTGGTGACTTCCTCATAGATGTCCTCACATACATCACACACGTAGGGATTCGACCCTTTGATCTAGACCACGCCGCTCAACTAGAATATAACCCCAACTTCTACACTTGGCTCCTGCACACATAGAGCGACACCCTTTCTGCTGAAAGCCTTGGCCTCGCAACCTCCAATCCTAGGACGGATTCTTATGTTCCAAAGGGGGAAGGGGTAATAAGGTGGAATGTAGTGCAATGTAAAAAATAAACAAAATAGAATCTAAAAAGTAAACCGTGTGAAACGTCTGTTAAATTTGAAATGCAAGGGTAAGAGGTGGTGGTAAAAGTCTGAAAGGCAAAGTTAAGGCTATGTTCAATAAAATCTACTATGCTTTTATTCTTCCAGCAAATTAGTTATCAAAAGCACTAAAAGTAGAAATGGCTGAACATGCAGGTGGCGATCATGGCAAGCTAGGACAAAGTGGGAAAGCTCCCCTTCTCGGAGGAGGAACAAGTAAAGTACGGCCTCACGGTGGAAACGAGAGGATTCAACCAGTTAAAGTTCCGCCACGTCTTCAACCTTGAAGACGTGGCCATCGAAGAGCCGGCGGTACGCCAAATCATAGAGCAGTGTCACCTGCAGAAGTACCTGGATGTAGTGGGCCGAAGGATGGATTACACCCAGTGCGCTGATTTCTTGTGCACCTTCAATAGGAACAGGGGCATCATCACGGTGTGCTACAATGAAGCCACCAGACAGGTGTAGATCGAGCTGACCCCCGAGTTGGTGGAAAGGGCACTAGGGCTGCCGAATAAGGTGGAAAGGAAGCCAAAAAGAGACATCTATGCCATGTTGGGGATGGACAAAGTGAAGGTCCATAACAATGACAGAATTAGCCTAGCGGACATCCCCAACCTAGAAATTCAACTGTAGGCAAAGATGGTGCACGCCTTGTTCTCAAGCTAGAGGTACAATAGCATAATGACCCGAATCAATGTACCTCTGCTCGACAGCATTGCAGCGCAATCATGGACGAGGTGAACCTTAATGGGTTCATGAGGAAGACAATAGAGGCTTCGGCTAAGGCCCTGGCAACAGGAGGAAGAGCCGTGGGAGGGGAGTCCCCATCGTCCCGATCGACTCGCAAAGCATCATCCTCCAAAGCCTCCACCATAGGGTTTGGAGGTGTCCTTACGGCAATCATCCAAGAAGCGTTAGGGTAGGGACGAGCAGGAGAAGACAAGAAGGTAGGCGACGAAGAAAGTGATGAGTCACCGTCATAGTCCTCGCCTCACACAGAAGAATAGCAGAGGCCGTTTGATGAAATGGAGATGAATGCAAACGAAGAGGGAGAATCCCAGGGCACACCACAAAGGCATGCGGAGCAACGAACCAAAGCCTTGCATGGAAAAAGAGAAGAGGAGTGAAAGAAGAAAGAGAAGGAAGATCTGGAAAGGGACAAGGATGAGGAGGAGAGAAAAAAGAAGACCGAGGAGGAGCTGAGAAGAAAGGAAGAGGAAGAAATAGAGTTGGCAACCTGTCGCTCCATCGAGGAGCAGCACAAAAGAGACGAGGAAGGCGCAGAGGGCCCGCATCAAACAGAGGCACTTGGTCCCAGTACCAGTGTGTTGGAAATCACACCCTTGCCCCCAGCAGAAGGAAAAGGAAAGATCGGATGATGCCAACTCTCCCCCTCTTCATACCTTCCATGCCAGCCACTCCTATCATGACGACACCCCTTGCCACCGCCACCCAAGGTTCCACCCCAAAAGTTGATGAGAGCAACGTGGTCACTTGGCTACAATTCTTGGTGGAATGGGAGCTGGCAAGAGAAGTGGCCATGGCCACCCCAGCATCAGGAGCCAAAAGGGCAGCCATGGCGGAACTCGAGCCAAGGCCGGAGCTAAAAAGACAAAAAAATAGAAGACGTTGTCACCACCACCACCTAGCCCCCTCCCCACTTCACATTTAGGGCACATCAAGGGTAAGATTTTCAAACCTGTCACCCTAAGATTTGCACCGCACCTCCAACGAGGCACGAACTTGGTCCTCAAGTGTGGGATGTTACTAAGGGCTTGCCCAGGGTTAGACCCATCTCCCAGTTCCAGTGCCACGGGCACCACACACTACACGTTGAAACAGACACACCCCTTAGGGAGTGCACAAGTTTTCTTGCAGGTTATGTTCACGTTTCAAGAAATGGCTACCTGCGGAAGAGGATCACCCATGGCATCCTTTAATGATCAAAACTTATTTTCATGTGCCGGCATCCAGCCATCTGCCTGCTGATGGCTAACCTAATTGAACCAAGTCAAGGTAGAACTGCCATTGGCCTAGATCTTGGAACCTCATCGTCCAATGATCCATGCCCAACGCCTCAAGATCTACAGATCACTTATTGATTCCACAAGCCTGAAGACCTTCAACTCAAAGACAAGGATCTTCAATCAAGGCCACGGATTTTCAAGGCAAACAACGTTTGGGGGGTTTCTCCATAATAAATCCCTCCAATACCATCCTCCTAAGGGATTGCTTATTGCTTCAAGCGTTTCGGATACTGAAAAGACAACCGGCTACATAAAGAGCACCACAACAATGTGAACGATGCCGAGTATCTTCATGGAGCCTAAAGCACGTTGGAATCTTTCCTGGTCATCGTCCTTAAACCCCATCACTTATCATTCACCCAACCACATTGGAAGCAGTGTCAGCCACCTACGTGTTCCACCTAACAGCCGACCTAACTAGCCACTACGTCCCACCGCAGTGCCATGGGACTGGCACTTGGCTAGGAGGGGGGTAATGTTACCGTGTTTCCCACAGCACAGAGTAGTGAAAAATGGAAATAGCAAAAAAGGCACAGGATAAAAACAGAAAAAGGCACCTTGACCGGTAACCAGTCTCCCCTGAAAAATTCAAATGTTCGGGCATGACCCTCAGAAAGCCGCGGTGTTGGCCCGAGACAACAAAAGAGAAAAAGGGCACACCATTAAAATGTGGGAGCACCCCCGAATCTTTGTAAAAGAGTGCCAGGCTTGCTCCTGTGCAAAGTGTACGCATTAGTTGGGAATAGGATAAATTAGAATGGTGGGAAATGGGAAAAAGGGCCTAGACTACGGCCGGCCATGTAAAAAAGGGAAAAGGGGATGACCGCCCAAAAAGGATTTAGGGCTTTGTATATAAAGTTGAAAAGTGAATGAGATGCTCATTCTTTGGTGTGTGGCAAAAAGAGTCTTCTTCTTCCTCTCTTCTTCTCTCCTTCTTGCTTGTGTGTGCTCTTGAGAGAGGAAGTGTGAGAGTGTGAGGGAGTGAGTGTGTGTGAGAGTGAGGGATCAAGAGGGTGAAGCTCTTCACCATCTCCTCTCCTCTTCTTCTCTTCTCTTCTCTTCTCTTCTCTTCTCGTGCGCGCACGGCTATGGAGGATGGAGCTTGGAGATGGAGGAGGCTTGAGGATGCTTGAGCTAGCATCAAGAATCGTGGAGCTATCGGAGTGCAAGAGAGAGGAGGGTACTCGATCGAGCATCAAGGTAAGCTCACTACACTCATAGGATCGACGGCGTGTCAGCTAGGTGAGAGATAGCCATTAGAGCTCGCTTGGAACGCTTGAAATAATAAGTAGTCCGTGGGTCTTGGCGGTTGAGCGAAAGCTCCCACAATCCTCTTTTCTACTCTTTTCCTATTCTTTTCTATTCTCATGGCTCCCTTACATGCTCCTTTTAATTTATATCTTGCACAAGAGGGAGCCCAATGCTCTTTTACAAAGGACTAAAATGCACTTTATTTCTTGTTTGCCTTGTTATTGACTTAAAAATTTTTCCCATGCTTCTTGGTCTTCTTTTTTCTATCAAGCCATCATCTTAGTCTCCTTTTTAAGCCTTCTTTGTGCCTTGTGTCATTCTGAGGGTTAAAATGGGTGAAAACAACTTTGTAAATTTTCTTGGATCTCAAACGTGTGCTTATGGAGTTTATTTGAAATGGATAGTAAGTAGCACTTAATTGCATACTAGAGTGGAAACAAGTGGAAATAAATAGAAAAAAGAAGATGAAAAGTTTAGAAGAGTATAAGGATATATTTTTGCCTCATATATCAGTAACTCCTAAAGGAGAACTAGACAATCCTATTGACTTGGCACTTGATACTAAACCCTATCAACAAATTACCTTACAGGTTGTCAAAATATGAAAGAGAGAAAGTGGAGAAACATTCTAAAGACTTGTTGGAAATGGGATTTATTCAGCCTAGCTAGCCACCTTTTGCTTCTCTTGTATTTCTTATCAAGAAGAAATATGGCTCCTATAGAATCTGCATTAATTATAGAGACCTCAATAATAGCACCATGAAGAACAAGTACTTAATCCCCTGTGCTGATGATTTGTTGGGTGAACTCAAGTATGCAAAGGCATTTACCAAGATTAACTTGAGATCAGGGTACCACTAAATCAAGATGATAGAAGATGATACATACAAGATAGATTTTAGGATAGAAAGGGGTCTCTATCACTTCTTGATTATGCCATTTGAGCTTTTCAATGCTCCTGATAGTTTCTAGGGTCTCATGGATAAGGTCATATAGGCATCATCTTGATATTCTTTGATGATATCCTTATATATAGTAGGAATAGAGAGGATTATTTAGCATTTTTGCGAAATACTCACATTGAGAATATATAAGCTTTTTGCAAAGGAAAGAAAGTGTACTTTTATTGCCAGTGAGGTAGAATATTTGAGTCACATCGTGGGGGAGAAAGAGATCATGGTGGATCCAAAGAAGGTACAATGCGTTAAGGATTCACCCATAAGATTCTACTTCATTGTGAGGATTTTTAGGACTCTCTTCTTTTTATCAATGATTCATCAAGAATTATGCCCATGTAGCATCTCTCCTCTCACTAATAGATTTAAGATAGAAGCTATCTTTTGGGATGCTATAGCCACAAAGAGCTTCAACGAGATGAAAAGTCATCTTATTTTAGTATCTATCTTAGTATACCCAGACGTTTCCAAGGAGCTTACCATATATGTTAATCATAATGGTCGTGATATTGGAGCTGTTTTATGCCAAGATCATGGTGTTATTGCTTATGAAAGCAGGAAGATGGATGATAAAGTAAGGGAACTCAATGTCTATGAGCAAGAAACGATAGTCATAATTCATTTCATTAAGAAGTGGCATCACTACATTTATGGTAGCCATTTCAAAGTCAAGAATGATTGTTGAGTATTGAAGTATTTTCTTTAACGACCTAGTATTTCTCCAAAGCAAAGATATTGGTTGGCTACTCTGTAGTGATATAACTTTGAGATTTCCTATATGGTAGGCAAGGATAATTTAGTGGTAGATGCATCATTTAGGATGTGGACATGTTCCATTTCTACTATTTCTACCCTTCATAAATATTGGATCCGTGATATTTAATTAGAGGAATATTTGTTGTATTAGAAAATGTTAATATAATGTAAAAATTATAACAAGGAAATCAATCTTAATTTCCTAATTTCAAGTGGAAAAAATGGACTTCTATGGTTCAAAGGGAGAGTATATTTGACTCAGACATAATTTAAGAAAAACATCTTACAAGAAATCCATTCTTCTCCTTTGGTAGGGCATACTAGATTATTCAATAATTTAATAAGATCCATTAATTCTTTTATTGAAAAGGAATTTGAAAATATGTCAAAGATCATATGACGTAGTGCTTACCATGTCAATGGAATTCCAATTTGTTGCCTAGTGGTTTACTTCAACCATTACCCATTCCACACGCACTGAATAGACTAACATAAGCATAGATATTATTACAAAATTATCTAGCACTAAGCAAGGTTAGAATAGCTTCTTTTTTTTGGTTGATTGTCTAACCAAGTCAACCTATTGCATACCTATCAAAGTCCAATATTCAACCAAAAAAGTGGTAGGTTAGTTCATGGAAGGAAATTTTTAACTTCATGAGTTATCTATGAATATTTTTTTGATAGGGATTAAAAATTCATGGGAAATTTTTGGAAAAGTCTATTCACTTCCATGAGAACCAAATTAACTCCAAGTACTGCCTATCATCCATAAACAGATGGACAAACTTAAAGGGTTAATAAACGGTTAGAAGTCTATTTGAGACACTTTTTTTTTGTAATATTTCCACGCAATAAAAGTTAGTCAATTAGTTTGAAAGTTAGTTAGTCAATTAATAAGTTAGTAAGATTACTAACTAAAGACTAACTAAGGTAAAAATTGACTAGCATTAATAGCTAATAATTTTCATTCAATTAAAATTATATTTTAAAAAATCAAGAGTCATAAATCTGACATTTTTCTCAGATTGATAAGGACCATAGCCGCCCTTCACGAAAAGTACAATGTGAATGGGACTTATGAGCCATATTAATCACTAGTATTAATGTGTATAGTTTGAATGATCCAAAAATATTAGATTCTTGGGGAGAAAAACTATTATATTTTAGGATATTATCCTAAAAAGATAGAACCAAAATTAATTTAAAAGAAAAGACAAGCGATGTTTTAGTTAGTTTTGGAGATTTTATAAAAAGAGAAATAAAGAAAAGTGACTGGCAAAATCGCACGCACCGCGATCGTAGTCTACAGGCAGTAGACAACACTTCGAACAAAGAAAAGAAGAAGGAGTGAACTAAGAGCTTTCTAAGCACGTGTCTTGGGGTTTTACCCTCCCTTTTGGAGCCAATGCAACCATCAGATTTATGATCTGAGCATTAGATCACTGAGTCTTCTAAGAGCCCCTCCACTCTTGTTCTCATACTTATCCCCTCCTCTCTAATTCATTATAAATATGAGGTATGGGGAGGCACAAGGGAGCATAAGGAGATCTCGAAAGGCTGCAAGAGAGAGGGAGAGAGAGAGTATACCCCTCCAAGATATTGTGTGAGAGAGCTTGTGTGTGTGTGTGTGTGTGTGTGTGTGTGTGTGAGTTACCCCGAGAGGCTGCACAATTTCCCTCTATCTCGATCCTCGATTTAACCATCTTCTCTTACGCTCTTCCATCTCGAATCCATCCACCTTCTTAATCTCTTGAATCTACTTGCGGACGATGGCCTCTAAGTGAAGAATGTCGCGTGCAGATAACAATCCTACAACCATCAACAAAGCTTTGGGCGAAGGCATCACTGTCAATCCAATTGCGGTACCGGTCGTAAGTAGTGTATTCTCAAATTGATAGATGCTTGTTTTAATGCTCACAAGAGATACATTAGGCTCCGTACCTTGTGGTGCTAGAATAGGTCATTGAAAAGGATAAATCGCATCTCAAATATTCAAATATGAAGTTTGTGAAGTGCTTGTATCAAAGGGAGTTAAATTGCACCTAGTTGCTATGTGATGAATCCATGCATAGCATAAGCAACATATGGGACACTAAAGTATTGAGTATCGATGAGTCTTTGATTAATCTTTACCAAGGATAATATTGTTTAAAGTTCCCAAATGCATATACACGGTACATAAATGGGAGAGATTATGTAAATTTACATCAATGACATGCGACTCCTTGCCTTAGGAGAAAGGAAGATAAATCCAAGAAAAAAAATTTTGCATAGTAGGAAAATGCTAAAAGATAATCGTCACTTAGAGAAGAGGCATAAATGCTCTTACTAGCTTGATTAATTTGCATTGGAATGATAGGACTTACATCATGTATAGTATTGGAACCTTTAGCATATGCCTTAGGCTAAAGGAGGGAATATTAAGTAAATTCTACTCTTTAGCCCCAAGGGGGAGAGTGAATATGCGATGAAATTATTGTCATGTCTATTATTATATTGTTTGGGAAAAATACAATTAGTTTTGTTGGTTGATTGAACAACACCCTAAATGTTTTTCTTTCAATCAAGGGATTGTTGCATTGTGATCTCGATAAATATTCCAAGGCTTGTGTTGATGGAAAATGCATGGCAGGGGTCTGTAATGACAAGTTGGCATGGGAATAAAGGAATGTTTTTCTAGAATATGATATTAGGGTTGATTGCTTTGATTGTGCTTGAATTTTAATTGGATTAATTAAGGAAGGGTATTTGCACGTGTGGATCATCTCCAAGATCACATTGCTTTGATTGTGCTTGAATTTTAATTGGATTAATTAAGGAAGGATATTTTGCACGTGTGGATCATCTCCAAGATCACATTGCGCATTATCCCGAGAGGGCACTACTCGATTCACAGGACGATGGTCGAGTGGTGAAAAGGCCAACCATGGAAATGGCATCTCACTCATAGACTGCTTATGGGTCAAGTGGAGCTCTGGAAACCCCTTGTAATGGAGGGGAAATACTGATGGGACCTAAAATGGGCCGGCACTGGCTATGGCACTAACCGGACCTCGTGCTCATAACAGAGAAGCACACCCTCACGGCCTCGCGGACCAGGAGCGTCTATCTACTGTTAAAGAATAGATTATCCCAAAGCCTAATCTATGTGTTTATAGTTTTATAGTTTTTCAGTCCAACGTTTCCCTTTCTAAAAACTCCATAGAGGGAGAACCCTTACACATTGGCAATAAATACCATGATAATCACATACATGGGAGGCAACCTCTCGGTAGAAACACCGCAGCCCCATTGCAGCTCTCCTACATCGCAGGGATTGGCCCCTTGATACGATGCTCAACATATAAAACAAACGAACAAACTCCACTCTTCATTTTGCAAGTAATCCATGAGGTATACCATGTTTCCTCACTAAATAATCCCACAAGAATCGAACGGCTATCCTACAGCTTAGGATGCCTTACCACACTCAAACGTTGGTCATTGTCATTGAAAACAAGTGCTATGCATCTAGGTTTTTAATTCTTTAATACCATGATCGTCATGCACATGCAAAGTGAATGATTCTAAAGTGCTCAAACATCATTTTAAAATTAGCAACATGTGCTTGTGCACAATTAGGCTTTTTAATGCATATTCTCTAACCTGTTGTGGTGATGAAAGGATAGCACCGAGATAACACTTGTGCTACTACCCTCTTTATTAAAATAACACGGACTCTATGTCATGGTATGCATCAAAAAATTAGTAGCAATCAGCACACAAATCACACCATTCAAACATCCCAACCCCTTGCGTTTAGGTATTGCTTTCGTTGCATAGGTGTAGAGGTTCATTTTGTCATGTTTTGATGTAGAAAAAGCAATAAATCACAAACTCTAACAAAGAGATAGGGAAAACTAAGGTTAAAACTCATGCTCTACCACTACCATACATCCACAAACAGTTCTTATATTTTTCCTTATTTTTCCAAGATGTATTTCTATTTTTTTCTTATTTTTTTAATTTTCTTGATTTATTTGGCAGTAAAATATACTATTTTCTGGTTTCTCTTACTCCAACCACTTCAGCATATTAACATTCCATTTATCTTCCATATTCCCCCTATGGGAACACTTTTTCCCCCATGGGAACATATTTTGCCCACCCGAAATGGAAAAACTACCATTTTGCCACTTAAAACCTGCATTTCGGGCTTACGAGAATTACATAAAGTATGTAAATCATTGCAAAATCAAAATTTTCCGATAAACAACAATTACTCATAATGCAAACAGCACTCACACAAATTTTCATCCAATAAAAACATCATTATCATCATAAACTATAAAAACTCCTTCATTTTTCTTCATAAAAATGGTCATACCATGTTTTTACGTAACCCGAGATGCCTTGAATGCATGCATAACTAGCAGACGGAGCCTCCATTGCTCTCAATCCAATGTTGTACTTCACTCTTCAGCATCTCCATCCATCTTCATCACCATTTCCTTCATTCTCCTTCCCCGGTTCCTCTTTCAAGATGGTACACATGAACAACCCATAGAGAAGAGAGAGAGGGAGGAGAGAGAAAGACTAGAATCAGATTTCTTCATTCCCACAGCCATTGCACGAGCGAAGACGAGTGATAAGATCAGCAAAGAGGGAGAAGATCAGGGGTATCATCCATTGCATAGGTTCTTCACAGCCTGCATATACTCTATGATCATGGAATGAAGCGCATTTTTCGGCCGTCTGATGGCGCCACGTTTTCTTCACACCATGTCTCATCGTCTCTCTCCAAAATTTGCATGAAAATTTTTTTTGGGGGGGGGGGGGGGGGTCCAAGGCTCCAAAGGGCACTCCTTTTGGTCCAAGGTTTGGCCACCCTTTCAAATCTTGACCATTTGTTGGCTCCTTCTTCGTCCGGCATTCGATTCGAACTCTGAAAAATCCTGGCGTCCGGCTTGACATCCCGCATTGACTGGCAGCTCCTGCCATCCCGCACGGCAGTCTGGAAATTTATAAAAAATCCACAAGTATCGCTTGGGTGCCTTTGAAAAGCCATTTTTCACTTGGTGCTTAAAATCGTCCTAGTTGGAACCGCTGCCTTCCATGTTAAATATTTTTCCCCTAAATTTTGGATTTTTCGGCAAATTTTAGGCACATCCCGGGCTCAAAAATCTACTCTCATTGGCAACCACGGGATAGGGTGACTCAGCCTGTTGAATCCCACAATAGATCTGCACAAAACAACCAAAGGAAGCATCAAGCTGATACAAAATAGGTACATATTAAACCACAGCACAATGCTCACCCTACCCCCTGACAAAACCAAGGCATGAAATCCACAAGGAGTAGGCCTAGCATAATCTGACAGAAGATCCGAAGCTAGTCACTAACCAATTGCTCTAACACGGCCAAACTAAAAAGAACTATCAAAGAGGTCGCCCTAAGGGGTGGTCTAAACTACCTACCTAACTAAATACAACACAACCAGGAGCTCCTACTAGGCAAGGACTCCTATAGCTTGATCAAGAAGTATTTCTTTTAACACATTTCTTCTTTTAGGTTTTTATTTCCCCACACTCGGGCATGTAAAAAGGAGGGAGCTGAGCGTAGTGACCTAAGGAGAACAAGGCATCGGCCTCAGATCCTGTCTCGGTACCCAAGAACCTACCAAGCCCTCGCGAGGCGACACATAATCCTTTTCTGATGCTCACTTTTATTTTCACTCCAACCTTCCTTACTTTCTTCTTTTCTAGCAAGACGCCACCCCTAGGAAGACAAGGCATCGGCCCCCGATCTGACTTGTCCCCAGGAACCTACCAGGCCTTTGCAAGGCGATGATCAATGGCTTATAAATTTTCCTTTCTTTTCTTTCCTATTTTTAGAGGGGGTTAGAACCCCTTTTTACGCACCTTTGTATATATTTATTTTCTTTTAAGATATTCAAGGTTTTTTTCCTCTCTATCATCATCATTTTTCCTTCGGCACGCTTCTCTAACTGCATCACAGCTAACAAGAACGCCTAGAATGGCCTTCTAGCAGGTTAGCAGAACAGTGTCACTAGAACTACCTTCTAAAATAGGTCTTTCGATGCTTGACAATGTCTTTACAAGAGGCAACGACTACTCAGCGCTCTCTCAGACATACCTAACCTAAACCTGGGACTTCATGCCTTAGACGCCGATCCCCAATAAAGAAAAGAAAATCCCCTACAAGTACACATACACATATAGCATAAAAACCACAGTACTCGTAAAGGGGAGATATCACCTGGATAGGGCCACAAGAAGCTTCCATGCAACAAAGGCTCCTTCCAGGCTCTTCTTCAAACCTGTCTAGCACAGAACTAAAACAAAAAACCATTAACCGCACCTGTACTAAACAGACAACTGGCCCTCTTGGCCTAACAAAATCAAACAGAATAGCACTGACACATCCCTCCCCAAAATAGTACAGATATACAATAATATGCTCCTTTCCAAGGAGGAAAAATAGGGCTCACAGCCCTAAACTAAATGCATAAGGTTATGACCCATCCCTCCTGCATATATAGCAAGAGGCGTATGCATAATATGTTGTCTAATCAGCCTACGGGTCCAGGATAACAATGATAGATTGATCTCGGCTACTCTTTGCATCACCCATATCAACCATCGTCTGCCATATATTGCATGTTCTGATAACATTTCCCACAAGTGACCGGATCCTGTCTCACTATTGATAGCAATATCCAAACTAGGACTAGAGTTGAAGAAAAGGTCTACTTCATAAGCAAGATTTGCCAGTGAATCTACAAATTGATTCCAGTATCGTGGAATCAGCTGAAAAGACACACTCTC
Source organism: Lygodium microphyllum (assembly GCF_053477565.2). Classification (NCBI taxonomy): domain Eukaryota; kingdom Viridiplantae; phylum Streptophyta; class Polypodiopsida; order Schizaeales; family Lygodiaceae; genus Lygodium; species Lygodium microphyllum. The sequence continues at coordinate 17,717,730 of NC_141155.1, read as the reverse complement.
AAACTCCTCAAATAGGGTCATCGTAGTTCGATGATACATACAAAGAATGGGATTCCACATTGTGTATGTCCCATCTAGCTGATTCAGGATCAACTGGGAATCCCCTTTTACTAACAACCGCCGAATACCACCTTGCTTGGCAATATGCAGTCCCATAATCAAGGCTTTATACTCCACCATATTGTTAGTGAATCCTACCTCAAGATAAGCAGCTAACTTCATCGTAACTCTACGTCGGGGATCTCGGATTACTACTCCAACACTCCCTTTTTTATTAGGGCCCCTGGACGCCCCGTCAAAATATAGTGTGTACGTCCACAATGGGTTTACACAGCCTGCCATCACGAACTTCTCTATTCGTAATTATGATAGTCAAAATTTAGCATGTTTAGAGGATAAGCTGACGGTTCCATCCCACCTTCTTCATTAAACTCCACAGGGATACTTGTCAATATTCATAAGCAGTGATGGCAAAAGACTTTGATCTCCCACACAAAAGGTTCTGTCTTCTTGCTCAATCACTTTGTATCCTTTGCTCCACCAGATGAGTTTCCCCTGATAGTATATCTGCTCTAGATATGGGTGCTCCAAATAAGGAATTAACCGCCCCATCAACCAGCTTTAAACTCTTTTGCAGGTCTCAAATCAGCCCCAGCATGGACCTGCAATGCATTTTTTTGTATTAACATACTTAGAAATAATAAGGTTTAATATTATTAAGATTAACCTTATTTTTAAATTCTACTCCCTGCAGATCAGCTAGTAGAGCCGTAGGCCTATTTTTCCCTATCCTGACAATCTTGTAGGGGCCATCCCATCTAGGTTCTAGCTTCCCTGGAAACAGCTCCCTACGCGCATCATAGTACAAAACTAATTGTCCTTTTTTAAAGGTATAATTCTTTGCTTTAAGGTCATGCAACTGCTTCATCCGACGTTTAGCTACCTCTTGGTGTAGTAAGCTCTGCAATTTCAGTTCATCCAGTGGGCTATGTTCGTGAAACGTTCAAAGAGTAAATCCTCCTCTCCCAAAGAGTGGTTAATTGCAAACCGTATGGTTGGCAACTCGATTTCGAGGGGTAACACACGTTCTTCCCCATACACTAATTTAAATGGAGTATGGTCGGTAGCTCGCTTGAACGTTGTATTGTATGTCCATACTACCACATACAACTTCCTGTCCCAGTCTAGTTTCTTCTCAGAGACTATTTTAGACAAGATACCCACAAGCTGCTTATTGGTACTTTCGACTTGTTTGTTTGCTTGAGGATTATAGGGGTTCGTTTTATTGTGCTTGATTTTCCAAGCTTCAGTCAAGCTTTTGATCACTTTATTCAAAAAATGGGTTCCATGGTCCAACACTAGTTCCTTCGATGGACCAAAACGGTAGATAATCTGCTCTAAAAGGAAACTTGCAGTCTCTTTTGCATTGTCCTATCTCGTCACCCGCGCTTTTGACCACTTTGTAAAATAATCGGTTGCTACTATAATGTACCTCTTCTGAGTAGTAGATGACGGGGTGATAGGACCCACAAAGTCAATGCCCCACTTCTCAAATGGAAGGATAGTCATGATAGGCGTAAGTGGGCATTTCCTATTCTCTCTGCTGTCATGTCTTTGACAGGTATCACATCTCTTAACGTACTCAAAGGAATCTTGGAAGATGGACGGCCACCAATATCCAGCTCTTAAAGCTTTCTGTGCCGTCAATCGTCCAGCGAAGTGCCCTCCACATGGAGAGTCATGGCACTCCTCCAAGATGAAAGGAACCTCGTCAGCCATCACACATTGGCGATAGATATTATCAACACCCTACCGATATAGTGTTCCTGCGATCAAGGAAAACTTCAAAGCCTGTTGTCTAATTTTCCTATTTTTTGATTTTGATAAACCAGCTCTAGTCTCTCTTCTATTGATAGATAATGCGTGATAGCAGCATACCAAGATGGGATAGAAGCTGTGTCAATTTTAAACATTTCTTCAATATCACTTCCTTCAGCCAAAGTCTCTTTCGGCTCCAAGAAAACCACAAGGCGTTCCACAATCCCCTGCAACCTCGGTGGCTTACTCTTAATCTCATAATCGAACTCCTACAAAGTAATTAACCACTTTGCCAAACGATCAGGCGGTTGCAGCTTATTCATAAGCAATCTAAGCCCTTCCGCCTTCGTATAAAAAACTAGCTTCTCATAGAGGACGTAGTGCTTAAATTTTTTAGTCGCAAAGACTATCGCAAGGCACAACTTCTCCATATATGTGTAGTTAATTTCTAAAATGCCCAATTTTTTACTAGCAAAAGCTATCAGATGATACCACTTTTCCTCCCAAATTTGGGCTAAACAACTGTTGATACTATGCATGGTGGCTGCTAAAAATATGTAAAATACTTCGCCCCTTTTAGATGCTTTTAAAACTGGTGCTTTTACTAGCTCCTGTTTCACATCCTCAAAAGCTACCTTACAAGGGTCGCTCCATACAAATAGACAACTAAAGGATAATAAGTTTGTTAGTGGCAATGTCCTTTCTTTCAAGGCATTTATAAATCTCCGATAGTACCCTATCGATGAACAGAAAGCTATGTACCTATTTCGAGTGCGTGGTGGACTTATAGCGACTATAACTTTGATCTTTTCAGGGTCAGTTGTGATCCCTCCTGAACTGACCACATGGCCTAGCAATAGCCCATAAGGCACTCCAAAGACACACTTCCGTGGGTTAAGAGCGATACAAAATTGTCTACAGTGCTCAAAGCACTTTCTTAAAATAATCAACATTCTTTCCCTTACAGTGGCTGCCCCCAGGTCGTCAATAAATACTTTCAACTCATCTAGGGAGATGTCACCAAGTCGGATCTAGTTGTTTTTCTTCTTCCTGATAACAACTGGTGAACACCATTCTGTGTGTTGTACACAGGGAAGATTAAACCAGCTTTCCTTAACTTATGTAACTCCTCAAACAACCCGTCCCTCAATTAAAAAGGCATACGCCTTACTTTCTGACGCACAGGATGACTGCCTTCTTTTACAAGAATAGTATGAATAGCCAGGCTGGGAGGAATGCCTCTCAGCTCATCATAACTCCAAGCAAAGATGTCACAGAATTCTTGAATCAAGGACACATAGTCCTCTCTTTCTGCTGAACTGAGCGTGGAATCCAGTTTTATTGGTCGTGAATCATTCGGCGTGCCAAGGTCTAACTCAATCACATCCGCGTCTCTTATCCTATCTTGCAGCTCTATCTGCTCATTTAGAGTTATCTTATAAATATCCTCTGTAGTGGACCCGTCTTTAGATTCATCACTGGATGATGTCTCACTACCAGATGGATCATTTGGTGTTTCTAATTCAGTAGAGGATAAAGGAGCTCTCTCACTCTGAGGAGACTCAGGATAAGCATAGACTATTACTCGATTAGCACCTCTACCTAGAACCACTCGACCGACAGGTATATCAACTTGACAGTCTCTTTGTAAGATCCAAGGCCTACCTAGTAAGATGCGATAGCTAGGCCATGTGGTAAATCTTATCACCCTAAAGTCCAAGAAGCATTCTACACTTGCGACTATAACATGGACTTTAGTAACGCAACCTTCTAGTTGCCTTAGACTATCATCAGCCATTCTAAGGAGGGTGGAGCTGTCCTTTTGGATGCCTAGACCCAACCTCTCCATGAACTCTGAACTCATGATATTGATGGAGGACCTAGTATCTACGATAGCATGCTCCACTAATATTCCATCCACGTATGCTGGAACCCTAGGGCAATTCTTTTCAGTATGATCAAACCAATCTTCCCCTACTCGTGCTATGCCCAAAGGCTCTACAATATACCCAATACGCAAGATCTTCTCGAATTCCTTGCGTACTCCTGGAGATAATTTAATGAATTGTAAGAGGTTTACATCTGGTTTGACTTCGCAAAGAGAACTTGCTAAATCAAAATCATGATAGGTAGCCAAAGCTCTCTTTTCTCACCACACCATCCTTTCTTTTGGTCTCGGGACTGGTTTTGGTGCTTGTTTTTTAGCTCTTGCCTTCTTTCTTAGCACTTCCTCATCCTTCTTAGGATCAAATTTTTTGTCAATAGGCCTTAGAGGTCCACCTTCCATGCTAGGATTCAGGACTTGGGTCCCCTTATCCCCTTGCTTAGGGTTTCCCTCAACCGGTTTTCCATTATCCTTATCACCCTCTTTAGCCTTTTGGCCTATTGTCATGGCTCGTAGGTTAGAGGTTTCAGCACCATTGACGCGTACAGCCTCAATAAGGCTGACTCCATTACCTTGTGGCAACTCTTCTATAGTGGTCTTTCCCCTTTGCAGTATTTGTCTTGGTCCATCATTTTGCTGGAGGTTATTACCTTGCGCTCTATGATTAACTGAACCTGGTTGTTTACTCCCTTGTTGGAGGGAACTAATCTTACTCCAGTAGGTAGCGGCTAAATGGCCCGACTTCCCACAAATATCACACTTAACATTTGGACAATTTCTAGGGAAATGTTGTCCACCACACCACTTACAGCTGAATCTTGAGGGACCACCCTCTTCAAGGCGTCGACTCCCTATCAAATTCTGCTACTTCTTCAAGAAATTGACGTCAATAGCTATTTGCCAATATTGTTCAGAAATCATGTCAATATAGTGCTTCATCATTTCCTTAACTTCACCAAGGACATTAGATGCACTCGACTCATAGCCTTGATCATCTATCCGTCATTCCATTGGCCTAACAATTTGATTGGGCATTAGTTCTTGACTCACAAGAACAACATTAGGGTTCGAAACTTGGCCTCCAACATTTGGTGGAGCCAACTGACTAGCCATAGGCATAGTCACACTGGGAGGAGCTGGCAACAAAGATACATTTTGAGCCATGCTTCCTCTCCCATTAGGGTTATTCATAAGCATCCCTTGACTTCCATTTATCAATGGTAAATTTCCTCTAGGTACTAAACCTGCATTAAGATTTATTTGAGAGGAGTAGGCCATTTGTAATCGTGTTTCTACTCCTTCTGCCCGCACAATGGTGGTGTCTATATCAGCCAAAACCACACTGATCAATTGCACTTGAATATTGAAATCCAATCCATGCAAGAAGTATTGTAATTGGGCAGCTCGTGGAACAGGAATGTAAGTTTATAACTTACGAAGCTTCTTGGCATAGGCTTTCACATTCTCATGGGGGTCTTGGTACGTTACATTCAAAACACGCAACCAGTATTGACCACCTCTTTTAGGGGCATATTCTCCTCGGAAAGCTGCATAAAATTGGTCGATTGTGGTTATGGTTCCAGTCTCTATTCTATGATACCATACCGCAACCCTTCCTTTTAATGTCATGTTAAAGAACATCATAAGATGTCCCTCATCTTGGATGCGGTGATTAAACATCAATCTTTGGAATTCACAAATGTGAAACTCCACATCTTCTTCAGCTAACCCATTAAAAATGGGCAAAGAAACTCCTAAAGCTGGCAAATCCGGTGTCCCTGCAGGAATTGCAATGGGCTGTGCCATGACGACAATCAGATTGACAATAGGAGTTTGAACTGACGGAATCACACCCCCACTTGAAGTGGGTTGACTTGGTGGAAGAGAGGAAGAACTTACGCTTCCTCGTGCACCTAAAAGACTATGTGCAGCAGCTGGGTTACTAAGACCACTACCTCTTATGTGTATTGGGCTACTCCTTTGAGGAGAATAGTGACTTACAATCTCCAACCACCGTCTAGCCCTCTCAACACGTTCTGCTTTTTGTATTTCTGCTTGATGGTCTTTGTTAGAGGACATAAACCAACTTTTTGGTCCCTAAAAACCCTAGATTCGAGAACCACCACTTGTTGGCAGCTCTCGGCAAACGCACCACTAATGGGACCTGAAATGGACTGGCACTGGCTATGGCACTAGCCGGACCTCATGCTCATAACAGACAAACACACCCCATGGCCTCACAGACCAGGAGCGTCTATCTACTGCTAAAGAACAGACTGTCCCAAAGCCTAATCTATGCGTTTATAGTTTTATAGTTTTTCAGTCCAATGTTTCCCTTTCTAAAAACTCCACAGAGGGAGAACCCTTACACATTTGAAATAAATACCACAATAATCACATACATGGGAGGCAACCTCTCGGTAGAAACACCGCGGCCCCACTGTAGCTCTCCTACATCGTAGGAATTGGCCCCTTGATGCACTGCTCAACATATAAAACAAACGAACAAACTCCACTCTTCATTTCACAAATAATCTAGGAGGTATACCATGTTTCCTCACTAAACAATCCCACAAGAACCGAACGACTATCCTACAGCTTAGGATGCCTTGCCACACTCAAACGTTGGTCATTGTCATTGAATACAGTTGCTATGCATTCAAGTTTTTAATTCTTTGATACCATGATCGTCATGCACATGCAAAGTGAATGATTGTAAAGTGCTCAAACATCATTTTAAAATCAGCAACACGTGCTTGTGCACAATCAAGCTTTTTAATGCAGATTCTCTAACCCGTTGCGACGATGAAAGGATAGCACCGAGATAACACTCATGCTACTACCCTCTTTATTAAAATAACACAAACTCTATGTCATGGTATGCATCAGAAAATCAACAACAATCAGCACACAAATCACACCATTCAAACATCCCAACCACCTATGTTTAGGTATTGCTTTCGTTGCATAGGTGTAGAGGTTCATTTTGTCATGTTTTGATGTAGAAAAAGCAATAAATCACAAACTCTAACAAAGAGATAGAGAAAAATGAGGCTAAACCTCATGCTTTATCACTACCATACATCCAAAAATAGCTCTTATATTTTTCCTTATTTTTCCAAGACGTATTTCTATTTTTTCCCTTATTTTTTCATTTTCTTGATTTATTTGGCAATAAAATATACTATTTTTTTGTTTTTCTTACTCCAATCACTTCAACATACTAACATTCCATTTATCTTCCATATTCCCCCCATGGGAACACTTTTCCCTCTCAAGATTATGGGAGAGAAGGAAGGAGTCTCACTTGTAGCTTTCTTGCTTGCACAATGGGGGAATACACACAAAGGTGGAGGCTGAAAATAGTTTTCCTCTTCTTAGTTGTGTAAGCCAAAAAGAACTCTCATACAAATAAATAGAAGAACCCTATATATGGGTCTCAAACCAAACTCAACTAACTAAGGTGGCATACTAACTGAGCCACGAACTAGAGTAGATAAGGATAGCTGTCATCTAGCTATTATTCATGGGTGGTGTACCAACCGCATCTGCAAAACTGACAAGTCGGTGACATAAATGCACAATGGACACCCTGGCATATCACGAGTGGAGCTCGATATCTCAACACTCCCCCTCGAGCTTAATCCCAATTCGTGCACACCAAGCAGGTCTCTCAACTTGCGCAGCTTCTCTACGCCCAATGCCTTCGTGAATATGTCAGCTACCTGATCCTATGTGCTGACATAAACTAGATCAATAAGACCTAGTAAAACTCTCTCTCGCACATAGTGATAATACACCTCAATGCGCTTTGTTCTAGCATGATAGACTGGGTTATTTGCCAAGTGTATACTACTCATGTTGTCATAATAAATGACAACTAGCCCATCTGTAGGCTGATGCATATCATAAAGTAGCTTATGCAACCAAGCTACCTCACATGCAGCCACTGCTGCACCCTTGTACTCAGCCTTTGTGCTCGACAAGGCAAGTGTAGGCTGTTTCTTGCTGCTCCAAGTGACTGCAGCACTCCCAAAAAAGAACACATATCCACTAGTAGATCATCTATCAGAGATACTACCAGCCCAATCAGCATCAGTGTATCCATGCAACTGTATCTGAACCCTAGTCTCATAAAATAGTCCATACTGCAACGTGGACTTCACATATCTGAGTATGTGTCTAGCCGCATACAAATGTGGTTTCCTTGGAGCCTGCATAAACTGACTTACCAATCCAACAGCATAGCTCAAATCTAGCCTGGTAATAGTCATATAAATCAAACTTCCTACTATGCATCTGTACATAGTAGGGTCTTCGAGAAGCTCACCTGCATCTGTGCTCAACTTCACATTCTGCTCCAAAGGAACTGAAATAGGCTTACAGCTTGTCATCCCATATTTGGACAGCATGTCCAATCCATACTGCCTTTGCAAGAGCCATATCCCACTTGGTGATCTAACCACCTCAATGCCCAAGAAATAACGCAACTCTCCCAAATCCTTCATCTCAAACTTTTGCTTCAATAGCATTTCCACATGAAGGATATCTTCATCACTGTCACCTGTTATAATCAAATCATCAACATAAATGACTAGCATAATACCTTTCTCTGTTTTTCTCACATAAAGTGAAAAATCTGCCTTGGAAATCTGAAAGCCAATAGTGACAAGATACTGTCCTATCTTGTCAGACCATACTCTAGATGCTTGGTTCAAGCCATACAAGGCTTTCTTCAACCTGCAAACAAACTCAGGATGAACAACATGCATATAACCTGGTGGCTGCTCCATATAGACCTCTTCTTGCAAATCACCATGCAAGAAGGCGTTCTTTACATCCATCTGATGTAAAGACCATTCCTTTGATGCAGCCATAGCAACGACTGCTCTTACGGTTGCCATCCTTGCAACTGGACTCAATGTTTCTTCATGAGTGACCTGCATTCACATCAAACATGAGCTGATCTACCTTCTCTTTTCCTTTTCTTGATACCTGAATACCACTATCTGCATTGCTTTGAGAAGATTCTCCTGATCTCAATCTGCCTGTCCATGGCGAAGAATGTGAACCACTGCTAGAGGACGCTCCAGGTCCACTAATATTTTGTGACTGCTGCTATGAATTCGGTGCAACATTACCATTTTGGGCATCTACATCATCAATCACATTTATTGGTTTATACCAGCTACTCATCTCATAAAAAACAACATCTTTGCTCACTGTAAACTTACGAGTAGAAGGGTTATAGCATCTATATCCTTGCGCAGAGAGTAACCAATAAAGATGCACTTCTCAGTTTTTGGATCCAACTTGGATCTCAACTCATCTAGCACATGAACATAGGCAATGCAACCAAAAATTTTCAAATGAGAAATATCCGGTTTCCTACCAGTATACCTCTCCTCTGGAGTCATCCCATGTATTGCTACAGTGGGAGTTCTATTCATTATGTAGACTACTGTAGCAATTGCCTCAGCCCAATAAAAATCTGACAGGTCTTTTTCATTGAGCATGGCACGAGATACCTCTCCAATATGCCTGTTTCTCCTTTTTGCAATTCCATTTTGTTGTGGGGTATGACTGCATGAATATTACTGTTTTATGCCATGCTCCTGCAGGAACCTTGCAAACTCATTTGAGATGTACTCTCCCCCTCCATCTGACCTTAGGCATTTTATTTGCAGGTCTGTTTCTTTTTCAACCATAGCTTTAAGAGTTTTGAAATGCCCAAAAACTTCACTTTTCTTTTTCATAAAATACACCCAAACTTTTCTGCTATAGTCATCAATAAAAGTGACAAAATAATGACAGCCTCCAAGAGATGCAGCTTTAGTAGTCCACACATCAGAGTGGATTAATTCCAATGGCTTCTTACTCTCTTGAACATGTCTAGGAAATGGTTTCCTTGCCTGTTTTCCAAAATGACAGGCTTCACATACCTTATGCATTTCTGCAACCTTGAATTTAGGCAATCCTGCAACAATATTTTGGGCCTGCATTGATTTAAGTCATTGTACATTAACATGACCAATGCGTTTATGCCAGATATCAATATATGCAACTACACCGGTCCCATGTGCAAACATTGCTGCACTCAATTCAAGCATGTCTGCATCCAATGTAAACATTCTGCCTTCTTCTTTCCTTTTGCTATCAAGCGACCTTTATTTTTCATATCCTCAACAAAGCATCCTTGAGGATTAAATCTGACTTGCAAGCCCTGCTCAACCATTTGACCAACAGAAACCAGATTCTTGGTGATATTCGGGACATGAAATACATTAGATAGGTATTTCTTTTTCCCATCTTGCATAGACAAAGGAATTTTTCCAATCTGCACAATAGGATGTGCAGTATCATCACTAGTCTCCACAAATCCTGGTTTTTCCATTTTTCTTGCATCCTCCATCCATTCTACATGACCTGTCATGTGGTTTGATGCACCTGAGTCAGCATACCATACATCGTTGCTTTCTTCTGCACTTGTCGCAGTGTTTTTCATGTGCTACACCATAAACAAATGCTCATTTTTGTCATCACCCTGTCTACTAGAAGATGCATAATTTCCTTGTTGCAATTTTCCATTCATGATGTCATTCTGCTTTGTATAGCAGTCTTTAGCCATATGACCCATTTTACCACAGTAGTAGCATTCAACATTGCTGTTTGCATTTTGCTCTCTTTGCCATCTACCACGACCTCTTTGGCTCCCCCTGCCTCTAGAGTTACCACGTTCTCCTCCATAGGACTGGTTTTCTTGAGTCTGTTGCATATTCTGATTTCTACCACGGCCTCCAGATCGGCCTCCTCTACCTTTGCCTCTACCTCTTCCAGTATTTGAGTAGAAGACAGCTTCTTTTGAAGTTCCTCCTGAAGAAGATGCACCACCATTTCTCTGCTCCTCAAAAATTAGAAGAGCAATCAACTCCTCAAAATCAGGAAATCTTTCAAGAATTGAAATGGATGTCTGAAACTGTGCATAATCCTTTCCTAGACCATTCAAGGTCACAGAAACTAAATCATCATCTTCCATTGGCGACCCAATGGAAGCAAGTGCATCTGCAATCTTCTTCACCTTCATGTGGTAGTCATTGATGCTCATATTTTCTCTTTGCACATTGTGCAACTCTTGCTTGAGCTGCATTTTCATGGCTTGTGTATTTGTGCTATACATTTTTGTCAAAGTATCCCATGCCTCCTTTGGCGTACTTGCATCTTGAATGTGCACAATCATAGAGTCTGAAATGCTGATAGATAGCTAGTACATAACTTTCCTGGCTCTCTCATGCCATGCTTTAAATGCATGCATTTGCTGTTGATTGGGAACATCAGGAAGAACTGGTTCTTCTTCATTTCTTGCAACAAATTTCCAATATCCTTTTCCCATAAGGAAATTCATCATTCTAAACTTCCATGCTTGGAAGTTATTCTTATCAGGCTTTTCAGTTACAATCTGTGAAAGAGAATCAGACGCCATTACAGAACACTGCAAAAAAATCTGTCACTGCAAAAAAACACAGCTTCACCCTCACAAGGGTAAATTTGCAAAACTAGCGAAAGTGGTATTTGACCACACAGTCACTTCCTAGTGACGATTTTGCATAAAGAGGAAACAAGGATGATTCTGTAACTCCCAATGTCTTTGCACACAAGCATACGATGCAATTTCTGTGGTAACTTTTCACCTACCTGTAGAACAGTGGTCGCACATCATAAAACAGGGCCTTTTTCTGAGTGCATGCAGAAAACTTCCGCCTCCAAAACAAGCCCCAAAATGGCCTCAAATAAAAAAAATAGAGCATATACTGCCCACTTGCTACACCGCAAAGGCCGTCTCAATCTAAGACAATGCACTCTTGCACTTTCTGGCTGTGCTACCTGTAGAGACTTGCTCCCAAAACAGAAAAATGGAAGCAACACTGATCCTCTTAACAGAACTGTCAAGATTGTGGGAGAGAAGGAATGAGTCTCACTTGTAGCTTTCTTGCTTACACAATGGGGGAATACACACAAGGGTGGAGGCTGAAAACAGTTTTCCTCTTCTTAGTTGTGAAAGCCAAAAGAGCTCTAATACAAAGAAATAGAAGAACCCTATATATAGGTCTCAAACCAAACTCAACTAACTAAGGTGGCATACTAACTGAGCCACAAACTAGAGTAGATAAGGATAGCTATCATGTAGCTATTATTCATGGGCGGTGTACTAACCACGTCTGCAACTAACAAGTCGGTGACATAAATACACAACGGTCACCCTGGCATATCACGAGTGGAGCTCGATATCTCAACACTCCCCCTCGAGCTCAATCCCAATTCCTGCACACCAAGCAGGTCTCTCAACTTGCGCAGCTTCTCTGCGCCCAATGCCTTCGTAAATATGTCAGCTACCTGATCCTCTGTGCTGACATAAACTAGATCAATAAGACCTAGTAAAACCCTCTCTCGCACATAGTGATAATGCACTTCAATGTGCTTTGTTCTAGCATGATAGACTGGGTTATTTGCCAAGTGTATACTGCTCATGTTGTCACAATAAATGACAACTGGCGCATCTATAGGCTGATGCATATCATAAAGTAGCTTATGCAACCAAGCTACCTCACATGCAGCCATTGCTGCACCCCTATACTCGGCCTCTGTGCTCGACAAGGCAACTGTAGGCTGTTTCTTGCTGCTCCAAGTGACTGCATCAATCCCAAAAAAGAACACATATCCACTGGTAGATCATCTATCAGAAATGCTACCAGCCCAATCAGCATCAGTATATCCATGCAACTGTATCTGAACCCCAGTCTCATAAAATAGTCCATACTGCAACGTGGACTTCACATACCTGAGTATGCGTCTAGCCGCATCCAAATGTGGTTTCCCTGGAGCCTACATAAACTGACTTACCAATCCAACAACATAGCTCAAATCTGGCCTGGTAATAGTCATATAAATCAAACTTCCTACTATGCGTCTATACATAGTAGGGTCTTCTAGAAGCTCACCTGCATCTGTGCTCAGCTTCACATTCTGCTCCAAAGGAACTGAAATAGGCTTATAGCTTGTCATCCCATATTTGGACAGCATGTCCAATCCATACTGCCTCTGCAAGAGCTGTATCCCACTTGGTGATCTAATCACCTCAATGCCCAAGAAATAATGCAGCTCTCCCAAATCCTTCATCTCAAACTTCTGCTTCAATAGCATTTTCACATGAAGGATATCTTCATCACTGTCACCTGTCATAATCAAATCATCAACATAAATGACAAGTAGCATAATAACTTTCTCTGTTTTTCTCACATAAAGTGAGAAATCTGCCTTGGAAATCTGAAAGCCAATAGTGATAAGATACTGTCCTATCTTGTCAGACCATGCTCTAGGTGCTTGCTTCAAGCCATACAAGGCTTTCTTCAACCTGCAAACAAACTCAGGATGAACAGCATGCACATAACCTGGTGGCTGCTCCATATAGACCTCTTCTTGCAAATCACCATGCAAGAAGGCATTCTTTACATCCATCTGATGTAAAGACCATCCCTTTGATGCAGCCATAGCAATGACTGCTCTTACGGTTGCCATCCTTGCAACCGGACTGAAGGTTTCTTCATAGTCAATGCCATATGTTTGTGCATACCCCTTGACTACTAATCTTGCCTTGTATCTGTTCACAGAACCATCTGCATTGTGCTTCACCTTATAAACCCACTTACAGCCAATTGCATTCTTACCTTTAGGCAAAGGTACCAATTCCCATGTAGCATTTGCTTCCAAGGCATCCATTTCTTCATCCATGGCTTTCTCCCATTTTTCTTTTCCCATGGCTTCCTCAAAAGAAGTGGGTTCTAGTTCCTGTATCACTTTAACCATATATGCATAGTGAATGGCTGTAAATCCATCATATTTCAGCCTATCCACAGGATACCTAGCTCTGGTAGACCTGCGCAAAGTAGGTTCACTCCTAGGTGCTCTCAAAACATCCCTGGTCTTCCTTACTCCAGGTGTAACAATAGAATGAATACCCAGCTCATCATCAATGCTCTATTCTGAGCCACTGGATTCACCATCCACATAAGAGTGACCTACATTCACATCAAACATGGGCTGATCAACCTTCTCTTTTCCTTTTCGTGATATCTACATACCACTATCTACATTGCTTTGAGAAGATTCTCCTGATCTCAATCTGCATGTCCATGGCGAAGAATGTGAACCACTGCTAGAGGACGCTCCAGGTCCACTAATATTTTGTGACTGCTGCTGTGAATTCTGTGTAGCATTACCATTTTGTGCATCTACATCATCAATCACATTTACTGGTTTATACCAGCTACTCATCTCATAAAAAACAACATCTCTGCTCACTGTAAACTTACGAGTAGAAGGGTTATAGCATCTATACCCTTTTTGCTGCAGAGAGTAACCAATAAAGATGCACTTCTCACCTTTTGCATCCAACTTGGATCTCAACTCATCTAGCACATGTACATAGGCAATGCAACAAAAAATTTTCAAATGAGAAATATCTGGTTTCCTACCAGTATACCTCTCCTCTGGGGTCATCCCATGTATTGCTGCAGTGGGAGTCCTGTTCATTATATAGACTGCTGTAGCAACTGCTTCAGCCCAGTAAAAATCTAGCAAGTCTTTTTCGTTGAGCATGGCACGAGATACCTCTCTAATATGCCTAGTTTTCCTTTTTGCAATTCCATTTTAATGTGGGGTATGACTGCATGAATATTGCTGCTTTATGCCATGCTCCTGCAGGAACCTTGCAAACTCATTTGAGAGGTACTCTCCCCCTCCATCTGACCTTAGGCATTTTATTTGCAGGCCTGTTTCTTTTTCAACCATAGCTTTAAGAGTTTTGAAATGCCCAAAAACTTCACTTTTCTTTTTCATAAAATACACCCAAACTTTTCTGCTATAGTCATAAAAAAAAGTGACAAAATAATGACAACCTCCAAGAGATGCAGCGTTAGTAGTCCACACATCAGAGTGGATTAATTCCAATGGCTTCTCACTCTCTTGAACATGTCTAGGAAATGGTTTCCTTGCCTGTTTTCCAAATTGACATGCTTCACATACCTTATGCATTTCTGCAACCTTGAATTTTGGCAATCCTGCAACAATATTTTGCGCTTGCATCGATTTAAGTCACTGTACATTAACATGACCAATGCATTTATGCTAGTTATCAATATCTGCAACTACACTGGTCCCATGTGCAAACATTGCTGCACTCAATTCAGACATGTCTGCATCCAACATGAACATTTTGCCCTTCTTCTTTCCTTTTGCTATCAAGCGACCTTTATTTTTCATATCCTCAACAAAGCATCCATGAGGATTAAATCTGACTTGCAAGCCCTGCTCAACCATTTGACCAACAGAAACCAGATTCTTGGTGATATTCGGAACATGAAATACATCAGACATGTATTTCTTTTTTCCATCCTGCATAGACAAATGAATTTTTCCAATCTGCACAATAGGATGTGCAGTATCATCACCAGTCTCCACAAATCTTGGTTTTTCCATTTTCCTTGCATCCTCCATCCATTCTGCATGACCTGTCATGTGGTTTGATGCACCTGAGTCAACATACCATACATCGTTGCTTTCTTATGCACTTGTCACAGAATTATTCATGTGCTGCACCATAAATAGATGATCATTTCTGTCATCACCCTGTCTACTAGAAGATGCATAATTCCCTTGTTGCAGTTTTCCATTCATGATGTCATTCTACTTTTTATAGCAGTCTTTAGCCATATGACCCATTTTACCACAGTAGTAGCATTCAACATTACTGTTTGCATTTTGGCCTCTTTGCCATCCACCACAACCTCTTTGGCTCCCCCTACCTCTAGAGTTACCACGTCCTCCTCCATAGGACTGGTTTTCTTGAGTTTGCTACATATTCTGATTTCTACCACGGCCTCCAAATCGGCCTCCTCTACCTCTGCCTCTACCTCTTCCAGCATTTGAGTAGAAGACAGTTTCTTTTGAAGTTCCTCCCGAAGAAGATGCACCACCATTTCTTTGCTCCTCAGAAATTAGAAGAGCAATCAATTCCTTAAAATTAGGAAATCTTTCACGAACTGAAATGGATGTCTGAAACTGTGCATAATCATTTCCTAGACCATTCAAGGTCACAGAAACTAAATCATCATCTTCCACTGGCGACCCAATGGAAGCAAGTGCATCTGCAATCTTCTTCATCTTCATGTGGTAGTCATTGATGCTCATACTTTCTCTTTGCACATTATGCAACTCTTGCTTGAGCTGCATTTTCGTGGCTTGCGTATTTTTGCTATACATTTTTGACAAAGTATCCCATGCCTCCTTTGGCATACTTGCATCCTGAATATGCACAATCATAGAGTCTGAAATACTGATAGACAGCCAGTACATAACTTTCCTGGCTCTCTCATGCCATGCTTTGAATGCCTGCATTTGCTGTTGATTGGGAACATCAAGAAGAACTGGTTCTTCTTCATTTCTTGCAACAAATTTTCAATATCCTTTTCCCATAAGGAAATTCGTCATTCTAAACTTCCATGCTTGGAAGTTATTCTTATCAGGCTTTTCAGTTACAATCTGTGAAAGAGAATCAGACGCCATTACAGAACACTGCAAAAAAATCTGTCACTGCAAAAAAACACAGCTTCACCCTCACAAGGGTAAATTTGCAAAACTAGCGAAAGTGGTATTTGACCACACAGTCACTTCCTAGTGACGATTTTGCATAAACAGGAAACAAGGATGATTATGTAACTCCCAATGTCTTTGCACACAAGCATACGATGCAATTTCTGTGGTAACTTTTCACCGACCTGTAGAACAGTGGTCGCACAGCATAAAACTGGGCCTTTTCTTGAGTGCGTGCAGAAAACTTCCGCCTCCAAAACAGGCCCCAAAATGGCCTCAAATCAAAAAAACAGGGTCGCCAAGGGCTAAAGCCCTTGCCCGCAGCATATACTACCCTCTTGCTTCACCGCGAAGGGCGTCTCAACCTGAGACAATGCACTCGTGCAATTTTCAGTTGTGCTACCTACAGAGATCTGCCCCCAAAACAGAAAATGAAAGCAACACTGCTCCTCTTACCAGAACACCGCGAGCTTGGCTTGGTTTCTTGAGCTCCTTACCACGAACAAGGCCCTGATACCATGTCAAGATTGTGGGAGAGAAGGAATGAGTCTCACTTGTAGCTTTCTTGCTTGCACAATGGGGGAATACACACAAGGGTGGAGGTTGAAAACAGTTTTCCTCTTCTTAGTTGTGAAAGCCAAAAGAGCTCTAATACAAAGAAATAGAAGAACCCTATATATGGGTCTCAAACCAAACTCAACTAACTAAGGTGGCATACTAACTGAGCCACAAACTAGAGTAGATAAGGATAGCTATCATGTAGCTATTATTCATGGGCGGTGTACCAACCGCGTCTGCAACTGACAAGTCGGTGACATAAATACACAACGGTCACCCTGGTGTATCACGAGTGGAGCTTGATATCTCAACAAGAACACTGTGAACTTGGCTTGCTTTCTTGAGCTCCTTACCACGAACAAGGCTCTGATACCATGTCAGGATTGTGGGAGAGAAGGAAGGAGTCTCACTTGTAGCTTTCTTGCTTGCACAATGGGGGAATACAAACAAAGATGGAGGCTAAAAACAGTTTTCCTCTTCTTAGTTTTGTAAGCCAAAAAGAACTCTCATACAAAGAAATAGAAGAACCCTATATATGGGTCTCAAACCAAACTCAACTAACCAAGGTGGCATACTAACTGAGCCACGAACTAGAGTAGATAAGGATAGCTGTCATCTAGCTATTATTCATGGGCGGTGTACCAACCGCATCTGCAACTGACAAGTCGGTGACATAAATGCACAATGGTCACCCTGGCATATCACGAGTGGAGCTCGATATCTCACCATTCCCCCCATGGGAACATATTTTCCCCACCCAAATGGAAAAACTACTATTTTGCCACTTAAAACCCGCATTTTGGGCTTACGAGAATTAAATAAAGCATGTAAATCATTGCAAAATCAGATTTTTTTGATAAATAACAATTACTCATAATGCAAACAGCACTCACACAAATTTTCATCCAATAAAAATATCATTATCATCATAAACTATCAAAAATCCTTCATTTTTCTTCATAAAAATGGTCATACAGTGTTTTTACGTAACCCGAGATGCCTTGAATGCATGCATAACCAATAGACGGAGCCTCCATTTCTCTCAATCGAATGTTGTACTTCACTCTTCAGCATCTCCATCCATCTTCATCACCATTTCCTTCATTCTCCTTCCTCGGTTCCTCTTTCAAGATGGTACACATGAACAGCCCATAGAGAAGAGAGAGAGGGAGGAGAGAGAAAGACTAGAATCAAATTTCTTCATTCCCACAGCCATTGCATGAGCGAAGATGAGTGATAAGATCAGCAAAGAGGGAGAAGATCAAAGGTAGCATCCATTGCATAGGTTCTTCACAGTCTGCATATACTCCATGATCATGGAATGAAGCACATTTTTCGGCCGTCCGATGGCGCCACGTTTTCTTCACACCATGTCTCATAGTCTCTGTCCACGATTTGCATGAAAATTTTTAAGGGGGGTCCAAGGCTCCAAAGGGCACTCCTTTTGGTCCAAGGTTTGGCCACCCTTTCAAATCTTGACCATTTGTTGGCTCCTTCTTCGTTCGGCATCCGATTCGAGCTCTGAAAAATCATGGGCATCCAACTTGACATCCGGCATTGACTGGCAGCTCCTGACATCCCACACGGCAATCTAGAAAATTATGAAAAATCCACAAGTGTCACTCGGGCGCCTTTGAAAAGCCGTTTTTCACTTGGTGCTTAAAATCATCCTAGTTGGAACCACTGCCTTCGATGTTAAATATTTTCCCCCTAAATTCTGGATTTTTTGGAAAATTTTAAGCACATCGTGGGCTCAAAACTCCACTCTCAAATACTTAGGTCAGGTTGACCTAAGTATAAAAGGTGTAAGGGGCACTACATGGGTACCATTTTTGATAAATACAAATCTGTCTCTTCACCTTCACCTTCAGCTCCCATGGCTTCCCTCCTCTCTCTCATCTCTTTCTCTCTCTTCTACGTGTCTTTCTCTCTCCTCCCTTTCTTCTTCTGTAGTCTTTCTCTCTCTTCTCTCTCTTAGTTAGGTTAGCTAGGTCCCTTTCATTATAGTTGGTATCATAGCTTAGTTTTTAGATCCTTCCTTTCTCTCTCCTTCTTTAGATTTAGTTTATTTTCAGTCTCAAGAAACCCTACTGTGCACAGGTACAACATTGAAGAACCACAGCAGTCAAGAAGTACTAGACATGGTTGCTTTCTTGGACTCCACACAAGCTATGGCAGGAGGTTTGATCAAATTTGGAGGCATGGAGACAAAATGGTAGCTCATTTTCGAACTTTGAGGTAAAATTTTAGGGTTTTTTGGGCAAAATCTACACAAGAGTTAAGGGAGAGTTAAACCACTGCTACTTTTCAAAGAGAAGCCTTCTTCTACCTCCCTCAAGCTCTCTTGAGAGCTCGCATGGAGGACCTCTTGCTCCTACCTTTCTCCCAGGTATCCCATGACTCTTAAGGCATACATGACTTGAACCCTTATGCTTAGAGCTCCACCTTGAGCATCATTTAACCTTGCATCATCCACGTGGCTGTTTGGAGGATAGGAGGATGTCTTCAGCACTATTGTGCCATTTCAATACAGGGGATGAGGCAACAAAATCAGTTTGTTGGCTTGAAGGAGCCTACCTAGGCTTTCTATCAAGCCTCAAGCTCAAGAACCTTTGTCAGGCCTGAGCTGCCTTTAAAATGTTTGTATTTGATGAAGCTCCAGCCCCCTCCCCCCCTCAAAATATAAGGAAAAGCACGTCATGGCGAGCTATGAGCCATGAATTCCGCTTCGTATGAAGCTTCTTGCATCACAAAGGAGGCATTCAACGCTTAGAGCCAACTTTGTACAAACCACAAGCTTCTTTTCCGCTGTTGTATCTTTTGATGCTTGGGATTCTGCAGATGCTTTACTGATCTCCCTACACCATAGCTTCTCAAAGGCCAGGAGATTCACTTGCATCCTCTCAAGGGTGAGTTCACAGGCATCCTCTTCTAGCCCATACTCTAGAAACATGACTACGTCCTGCATGCTTTGAACAAATGTTGCCAATATGTCATCACAAGCATCCTTCACATTCTCACAATAGAACCTGTTTACAAAAGCAAGTACTTCAAGAAGTCCATCAGGCTTCAAATGGGGCAAGGATCCAGTCTTACTAAACTCATCGACAACTTGCATTGCTTTTGCAGATATACATTATTATGAGAAAAATCTATTGTCTTCATTCTCGACTCTGTGAAGCACCCATTGAGCATGGTATCAAAGGGAACAAAATCTTCCAATTTTGTAGTTGTCTAAACTCTTAAGGGATGTTGCCTTTCAAAGCATTGTTTGAGAGATCCAATTTAGAAATGATTTTGAGTTTGCCAAACTCTAGAGGAATCACACCAGCCAGACTGCTGTAGCTCAATTCTAGAGTCAAAGGTGCTCCAAATATCTAAATTGAGTAAGGAATTGGCCCTAAAAGTCTGTTTGGGAAACATTAGTTTCCTATTTACACACAGGCTTGATACAAGAGCTGATACTATTTGTTCTTGCATGCCACTCTACTTTTCATCCAAGTACTATGTGAAGATCACAATTCTTTACAAACACAACAGTGAGACAGCATTGGAGGAAGCATGTAATATCCTACCTGAGGGTCACATAGATGTTTTGCACCAGATGCATTAGCAATTGTGAAGGAAATCTTTATGTCTATCTGGGTAGATGATGAGAGTTGCCTGATTGAATCTATGGACAAAGAAGGTCCCAAGAATCTCTTTAAGTAAGGGAAGCACCAGTATATTGTGGCGTAAGTTTAGACAACATGTATCACTCTCCCAGCTGGATAGATGGGCAAAGGGCCTACGCACTAAAAGAAGAAAAGAGTTGAGTATTTGACTTAAGGACCCAAGTCCTTGAAAATCACTTTGAAATTTTTTAAAAGGATTTGATCTGAAGTGCCTCCCTTGCAAACTCATCAAGATGCTGCTATGGTAAGATGAGCATCTGCTAGAGGACATGCCTTGGAGTTGACAACATCTGAACCCATTTACAATAGCAGAGAAGCTGATCAACTCATCCCAAGTACATGATAATGAGTGGGTTTGCTTGTGCCCTGAATTCCTACATGATGTAGAGGTTGAAGTAAAACTCCTTAGGGGTTGCAGTAATGGAGATTGTCATTTGGGCCTTGAATACAACTCAGCATCTCTAAAAACCCTAGTTATTACCAAGTAGTTGGAAGCACTTCTTTATCACTAGAGAAGGCACACTTGGAAACTACCTTGTTAGGCTTATTACCAAGGAAAAGCAGGTTTGGAAATGTCTTTGTCAGATCTGAGGTTAATGCAGGCAGAACTATCTAGTCAGCTCAGAGTGGCACTGTTCTGAATGCAAATATGCAAGTCTTTGATGCGGTTGGCTACCATGGTTTGCAAATTGAAGTAATCAATAGATATGAAGGCTACATGATAATGTCACATACCATGCTGTTCATTTTGGAATGAAATGGTTTTCTCACTGTTATCATTGCCAGGCCACATAGTCAATCTTCTGAGTTGGTCTGACTTTTGTGAGATGGGATGATGGTACAACAGTAGCAAGTCTGACTTCTGTGTGAGACTCCTAGATGAGTGAACAAAGTATGTAGAATAGAGATTTATCTGATGTCCATTGACTAATCAAATATGAGCTGAGGCTAAAGCAAAAGAAAGAGTTGTGCTAGGTTGAGGCAACACCATGTGTAACATGCATAAGATGGAGGAAGTTTCTGAGGTAACTCAGCAACAGTCAATGCAATCACACCAGCCTTTTGAGGTGCAATGGCAGCCTTTTACCCAACACCTTAAACAACCATTAGCACATTAGAAGCAACAACAGTTGCAGATTATGGATAGCATGACCAATGCTATGGGATCAATGATCAAAGGCATCATGCTTATGATAATTATGCATGTGATGTGCAGCAGAGCTATTATCACCACATGCAGTATGGACAACATGAGTATCATTATGAGTAGCAGCCACATTGGTATGACCATCCATATGGACATCATGAGCATTATGGTCATGGGCATGGACAACCATCTGTTGTACGTGAGCAGCAAGATCACTATGAGCAGCATGTCAGAACTATTACTAAGCTAACCAATGGTGATGAGCATGTGTGTAGATTGCTATCTAAGGCTAAACGTATTAGACACCTTACTAGTGATACAATATGGGAACTACATGCTGTGGGTTTATGCTATCAATGTGCTAAGCCGATATCTTGTGATCATCAAGCCACATGCAGGGCAAAGATAGCAAAAATACTCTTGGTATTAGAATATTATGAACCAAAGGATGGAGAAGATCTTGCTGAGGACCATTTTGGTGCGGGTAAAAAACAAGACCTTCAGTTCAAGAAAGAAGATCATGGGCAGCATGTGGATTTGGATGATCATGACCCCATGCAGGAGCCCCTTTAGTCCACAGTCCTGCAGTTTGAATGCTTGGACATCACTAAGAATGAAGGGTCCATGAATATGCAGCACACTTAGGGGCTGATGCAGTCCATGCAATGGTGACTTCAGCCTCATATGCTTCAATCATACAAAGCATGGTGATGCCTGAGAGGCTTATGGAAGAGCTAGCGAATACCACCATGCTGATCATGCTTCCAGCTGTAATTGACTTCGACCTTATGGAAGTTGATCCAATGCATGGCAACGATACCACTTTCCCTTTTGATGCGGGTGGCTATGGGTTGACTTTGACCCTCTGCATAGACTAGTACTACTCTTGAATATTAGGCAATATTTTATTGGGTCTATGCCGAGAAACCCCCCCATTATCTTTTGCCACTTGTAATGCTGTACAGAGTAGTACTCTACAGCCCACTACTTGGCTATACCAATAAGTTCGATCTTTGTTTTTTAGGACAAAAACTTCATTTTGAGTGGGGATGGATTATAATAGAGGGGAAATACTTAGGTCAAGCTGACCTAAGTATAAAGGTGTAAGGGACACTGCATGGGTACCATTTTCTATAAATACAAATCTATCTCTTCACCTTCACCTTCAACTCCCATGGCTTCCCTCCTCTCTCTCACCTCTTTCTCTCTCTTTTGCATGTATTTCTCTCTCCTTCCTTTCTTCTTTTGCAGTCTTTCTCTCTCTTCTCTCTCTTAGTTAGGTTAGCTAGGTCCCTTTCATTACACCCCTTGCCTGTCTAGAATGGAGTTGGAGATCCCCGTGAGCCCAATGTCTGGGACGTTGGAAGATCCTATTCTAGATAAAGGATGGAAATTTTGGTGCCATGAGATTTGGACCGGGTACTTCTGTTGGACAGAAGGGATACATAATTCTCCCATATGGGCAGGAGACAAAGATTAACTTAAAGATAAGCTAAGGAACTTGTTTGATAAAAGGACTGCTTGTTTTGTTTTTGTGCATGTGTTATAAATTACGTGAACGAACTCTGTGCCCTAAAAGGCTTAATTAATGAAGCTAATTTTAAAAGTCACACATAAATGTGGTAGGAACTAATTAGACAACTAAAGCTATCAAGGGAAGCGGGTGGACAGAATCTCCCGACGGGTCCGTCCTATGGCTGGGTGGTCCAAGATAACTCGGAGGCATCTCACAAGGATTTACCGTCGGATAACTTTAGGTATTGTTAAGTTAGAATTCGATTCATATCATTTTAGGGGACTGGAATGGGACTATGCCCTACGGGCAAAGAGGTTGAGCGGTGCATCCCTCTTGTTTCCCATTCTCCATGAACCAAGTGCAACATAAATTCTCTTTGACTCTATTGTTCCTATGCAAAGTGGTTCATCTGGAGCTCGACGCTAGCTACTTCCTAGATACTTGGCTGATAGGAAAGAATCCCCGACTTCACATCGGTTCTAAGTGGGAACGGCCGGATACTTCCACTTTGGGGCAGACTCGAGAAGACCTAGATCGCAAACCGTGTGACATTCCTTGTGGCTGCCAGGTGGCGCTTTCTAGACTCCCCTCCCGATGGGCTGCTAAGACGTGTCCCACGAGTGGACAAGCAGACACGTTACATTTTCCATGACACAAAAAATGTGTGGGACCATTCAATTCATCTTGCATAATTTTGTTACAATAATACATATTACATGAGTATAGGCATATCACCATTTGAAGCATTGTATGGATACAAGGTCCAAGCACCTTCAACATTGTTTCACAAGATGAAGTGAATCCTTTTGCTTGAGCAGAGTTAGAAAATATGAAAGCCCTAATGAAGAAATGCAAGAAAAATATTAGAAAGGCACAAGAGACCATGAAATCTTATGCAGATGATAAACAAAGGCTTGTGGATTTTGAAGAAGGAGAATGGGTATTCTTGAAGGTACCTAAATATCATTATGCATCTCTTAAGGGAGGATATAATAAACTTGCTCATCATGGTCCATATCAAATCATAAGGAAAGTTGGAGATCTTGTTTACCAACTTGATTTTCCTTCAACCACACACATTCACAATGTTTTTCATGTCTCCCAACTAAAGAAGTATATTGGCCATGGCATTCAAGTTCTTGAAGAACTACCCCCCCTTCATGAAAATAGCTTGATCATTTATGAGCCTAAAAGGATCATTGGCATGTGGGAGAAGGTTCTAAGGAACCATATTGTCATGTAATATCTTGTTAAGTAGAAGTGTTTGCCCATGGAAAAGTCTTCTTGGCAACATGCTTCATATATGGAACAATTTCCATAGTTACTTCAAGAAGATACTTAGTACACTGAGCAATGTGGATAACTTGTATTAAATTTTGTGTTGAAAATAATTGGCATTTTGTCATAAAATTTGAATTTTGATGATATGGATGGATACCTTATGGAGTAATCTTCATTTCTATACCTAATATGTGTCAATTTAACATTCCTTTCCAAAGTTATGGGCCATTAACCACAGCTATTCTATTGAGGACAACATGCTAGATTTTCACTATTTGAACCTTTATGATGCTTCTTTAAGGCTATTTCAGTATTAGCCTTTCATTTATTCATTGTACCATCCATTTACCATTTCAATATTCAAAGTTTTGAGGGGGTAGGGATGGATTGTAATAAAATAAAATTTACACCCTTAGTCTAGAGTATTAGCTGACTTTAGGTTGAAGTATAAAAGGCAAGCGGATTCCAATGTAAGGATCTTTTTGCAAATTTGTAAATTTCTCTATTTCGTGGAGCTTGAGGGTTTCTTACCTTCCCCATCAACATTGAGGTGGATACTCAATGCCCACCATTGCAAGAGGTGGATTTCTTGCAACAACCTTCACCATGATTCTCATTGTATGTCATGGATTAATCCAAGGTTTTGGCTATGGATAATTGTCTCATATGTTATTTTATGATTTTCTTAGCATTTCAATTCAAGCCACGCTAAGTTCATTTCACGATGATGGCTAAAAATGACCGTAGACATGATTTAACATATTACTCTGATACTAATGAAAAGAAAAACTACTCTAACTAAAATTAGTATAACAAGTAATGACAAGAAACATGGAAACTGAATAGAAAATGCTAAACATGTCCATACCATGGATAAATTCTTTCATTAATTCATGATACAATGGAGCCATGGTTGCTATTGCAAAAAATACAAGAGACAACTAATACTAAAACTAGTTCTACGCTAAAAGTACTTGGTAAATTTTCAAATGAGCCAAAAGTATTTACAATGGTACCAAAGGCCCTCTTATACTCCTAAAAGAATGCTCTCAATCACATACACACTCTCTAAGAAATTGTCCTCCTTCCAAATTATTTTTCCTTCGTTACACTTCTAGCTTATCTTGGGTCAACTACTTCTCTTTTATTATTGTAAATTGTAGTCATGATTTCCTTAAGTTCTTTACACATCTTCTTGAGGGTTTCCAAGCCACCCATAGTGCATAGGTGCCTAGAAAGCCACTAGGTGTTCTTGAGTTGTTGTTGCTCTCCCTCATGTGCTACAATACAAGATTCTGCTATAGCTTTAGCCTTGATCAACTCAGCTATTAGTGATTGTAAGTGATGTAGTTGCTCTATTTGGTTCTCCGTTTGACCCTACAAAGTGAGTATGAGATCCAAGGTAGTTGAAAGAACCTCATTGGCCTTCTCCTTGCCTTTGCTAGAACTGGTCTCTACTCTTTCTATTAGTAGCACATCCACTTACTTTTGTAGAGATTGAGTCTTTGGTGTATACCCTCACTACCTCTTGGTATTCCTCCATGTATATTCTATGCTCCTCTTGTCTTTCATGTTCTTTCTTATCATACTCCTCCTGAGGTATCTTAAGAACTTTTTCCACTAAGTCTTTGTCTTCTTCCTCATCACCTTCCTCTTGCCCCTATTTGTCCGGACCTAAAATGGGCTCGACACTAGGTCTAAGGCACTAAATGGGCCTCACTACTCACCGAAAATCACCCCACATGGCCTCATGGCTAAGAGCGTCTAAGACTTTGCATTTGTAGCATTTTTCATAGTCCAACAAATGAAATCTTTTCCACTCCTCAAAGGGAGTCCCTAAACATGATGGTGTTATACAACACCACGTGGCACACACATAGGGAGCACCCCTCGGTTGATCACCACAGTGTCGTGATGTTATGAGGACACAGTGTGAAAAAGTAAGGAATGCATCATCATCCGACTTCTTTATTGATCTAGAGAGTCAATGTGATCTGAGCCATTAGTACTAGTGTGAGTTGCATGGATTATATGAAAATACTAGATTTTTGGATAATTTTAGCCTATTTTTGATATTATTTATTGTAAAAATCTGAAAAAGTTAGAAAAAGCTTCTAGATTAGTATGGCATGCAAAAAGCTAGGTGCTTTTTCAACCAATTATGGGATTTTCACAAGAGGGACGGATTGACCAAATCGTGCGCGTCGCAATCATTGTAAATAGGCTGAAAACTATAGATTGAACTGAAAGAAGGAGTGATCTAGGAGATCCGTGAGCAGATGTCCTGAAGTTTTACTCCCCTTTCGGAGCCAACAGAGCCATCAAATTTGGGTTCCAAGCAGTAGAGAAGAAGTTGTAATTTTATGCACGTTTTGTTCTATGAAGAAGCACTAGGAGATCTAATGCCTGGAGTTTGCTTCTGAGTAGTGCGAAGATTCCAGGTTCTTTCAATACATATTGATTCAATTCATTGTGCTTTGTCTTTGCTGTGTTTACCACTTGTGCATTCTCTATCTTCTCTTCCATCTCCTATCTCTACTTCCTTCTACTTTTGATCCCCAATGGATTCGACCTTTCGACAAAAACCCCTCCAACAT
The DNA here is from genome assembly GCF_053477565.2 of Lygodium microphyllum. Classification (NCBI taxonomy): domain Eukaryota; kingdom Viridiplantae; phylum Streptophyta; class Polypodiopsida; order Schizaeales; family Lygodiaceae; genus Lygodium; species Lygodium microphyllum. The sequence goes on along the minus strand of NC_141155.1, from coordinate 17,690,609 downwards.
TGGTGAACCCGACGTGAAAGGTCGTAAGAAGAAGAAAAGACAAGATGGAAGAATCTTCGAATACATGCTCCAATGATGTTTTGCAACAGTTGGTGCAAAATATGAACATGCTTATGTAGATACAACAACAACAACAAGTGATGCAAGCTTTAGCTCAAACAGAAAGTGTTGTGATGAATGCTTTGCAAGCAGTTGAGCGTGTTGAGATATCGAGCTCCACTCGTGATACGCCAGGGTGACCGTTGTATATTTATGTCACCGACTTGTCAGTTGCAGACGCGGTTGGTACACCGCCCATGAATAACAGCTACATGATAGCTATCCTTATCTACTCTAGTTCGTGGCTCAGTTAGTATGCCACCTTAGTTAGTTGAGTTTGGTTTGAGACCCATATATAGGGTTCTTCTATTTCTTTGTACTAGAGTTCTTTTGGCTTAAACAACTAAGAAGAGGAAAACTGTTTTCAGCCTCCACCCTTGTGTGTCTTCCCCCATTGTGCAAGCAAGAAAGCTTCAAGCGAGACTCCTTCCTTCTCTCCCACAATCTTGACATGGTATCAGAGCCTTGTTCGTGGTAAGGAGCTCAAGAAAGCAAGCCAAGCTCGCGGTGGTCTGGTAAGAGGAGCAGTGTTGCTTTCATTTCCTGTTTTGGGAGCAGATCTCTGCAAGTAGCACAGCCGGAAATTGCAGGAGTGCATTGTCTCAGGTTGAGACGCCCTTCGCGGTGAAGCAAGAGGGCAGTATATGCTTTTTTTGATTTGAGGCCATTTCGGGGCCTGTTTTGCAGACGGAAGTTTTCTGCACGCACTCAAGAAAAGGCTCAGTTTTATGCTGTGCGACCACTGTTCTACAGGTCGGTGAAAAGTTACTGTAGAAATTGCATCGTATGCTTGTGCGCAGAGACATTGGGAGTTTCAGAATCATCCTTGGTTCCTGTTTATGCAAAATCGTCACTAGGAAGTGACTGTGTGGTCAAATACCACTTTCGCCAGTTTTGCAGATTTGCCCTTGTGAGGGTGAAGCTGTGTTTTTTGCAGTGACAGAATTTCTTGCAGTATTCTGTAATGGCGTCTGATTCTCTTTCACAGATTGTCACTGAAAAGCTTGACAAGAACAACTTCCAGGCATGGAAGTTTAGAATGACGAATTTCCTTATGGGAAAAGGATATTGGGAATTTGTTGCAGGAAATGAAGAAGAACCAGTTCTTCCTGATGTTCCCAATCAACAACAAATGCAGGCATTTAAAACATGGCATGAGAGAGCCAGGAAAGTTATGTATTGGCTGTCTATCAGTATTTCAGACTCTATGATTGTGCATATTCAGGATGCAAGTACGCCAAAGGAGGCATGGGATACTTTGTCAAAAATGTATAGCACAAATACGCAAGCCAGGAAAATGCAGCTCAAGCAAGAGTTGCATAATGTGCAACGAGAAAGTATGAGCATCAACGACTACCACATGAAGGTGAAGAAGATTGCAGATGCACTTGCTTCCATTGGGTCGCCAGTGGAAGATGATGATTTAGTTTCCATGACCTTGAATGGTCTAGGAAAGGATTATGCACAGTTTCGGACATCCATTTCAGTTCGTGAAAGATTTCCTGATTTTGAGGAGTTGATTGCTCTTCTAATTTCTGAGGAACAGAGAAATGGTGGTGCATCTTCTTCAGGAGGAACTTCAAAAGAAGCTGTCTTCTACTCAAATGCTGGAAGAGGTAGAGGCAGAGGTAAAGGAGGCCGATTTGGAGGCCGTGGCAGAAATCAGAATATGCAGCAAACTCAAGAAAACCAGTCCTATGGAGGAGGACGTGGTAACTCTAGAGGCAGGGGGAGCCAAAGAGGTCGTGGTGGATGGCAAAGAGGCCAAAATGCAAACAGTAATGTTGAATGCTACTACTGTGGTAAAATGGGTCATATGGCTAAAGACTGCTATAAAAAGCAGAATGACATCATGAATGGAAAACTGCAACAAGGGAATTATGCATCTTCTAGTAGACAGAGTGATGACAGAAATGAGCATTTGTTCATGGTGCAGCACATGAACAATTCTATGACAAGTGCAGAAGAAAGCAATGATGTATGGTATGTTGACTCAGGTGCATCAAACCACATGACAGGTCATGCAGAATGGATGGAGGATGCAAGGAAAATGGAAAAACCAGGATTTGTGGAGACTGGTGATGATACTGCACATCCTATTGTGCAGATTGGAAAAATTCCCTTGTCTATGCAGGGTGGGAAAAAGAAATACCTGTCCGATGTATTTCATGTCCCGAATATTACCAAGAATCTGGTTTCAGTTGGTCAAATGGTTGAACAGGGCTTGCAGGTCAGATTTAATCCTCATGGATGCTTTGTTGAGGATATGAAAAATAAAGGTCGCTTGATAGCAAAAGGAAAGAAGAAGGGCAGAATGTTTACATTGGATGTAGACATGTCTGAATTGAGTGCAGCAATGTTTGCACATGGGACCGGTGTAGTTGCAGATATTGATATCTGGCATAAACGCATTGGTCATGTTAATGTACAGCGACTTAAATCAATGCAGGCCCAAAATATTGTTGCAGGATTGCCCAAATTCAAGGTTGCAGAAATGCATAAGGTATGTGAAGCCTGTCTGTTTGGAAAACAGGCAAGGAAACCATTTCCTAGACATGTTCAAGAGAGTGAGAAGCCATTGGAATTAATTCACTCTGATGTGTGGACAACTAAAGCTGCATCTCTTGGAGGCTGTCATTATTTTGTCAGTTTTATTGATGACTATAGCAGAAAAGTTTGGGTGTATTTTATGAAAAAGAAAAGTGAAGTTTTTGGGCATTTCAAAACTCTTAAAGCTATGGTTGAAAAAGAAACAGGCTTGCAGATAAAATGCCTAAGGTCAGATGGAGGGGGAGAGTACCTCTCAAATGAGTTTGCAAAGTTCTTGCAGGAGCATGGCATAAAGCAGCAATATTCATGCAGTTATACCCCACAACAAAATGGAATTGCAGAAAGGAAAAACAGGCATATTGGAGAGGTATCTCGTGCCATGCTCAATGAAAAAGACTTGCCAAATTTTTATTGGGCTGAAGCAGTTGCTACAGTAGTCTACATAATGAACAGGACTCCCACTGCAGCAATACATGGAATGACTCCAGAGGAGAGGTATACTGGTAGGAAACCAGATATTTCTCATTTGAAAATTTTTGGTTGCATTGCCTATGTACATGTGCCAGATGAGCTGAGATCCAAGTTGGATCCAAAAGCTGAGAAGTGCATCTTTATTGGTTACTCTCTGCAGCAAAAAGGGTATAGATGCTATAACCCTTCTACTCGTAAGTTTACAGTGAGCAGAGATGTTGTTTTTGATGAGATGAGTAGCTGGTATAAACCAGTAAATGTGATTGATGATGAAGATGCACAAAATGGTAATGCTACACAGAATTCACAGCAGCAGTCACAAAATATTAGTGGACCTGGAGCGTCCTCTAGCAGTGGTTCACATTCTTCGCCATGGACAGGCAGATTGAGATCAGGAGAATCTTCTCAAAGCAATGCAGATAGTGGTATGCAGGTATCACGAAAAGGAAAAGAGAAGGTTGATCAGCCCATTTTTGATGTGAATGCAGGTCACTCTTATGTGGATGGTGAATCCAGTGGCTCAGAACAGAGCATTGATGATGAGTTGGGTATTCCTTCTATTGTTACACCTGGAGTAAGGAAGACCAGGGATGTTTTGAGAGCACCTGGGAGTGAACCTACTTTGCGCAGGTCTACAAGAGCTAGGTATCCTGTGGATAGGCTGAAATATGATGGATTTACAGCCATTCACTATGCATATATGGTCAAAGTGATACATGAACCAGAACCCACATCTTTTGAGCAAGCCATGGGAAAAGAAAAATGGGAGAAAGCCATGGATGAAGAAATGGATGCCTTGGAAGCAAATGCTACATGGGAGTTAGTACCTTTGCCTAAAGGTAAGAATGCAATTGGCTGTAAGTGGGTTTATAAGGTGAAGCACAATGCTGATGGTTCTGTGAACAGATACAAGGCAAGATTAGTAGTCAAGGGGTATGCACAAACATATGGCATTGACTATGAAGAAACATTTAGTCCGGTTGCAAGGATGGCAACCGTAAGAGCAGTCATTGCTATGGCTGCATCAAAGGGATGGTCTTTACATCAGATGGATGTAAAGAATGCCTTCTTGCATGGTGATTTGCAAGAAGAGGTCTATATGGAGCAGCCACCAGGTTATGTGCATGCTGTTCATCCTGAGTTTGTTTGCAGGTTGAAGAAAGCCTTGTATGGCTTGAAGCAAGCACCTAGAGCATGGTCTGACAAGATAGGACAGTATCTTGTCACTATTGGCTTTCAGATTTCCAAGGCAGATTTCTCACTTTATGTGAGAAAAACAGAGAAAGGTATTATGCTGCTTGTCATTTATGTTGATGATTTGATTATGACAAGTGACAGTGATGAAGATATCCTTCATGTGAAAATGCTATTGAAGCAGAAGTTTGAGATGAAGGATTTGGGAGAGCTGCGTTATTTCTTGGGCATTGAGGTGATTAGATCACCAAGTGGGATACAACTCTTGCAGAGGCAGTATGGATTGGACATGCTGTCCAAATATGGGATGACAGGCTGTAAGCCTATTTCAGTTCCTTTGGAGCAAAATGTGAAGCTGAGCACAGATGCAGGTGAGCTTCTAGAAGACCCTACTATGTACAGACGCATAGTAGGAAGTTTGATTTATATGACTATTACTAGGCCAGATTTGAGCTATGCTGTTGGATTGGTAAGTTAGTTTATGCAGGCTCCAAGGAAACCACATTTGGATGCGGCTAGACGCATACTTAGGTATGTGAAGTCCACATTGCAGTATGGACTATTTTATGAGACTGGGGTTCAGATACAGTTGCATGGATACACTGATGCTGATTGGGCTGGTAGTATTTATGATAGACGATCTACCAGTGGATATGTATTCTCTTTTGGGAGTGCTGCAGTCACTTGGAGCAGCAAGAAACAGCCTACAGTTGCCTTGTCGAGCACAGAGGCTGAGTACAGGGGTGCAGCAATGGCTGCATGTGAGGTAGCTTGGTTGCATAAGCTACTTTATGATATGCATCAGTCTACAGATGGGCCAGTTGTCATTTATTGTGACAACATGAGTAGTATACACTTGGCAAATAACCCAGTCTATCATGCTAGAACAAAGCACATTGAGGTGCATTATCACTATGTGCGAGAGAGGGTTTTACTAGGTCTTATTGATCTAGTTTATGTCAGCACAGAGGATCAGGTAGCTGACATATTCACGAAGGCATTGGGCGCAGAGAAGCTGCGCAAGTTCAGAGACCTGCTTGGTGTGCAGGAATTGGGATTGAGCTCGAGGGGGAGTGTTGAGATATCGAGCTCCACTCGTGATACGCCAGGGTGACCGTTGTATATTTATGTCACCGACTTGTCAGTTGCAGACGCAGTTGGTACACCGCCCATGAATAACAGCTACATGATAGCTATCCTTATCTACTCTAGTTCGTGGCTCAGTTAGTATGCCACCTTAGTTAGTTGAGTTTGGTTTGAGACCCATATATAGGGTTCTTCTATTTCTTTGTACTAGAGTTCTTTTGGCTTAAACAACTAAGAAGAGGAAAACTGTTTTCAGCCTCCACCCTTGTGTGTCTTCCCCCATTGTGCAAGCAAGAAAGCTTCAAGCGAGACTCCTTCCTTCTCTCCCACAATCTTGACAGAGCGTGAGGTGAAGTTATTCAATGGTAGGAATGTATCTGCATATGTACATAACTATGCTCAGAAGATGAAATTCTTTGGGGTGGCTCAATCTGCATGGAGTTCGTATTGTGTACATGTTACTGTTCATGAACTGAAAGCATGGATTACTGAATTATACTTGCAGGATGTTGACTGGGTAGCCTTCAATAAGACACTCAGGGAAGAATTTTACATTGAGGACACTAGTTTGATTACGCGCAAGACTTTTTAAGCGTGGATTTTACAACCCAATAAGGGTCTTGTGGCTACAAATTTTTAAGAGAATTTGAAAGTCGATTTGAGCAGTTGGATCTTCAGAATAGCAAGCTCTTGCAAGTCAAAAAATTGAATTGTTTCTACAGGCAGTTGATCTTGAGCTTCAAGAGAAGCTTGATGATTTGTTGGAGGATCAGACTACAAAGAAAGGTTTGAAAATAGAGTGGAGACATGTCAAGGAAGTTGTTACTGAACTTGTGAAGAAGCATAGATGAAGAGAAAGATTGCATGTCTCTAGCTTGCCCACTGTTACAGACAAGACAGTTGATGTATCCAGTAAGTCACCTACTTTTGTGAGTAACCCTATGGCTATACCTGCTATTGTTCCCTCTATTAGGGAAGATGTCTTAGATGAATTGGTCAAAGGCATGCGGGATCTTAAATTGAAGGTTGTAAAATTTGATGAAAAAGGACAAGAGAAAAGGGGACAAGCAGCAGCCCCTAAGCTTGGAAAAAGATGTATGTGGTGTGACAGTTTGCATCACGAGAGAAAGGATTGTGCTGCCTATCAGGAGGCCTTGGCACAACAGCTCATCTTTTGGAAAGATGGAAATATCCATGCACAAGAAAAGGGATTGCCTCTTGCTTTGAATTTTGAAAATGGAGGTATGCATAAGTTGTTGGAAGACTTGGCTATCCGAAATGCTTATGTGGCAGTATATGCTTCTACTTTTGGTCTACAGTTGGATAGAATGCATGGCCAAGTGATGATTGGTCCAAAGCTAAAATATGGACACATTCTTTACATGCAGCTGAAAAGAGAAAGGTCACTAATAGTGAAATGTCTCATGTAGGGCAAGACATTCATGGCATAACTAGTTGGGAATCACCGGTAGATGCATATTCAGTGTATGCATATTTAACAAAGGTACAAAACACGGATGTACTTGTGGAAGAAAAATGAAAAAGAGATGAAGATATTGCAGGGACATCTAAAAGAATGATAAGAAGAAGTGTGGATCAGTCTAAAGCTACAAATCAACCACCTCCTGAGCATGTTATGAAAGAGGTCAACCAGGAGCAAAAATAGGATAACAAACAAGAGGGCAAAAAGAAGGGCAAGCAGCCAGGATATAAGTTGCAATCTAACATTGAGACAACCACAAATCTTAAGAAGGTTCTTGAAGAATGAATCTTAAACAATTAGGTGGAATTCACCTTAGGAGAGGTGCTTGGCATTGCCAAGCAAGAATTTCATGATGAGATCATTGACATAATTAAAAGGAAGTGTCAATTTCTTGGTGATACCACTAGTGCATTGCTGCACTTGGAAGAGGAAACTGGTTTGTTGGATATTTGGGTTGAATATGAGCATGAAGCAAGTACAGGATTGTTTATGCAGGATGCTACTAATCAGCGGACAACATGTGGAAAATAGAAAAAAGTGGTTGAAAATGCATTGTCTTGTAGCAATATGCATGGTGGAGTAAGGCAAATGCAACAATATGGAGAAGAGACTCTAGGATTTATTCCTCAAAGTCACTACACAAGAAATCATTGGGCTAGAGCTACCATTGAAACGGTAGTGAAAATAGGGGAACATGAAACTCCTTGTATTGCTTTACTTGACCATGGGTCTAAGATAAATGTCATTGAGTGTGGATTGTATGAAAATGGTGCATGGCCTATAGACATTGATCATGGTTGGCAAATGAAGGCTGCAAATAATTCTTCAAGGAAACTCTATGCTGCATGTCCTAATGTAAAAGTGATGATTGGTGATGTACAGGAAGAGGAATACTTCTTTGTGCAAGATAATTCCTCATATGCAATGATTTTGGGACAACACTATATTACAAGTGTGCATATGGAAACAAAGGTGCTTGATGATGGTTCTGCTTATGCAAGAGTCAGAAGCAAGGATGGGGAAAAGCAGTCCAATTTCTTACTGTTTGTGTTAATCATCCTAGAAATCGAGATACGCTAGCCTCTTGATGAAATGAAGCATGTATTTAGTATTAGTAATTCTCAGTTTACATCAAACAATTCATGTTGGTTTAAGCCTATGGAAGCTATGTGCAAGGCTGAATGCATATCTATGAAACAGGCTACTAAGGAACTAAAAGCATTGGGACTGTTAGCTGAAAATGAAGGCATTTCAGGCATGTTTTATGGGCTGAATATTAATGACACTACGTTGAAATTTCAGCAACTATACATGCAAAAAATGAGGTTGAAAATAGAGTGTTGTCAATATGTTCTTTGGACATGTATGATGTTATAGTATTGTTTGCTCAACAGGAAGGATTAAAATGGGTTGAAGCACTTGTGGAGACAAAGTATAAGACAGTTGACAAAATGTGAAACCAATTTCTTTGCCACTTCCACCAGAGAGTGAGAGTATGTATGAAAAAGTGTTAAGGCAGCCAAGCTTACGGGATCCTAATGATATAGGTCATCAATTTACATCTGAAACATTACAGGAATTGAAAGTTAGTGCAGAAGGGTTTCTTTTGCCTGCTGAGAGAGACTATTTTATGCGGATGTTGGCTAGACATGGAAAGGCATTTGCATTTCAGCCAAGTGAAATAGGTTGTGTGGATCCAAATATTCTCTCCTATGGTCATATTTACGGTGCCACATGTACCATGGAACTTGAGGCATATTCCAGTGCCTAAAGCTTACTTGCCAAACTTGATGGATTTGCTAAATGAAAAGATTCACATGAATATCTTGGAGCCTTCTTCAGCCCCGTACTCAAATTGTTGGTTTATTGTGCCAAAAAAGAATGGGGCTTTGAGATTTATTCAAGACATGCAACCGGTCAATAAAGTAACCATAAGAAATGTGGGTGCAGGTCCTGTGGTTGATGAATTTGCAGAGGCTTTTGTAGGCAGAGTTATCTATTCTTTGGGTGATCTTTACTCAGGTTATGATCAATTTCAGCTTGCAATTGAAAGCAAGGACATCACAACTATGAAAACTCCCTTGAGGTTAGTACATATGTGTACTCTCCCACAGGGAGCAACAAACTCAGCGGCGCACATGACAAATGCTATGAATAGGGTACTCAGGGATTTTATACCACAGTTGACTATGCCCTTCTTGGATGATGTTCCAATCAAAGGGTGTGTAGTGGATGAAAGAGTGAAGAGATGGATGGTCATGGATGCAGACAGTTTGTTGCAGACCATATTGTGGATTGTGAGAGGATTTTGACATGTCTAGAAGAGGTGCATTTAACTCTTTCCGGACAATATCTGTCTTTGGAGTTGAAGAGGTTTTGATTGTTGGGCATATGTTGGGCCTTATGGGCAAAGACCATCACCAAAAAAAATAGATGGGATTGATAGAATGCAAGATGTATCAGAGGTGCATAGATTCTCGGGTGCATGTGTGTTCTATTTGATATGGATTCCTCACTTTGCACATGTAGCCAATGCTCTTTATCAGCTTCTAAGGAAAGGTCATAAATTTCATTGGGAAAGGAAGCATGAGAAAGAAATGAAGAAATTGAAGCAACTCTTAAAATTTGCTCCTACATTGAGAAAGACTGACTATTCACATGGAAAGCCTATCATTATTACTATGGATACAAGCCCACAATCGGGATTGGATGGGAAATTGGGTAAGATGATGAGGAAGGAAAAATATATGCAATTCACTTTGGTGCTAAATTATTGACTAAACGACAGAGAAGATATCCACATGTTAAAAGAGAATTATGGGGAATTGTGATAGCTCTTAAATGTGATAAGGAGTATTTTATGGGTGCTCATGTAGTCATTGAGACCAATTGTTTGTTTGTATTGGATATGATTACTAGTTGTGCTACTATGGACATTGCTATGCTTCGGTGGATTGCATACATCAAATCTTTGAACCCTAAATTTCAGCATAATGCAAGAAGAGATAACCTAGTGGTGGCATACATGTTATCTCGAGCATGTTATGATAATGAAGATGGGATGATGGATGAGGAGGAAGAAGATGACTTTCTTATTGCTGAAAATGATGTTGCGAGTGAATTTAGCAATGCAAGGTGTTGTTACAGCATTAACAGAAGCTTGGACAACAAAGAGGAGACTCTTTAGATGTTTTATATCTTGTGTAGAAGCATTTTTGGAAGATAAATATGCAGGAGAGTGGCTAAGAATTGGTCAATACCTCAGTACATTAACAAAGAGAGATGAATGGTCAGATGAGGAGTTAAAGAAAATCAAGAGAAAACATGCTAAAAAGAAACAGGGTATGCCATTGCGAGTTTTGGGTGATAGAGCTTCACAAGTAAAAGTAATGCAATAATTTCATGAAAGCTTGTGGGCTGGTCATAGAGGTGTTTGTGGTACTTTTACAAAGATCAAAGAAAGATATTGGTGGCAGGGTATGTATAAAGATGTTGCTCACTTTGTGGAAACATGTACGACATGTCAAATGTATTCATCTGTGAGACATCGGGATGGATTGCAACCCACATATCCATTGTCTCTTCATTTTAAGTGGGTGGTGGATTTGGTCACAATGCCTATAGGTCTTTGGCAAATGAGGTATCTTGTGCTTGCTCATGAAGACTTGGCTAATCAAGTGGAAGGGAAAGCTTTACGTACTAAGATAACAAATGTTGTGTGTACTTTTCGCTTAGAAGAGATCTTTTGTCTATATGGCTGTGTGGGAAAAATTACAACAGATAGGGGTGAGTTGGATGCAGATGAAGCTCATGATTTCTTTGCACAGTTGGGGATAAAGCTTGCTTTAACTTTAGCCTATAACCCTGAAGGAAATGGAAAAAGTGAAAGAGGTCATCCACCTATTGTGAAGGCATTGGCAAAAGCATGTGGAGAGAAGGTAAAAGAGTGGCCACAATTGCTCCCTTACACTTTGTAGGCCAACAGAACAACTCATTATGCTATTACACTATATATGCTTGTAGAATTGATGTATGGTCAAAAACCTATCATGCCAATAGAAGAGATGATAGTCACATGAAGTGTGCTACCTTGGGAGGAGGAGTTGAATCGAGAGGAGTTGTTGGCCTTACGCATTAGACAGTTGGAAAGAAAGTCAGAATACATAGAGGAAACAATTGTAAAGTTAAGGGCAGCAAGGATATAGAACAAGAAACGGTTTGACAAAAGACATAGAATGAGACCAAGAACCATACAAGATGGGGATTGGGTATTGGTTTATGATACCAGTTTAGACAACCAGCATAGTGCCATGCGTAAAGTTTTCAAAAGATGGTTTGGACCCTATGTGGTAAGACAGGTATTTGATAATGCTACTTATGCATTAAATGAGTTGGATGGGATAGCCATCAAACTTCCAGTAGCAAGGAGAATAATCAAATTATTCAAAAGTCGGGAATCTATGCTTATGAGTTTCTAGAATCGGAAGAAAATAGTGGTCATGATACAGGGGCTAGCCAGGAAGATATGGAAGATGAAGAAGTAAAGGATATGGTTGCAGAGGATGAGGAGGACTCAAAATCCGGTGACAACTAGGATTTTGGCATATACCGGAGGATGTGTAGGTTCAGAGGGGGTGGATGTCGTGATGTCATGAGGACACAGTGTGAAAAAGTATGGAATGCATCATCATTCGACTTCTTTATTGATCTAGAGAGTCAATGTGATCTGAGCCATTAGTACTAGTGTGAGTTGCATGGATTATCCAAAAATACTAGATTTTTTAATAATTTTAGCATAATTTTTATATTATTTATTGTAAAAATTCAAAAAGTTAGAAAAAGCTTTTAGATTAGGATGGCATGCAAAAAGCTCGTTGTTATTTTAACCAATTACGGGATTTTCACAAGAGGGACAAATCGACGACACCATGCACGTCGCGATCACTATAAACAGACTGAAAATTGCAGATTGAACTGAAAGAAGAAGAAGGAGTGATTTGAGAGATCCATGAGTAGGCGTCTTGGAGTTTTACCCCCCTTTTGGAGCCAATAGAGCCATCAGATTTGGGTTCCGAGCAGCAGAGAAGGAGCTGTAATTTTTATGCACGTTTTGTTCTATGAAGAAGCACCAGGAGATCTAATGCTTGGAGTTTGCTTCTAGTAGTATGAAGATTCCAAGTTCTTTCAATACATATTGATTTAATTCATTGTGCTTTGTCTTTGTAGTGTCTACCACTTGTGTATTCTCTATCTTCTCTTCCATCTCCTATCTCTACTTTCTTCTACTTCTGATCCCCAATGGATTCGACCTTTCGACAAAAATCCCTTTGACAATGGCTCCACTACGGCTCTCCTACACCTCAGGGATTGGCCCCAAGATGCGCCGTGAACATAAAACACTTTTGAAACAAAGTCCACTCTTTTGATAAATGGATCCAAGAGATGATATATAAATATCACCAAATAAACCCCCAAGGAATCGAATAACTAGTCCTACAGCTTGGGGTGCCTCACACTCTTAGCATCGAGTCATCACTTATACAAACAAGTGCTATGCATCCAGAATATGATACCATGTGGTGCATCAATGCAAGGGTGAATATGACCATCGTGCTCAAACAAATATTCATTGAAAATCAATAATGTGAAAGTGTGAAGATAATTCTTTTCATGATTTCCATTCCTACGTGAGTGCTTAGTTGCTTAGGGCTAGCACCGAGCTTCCCCGTGCTACTAGTCCCTTTAAATTTTAAACAGCCACAAACTCTATATGAAATGCAACATCAATCATCAAAATTTAATATACTTCAACCCTCAACAACCCCCTTTGTCCCTATTGTTTAAGATTTTTCTTGCATCGATAAGTGTAGGCATGGTTTTTATGAGTATTTTTCTTTATTGAAAGTGGAAAAACCTCACTCTAACAAAGAAATGCTACTAAGGTTTAGCAGCATTTTCATGCTTCAACTAAACTATATGATCACACACATTAATTTTGTTTTTTATTATTTTTATGATGCAAAAAATATAATTTTATCTATTTATTTATAGAAAATTACAAATAATTATTGATTTTCATATGTAGACTGATTACTCTCATAGAAAATTATTTTCTTAGTATATTTCATTCCATGGGAATAGCAAATGTACACCAAAAATTCAAAACTCGCATACTTTTCCTAAAATCGCCTAGTCTTGGATTTTGCATGTTTTGCATACAATTATTATATGACTAATTTTTTCACGATTCTTTCAACGTGACTGATCAAATGGAGAATTGGCAATCAAATCCAAGCATTTCTAACCATTTCAAACAAGAGTCCATCATAAAATGGTAAAATCTACCTTTTTCTCATAAAACCACTCATCATGATGCATGTTTTTCGACGTTGGAGGCTTGTGACGCTCTTTCATAGACACTAACAATCGATCCAACTCTAATTCATGTGTCTCTCCACTCCCGCTTTATTGTTTTACCAAAAGTCCATCTTACCCCATCCCCCTCTCCCTCTCTTTTACATTGATCCATAAGAACACTCCACAAGAGGAGAGAGGAGAGAGAAAGATTAAAATAAGTTCTCTTTGTTTAATGCATCAAATCCGGTGATTTGAGTGGTGATAGGAAGCGAAAAAATGGTGGATCTCACAGCCAAGAGGATTCCTTGATCAGTTGAAAGCTAAAAATTTGTAAAAAATGGTGCATTTGGGGGTGTCGAAAAAAACACCTCCCCCCCCCTTTCCCTCCCGATTCGTGAAGAGTTGTGGCTTTTTGTTTTGAGCTTGTTTAAAGCTTAAGATAAAGCTTTAAAAAACCCAGTTCACTTTAGAGTTTTCACATTATGGGGAAAATGATTTTTTTTTATTTTGAGGGGGAAAATGTGCTCGAAATTCAAATCCATCTGGATGGTTGACTTCATGATGTCGAAATCTATAAATCTAGCCACCGTCACACACTTTTTGGCTTTCGCGTGATATAGCTGCTTCATAACGTGAACCTTGTGGGGATTAAATGGGGGTTCAAACATATTCTGACGGATGAACTGAGATTTGTGTTGGATTCCTACCATCGAACCCCATCTAGGAAAACTCTAGATCATCGATCTGCAATTGTTTCATTTTTCATGAAAATTTGGTCTTTTACGGCCTCCCGAGCTCTTTTCTGCTTCAAAATTTGTCTTAAAAATCTGCTCTCACTATTTTTTCTTCTACCTTGATTGTTCTCCCTTTTCTTGTTGTTCTCTTTCTAGTTCTTATATGCGTGGTGGCAAAATAGATGTAGTTTCTTTTCCATCAAAGAGGCCAAGATAATGAGCAATAAGATGGGATAGAGCACCACTATAATTAATTATGGTATTTTTAGCTTCCAAGTAGTGGAATTTATAGGAATGGATCTTTTGGGCCTTTGTAATGGATTCTTTGACACATTTTACCCATAAGACATATAGGCCATGTTTTACTTAGTTTTTGGTCATTATATTTTCCATGTGCCAGTTTGACACTTTGCTCTACCTAGTCAAGGGCTATTTATTAGAGGAAAGATAATGAAAGATCTGTAATATGCCTTGTAGTTCCTCATTTTGCATGCCATTTAATAGCACTCGTTTTTTAGTAAGAACTGGGTCTTACCAATGTTTTGGCACCTCCACCAATCTTAGGTTCTTTAGATATTTTCCTAAACCCTAGTGCTTTTACATTGTCTCAAGAGCAAGCTCAATGAGAGCCTCCTTCCTTTCCAATTGCTTTCCATCTTTGAGGTTGTATTTAATTGTGAAAGCTTTCCTTTCAAGTTGATAATGATAGATAACAGACTCACATGGTGCATAATGCGATGGATAGGGTGTGGTTCTCATGTAGCCTATTAGTCTCCACACTTTTTTATCAATTGTTGGAGTAGCTGACAATGAGCCAATAGATTATCAATGTGCTAGTTGCTCGGAAGTGGAGGTAGTCCACTCCATATATGCTCACTATTACACCAAAATTGATAAGTTATTGAGCTATGAAGATGGTCTTATATTCATTTAGGGTGTCCTTGACAAGTACATGCTTGTTCCCTTTGCTAGCTTGTTTTATTCCTTTGTAAACCCACACACAATTATTTATGAGTTAAATTTTTCTCATAATGTTAAAGGCATGCTTTTTAATTCATGTATCAAATGATTTTGTACCTATGCTTTAGCACATGTACATGTTATTGTGCAAAGATATTCACAACTTACCCTCTCTTACCATCTTATTAAAAAAATTGTTAATTGTTTCGGCGGCATTGGTTGGTTGTCGTGGTACATTGCTTGTTGATCATTTCTCATCATGGTCATTGGCATTGATATTTGACAATGGTCATTAACATTTGTTTATCTCCCTCCCTCTTGCAAAATTGACTCAAGCTTCTTAACTTGGGAGAGGGAGTCAAGTGAGTGCAACAAATTTTTCTTTTTGAGTTTTGTAGTGTTATAATGTTATAGGTATTTACAAATTGATGGTTTGTTTTATTTTTGTACAAGAGAAGGGGTTCTAGAATCCACTAGTCATAGAAATTTGGGTTGTACTCCAATTCAACAAGAGAGTCCAGGTTAGCAGGTTGGACAAGGAGCTTGCAAAGGTACGAAGTGAGTTTATCCAAGAGTGATCGTCAGGTGGAGTCAATGCACAAGACTCAATGATGGTAGAAAAAGATGTGGTCTTACAATATGTAAGATCATATTTCAAGAAGCTTAAAATATTTTGATATTTGATAGTTGTGATGATCTTGCTTCCAAGTGTGGCAATGTCATGTCGAATGTAATACCATTTATTCAAGAAACAAGTTGTAGAGATGAATACTTCTTGTAAATTTTCAATATCACAAGCTTCCTTAAGAATTGTATGTTTCACATAGGATGGAAGTATTTGGCATATTTCTAGTTGTTTTAGTAGGATTTCTTGTGTTAATTTATTTGGATCTCTTGACTTTTATGGATGAGGTGCTCTTGTTCTTCCCATATAGGATGCCACACTGAGATGCTAGCAAGAGCATGTCAAGGTTAGCTAATGAAAGCTCTAGCCCACTATTTCTCTAGAATTTACTGGTAGAGAAGGTTGAAATTTACTTTTTAGTCTTGATTCAAGTCTAGTACTGCCTATTGTAGGACTTGAATCTGCTCATGAGCCTCACTGTTCTGTTGCTCCAATGCTTGATAGTGCTCTACCATCATCTACCACCTTTGAATCTATGGAGCTAGTGCCATTGGGAAAGTCAAAGAAGTCCAATGCCAGAGCCTTTGGTGACATGTCCTTGTGACTCACAGTAGTGACTCGTAGGCTCCTTCCCTTTCCTTGTAGGTGGAGGTAGGGACTACTTGGCTACTATCCCTTGATCCCTAGGTGGCTTATTTGCAAGGATTTGGAGAGTGGGTAGATTGGTTTGGGGCATGGCCACAAGTTTGAACTTAGTGGTAGCGCTCAAAGTAGAGTGTGAGTGGGATGGGGAAGAACCAAGAGGGGCACTCTAACCTTGCTATTGTGGGGAACATGCAGAGTGGGAATTGTTTGAGGTTGGACAGGGGGAATGGTTTGAGGTTGGGTAGTGGGAATGGTTTGAGGTTGGCCTAGAGCTTTTGCTTAAGCTTTCCCCTAGTGTTTGAGGCACTCCTTCTCATAGTTGCATTAGAGTTCTTTGATGGTCTCCAGGTTGAGTGGGGTCATGCCATCCGAGTGCTTTACTCTTGAGGGACATTCTTGTAGGAAGACATTCTCCCTCTCCAACTACTATGCAACATTGATCTTGATGTCATCTGCAAGGGCTAGATGCACATGATGGCATGCCTCCAGTCTTTATTGATGTTTGAGGAGTGTGATATCCTTTTGTTGTCGGTGCTATTTGGAAAGGGTGATTTTGGTCTACTTTAGGCAATCCACTTGGAAGAATAAGTTACTAGGAAAGGTTTGTGGATGAGGGATGACAACAAAGGAGGTGCCTTCCAAACTTGTGAGGGTCATCAGAGTGGGGCCTCGTGGTGCTTGTTGTCTTGTGAAGGTTCCTCCTTCTACTAGCACGTTTGGACTTGAGATTTAAGGAGGGCAAGTTTGGCAGATAGGCTAATTGAAAAGATGGACTTCTTAGGAGAGTTGGGGGGTGGATTTCTTAGGGTGGCCAGTCATGCTCCAAGGCCAGTTTGGTAGTGTCATGCTCCGTGTCCACAGCTTTTGGCAGTGTCTTTCATGGTGGCCAATCATGCTCCACGGCCATCTTGGCAATGCCTTGATTCATTTAGTCCTCTTTTTTGAGGACTTAGTCTTTAGGGCACTCCTCCACCCGGTCCTAATGAGTGCTAGGGTTGTGCTCATGTGACATTCTAGTCTCAAGTTGAGATTGGGCGATATCCATCACATGCAATGAAATTTAATTAGTGGGGTGGGGAGAGCATGTGGGAAAAAGAGTAGAGTAAAAGATTGGCCACATGTTACCTTCATTGCTTTCATGCTCTAGGCTAGGCATTTCCCCTCAATAAAGAGGTGGTCGCCAAAGACATAGGCCTATGCAATAGGAAGTGTCGAAGGAGAGAAGAAGAGAGACATGACCTTTTTGGATACACTGAACACCTTAACCTACAGATACAAGGCTTCTACAAGGCACTTCAAAGTGTCTTTCTTGGATTTGTGGGGTTTGAGGAGACTACTAAGCTAGTATTCTTTGTGAAGATTTGCGTTAAAGACCTCTTTGATGGTCAAAGTGGAGGGCAATGGATTGTTGAGGTTGCCATGGCTGGGTAGGCACAACTTTTCATTGACTTGTTTGGTGAACAAGGTGTATTTGTGACCCTTGATGTAGATGGTGGAGCCTAAGATGAGCTACTTCAAGATGGACTATGTGTTGGGGTGAACTAGGGTAGTGCTCCATGGTAGGCTAATAAGGTGGAGCTATAGGGAGTCAATCCAAGGCTATACGTTGATGAGAGTCTCTAGGCTAGGAGGGAAAAATTCCTCAATTGTGAGTTGTAAGGTAGCCATAGAAGTAAGGACCAAGAAGGTGGATACAATATAGATCAATACTTAATGATCTACATAGAAGGTGAATGGTCTTGCTAAAAGATAATGTCTAAATTTTTTAATTGTAAACACCATTGCAAACCCTTCTCTTTTTGTTGTGGAGAAATTTTGATTTAGCAAGTTTTTGACTTCCATAACTCACTAGAAACACCATATTATGTCATGTTGGCACAACACTACTTCCATGGTAAATTTAGATGCATCAATATGCATATGGAAGGTAATTGACTATTATGAATACATTTTCAGAACCCCCTTTCCATCTCCCTCTTAGCCCATTTGAATAGCCATTATGGCGAGAGAGAAAGAGGAGAAAGAAAGACGAAAAATGGATCTTTTGATAAAGTACATCATTTTGCATGTTTTTTGTGGTGAGTGGAGGTGAAGAAAATTAGGAACTCATGGTAGAGAGTGTTCCTTCTATCTCTAATAATTGCAAATTGTGAGAAATTTGGAGCTTTTAAGCTTCTTTAAGCTCTAATTAATAATTAACTAGTTCAGTCCCTTTGTGTTCACATTATCGACAAGTAAATTCAATTAAATTGAAGGGGTAAATGAGCTTGGATTCGAGATCTAAAGGTACAACAGTGTTTCTGGCATCATTTTCTATAGAGTAAGTCTCTAAGATTCTATTTTTGGCCTTTGGATCAGGTAGCTACTTTGTAATGCTAAAGTTGTACCTCTTTAAGTGGGCCATCTAACAAACTATGATTGACAAATGGATGCTTCTGACATGTTTTGAGCCACTTGCTTTTGCTTAGAACATTCTTGCACCTCATCATTTTTATTGCAAATGCTTCATTTTTTACTTGGGTTATGGCACCTAGAGGCACCTCTCAAGAATGCTCCACCCTCTTTTCAAAGAGACATGCAAGAGACTTTTGGGTCTTATCTAATTGATTTTATGAGATTTTTTTTGGATGATTTTAGTGTCTTTGGAAAGGCACGCTACTTTTGATATATCTCCAGATTTGCCTCACATGTTGTTGAGAGGTAAGTTTAAGTTTAAATTCTCTAAAATGTGTGTTTGCTATTCGAGGCTACATTTTACTATACCACATCGTTTCTCAAAACGGCATTGCTATCGACCCTACCAAGATGGTTGCAATCATGCAAGATGTAGTATCAAATTCACCATCTGTTCTACTTAGATTCTTTGGCCAATGGTCACCACTTGCAACTTTTGGCACACTTAGTTGTTCCTATAAATAAATTGGTGCACATGGCCAAATATGTCTACTAATGGAATGAAGAATCCGACTTAGCATTCCGTTGCCTTCAGCTACTCCCATTGTGATCCTAGCTAATTGGGAAAAAACTTTTCATGGATTTATTGCTGCCTTTGACATAGCTATTGGAAGTGTGTGCTTATGCAATAGGATGCTAATGGATGGTTCCAACTAGTGTTTTATGCAAGAAAATATTGTCTAATGTAGAGAGGAACTATTCAATCACCGAACGACAATGTCTTGGCATGATCTACTCAATCAAGAAGTTCTTACATTATTTTCTCGAGCGCATATTTGTTTTTCATGTGGATCATTCAACTTTAGTCTAGTTGGTCAAACAACAAAATGTCATTGGGTAACTTGCCATATGGATTGTGATGCTACAAAGATTTTGAATACATAGTAATACATCAACTTAGAACCCAACATATCATTTCATACTTTCCATCCTACCTCAATTCCAGTTGGAGAAGCACCAACTAGTATCAAAGATGACTTTCCAAATGTAGAATTATTTGCCATAGGAGTGAATGCACTAGAACTGCCACCAAACCCTCCATGGTCACATTGTGACTTTCCTAGAAATTGGTGTATCTTTTGCCCCATCTCTAGAAGGACCAACATGTTGAGGGTAAAGGTGCCTCTGACTAGCCACCCGTGTATTACTACACTGACAGTCACCGCCACTGCACACTGCAAGTGGCGAGCACCCATCACTGTCACTTTATTCTTTATTCTTTTAGTGACAGTTTGAATAAAGGAAGGCCCGGTCACACATTTTGACTGTTGGAGTTCCCATTTCTAGTCTCTCCCTTTCTTGTTCTTGCTCTCCTGCCATAGCTCTCGAGTCCAACTTTCGATCCATCGCTCCC
Organism: Lygodium microphyllum; assembly: GCF_053477565.2. Classification (NCBI taxonomy): domain Eukaryota; kingdom Viridiplantae; phylum Streptophyta; class Polypodiopsida; order Schizaeales; family Lygodiaceae; genus Lygodium; species Lygodium microphyllum. The sequence continues at coordinate 17,670,597 of NC_141155.1, read as the reverse complement.
TTTCAACTGGTATCAGATCTTTTCTTTTTGACTCTTGATCTTGGTTTGTGGTATTCTCAGCATCCCATCGACTCCCTACTTGCATTGGGTATCCTTCCCGGTAGCCATATCCAACTCCTTTGAGCTCCCGTCACTCCCCGGCTTCCCGAGCACCTTCCTAGCATTGTTGAGCACCTTCAGGGCATTACATCAGAGGTATTTGATCATTTTCTTTAGGTTTTACTTCAGTTCTCAGGTCTCACAAGCTGTAAACAAGATTGGGGCAGCTACCATTGAAGCTGCCTTGCTTCATATCTCACTTGCCTTTGAACAAGACTTGTTGGAGTTTGTTTGAGGCCTTCCTTGGCTTTAACCAAACCCCTTTGAATCTTGGCCACCATTTTTTGCAGCCCCAGGACCAAACATTTACAGTTCACGGAATCACATAGCCCTCCCATATGTGTCTTAAGCATTGACAGTCACAACAACAGCTCTCCCCCTTTATTGGCACTTGGAAAGGCTCCATTTCGGGCATATGAACATGCTTTGATGCTTGAGCTCGCCTTGAAAAGCATTTGGATGCTCTGTCTTGGATGTACTTATGGCATGTACATTGCTTATGTCTGACCGGTCTTGACATGCTTAGCCTATGCCATTACTACATGCTAGTTATATTGTTTGGAGCCTATTGCTACTAGAGCTCAATCTTGGCTTGACCTTGGATTCTCGGAGCTTACTTGAGCTATTTATTGGCTTGCGAGAGTTGTATATTGGGATGTACTTGATGTCTTACATGCTTATGGATGCTACATATGGATGCTCTACCGCCTACATGTTTGGGATGTACTATTGATGTATTATCTTGGACTTATGTCATCGGAACTGTGTCTTGCCTTGGCTTGAGCTCTTGAGCTCATACATATGGATTTTGTGCTAGTGGGAACATTCTTGAATGTTTATCAAACATTGAGCAGGAGGTACTTTTATGCATTGAGCCGTTATATGCTATTGAGCAGTTACAAACACTTGAGACTTTGGGACTTCTTACCTTTTGGGATGATACATCATATGTCTTGGTTCACTGTATGCTTATGAGCTAAGTCTCAGTTTTGGATCCATATCTTTGTGAACTGACACCTAATTGTGTCAAGTTTTGGTAGTGGCAGGAACACTTTGCCCCGTTGCCTAAGGGGTGTGCCTGACAGATGTTTGTATGACATACTTGGGTGTTGGATTCATGCTTATCAACCGTCATATGCTTATGCTATGCCTACATGATGCCGTGGCCGTATCTGATTGCCTTAGGATCTGATTTTGGCACTGTTAGCTCTCTTTTACTGAAATCTAAAATTTATTACAGCAATCATATATGTATGGACTGACATGTATTTTTCATGCTGAAACACTCTGAAATGATGTACTTTCACTAGTACTTGGTGGGCAACAGCTTTGGTTCCACTTTCTTTGCCATTTTTTCTCAATTTTGGTGATTTTTTAGTCATTTTCTGCAGTAAACAACAAGCAGTTTTGAACTGTCTACAGTCTTCCAGCCTGCATTATGGCAATTTCACCCACTGATCATGCTATTTTCAACATCATTAAGCTTGATGGTATGAATTACTCTTATTGGAAGAGCCAGATTTGGCAGGTGTTGGTGCAGAAATTGCAAATCAAACCTTTAAGGTTAAGTGGGCATCCGCCTGCAACTATGCCAGATGAGGAATGGCTTGAGCTTGATAAGTTATGCAAATCCACTATTGTATTGTCTCTCACAGAACAGGTTTACTATAATGTCTTTGAGGAAGAATAGAGTGCATGGCAGTTGTGGAGAAAAATCAAATATCTCTATGACAAGAAAAGTCTAGCGAGTTAGATGTATTGGCTGAAGCAGCTTATGGATCTGCGCATGAAGGAGAATGTGACTATGTCTGCTCACTTGAGCCAATTCCATGCTATACTCAAGAACTTGACTTCGCAGGACATCACTTTTGCAGAGGATGTCACTCCTTTTTTCTTGCTTGGCACTCTTAATGAGGCATGGGATGTATTGCGCACTACATTATGTGCCTCTACTGCTACCTTGAAATTATCCGATGTTGAGAGTGCTCTTCTACAGGAATAGGTTAACCATAAGAATTTGGATGCCTCTCGTGTGTCTCATGCTATGACAGTTAGAGGCAGGAATGATGGATATGGAAAGCATGGCAATGGTAGTGACCGTGGACGGGATTCTCAAAAATCTCGGTCCAAGTCTCGTGGGAAGTCACGTAGCAAATCTCGTGGCAGGAATGCAGATGTTACTTGTCATCATTGTGGGAAAAAGGGCCATATTATGCCATGAATTGTGCAATGAAAGGCGCAAAGATAAGGAGAAAGACAAAGTGCAGGATAAGTCTTCTGATCACAGCATAGTACCTTCAAAGTCCAGTGTCAAAATTGAAGAGATCAATGTTATGCAGCCTAAGAATGTTGATGATGATGATTATATCCTAGCAGCTTCTTCTAGTGCTTTGCAGATGACAGAGATACACTCTATGTATGTACAGTGTTAGCTCTTGGACTTAGGTGCGTCCTTTCATGTGACACCTTACCGAGTGTTGTTTGATTCATACCATACTGTTTCGGGTTCTGTGCGCTTGGGTGATGACAGCTCTCTTGATATTGTGGGCATTGGTGATGTTAGGCTGTAGTTTCCCTCTAGCAACAGTTTTGTTATGCAGGATGTACGTCATGTACTTGCTTTGACACACAGTCTCATGTCAGCTGGACAGCTTGATGATGCAGGATATCATGTATGTTTTGGAGATTGTGCATGGAAGATCACTCGTGGCAGACTTGTGATTGTGAGATGTGCCAAGGCTGGCAATCTCTACCCCTTGATTGTATCAGCTTCTTCCCTTGATCATGTTTTGTTTGTAGGTTCTATCCCACATGTGTCTCTTTGGCATGCCCGTTTGGGCCATATGTCTTTGAAGGGAATGAAAATGCTTTCTATTTTGTAGTACTTACTGCCCCTTGATTATGCATGTTTTGATTCATGTGAGCATTGTCTTTATGGAAGGCAGACTAGGTCTATGCATAAGAAGTATGGTAGGCCTTGCATGAGTGAGCCCTTGGCATTGGTACATTCGGATGTTTGTGGGCCCATGCCTTGTCAGTCTATGGGTAGTGCAAAGTATTTTGTTATGTTCATAGATGATTTTTCATGGAAATTTTGGACTTATCCCGTTAAGCTGAAATCCGATGTCTTGGCTATGTTTCAGAGATGGCTTGCATTGGTTGAGAACCAATCTGGGTATAGGCTAAAATGCCTAAGGACAGATAATGGGGGTGAGTATGTCTCACGTGCTTTTGAGCAGTTATGTGATGAGAGGGGTATTAAGCATCAGCTGACCGCCCCCTACACACCCCCCAAAATGGTTTGGCTGAGCGAATGAATAGAACCATCCAAGAGCATGTATGTAGTATGCTTAGCCATGCAGGCCTACCACAGAGCTTTTGGGCTGAGGTAGCTAGTACAGCTGTGCATGTCATAAACAGATCACCCTCTAGTGGTTTGGATTTCCAGGTTGTAGAGGAGGTATGGACTGGAAAACCTCCCTCTTATGCACATCTCTGTGTCTTTGGATGTGAGGCATTTTGCCATGTGCCCAGGGACAAGAGAAGTAAGCTGGATCCCAAGAGTGTCAAATGCATTTTCCTTGGTTATGGGGATGCAGGCGAGATGCGTTATCATCTCTGGGATCCGCAGGCGCAGAAAGTCATCCGCAGTCATGATGTAGTCTTCCATGAAGACAAAATGCATAGGCAACCTGAGAGAGTTATTGAGATCCGTAGGGTCATATTTCAGGAGGAGCCGAGAGCTCCCACACAGCCAGTTGGACAGCCTACAACTGTAGCAAATGCTCATGGTCAGGGTGTTGGATAGGCAATTGGGTAGGCAACAGAGCCTACCGTGAGACAGTCTACTAGAGATAGACGTCCACATGATAGATTCCAACCCTCGATGCATTATGTCTTGGTTACAGATGCAAGAGAGCCTTTCACCTATTGCGTAGGGGTGACAGTCACTCTTGGGAGAGGGCTATGAAGTCTGAGATAGACTCCCTACATAAGAATGACACTTGGGATTTGGTTTCCTTGCCTACGGGCAAGAAGGCTTTGCCATGCAAGTGGGTGTACAAGCTAAAAAACACCCCAAGCCGGCATACAAGGCTAGATTGGTAGCAAAGGGTGTTAAGCAGGAGCATGGTGTTAAGCAGGAGTAGGGTATTTTCTCCTGTGGTTAAGGTGACCACCCTGCACTTAGTCTTGGCTTTGGTTGCTCAGCTTGACTTCGATTTATACCAGATGGATATCAAGATGGCTTTCTTACATGGGGACTTGCATGATGAGATTTATATGGAGCAGCCTATGGGCTTTGAAAAACCTGGCAGGCAGTACCTAGTGTGCAAATTGAAGGAAATTTTTTATGTCTTGAAACAGGCACCTAGGGAGTGGTATCATAATTTTGATGCCTTTATGTAGTCACACGGCTATAGCCGGAGTGCTATGGATCCGTGTCTTTACACGAAGAAAGCCCGTGATGGTTCTTTATTGATTTTGGTACTCTATGTGGATGATATGCTGACAATAGGAAAAGCTCATGATGAGCTAGATGCTCTTAAGGCTCAGCTCAAGAAAATCTTTGAGATGAAAGATCTGGGACAGGCCGCTCACATACTTGGTATGCGCATTAGATGCGACAGGTGTCAGGGACTCCTCTACTTGTCACATAGGGAGTGCATTCATAAAGTCCTTGAGCGCTTCCGCATGCAAGACATAAAGCCTATTGGCTGTCCATTGCCTTCTTATGTGAAGGTATCACAAGCTGAATGTCTGTAGATAGATGAGCAGAGGGTCAAGATGGCCAAGATTCCCTATGCATCCATAGTGGGCAATCTTATGTATGCCATGATAGCCACTCGTCTAGATATTGCCTTTGCAGTTGGTGTTGTGGCATGCTATATGGCTACACTTGGCAAGAAGCATTGGGATGCTGTGAAGGGTATCATGAGGTACTTGAAGGGCACTACAGATATGTGCATATTCTATGGTAGCCAAGATACAGGAGTCGTGGGGTACACTGACTCTGATTATGTAGGACATGCAGATAGTAGGAAGTCCACTTCCGGCTATGTATTCACCTATGTTGGAGGTTCTGTTTCTTAGATGTCCATGGTGTAGAAATGCACAGCCCTTTCTACTATAGAGGCCAAGTATGTTGCAGCCATTGAGGCTTGCAAGGAGGCCATTTGGTTGGGTTGTTTAGTTGCTGACCTTGGTATTGATGCTACGCCTACACTGCATTCAGATTCTATGAGTGCTATTCAGTTAGCCAAGAATCCGGTCTTCCATGTGATGGTGAAACACATTGAGGTGAGGTATCACTTCATACATGGGGTCATTGAGGAAAATTCTGTTGATCTTGTCAAGATCTTGACTGACAAGAATCTTGCAGATCTGCTCACGAAAAGCCTCTCTATAGAGCACTTTGCCTTCCTCAGGAGGTTGATGGGTGTGGGATGAGATGATGTCTTTCCTCATCCAGTTGTACATGTGTACATGTTGTACTGTCTTTTTTCTTTTTCTTTTCACTCCTCACTCAGGTAGATTCACCTTTAAGTGGGAGGTTGTTGGGGGTAAAGGAGCCTCTGCCTAGCCGCCTGTGTATTACGACACTAACAGTCACCGCCACTGCACAGTGCAAATGGCGGGCACCCGTCACCGTCACTTTATTCTTTATTCTTTTAGTGACAATTTGAATAAAGGGAGGCCTGGTCACACATTGTGACTATTGGAGTTCCCATTTCTATTCTCTTCCTTTCATTCTCTTGCTCTCCCGCCATAGCTCTCAAGTCCAACCTTCGATCTATCGCTCCCTTTCACAACAAAAATGGCAAGCTCTCTAGAGCCAGCATTTTGAGATTATCATGGGCTAGTTGTATTACCACACTCTCTCTAGAGCGTTACAAAGAGTAGTCCTCCCAATGGAGCTGTGTGTTGTCCTGGAGGAAGACCATCAAGGTATTGTCATTGCTCATTTGTTGCTAAAGTAAGAATCTGAAAAATCTAGCAAGCTAGCTTGCGGTTGCGGACCATGCATAGTGATGCATGCAAGTGGCTCTAACATTGCAATTCCTACCGAAGGACGGGTCAGCTTGGAGAGACCGCTTACTGCTCTAACTAATTCTACCCCTAGAACCCTTCCAAAAATGTAGATTGGACTTCATCAATCCCATCTCTTAGGTTGCTACTTACACTAGAGACAAGTATATCCTAACGGAAATAGATTATTGCATCAAATTGGTAGAAGCATGGGCCCTATCAAACAATACCACCAATTCAATTGTTGCTAAATGTCTATTTTCAGATATCTTCACCCAGCATGGCACTTTGTTTGAATTGGTCAGTGAGAGAGCTATACACTTTGCAATAATGCCATCAAAGAGCTCACCTTTTTTTTTTCTCATTATGCATCAAAAGACTTCTCCTTATTATCTACAAGCTAATGGCTTAACAAAGTCCAACAATAAGGTCATGTGTAAAATTTTAACCAAGTTGGCATATCAAAATAGAAAATATTGGGAATACTAAGCTCCTTGCAACACTATGGGTCTTCTAAACTTTCTTCAAAGTCACTACCAACATGACTGCATATGAATTAGCATTTGGTTTGGGACCCATTATACCCCTAGAATTTGTTGTCTTGAGTTTTTGACTCACGGTTCTAGCCGATTTATAGGGTACGAAGTTTCTTAATGGATTCAAGCTATGTCACTATTATTTTGAGGGCTTCCAATGCCCATTCCCCACCAAATCAAATTCCCTTACTCCTTTGCTATAAAATTCCAGGATTCCTTTTCCACTGGTTTCCCATCTCTAGATTGAATGGCTGTCAAAAGTCACCACTCTTGTTTGCTGACATGGCATTCATTTATGAAAACCACTCATTAGCTCATACAACCAATGGTGCCATGGTATCTCGAAAAACCCATTCTAATCATATCTGGTCTTGGCATGTTTTGTTGATGTGGTGTGCATGCATTGGCCATTGTTCTTTTCCATTAATCACATTGCCATTTAAGAAATAATCTTTTATTCAATACCTTTATTTCTCACCAAATACTTGTGTGCAAACCTCCTTTCTCTCTATGTTTTGAAGGTGAGAAGCATTGCAATTGCTTTAGCAGCAATTGATGCAATGCCTGATGATGATGATTTGGTTTCATCCACTTTGAGTGGCCTTAATAATGAGAAGGCTGTCAAGATTGTGGGAGAGAAGGAAGGAGTCTCACTTGTAGCTTTCTTGCTTGCACAATGGGGGAATACACACAAGGGTGGAGGCTGAAAACAATTTTCCTCTTCTTAGTTGTGTAAGCCAAAAAAACTCTAGTACAAAGAAATAGAAGAACCCTAGATATGGGTCTCAAACCAAACTCAACTAACTAAGGTGGCATACTAACTGAGCCACGAACTAGAGTAGATAAGGATAGCTATCATGTAGCTATTATTCATGGGCGGTGTACCAACCGCGTCTGCAACTCACAAGTCGGTGACATAAATACACAACGGTCACCCTGGCGTATCACGAGTGGAGCTCGATATGTCAACACTCCCCCTCGAGCTCAATCCCAATTCCTGCACACCAAGCAGGTCTCTGAACTTGCGCAGCTTCTCTGCGCCCAATGCCTTCGTGAATATGTCAGCTACCTGATCCTCTGTGCTGACATAAACTAGATCAATAAGACCTAGTAAAACCCTCTCTCGCACATAGTGATAATGCACCTCAATGTGCTTTGTTCTAGCATGATAGACTGGGTTATTTGCCAAGTGTATACTACTCATGTTGTCACAATAAATGACAACTGGCCCATCTGTAGGCTGATGCATATCATAAAGTAGCTTATGCAACCAAGCTACCTCACATGCAGCCATTGCTGCACCCCTGTACTCAGCCTCTGTGCTCGACAAGGCAACTGTAGGCTGTTTCTTGCTGCTCCAAGTGACTGCAGCACTCCCAAAAGAGAACACATATCCACTGGTAGATCGTCTATCAGAAATGCTACCATCCCAATCAGCATCAGTGTATCCATGCAACTGTATCTGAACCCCAGTCTCATAAAATAGTCCATACTGCAATGTGGACTTCACATACCTGAGTATGCATCTAGCCGCATCCAAATGTGGTTTCCTTGGAGCCTGCATAAACTGACTTACCAATCCAACAGCATAGCTCAAATCTGGCCTGGTAATAGTCATATAAATCAAACTTCCTACTATGCGTCTGTACATAGTAGGGTCTTCTAGAAGCTCACCTGCATCTGTGCTCAGCTTCACATTCTGCTCCAAAGGAACTGAAATAGGCTTACAGCCTGTCATCCCATATTTGGACAGCATGTCCAATCCATACTGCCTCTGCAAGAGCTGTATCCCACTTGGTGATCTAATCACCTCAATGCCCAAGAAATAACGCAGCTCTCCCAAATCCTTCATCTCAAACTTCTGCTTCAATAGCATTTTCACATGAAGGATATCTTCATCACTGTCACCTGTCATAATCAAATCATCAACATAAATGACAAGTAGCATAATACCTTTCTCTGTTTTTCTCACATAAAGTGAGAAATCTGCTTTGGAAATCTGAAAGCCAATAGTGACAAGATACTGTCCTATCTTGTCAGACCATGCTCTAGGTGCTTGCTTCAATCCATACAAAGCTTTCTTCAACCTGCAAACAAACTCAGGATGAACAGCATGCACATAACCTGGTGGCTGCTCCATATAGACCTCTTCTTGCAAATCACCATGCAAGAAGGCATTCTTTACATCCATCTGATGTAAAGACCATCCCTTTGATGCAGCCATAGCAATGACTGCTCTTACGGTTGCCATCCTTGCAACCGGACTGAATGTTTCTTCATAGTCAATGCCATATGTTTGTGCATACCCCTTGACTACTAATCTTGCCTTGTATCTGTTCACAGAACCATCTGCATTGTGCTTCACCTTATAAACCCACTTACAGCCAATTGCATTCTTACCTTTAGGCAAAGGTACCAATTCCCATGTAGCGTTTGCTTCCAAGGCATCCATTTCTTCATCCATGGCTTTCTCCCATTTTTCTTTTCCCATGGCTTGCTCAAAAGAAGTGGGTTCTGGTTCCTGTATCACCTTGACCATATATGCATAGTGAATGGCTGTAAATCCATCATATTTCAGCCTATCCACAGGATACCTAACTCTGGTAGACCTGCGCAAAGTGGGTTCACTCCCAGGTGCTCTCAAAACATCCCTAGTCTTCCTTACTCCAGGTGTTACCATAGAGGGAATACCCAACTCATCATCAATGCTCTGTTCTGAGGCACTGGATTCACCATCCACATAAGAGTGACCTGCATTCACATCAAACATGGGCTGATCAACCTTCTCTTTTCCTTTTCGTGATACCTGCATACCACTATCTGCATTACTTTGAGAAGATTCTCCTGATCTCAATCTGCCTGTCCATGGCGAAGAATGTGAACCACTGCTAGAGGACGCTCCAGGTCCACTAATATTTTGTGACTGCTGCTGTGAATTCTGTGCAGCATTACCATTTTGTGCATCTACATCATCAATCACATTTACTGGTTTATACCAGCTACTCATCTCATCAAAAACAACATCTCTGCTCACTCTAAACTTACGAGTAGAAGGGTTATAGCATCTATACCATTTTTGCTGCAGAGAGTAACCAATAAAGATGCACTTCTCAGCTTTTGGATCCAACTTGGATCTCAGCTCATCTGGCACATGTACATAGGCAATGCAACCAAAAATTTTCAAATGAGAAATATCTGGTTTCCTACCAGTATACCTCTCCTCTGGAGTCATTCCATGTATTGCTGCAGTGGGAGTCCTGTTCATTATGTAGACTGCTGTAGCAACTGCTTCAGCCCAATAAAAATCTGGCAAGTCTTTTTCATTGAGCATGGCACGAGATACCTCTCCAATATGCCTGTTTTTTCTTTCTGCAATTCCATTTTGTTGTGGGGTATGACTGCATGAATATTGCTGCTTTATGCCATGCTCCTGCAATAACCTTGTGAACTCATTTGAGAGGTACTCTCCCCCTCCATCTGACCTTAGGCATTTTATCTGCAGGCCTGTTTCTTTTTCAACCATCGCTTTAAGAGTTTTGAAATGCCCAAAAACTTCACTTTTCTTTTTCATAAAATACACCCAAACTTTTCTGCTATAGTCATCAATAAAACTGACAAAATAATAACAGCCTCCAAGAGATGCAGCTTTAGTAGTCCACACATCAGAGTGGATTAATTCCAATGGCTTCTCACTCTCTTGAACATGTCTAGGAAATGGTTTCCTTGCCTGTTTTCCAAACTGACAGGCTACACATACCTTATGCATTTCTGCAACCTTGAATTTGGGCAATCCTGCAACAATATTTTGGGCCTGCATTGATTTAAGTCGATGTACATTAACATGACCAATGTGTTTATGCCAGATATCAATATCTGCAACTACACCGGTCCCATGTGCAAACATTGCTGCACTCAATTCAGACATGTCTGCATCCAATGTAAACATTCTGCCCTTCTTCTTTCCTTTTGCTATCAAGCGACCTTTATTTTTCATATCCTCAACAAAGCATCCATGAGGATTAAATCTGACCTGCAAGCCCTGTTCAACCATTTGACCAACAGAAACCAGATTCTTGGTGATATTGGGGACATGAAATACATCGGACAGGTATTTCTTTTTCCCATCCTGCATAGACAATGGAATTTTTCCAATCTGCACAATAGTGTCAAGATTGTGGGAGAGAAGGAAGGAGTCTCACTTGAAGCTTTCTTGCTTGCACAATGGGGGAAGACACACAAGGGTGGAGGCTGAAAACAGTTTTCCTCTTCTTAGTTGTGTAAGCCAAAAGAACTCAAGTACAAAGAAATAGAAGAACCCTATATATGGGTCTCAAACCAAACTCAACTAACTAAGGTGGCATACTAACTGAGCCACGAACTAGAGTAGATAAGGATAGCTATCATGTAGCTATTATTCATGAGCGGTGTACCAACCGCGTCTGCAACTCACAAGTCGGTGACATAAATATACAACGGTCACCCTGGCGTATCACGAGTGGAGCTCGATATCTCAACACTCCCCCTCGAGCTCAATCCCAATTCGTGCACACCAAGCAGGTCTCTGAACTTGCGCAGCTTCTCTGCACCCAATGCCTTCGTGAATATGTCAGCTACCTGATCCTCTGTGCTGACATAAACTAGATCAATAAGACCTAGTAAAACCCTCTCTCGCACATAGTGATAATGCACCTCAATGTGCTTTGTTCTAGCATGATAGACTGGGTTATTTGCCAAGTGTATACTACTCATGTTGTCACAATAAATGACAACTGGCCCATCTGTAGACTGATGCATATCATAAAGTAGCTTATGCAACCAAGCTACCTCACATGCAGCCATTGCTGCACCCCTGTACTCAGCCTCTGTGCTCGACAAGGCAACTGTAGGCTGTTTCTTGCTGCTCCAAGTGATTGCAGCACTCCCAAAAGAGAATACATATCCACTGGTAGATCGTCTATCAGAAATACTACCAGCCCAATCAGCATCAGTGTATCCATGCAACTGTATCTGAACCCCAGTCTCATAAAATAGTCCATACTGCAATGTGGACTTCACATACCTAAGTATGCGTCTAGCCGCATCCAAATGTGGTTTCCTTGGAGCCTGCATAAACTGACTTACCAATCCAACAGCATAGCTCAAATCTGGCCTGGTAATAGTCATATAAATCAAACTTCCTACTATGCGTCTGTACATAGTAGGGTCTTCTAGAAGCTCACCTGCATCTGTGCTCAGCTTCACATTTTGCTCTAAAGGAACTGAAATAGGCTTACAGCCTGTCATCCCATATTTGGACAGCATGTCCAATCCATACTGCCTCTGCAAGAGCTGTATCCCACTTGGTGATCTAATCACCTCAATGCCCAAGAAATAACGCAGCTCTCCCAAATCCTTCATCTCAAACTTCTGCTTCAATAGCATTTTCACATGAAGGATATCTTCATCACTGTCACCTGTCATAATCAAATCATCAACATAAATGACAAGCAGCATAATACCTTTCTCTGTTTTTCTCACATAAAGTGAGAAATCTGCCTTGGAAATCTGAAAGCCAATAGTGACAAGATACTGTCCTATCTTGTCAGACCATGCTCTAGGTGCTTGCTTCAAGCCATACAAGGCTTTCTTCAACCTGCAAACAAACTCAGGATGAACAGCATGCACATAACCTGGTGGCTGCTCCATATAGACCTCTTCTTGCAAATCACCATGCAAGAAGGCATTCTTTACATCCATCTGATGTAAAGACCATCCCTTTGATGCAGCCATAGCAATGACTGCTCTTACGGTTGCCATCCTTGCAACCGGACTAAATGTTTCTTCATAGTCAATACCATACGTTTGTGCATACCCCTTGACTACTAATCTTGCCTTGTATCTGTTCACAGAACCATCTGCATTGTGCTTCACCTTATAAACCCACTTACAGCCAATTGCATTCTTACCTTTAGGCAAAGGTACCAATTCCCATGTAGCATTTTCTTCCAAGGCATCCATTTCTTCATCCATGGCTTTCTCCCATTTTTCTTTTCCCATGGCTTGCTCAAAAGAAGTGGGTTCTGGTTCCTGTATCACCTTGACCATATATGCATAGTGAATGGCTGTAAATCCATCATATTTCAGCCTATCCACAGGATACCTAACTCTGGTAGACCTGCGCAAAGTGGGTTCACTCCCAGGTGCTCTCAAAACATCCCTGGTCTTCCTTACTCCAGGTGTAACAATAGAGGGGATACCCAACTCATCATCAATGCTCTGTTCTGAGCCACTGGATTCACCATCCACATAAGAGTGACCTGCATTCACATCAAACATGGGCTGATCAACCTTCTCTTTTCCTTTTCGTGATACCTGCATACCACTATCTGCATTACTTTGAGAAGATTCTCCTGATCTCAATCTTCCTGTCCATGGCGAAGAATGAGAACCACTGCTAGAGGACGCTCCAGGTCCACTAATATTTTGTGACTGCTGCTGTGAATTCTGTGTAGCATTACCATTTTGTGCATCTTCATCATCAATCACATTTACTGGTTTATACCAGCTACTCATCTCATCAAAAACAACATCTCTGCTCACTGTAAACTTACGAGTAGAAGGGTTATAGCATCTATACCCTTTTTGCTGCAGAGAGTAACCAATAAAGATGCACTTCTCAGCTTTTGGATCCAACTTGGATCTCAGCTCATCTGGCACATGTACATAGGCAATGCAACCAAAAATTTTCAAATGAGAAATATCTGGTTTCCTACCAGTATACCTCTCCTCTGGAGTCATTCCATGTATTGCTGCAGTGGGAGTCCTGTTCATTATGTAGACTGCTGTAGCAACTGCTTCAGCCCAATAAAAATCTGGCAAGTCTTTTTCATTGAGCATGGCACGAGATACCTCTCCAATATGCCTGTTCTTCCTTTCTGCAATTCCATTTTGTTGTGGGGTATAACTGCATGAATATTGATGCTTTATGCCATGCTCCTGCAAGAACTTTGCAAACTCATTTGAGAGGTACTCTCCCCCTCCATCTGACCTCAGGCATTTTATTTGCAGACCTGTTTCTTTTTCAGCCATAGCTTTAAGGGTTTTGAAATGCCCAAAAACTTCACTTTTCTTTTTCATAAAATACACCCAAACTTTTCTGCTATAGTCATCAATAAAAGTGACAAAATAATGACAGCCTCCAAGAGATGCAGCTTTAGTTGTCCACACATCAGAGTGAATTAATTCCAATGGCTTCTCACTCTCTTGAACATGTCTAGGAAATGGTTTCCTTGCCTGTTTTCCAAACTGACAGGCTTCACATACCTTATGCATTTCTGCAACCTTGAATTTGGGCAATCCTGCAACAATATTTTGGGCCTGCATTGATTTAAGTCGCTGTACATTAACATGACCAATGCGTTTATGCCAGATATCAATATCTGCAACTACACCGGTCCCATGTGCAAACATTGCTGCACTCAATTCAGACATGTCTGCATCCAATGTAAACATTCTGCCCTTCTTCTTTCCTTTTGCTATCAAGCGACCTTTATTTTTCATATCCTCAACAAAGCATCCATGAGGATTAAATCTGACCTGCAAGCCTTGTTCAACCATTTGACCAACTGAAACTAGATTCTTGGTAATATTCGGGACATGAAATACATCGGACAGGTATTTCTTTTTCCCACCCTGCATAGACAAGGGAATTTTTCCAATCTGCACAATAGGATGTGCAGTATCATCACCAGTCTCCACAAATCCTGGTTTTTCCATTTTCCTTGCATCCTCCATCCATTCTGCATGACCTGTCATGTGGTTTGATGCACCTGAGTCAACATACCATACATCATTGCTTTCTTCTGCACTTGTCATAGAATTGTTCATGTGCTGCACCATGAACAAATGCTCATTTATGTCATCACCCTGTCTACTAGAAGATGCATAATTCCCTTGTTGCAGTTTTCCATTCATGATGTCATTCTGCTTTTTATAGCAGTCTTTAGCCATATGACCCATTTTACCACAATAGTAGCATTCAACATTACTGTTTGCATTTTGGCCTCTTTGCCATCCACCAGGACCTCTTTGGCTCCCCCTGCCTCTAGAGTTACCACGTCCTCCTCCATAGGACTGGTTTTCTTGAGTTTGCTGCATATTCTGATTTCTGCCACGGCCTCCAAATCGGCCTCCTCTACCTCTGCCTCTACCTCTTCCAGCATTTGAGTAGAAGACAGCTTCTTTTGAAGTTCCTCCTGAAGAAGATGCACCACCATTTCTCTGTTCCTCAGAAATTAGAAGAGCAATCAACTCCTCAAAATCAGGAAATCTTTCACGAACTGAAATGGATGTCCGAAACTGTGCATAATCCTTTCCTAGACCATTCAAGGTCACGGAAACTAAATCATCATCTTCCACTGGCGACCCAATGGAAGCAAGTGCATCTGCAATCTTCTTCACCTTCATGTGGTAGTCGTTGATGCTCATACTTTCTCTTTGCACATTATGCAACTCTTGCTTGAGCTGCATTTTCCTGGCTTGCGTATTTGTGCTATACATTTTTGACAAAGTATCCCATGCCTCCTTTGGCGTACTTGCATCCTGAATATGCACAATCATAGAGTCTGAAATACTGATAGACAGCCAATACATAACTTTCCTGGCTCTCTCATGCCATGTTTTAAATGCCTGCATTTGTTGTTGATTGGGAACATCAGGAAGAACTGGTTCTTCTTCATTTCCTGCAACAAATTCCCAATATCCTTTTCCCATAAGGAAATTCGTCATTCTAAACTTCCATGCCTGGAAGTTGTTCTTGTCAAGCTTTTCAGTGACAATCTGTGAAAGAGAATCAGACGCCATTACAGAATACTGCAAGAAATTCTGTCACTGCAAAAAACACAGCTTCACCCTCACAAGGGCAAATCTGCAAAACTGGCGAAAGTGGTATTTGACCACACAATCACTTCCTAGTGACGATTTTGCATAAACAGGAACCAAGGATGATTCTGAAACTCCCAATGTCTCTGCGCACAAGCATACGATGCAATTTCTACAGTAACTTTTCACCGACCTGTAGAACAGTGGTCGCACAGCATAAAACTGAGCCTTTTCCTGAGTGCGTGCAGAAAACTTCCGTCTGCAAAACAGGCCCCGAAATGGCCTCAAATCAAAAAAACAAGGTCGCCGAGGGCTAAAGCCCGCTCCCGCAGCATATACTGCCCTCTTGCTTCACCGCGAAGGGCATCTTAACCTGAGACAATGCACTCCTGCAATTTCCGGCTGTGCTACCTGTAGAGATCTGCTCCCAAAACAGAAAATGAAAGCAACACTGATCCTCTTACCAGAACACCGCGAGCTTGGCTTGCTTTCTTGAGCTCCTTACCACGAACAAGGCTCTGATACCATGTCAAGATTGTGGGAGAGAAGGAAGGAGTCTCACTTGTAGCTTTCTTGCTTGCACAATGGGGGAATACACACAAGGGTGGAGGCTGAAAACAGTTTTCCTCTTCTTAGTTGTGTAAGCCAAAAAAACTCTAGTACAAAGAAATAGAAGAACCCTAGATATGGGTCTTAAACCAAACTCAACTAACTAAGGTGGCATACTAACTGAGCCACGAACTAGAGTAGATAAGGATAGCTATCATGTAGCTATTATTCATGGGCGGTGTACCAACCGCGTCTGCAACTGACAAGTCGGTGACATAAATACACAACGGTCACCCTGGCGTATCACGAGTGGAGCTGGATATGTCAACAAAGGCATGGAAATCATTTGTTACTTTAGTATACGTACGGAAGCCATTTCTAGATTTTGATGAGCTGATCTCTCTCATGATTACCGAAGAGATCAATATGCAGGGTGACTCATCTAAAAAAATGCTGAACATGTTCAAGCATTTTACTCAATTTTAGGAAGGGGACGTGGTAGATCCTCTTCGAGAGGCCGTGGTATAGGAGATGTGCAGGTGATAACCAGCAAAACAGGTTCAATTGGCAATTTGGTGAAATGCAGGTTTCAGGAGGCCGAGGAAACTTTAGAGACAAGGGGAGCTCTAGAGGAAGAGGTGGATGGCAAAATAGAGGTTCTGGAAATTCTGCTATTGTTTGCCTTTATTGTGGCAAAACAGGTCATATTGCAGCCAATTGTTATACTAAGAAGAATTATATTCAAAGTGGTAAATTGCAGAAAGGAAACTATGCACCATCTTCACGGTAGAATGAAAAAAAAAAATGAGCGTCTGTTTTTTATACAGCATATGATGAATGCAGTTATAGGAAAGTGGACACATGATGATGTATGGTATGTCGATTCAGGTGCATCTAATCATATGAGCAGTCATGTTGAATGGTTTGGAGAGATGCAGGACTTACAAAATCCAGGTTATGTACAGACGGGTGATGATTCATGCCACCCGATTTCACACATTGGAAAGGTTCCCTTGTCCTTGTATGATGGCCAGATAAAGAGTCTGACAGATGTATTACATGTGCCATCAATCACAAAGAATCTAGTGTCTGTTGGCCAAATGGTAGAGCAGGGGTTGCAGGTCCGATTCAATGCAAAAGGTTGTTTCGTAGAAGACTTTAATGATAAGTGCAGATTGGTTACAAAAGGAAGTAGAGTTGGCCGCATGTTCACTTTAGATGTTGGAATTCCTGCAATGGATGCTGCTATGTATGCTAAAGGAAAAGGAGTAGTTACAGATATTGAAATATGGCATAAACGTATTGGACATGCAAATGTGCAAAGGCTGAAATTAATGTAGTCCAGAGGATTGGTTATAGGGTTGCCTTCTTTTAGAGTTGCAGAATTTCATAAAATCTATGAAGCATGCTAGCTTGGTAAGCAGGCAAGACAATCCTTCTTGCATGACAAAGAAGTGAGTAGAAAAATACTTGATGTAGTGCATACAAATGTTTAGGGGCCTACACAGAATGTATCTCTTGGTGGCAGCAAATACTTTGTTATATTTATTGATGATTGTTCAAGGAAGTTATGGGTATACTTCATGAAGGAAAGGAGCGATGTGTTTGAGCACTTCAAATCTTTTAAGGCAGCTGTTGAAATAGAAACATGCTTAAAAGTGACGTGCTTAAAATCAGATGGAGGGGGCGAGTACCTCTCTAATGAGTTTAGTAGCTTCCTAAGGACTCATGGGATAAAGAGGCAATTTACTTTTGCAAGGTATACCCCACAACAAAATGGGGTTGCAGAAAGAAAAAATAGGCATATTGCAGAAGTCGCACGGGCATTAATGGTTGAAAAGAATATGCCCAAACATTTTCAGACTAAGGCTGATATCCATACTACTGTCTACATTATGAATAGAACTCCCACAACTGTAGTTCATGGGATGACTTCTAAAGAATGCTTTACTGGAAAGAAGCTCGATGTATCACACTTGAATGTATTTGGTTGTGTTGCATATGTTCATGTGCCAGATGAGCTACGGAAAAATCTTGATCCAAAGGCAAAAAAATGTATTTTTATTGTATACTCTTTAGAGCAGACAGGATATCGCTGTTATAACCCTGTCATAGGTGAGTTCAAAGTGAGCAAGGATGTTATCTTTGAAGAGATGGGCAATTGGTATGCGCCTGCTAGTGATGCATTAGATGATGATAATGATCAAGACAGCTATGTGCAGGAAGAAAAACAAGAATCACAAAGTCTTAGTGGACCAGAAACATCATCTGGTACTACAGCTACAATGAATCCTTGGTGGATGAGACTAAGGAGTAGCCCCACATCTTCAAGTGGATCTATAAGTGTTGCACGAAAGGACAAAGGAAAGAAGAAAGTGTTGGATGGTAATGATGCATCTACTAGTCATTTGGGATTTGATGGAGATTCTAGTGGTTCAAAGAGTTTGGATGATGAGCTTGGTATTCCTTCAGTCAAGACACCAGGTGTACAGAGAGCTCATAGTAATATAAAGGCTCCATTGAGTGATCTAGTGATACGCAGGTCTAGCGGGTCAAATACCTTGTTAAAATATTTGGTTTTGAAGGTTATACAGCTCACGATTATGCTTATATGGTGAAACTAGCTGAGGATGCTGAGCCTACTTATTTTGAGAATGCTGCTGGTCATGCTCATTGGGATGCATCAATGGATGAGGAGATGGTTGCATTAGAAGCCAATAAGACTTGGGATTTGGTACCCTTACCTAATGGTAAGAAAGCTATTGGCTATAAGTGGGTTTACAAAGTCAAGCATAATGAAAGATGGTTCAGTTAGCAGGTATAAGGCTAGGTTGGTTGCAAAAGGCTATGCTCAAATATATGGCATAGATTATGAAGAGACATTCAGTCCAGTTGTTAGGATGGCAATTGTTAGGTGTGTGATTGCCTTGGCAACAGCCAAAGGTTGGATTTTGCAGCAAATGGATGTTAAGAATGCCTTCTTGCATGGTGAATTGCATGAAGTGTATATGGAGCAGCCGACAGGTTATGAGGATTTAGAGCATCCCACATATGTGTGCATGTTAAAGAAGGCACTCTATGGGCCGAAGCAAGCACCTAGAGCATCCTCTAACAAGATTGGAGAGTATCTTGTCAATATTGGATTTTGTATTTCTAATATTGATCACTCACTTTATGTGAGAAAGGAGGATGCAGGTTTGGTCATCTATGTGGATGACTTGATTATTACAGGTGACAGTGATAATGGGATTGCTAAAGTTAAGGATTTCTTGAAGAAGAAGTTTGAGATGAAAGATTTGGGTGAGCTAAGGTACTTTCTTGGTATTGAGGTGATCAGATGTGATGATGGTATATGGCTATCCCAAAGGCAATATGGCTTGGATATGCTATCCAAGTATGGTATGACAACATGTAAGCCTCTTTCAATACCATTGGAGTAAAATGTGAAGTTCAGTGCCAAAGTTGGGTATGAGATAGAAGACCCTACTATGTTTAGGAGGATAGTAGGGAATTTGATTTACATGACTATCACAAGGCCAGACTTGAGCTATGCTATTGGCCTTGTTAGTTAGTTTATGCAGATGCCTAGAAAGCCTCATTTGGATGCAGTTAGATGTATATTAAGATATGTGAAGTCCACTTTATATTATGGACTTTTTTATGAGGCAGGTAAGGATGTACATGTCTTTGGATACACAATACATGTCTCTGGATACACAAATGTAGATTAGACTGGTAGCATGTCAGATAGAAGATCTACTAGTGGATTCATGTTTTCCCTTGGTAGTGCAGCAGTTACATGGAGCAACAAAAAGTAACCTACAATTTCTTTTATCAAGCACGGAGGCTGTATAGAGGGACTACTATGGCAGCACGTGAGGTGGTATGGCTGCAAAAGTTATTAGGTGATTTGGATGTGTAGAGAGATGGTCCAGTTGTCATTCATTTGTGACAACATGACCAATATACAGTTAGCTAGGAATCCAGTATTCCATGCTAGGACAAAACACATTGAGGTGCACTACCACTTTGTGAGAGAGAAGGTACTTGCAAGAGAGATTGACTTGGTATATGTTAGCACACTGGATCAGATAGCTAACATTTTCATAAAGGCATTGGGTGCAGAGAAGCTTCGAAAGTTCCGAAGCTTACTTGGAGTTGCAGAGATAGAGTTGAGCTTGAGGGGGAGTGTTGAGATGCCAAGCTCAACACGTGAGGACATTGATGATAGACCGCTTGGTTAGATGAGTCCACACGTCTACACTTAGCACGTTGGTGGTCATTATGATACTCACATGGCAACTGACTTATCGCTTATTATATTTAGTTGGTTACACCTACCTACAGTTGGCAAAGATATAACGCCAGTCGATTAGTGTAGTTGATTATGCACTGTTTGACTTAAAAGGCCACTTTCCTTTATATTGTATCTTATCTATACTGTAACGTGCCCACTCCCTAAATCGCGGGACACATCTTAGCAATCTATTGAGAGATATATCTAGAAGACGCCTCCCGCACTCCCAAGGAATGACACAGGGTTTGCCAACTAGGGTCTCTCGAGTTTGCCCCACAACGGAACTTATCCGGTCGTTCCCACTAGGATTGACCTGAAGTCCAACTTTTCCTAATATTTTCTCGTTAACATTTCCTTTGAGGAAAGCTCTCGGCTAACTGAGACCACCCTTCCATAGGATAGACCCATTGGTCACATCCACCACACTTCCCTCGGGGGTTGATTTAGTTGTCTAATTACCTACCACATTATGTTTGACACATAAAAGCAGCTTCCTTAGTTAACCCGTTAGTCATAGGTTCCTTTACGTAATTTAGGACACAGACATGAAGACAAGATAAAACAAGATCAAACAATTCCTTAACTTATCTTCAGATTAATGTTTATCTCCCGCCCATATAGGAGAATTAAGTGTTCCTTTCTGCCTCCACAGAAAAATCATTCCGTCTCCTGGCAGCAACCCCGAAGGTTTTATCCTACCAAGATTCCGCCTTGTAACTAGTATCAAGGCCTCGAGATCCCATCTTGAGTCATGTAGAACACTTGTGTAGGGCCCGGAGGCATTGGGATTTACGATAAGAGACCCCACTGGCACCCAAGCATCCTCCTATGCCAAGTGATTTCCACAGAGAGACCTCTCATGGCGGGTTTGGTCCACATTCCCGGCATGGATTCACAACCCCCTTGATTAGGGTTTGGCAGTTCACGGGGGGTAGCTAGCGCCATCCTTCCTTAATTATCCCTTTAGGAAATCAACCACAGCTGAAGCCACCAGTTTAATACAATTACTAGGGAAAACATCTCTTTTATTTCCATGGCAATCAGTCATCTCAGATCCAGCCATGCAATCATTAATCACAAACAACTTAGATTAGCATCCAAAACCACAAATGCACAACCTCTTACTTCAAGGCATCGCAATCCCATTGCATGCACAACCAGAATTTAACTTGGATGTATCAAAACACTTTTACAACCTTTCCAAACAACCAAGCATAACTTGGGTCAACAATCCATCTTTAACAAGACCAACCTTTGTTAAAACCATTTCAACAGTTTCGAGCAACATGCTTAGCATGAATCAACTACCCTAAAGTTCTCTCTCCCCCTTGGGTTAGGGCTTTGCAGGGTCGATTTAACAAGTTCCTTCTAGGTCCTTTTGTCTTGCGCGGCCCTCGACAGTTGTGACTTACTTGACAATTTGTCTAGTTCATTGATTTTCACAACCATAGAGCCTTTGATGGACAACCCTTTGTTGGAAAAGAAACGACTAAGTCCTTGGAGTTGGGTTCTTAACTTTTCAAGGTATGGCAATAAACCCTCCTTGTTGGTCATCAGTTGGACATCAACTTTAAGTAAATGCAACATCTTCTAACCTTCCATCTTTAAGTGTGATACTATGTAGAATTTTTCTAGTCACATTCACTCCTCATGGGCTTGGAGCATACCAATGCAATAGCCAAACTTATCACCTTTCCACTCTATTAGCCCCATTAAAGTGATATGCAATGAGAAGTTCATGCATTGATAACCTATAGACCCTAGCGTATCCACCTTATGCGGGTGTTTGCAAAGGTAAACATATATCACAACAACTATTGTGTCGTAGGAAATTTCTTAAGTATGTATTAGATTCCTAAATGGATACATCATAGTGTAGGACAACTTAGATGTTTAAGAGAGCAGTTTTGATCTTGATTATAAACTTACTTAGGATGCAAACTATGTCATAACCTCAACTGAACATTATATGACTCGTACTAAGCCTTAATAAGTTTGCATCCTATGCGGGAATAGATTAGATATTCCTTTCATTTCATGTGATAAATCATGCTTATAGATTTAATTATGCGTACAATGGAGGACAGAAGTTCCTTTTGAGTTTTACAGGTCACCTGGATGTGGAGAGAGGGTGATGAGATGTTATGGTTGGCTGCGACTCCACTGGCATTTCTATCTTCGACCGCGGCTTCCGCGCTAGTACTCTTAGTAAACTTTCCCTTTGGAGCCATCTTGCACACACGATCCTTCACCCTAGGTCCTTGATGTGGTGGCTTTGTTCAAGGGAGGCTCGCAAGTGGTCACCAAACTGATGAGGGAGATGAAACTCCGATAGTGTTTGTGACTTTGAAAATCGCCTTGGTTGGAGATAATCCCTAACTTCCACCTCTCTCTCTCTCACACACACTCTCTCTCTTCTTCTTATCTTCTCCTTCTCTCTCTCTCCCTCTTCTTCTTCTCTTCCTCACTCCCTCTCCTCCTCTTCTACCTCCTCTTCTTCTTCTCTTCTCTCTCCCACTCCTTCTTCTCTCCTTCTCTCTCTCTCTCTCTCTCTCCTCCTCCTTCTTCCTCTCCTTCTTCTCCTCCTCTTTCTCCCTCTTCTTATCCTTCTTCCTCTCCTCTCTCTTCCTCTTCTTCTCCTTCTTCTTCTCCTCTCTCTCATTCTTCCTTCTTCTCCTCACCCTCTCTCCTCCTCTTCTTCTTCCTTTCTTCCTCTTCACCTACTCTCTCTCTCTCTCTCTCTCTCTCTCTCTCTCTCTCTCTCTCTCTCTCTCTCTCTCTCTCTCTCTCTCTCCTTCTCTCTCTCTCCTCTTCTTCTCTCCCTCTCCTCTTCCTCTTATTCTTCTTTTCTCTTTTTTTTTCCCTTTCCTCCTTCTGTCCTTCCTATTCTCTCATTCTCCCTCTTCTTCCCTTCTCTCTCCCACTCCTTCTTCCTCTCTCCTTCTTCACTTCTTCTCTTCTCCTTTCCTCTCCTCTTCCTTCTTCTTTTCTCCTTCTTTTCTTCTCCTTCTCTTCCTTCTCTTCTCCTTCTCTTCTCCCTCTTCTCCTCCTCTCTCTCCCTCCTCCTTCCCTTCACACTACTCAGGGGGGGAAGGGCATATCTGTCAAAAAAGGGAGGGGTGAGTTCCTATGGGGGAGGGCACAAGGTCATGGGGGGGGGGGGGGGAATGTTACATATACTTTCTATATATTGTATAGTGTGTGGAAGAAGAAGAAAAAAATCAGCAAGAAAACGTTTTGGCCTCCATCTCTTTTCTTGTGTCCTTGAGTGAGCTTCCTCTTGTGTATACAGTGTGTGTTTGGCATAGCAGCTCAAGCAAGTCCCCCACCACACGATTCTTGACACCCATGAGGCACTATCCTAGTCCACCCCGACACCGAAACCACCCTAGATTAAATCCTCTTAAGCTCCACCATTTACATCTAGGGCCACAAATATGTACTCTTTGCAAGGAGAGTGCAAAGAAGCTATGCTTTCCCACCCATAGTGAAGCTAACCTCCCAACACTCCCCTCTGCCACCGTTGAGGACATCTTTGGCCCCATTCTCAACAAGGAGTACCAAATGAGAAAACTTGTTGGTGACCAAAAATACAAACTTGACATCCTCAGGTTCTTGCTTAAGGCTCTCTACTTGCAGGCCAATAGGTTTAGTGTCTCTAAGAAGATAACCTTTATTTTCTTATCTCCTTCTAACCCCTATCGCCTACACCCATGTATGCTAGGACTGCCTCTTTGTTGAGGTGAAGCACCCATTAGGGCCAAAAGCGCTTCAAAAAAGGAACTTGTAAGAAAATTATTGAGTTGCTAATTAGTTGAGATTTTGGAAGAATGAAAATGCCAAATTCGGTTGCTCAGATGTGATTAAGGAGAGAATATTGAATTCATTAAAGAGCTCAGTCATTAATTGTCCCTCATCTTTAATTTATAACAGGGTCACCTTTTTGGCCATTTTTTGTATTTGAACTTGGGATAATTTGTATTTTCAAGAAATATCCACCTATATCATGGTTTGTTTACTTCCATATCTTCTTTTCACATGCTCTTTCTCCATTGTCTCTCATCATTCTCTTCTTTTTTCACACTTTTTTATCACTGTGATCGTTGATCTACTAAAATGTTTAGCAATACCTCTGCAAGTAATACAGATGCAAGCACATGCAAGTACAAATTTACTATAAATCATCATCTTCCACTGGCGACCCAATGGAAGTAAGTGCATCTGCAATCTTCTTCACCTTCATGTGGTAGTCATTGATGCTCATATTTTCTCTTTGCACATTATGCAACTCTTGCTTGAGCTGCATTTTCCTGGCTTGAGTATTTGTGCTGTACATTTTTGACAAAGTATCCCATGCCTCCTTTGGCGTACTTGCATCTTGAATATGCACAATCATAGAATCTGAAATGCTGATAGACAGCCAGTACATAACTTTCCTGGCTCTCTCATGCCATGCTTTAAATGCCTGCATTTGCTGTTGATTGGGAACATCAGGAAGAACTAGTTCTTCTTCATTTCCTGCAACAAATTCCCAATATCCTTTTCCCATAAGGAAATTCGTCATTCTAAACTTCCATGCTTGGAAGTTGTTCTTGTCAAGCTTTTCAGTGACAATCTGTGAAAGAGAATCAGATGCCATTACCGAACATTGTAGAAAATTCTGTCACTGCAAAAAACACAGCTTCACCCTCACAAGGGAAAATCTGCAAAACTGGCGAAAGTGGTATTTGACCACACAGTCACTTCCTAGTGACGATTTTGCATCAACGGGCAATAGGGATGATTCTCTAACTCCCAATGTCTCTGTGCACAAGCTTACGATGCACTTTCTACAGTAACTTTTCACCGACCTGTAGAAGAGTGGCTGCACAGCATAAAACCGGGCCTTTTCCTGAGTGCGTGCAGAAAACTTCCGCCTCCAAAACAGGCCCCGAAATGGCCTCAAATCGAAAAAACAAGGTCGCCCAGGGCTAAAGCCCTGTCCCGCAGCATATACTGCCCTCTTGCTTCACCGCGAAGGGCGTCTCAACCTGAGACAATGCACTCCTGCACTTTCCGGCTGTGCTACCTACAGAGATCTGCTCCCAAAATAGAAAATGAAAGCAACACTGCTCCTCTTACCAGAACACCGTGAGCTTGGCTTGCTTTCTTGAGCTCCTTACCACAAACAAGGCTCTGATACCATGTCAAGATTGTGGGAGAGAAGGAAGGAGTCTCACTTGTAGCTTTCTTGCTTGCACAATGGGGGAATACACACAGAGGTGGAGGCTGAAAATGGTTTTCCCCTTCTTAGTTGTGTAAGCCAAAAGAACTCTCATACAAAGAAATAGAAGAAACCTATATATGGGTCTCAAACCAAACTCAACTAACTAAGGTGGCATACTAACTGAGCCACGAACTAGAGTAGATAAGGATAGCTATCATGTAGCTATTATTCATGGGCGGTGTACCAACTGCATTTGCAAGTGACACATCGGTGACATAAATGCACAACGGTCCCCCTGGCATATCACATCGTATGCCCCAAGGCACAGTTGCATCAGTAGGTCAGAGGGGGGAGGGATAACTTAATCGGAAGGCCAGGGGGGGGGGGGGGGGGGGGGGGGGGGGGGGGGGGTAGCTGCCAACGAGCGAGGAGGGGTGGAAGGGACGACTGACGAAGCCAGGGGGTTGTTGCCGCTATTGTTGGAGGAAGAAGGTGACGTCATAGGGGAAGGGAGGCGCTCTTCTGTGTAGCCGAGGGAGGGGAGGGGCCTCCCCTTATATAGGAGGGGGAGGAGGTGGGTGGCATGGCCACCCCTCCCACCTGGGGGGCTGCATGCACCCCATCACCACCACTCCCTCTCTCTCTCTCTCTCTCTCTCTCTCTCCGACGTACTGTCGGCGAGGAGAGAGAGGGGGGCTACAAAAATTTGAACTGTTGATAATAATAAAAAATTTAAATTAAAAAGGGCGGTGTTCCTATGGGGGAGAAACACGCAACTATTACAAAAAGTAAAGAAACTAGGACCATAACCAAAAATCCTAATTTCCACAGTCTTCTCCAAAAACATCCCCTTGTGTGCATTGTACTTTAACCCAAAGAAACCAAGTAGCCTTGTAAGTGCCTTGATACATAGTATAGGCCATGTTGCTTCCTCTGAGAAGATGTCATGAAATACCAAGAAAACATGGAGATCAATCCTTGCTAAATAATGGCCAAGTGCAACATCTTTCAGTGAACTAATACCAGCTATTGTCCCTTTACCCCATCCTAAAAAGTTATTGAGATCTTCAATCTCCAACTATAAAAAAGAGAAATGTCAAATGAATGTTGAAATCAAACATATTAATGTATATCTTATACAATTCGAGATAATAGTACCAATTGATTTTCATTATTCTCTAGCTTAGTTGGATTCCATATATTAATTGATGATTGTGCCTCATTGGTATCTTCCAATTCTTTAACATATTGCGACTCTTCTCTTCCAAAATTGGAAATTCCAAATCGGTCTTAAAGGCCGTGGAACTCCTTTCAGTAATCCCATACTCTTTCTCAGCATTCTTTGCCTTACAAAAACAAAGAGAAAGGGCATCCATTGCATTATCAAGGGTGTCCATTGAAATTGGCATGCAAAAAAAATGGTAGCTTGCAGCCATTCTTTGCCTTTAGGAGGCTGCTGAAGACTTTGTTATTGATTTATGAACGATGCTTACATTGCTGCTGCCCACACTCATAGAGTGCCTTTGATGAACAAAGACTTTAGTATGGTCAATAGTGTTGGGGGTAAAGGCACCTCTGCTTAGCCGCCCATGTATTACTACACTGACAGTACCTGCCACTGCACACTGCAAGTGGCGGCCGCTTGTTGTTGAGAATCTGTCAATCACACCCTATGTATGCCTCTTTGTATGGAACAGCTAGGCTAGGAAGACGCAGTTTATTCTAGGAAGAGAGATAGAAACCCATATGCATAGTGGATGTAAAGTGCTACCAAGCTACTCTATAAAATGATGTACTTACACACAATATGATAATGCAATAGTACTTGTATCTTTCTGTCAAGTATCTATGTTATTGTCTCTCTACACAAGAATGTCTTTATGAGTCCAAGCTTCCATCTTGGAACCTAATTCACTTGTGTAAAAGTTGGTCCTCAATCCTTGGTCAATGTCATCATGAGTTTAGTCTATGCCTACAAGCCACCATAGCCATGCTCTAGACTTGCATCTTCGACATGGTATCAGAGCCCAATCAGGCATGGCACTACCTCTCCATCCTCTCTTGGTTCCTCTCAATCTTTGCCCAATTTCTCATTATTATTACCATCATCATCTAAGCATTCCTTACTCAATAAGAACTTGGGAACCACTGAGAAAGACCTTTGTTACTCTATTCCAATCGCACAGAAGAGCCAAGCAGATTCAGTCGTCACCGCAGACACAAGTGTAGATAGATAGCCATGTCTAGGAGGGGCAAAGGAGAAAAGGGGCTTGGCAAGGGAGGTGTGAAATGACATTGCAAGGTCTTTTGTGATAATATTCAGGGTATCACCAAGCCTGCCATCCACTGGCTTGCTTGCAAGGGTGGTGTGAAGCGTGTAAGCGGCCTCATCTACGAAGAAACTCATGGAGTCCTCAAGATCTTTCTGGAGAATGTTATCTGTGACATTGTCACATACACTGAGCATGCCCACCATAGAGACTCTAACAAAGCTCACATGCAGACACCAAAAGTGAGTCTAGCCAAGCATGTGTGCAATGGTGGCAAGCGATAAGGCCAGGAAGCCATCAATTGGGAGCTGCGGTGGCCTGGTGGCATGCTCGTTCAGAGAAGATATCCTTCTAAAAATCTTTCTTCATGCTCCTATTTCTGGCCCCCCCTCACCTTCTTCCTCCTACACCTTTACAGCATCCACCACAACCACAGTGCTGTCTTGTTTTCTTCAGCCACACTGGCTTGCCATCATGTCAAGAATCGCGTGGTGGGGGGAGTTGCTCAAGATGCTGCGCCAAACACACACAAAATGCACAAGGAGAAGCTCACTCAAGAGACAAGAAGAGAGATGGAGGCCAAAAAATTTTATTGCTGATTTCTTCTTCTTCTTCCACACTCTTTACAATGTACACAAAGTATAGATAAGATACAACATAAAATGAAAGTGGCCTACTAAGTCAAACAATGCATAACCGACTACACTAGTCGACTAGCGCTATAACTATGCCAGCTGTAAATAGGTGTAACAACTTGAATATAATAAGTAATGAGTCAGTGGCCATGTGAGAGTCATAATGACCACCGACGTGCTAAGTGTAGATGTGTGGACCCATCTAACCAGGCGGTCCATCATCAATGTCCGCATGTGTTGAGCTTGTCATCTCAACACTCCCCCTCAAGCTCAACTGCATCTCTGCAACTCCAAGTAAGCTTCGAAACTTTTGAAGCTTCTCTATACCCAATGCCTTTGTGAAGATGTCAACTATTGTATCCTGTGTGCTGACATACACCAAGTCAATCTCACGTGCTAGTACCTTCTCTCTCACAAAGTGGTAGTGTACCTCAATATGTTTTGTCCTGGCATGGAACACAGGGTTCCTAGCCAACTGTATACTGCTCATGTTGTCACAATAAATGACAACTGGACCTTCCACCTGCACATCCAAATTAGCCAATAGTTTTTGTAGCCATACTACCTCACATGCTGCAACAGCAACACCTCTATACTCAGCCTTTGTACTTGACAAAGCAACTGTAGATTGCTTTTTGTTGCTCCATGCAACTGCTGCACTACCAAGAGAGAACATGTATCCACTGGTAGATCTTCTATCAGACATACTACCAGCCCAATCTGCATCTGTGTATCCAAACACCTGTACATCTGTACCTGCCTTATAGAAAAGTCCATAATGTAATGTGGACTTCACATATCTCAATATGCGTCTGACTGCATCCAAGTGTGGCTTTCTAGGTACTTGCATAAACTGACTCACAAGACCAACAACATAGCTCAAGTCTGGCCTTGTAATGGTCATGTAGATCAAACTTCCCACTATCCTCCTGAACATAGTAGGGTCTTCTATCTCATCCCCAACATCAGCACTCAACTTTACATTCTACTCCAACAGAACTGAAAGTGGTTTGCATGCTGTCATACCATACTTGGACAACATATCCAAGCCATATTTTCTTTGGGACAACCATATACCATCATCACATCTGATCACCTCAATGCCAAGGAAGTACCTTAGCTCACCTAGATCCTTCATCTCAAACTTCATCTTCAAACAGCCCTTGACTTTAGCAATCCCACTATCACTATCACCTGTAATAATCAAGTCATCCACATAGATGACTATGATGTCCAAACCTGCATCTGCCTTTCTCACATAAAGTGAGTGATCAGTATCAGAAACATAAAAACCAATATTGACAAGATACTCTCTAATCTTGTCAGACCATGCTCTAGGTGCTTGCTTGAGCCCATAGAGTAGCTTCTTCAACCTGCACACATACGTGGGATGCTCTAAATCTTCATAACCTGCTGGCTGATCCATATACACCTCTTCCTGCAAATCACCATGCAAGAAGGCATTCTTTACATCCATTTGCTGCAACCTCCAACCTTTGGCTGCTGCCAAAGCAATCACACATCTGACAGTTGCCATCCTAGCAACTGGACTGAAGGTTTCATCATAATCTATGCCATATGTTTGGGCATAGCCTTTTGTAACCAGCCTAGCTTTGTACCTGCTAATAGAACCATCTGCATTGTGCTTAATCTTATAAACCCATTTACATCCAATAGCTTTCTTTCCCTTTGGCAATGATACTAGATCCCAAGTCTTATTGGCCTCTAATGTAGCCATCTCCTTATCCATTGCTGCATCCCAATGAGCATGACCAACAGCCTCCTCAAAACATGTGGGCTCAACATCCTCAACTAGTTTCACCATATAAGCATAATGGTGAGCTGCATAACCTTCAAAACCAAATCTTTTAACAGGGTATCTCACCTTGCTAGACCTGCATACCACTGGATCACTCAATGGAGTCTTTGCATTAACGCGTGCTCTCTGCACACCTGGAGTCCTCATTGAAGGAATGCCAAGCTCATCATCCAAGCTCTCTGAGCCACTGGAGTCTCCATCAAGAACTGCATCAATGCCTTCTGACACTTTACTCTTTCCTTTGTCTTTACCTGTAGTGCTACTAGATGCACCTGAAGATGTAGAGGTACTCCTTAGTCTCCCAGACCAAGGACTACTAGATGATGTCTCTGGTCCACTAAGAGTCCGTGATTCTTGCTTTTCAGCCTGCACATGAGTGTCATGATCATCATCATCATCCAATGCATCACCACTAGATGCATACCAACTGCTCATTTCATCAAAGATGACATCCCTGCTCACTCTGAACTTACATGTGGTAGGGTTGTAACAACGATACCCTTTCTGCTCTAAAGAGTATCCAATAAAGATACACTTTTCAGCCTTTGGATCCAGTTTCCTCCGCAACTCATCTGGCACATGAACATACGCAATGCACCCAAACACTTTCAAGTGTGAAACATCAGGCTTCTTACCTATAAAACATTCTTCGGGGGTCATACCATGAACTGCAGCTGTGGGAGTTCTGTTCATAATATAAATAGCAGTATGAACAGCCTCAAACCAAAAATGCTTAGGCATATTCTTTTCAGCCATCAAGGCGCGTGCAACTTCTACAATATGCCTGTTTTTCCTTTCTGCAACCCCATTTTGCTGTGGGGTATACTTGCATGTGAACTGTCTATTTATCCCATGAGACCTCAGAAAATCACTGAACTCATTTGAGAGGTTCTCTCCCCCTCCATCTGACCTCAAGCACTTTACTTTCAAGCATGTTTCTCTTTCAACCGCAGCCTTGAAAGTTCTAAAGTGCTCAAACGCTTCACTCTTTTCCTTCATAAAATATACCCACAGCTTTCTAGAACAATCATCAATGAATGTGACAAAGTGTAAACTGCCTCCAAGAGATACATTTTGTGTAGGCCCCCAAATGTTTGTATGCACAACATCAAGGATATTTCTGCTTACATCTCTGTCATGTGAAAAGGGTTGTCTTGCATGCTTCCCAAACTGACATGCTTCGCATACCTTATGAAATTCTGCAACTTTAAATATAGGCAAACCTGTAACCAACCCTTTGGACTGCATTAATTTCAGCCTTTGTACATTTGCATGTCCAATGCGTTTGTGCCAAATTTCAATGTCTGCAACAACACCTTTTCCTTTGGCATACATAGCAGCATTCATAGTAGAAATTCCAACATCCAGAGTAAACATACGTCCAACTCTACTTCCCTTTGCTACCAACCTGCACTTGTCATTGAAGTCTTCTACAAAGCAGCCCTTTGCATTAAATCTGACTTGCAGCCCTTGCTCCGACTGACACCAAGTTCTTTGTAATAGATAGCACATGCAATACATCTGAAAGACTCTTTGTCTTACCATCATGCAAGGGCAAGGGAACTTTTCCAATGTGTGAAATTGGGTGGCATGAGTCATCACCCGTCTGTACATAACCTGCATTCTGCAAATCTTGCATCTCTCCGAACCATTTTGCATGGCTAGTCATATGATTGGATGCACTTGAATTAACATACCAAATATCTTCATGTGTTCCCTTTCGTGTAACAGCATTCAACATATGCTGCATAACAAACAGACGTTCATTTTTGTCTTCATTTTGTCGTGAAGTCGATGCATAGTTTCCTTGCTGCAACTTACCACTGCGGATATCATCTTTCTTAGCATAACATTAGGCTGCAATATGACCTGTTTTGCCACAGTAGTGGCACACAATACCAGAGTTGTTAGAACCTCTATTCTGCCATCCACCTCTTCCTCTAAAGCTCCCCCTGCCTCTAAAGTTACCACGACCTCCTGAAACCTGCATATCGCCAAATTGCTGATTCAATCTATTTTGCTAGTTGTCACTACCACATCCTGTACCACGGCCTCTTGAAGAGAACCTGCCACGTCCCCTTCCTGAACTGGAGTAGAAAGCTTGGACCTGTTCACTGCTTCTTTCAGATGTCTCACTCTGCATGTTGATCTCTTCAATGATCATAAGGGAGACCAACTCATCGAAATTTGGAAATGGCTTTCTGACATATACGGAAGTTACAAAAGACTTCCAAGCCTTTTCATTGTTAAGTCTACCCAAGGTAGACGACACCAAATCATCATCATCGGGCATTGCATCAATTGCTGCCAAGGCATCTGAAATGCTCTTTACCTTCAATGCATACTCATTGACAAACATCTTCCCTTTCTTCAATGTATTCAACTCTTGCTTGAGTTGAATCTTTCGTGCCTTTGTATTTACAGAAAACATACTTTCAAGTATGGTCCAAGTTGCATCTACATTCTCTGCATTTCTAATGTGTCCCAACATATTATTGTTAATTACTGTAGACAACCAATACATGACCTTCTTGTCTTTTGCATTCCATTCCTTTCGTGCCTTTGTATCTTCTGCAGTTGGAGGATCACTCACCTCCGGCTCCTTTTCTTCACCTAAAACGAACTCGTAGAGGCATTTTCCAATAAGAAAGTTCGTGACACGGAACTTCCATGAAGGGTAGTTGTTCTTGTCGAGCTTCTCAATGATGGGGCTTCCACTATTCTCTGCCATTATCACAAGAATAATACCAAACAACAAGCAAATCTTCTGCAACCCTCGACCTGTAGGGCACAGCAATACACCAGACAGCCTTTTTCATTGTCTGCTCAACAATACATGCAATCTGCAACCAGTTTGCAGATAAACCTTGTGTTTACTCACTAGTAAACACCTTTGAACTTACAGATCTGAAATTTGTAACCTACGCACCCACATTCGGTCAATACAGTCGAAGTCACTGTGTACCCTGAAACTGTTGTCCGCAACCTTGCGGCTCCAAAACGGGCCCTGAAACGGCCTCAAATGCCCGAAATCTCTGCGGGAAAGCCCTAAAGAGCCAATTCGTAGAATACACAGCACTCTTTGTGCACACCAAATCTCACTGCAATCTGAGGTTTTTGCTCTGCCCTACTTCCGGTGCCTCCACAGGCACTATCCAAGAGAAAGAGTGGAAGGATGGGAGAGCTTCTTACCCGTGGCTTGCTTGCTCGAACCTTGCTTCTTCTCCTTTGCTTCAACCTTCGAAATCAGCCTCTCTCAGTGGTGCGGCTCTGATACCATGTCAAGAATCGAGTGGTGGGGGGAGTTGCTCAAGATGCTGCGCCAAACACACACAAAATGCACAAGGAGAAGCTCACTCAAGAGACAAGAAGAGAGATGGAGGCCAAAAATTTTTCTTGATGATTTCTTCTTCTTCTTCCACACTCTTTACAATGTTCACAAAGTATAGATAAGATACAACATAAAATGAAAGTGGCCTACTAAGTCAAACAATGCATAACCGACTACACTAGTTGACTGGCGCTATAACTATGCCAGCTGTAAATAGGTGTAACAACCTGAATATAATAAGTAATGAGTCAGTGGCCATGTGAGAGTCATAATGACCACCGATGTGCTAAGTGTAGACGTGTGGACCCATCTAACCAGGCGGTCCATCATCAATGTCTGCATGTGTTGAGCTTGTCATCTCAACACATCAGGCCCTTCTTCTTTGAGAAGGTTAACAACGCCAAGGTCGTCATCTATGGTCAATGTGTGCCCCCTGGCAAACGTGTCATTGTACTTTGCAATCACCACACCGAGGTTGATTGGATGTACATTTGGAGCCTTGTACTATGCAAGGGCCGAATCAGTTCTGTCAAGTATGTGGTTAAGAGTAGCATGCACAATGCTCATATCTTTAGATGGGCATTCTATGTGCTTGAGTCTCTGCTCATTGACAAGAAATGGCAGATGGATGAGGTAGTATTTCAGAATTCCCTTCAGATGTTTAAGGGACTCGAGGATCCTCTCTGAGGCGGGTCATCTTCCCAAAAGGCATAGATTACACAGAGGAGAAATGCTTATCAAGTTAGAAATTTGCAGAGGAGAATGGCTTGCCCAAGTTAAATCATGTGCTTTTACCTTGAATAAAGGGCTGCTATGCATGTCTATGTTATCTCCACAACTCCATTGATGCAGGGAAAAATGGAGTTGTGAGCATTCAAGTTCCATCCGTGTTTCCATTTGAAGACACTCCAATTGGTTCAATCATAGTGCAAAACTCAAAGATGATAATGTCTTTGCTTGAGAGGGACATAAACATGAACATGAAGATCAGTACAAGCAAAGTCCACCATAAACATGAAGACCAAAAGACCACATCATTCAAAACTGAAGAAGAAGAACCAAAGATGAAAGATGAGAAGATTTTCCATGCTAAAAAAGAGAATGTTTATGCCGAAAAAGACCACAAGGACCTATCAGTCCTTGTCTCTCATTTTCTATTTTAAAAAACATTGTAACTGCCTTAATGTTCCTTTCATAAGCTTTGTAAACTCCTCATGCAGCCTATGCATAACAGCCTCTACACACATAATGAGCCCTTATAACTGCCCCTGTATGTCTGCCATGTTTGGGCGCACGGGGGGTTCACTCATAGTAAAGAAGACATGTCACTTGCATGCAAGGACTTCTAAAAAATCCCTATTTATGAAGCTTGTAAGACTAATATATCCCCCTATTTAGGCTTATAAGATATATATACATGTATGAATTTTTATGTATCCCCTTTCTTAAATGTAAGTCTTCATAGAGCATATACTAACTTTCTTTTTAAAAGTTGGAATTATCCTAAGCAATTAAAAGTATCAAAATGGTCATATCACAAAGTGATTTATGTAGTGGTACTTGAATACCATCGAAGTATGTGTTGCGATGTTTTTGAGTGGCAGTGCCCCCCCTTACCACATGAGGAGTGAGAGTAGGGGAATCGAACCCCTTTATACTTAAAGTGACTAC
Source organism: Lygodium microphyllum (assembly GCF_053477565.2). Classification (NCBI taxonomy): domain Eukaryota; kingdom Viridiplantae; phylum Streptophyta; class Polypodiopsida; order Schizaeales; family Lygodiaceae; genus Lygodium; species Lygodium microphyllum. The sequence goes on along the minus strand of NC_141155.1, from coordinate 17,635,298 downwards.
ACTCACCAAGCTCTCTTTGGAACAAGGGGAGTTGAATCTCTCTACCAAAACCATGGGCGAGTACCAACTCCCCCCTCCCACACTATGATTAATTCAATAACCCTACTATGTGAGGATTTAGGGTTTTAACCTTACTTTTCAAGGTCTGTTGTATGCCATGGAGAAACCAATCTATGGACATGTGATCAAATGCATCCCCCCTTCTTTTTTCCCTCTATCCCCTCCTTAAATTTAAGTTCAATATAGGAAATTACCCTAATGTATATGCTTAAGTGTCCCCTTCCAAAAACCCCCCTCCCTTACACTCACGTGATACCATACAACATCTATACTGAACCCCCCGAGTTTGGGTGCTACCCACACTTAGCCTTTTCTGCAATAGCCTCTGGATGCTTCACTTGTTTGTGGCATGCCCTCACTTAGCAAGATTCTACTCATGACAGCCTATGTACACTTAGTGCTTTTTTTCACAGTTGTGATTGAGGAGGGGTGTTGAGAATCTGTCAATCACACCCTATGTATGCCCCTTTGTATGGAACAGCTAGGCTAGGAAGATGTAGTTTATTCTAGGAAGAGAGACAGAAACCCATATGCACAGTGGATGTAAAGTGCTACCAAGCTACTCTATAAAATTATGTACTTACACACAATATGATAATGCAATAGTACTTGTCTTTTTCTGTCAAGTATCTATGTCATTGTCTCTCTACACGAGAATGTCTTTATGAGTCCAAGCTTCCATCTTGGAACCTAATTCACTTGTGTAACAGTTGGTCCTCAACCCTTGGTCAATGTCATCATGAGTTCAATCTACGTTGACAAGCTGCCATAGCCATGCTCTAGATCTGCATCTTCGACACCCATCATCGTCACTTTATTCTTTATTCTTTTAGTGACTGTTTGAATAAAGGAAGGCCAGGTCACACTTTGTGACTGTTGGAGTTCCCATTTGTGTCTCTCTCTCTTCTTGCTCTTGCTCTTTGCCATAGCTCACTTCCAAGCAAGCTTCGATCATTCTCACCTTTCAACTGGTATCAAAGCTTTGGATTAGAGCTTGATCATGGTGTCAAGATTGTGGGAGAGAAGGAAGGAGTCTCGCTTGAAGCTTTCTTGCTTGCACAATGGGGGAAGACACACAAGGGTGGAGGCTGAAAATAGTTTTCCTCTTCTTAGTTGTGTAAGCCAAAAGAACTCTCATACAAAGAAATAGAAGAACCCTATATATGGGTCTCAAACCAAACTCAACTAACTAAGGTGGCATACTAACTGAGCCACGAACTAGAGTAGATAAGGATAGCTATCATGTAGCTATTATTCATGGGCGGTGTACCAACCGCGTCTGCAACTGACAAGTCGGTGACATAAATACACAACGGTCACCCTGGCGTATCATGAGTGGAGCTTGATATCTCAACACTCCCCCTCAAGCTCAATCCCAATTCCTGCACACCAAGCAGGTCTCTGAACTTGCGCAGCTTCTCTGCGCCCAATGCCTTCGTGAATATGTCAGCTACCTGATCCTCTGTGCTGACATAAACTAGATCAATAAGACCTAGTAAAACCCTCTCCCGCACATAGTGATAATGCACCTCAATGTGCTTTGTTCTAGCATGATAGACTGGGTTATTTGCCAAGTGTATACTACTCATGTTGTCACAATAAATGACAACTGGCCCATCTGTAGACTGATGCATATCATAAAGTAGCTTATGCAACCAAGCTACCTCACATGCAACCATTGCTGCACCCCTGTACTCAGCCTCTGTGCTCGACAAGGCAACTGTAGGCTGTTTCTTACTGCTCCAAGTGACTGCAGCACTCCCAAAAGAGAACACATATCCACTGGTAGATCGTCTATCACAAATGCTACCAGCCCAATCAGCATCAGTGTAACCATGCAACTGTATTTGAACCCTAGTCTCATAAAATAGTCCATACTGTAATGTGGACTTCACATACCTGAGTATGCGTCTAGCCACATCCAAATGTGGTTTCCTTGGAGCCTGTATAAACTGACTTACCAATCCAACAGCATAGCTCAAATCTGGCCTGATAATAGTCATATAAATCAAGCTTTCGACTATGCGTCTGTACATAGTAGGGTCTTCCAGAAGCTCACATGCATCTGTGCTCAGCTTCACATTCTGCTCCAAAGGAACTGAAATAGGCTTACAGCCTGTCATCCCATATTTGCACAGCATGTCCAATCCATACTGCCTCTGCAAGAGCTATATCCCACTTGGTGATCTAATCACCTCAATGCCCAAGAAATAACGCAGCTCTCCCAAATCCTTCATCTCAAACTTCTGCTTCAATAGCGTTTTCACATGAAGGATATCTTCATCACTGTCACCTGTCATAATCAAATCATCAACATAAATGACAAGTAGCATAATACCTTTCTCTGTTTTTCTCACATAAAGTGAGAAATCTGCCTTGGAAATCTAAAAGCCAATAGTGAAAAGATACTGTCCTATCTTGTCAGACCATGCTCTAGGTGCTTGCTTCAAGCCATACAAGGCTTTCTTCAACCTGCAAACAAACTCAGGATGAACAGCATGCACATAACCTGGTGGCTGCTCCATATAGACCTCTTCTTGCAAATCACCATGCAAGAAGGCATTCTTTACATCCATCTGATGTAAAGACCATCCCTTTGATGCAGCCATAGCAATGACTACTCTTAGGGTTGCCATCCTTGCAACTAGACTGAATGTTTCTTCATAGTCAATGCCATATGTTTGTGCATACCCCTTGACTACTAATCTTGCCTTGTATCTGTTCACAGAACCATCTGCATTGTGCTACAACTTATAAACCCACTTACATCCAATTGCATTCTTACCTTTAGGCAAAGGTACTAACTCCCATGTAGCATTTTCTTCCAAGGCATCCATTTCTTCATCCATGGCTTTCTCCCATTTTTATTTTCCCATGGCTTGCTCAAAAGATGTGGGTTCTGGTTCCTATATCACTTTGACCATATATGCATAGTGAATGGCTGTAAATCCATCATATTTCAGCCTATCCACAGGATACCTAGCTCTCGTAGACCTGCGCAAAGTAGGTTCACTCCCAGGTGCTCTCAAAACATCCCTGGTCTTCCTTACTCCAGGTGTAACAATAGAAGGAATACCCAACTCATCATCGATGCTCTGTTCTGAGCCACTGGATTCACCATCCACATAAGAGTGACCTGCATTCACATCAAATATGGGCTGATCAACCTTCTCTTTTACTTTTCGTGATACCTGCATACCACTATCTGCATTACTTTGAGAAGATTCTCCTGATCTCAATCTGCCTGTCCATGGCGTAGAATGTGAACCACTACTAGAGGACGCTCCAGGTCCACTAATATTTTGTGACTGCTGCTGTGAATTTTGTGCAACATTACCATTTTGTGCATCTACATCATCAATCACATTTACTAGTTTATACCAGCTACTCATCTCATCAAAAACAACATCTCTGCTCACTGTAAACTTACGAGTAGAAGGGTTATAGCATCTATACCCTTTTTGCTGCAGAGAGTAACCAATAAAGATGCACTTCTCAGCTTTTGGATCCAACTTGGATCTCAGCTCATCTGGCACATGTACATAGGCAATGCAACCAAAAATTTTCAAATGAGAAATATCTGGTTTCCTACCAGTATACCTCTCCTCTGGAGTCATTCCATGTATTGCTGCAGTGGGAGTCCTGTTCATTATGTAGACTGCTGTAGCAACTGCTTCAGCCCAATAAAAATCTGGCAAGTCTTTTTCATTGAGCATGGCACGAGATACCTCTCCAATATGCCTGTTCTTCCTTTCTGCAATTCCATTTTGTTGTGGGGTATAACTGCATGAATATTGATGCTTTATGCCATGCTCCTGCAAGAACTTTGCAAACTCATTTGAGAGGTACTCTCCCCCTCCATCTGACCTCAGGCATTTTATTTGCAGACCTGTTTCTTTTTCAGCCATAGCTTTAAGGGTTTTGAAATGCCCAAAAACTTCACTTTTCTTTTTCATAAAATACACCCAAACTTTTCTGCTATAGTCATCAATAAAAGTGACAAAATAATGACAGCCTCCAAGAGATGCAGCTTTAGTTGTCCACACATCAGAGTGAATTAATTCCAATGGCTTCTCACTCTCTTGAACATGTCTAGGAAATGGTTTCCTTGCCTGTTTTCCAAACTGACAGGCTTCACATACCTTATGCATTTCTGCAACCTTGAATCTAGGCAATCCTGCAACAATATTTTGGGCCTGCATTGATTTAAGTCGCTCCACATTAACATGACCAATGCGTTTATGCCAGATATCAATATCTGCAACTACACTGGTCCCATGTGCAAACATTGCTGCACTCAATTCAGACATGTCTGCATCCAACGTAAACATTCTGCCCTTCTTCTTTTCTTTTGCTATCAAGCGACCTTTATTTTTCATATCCTCAACAAAGCATCCATGAGGATTAAATCTGACCTGCAAGCCCTGTTCAACCATTTGACCAACAGAAACCAGATTCTTGGTGATATTCGGGACATGAAATACATCGGACAGGTATTTCTTTTTCCCATCCTGCATAAACAAAGGAATTTTTCCAATCTGCACAATAGGATGTGCAGTGTCATCACCAGTCTCCACAAATCCTGGCTTTTCCATTTTCCTTGCATCCTCCATCCATTCTGCATGACCTCTCATGTGGTTTGATGCACCTGAGTCAACATACCATACATCATTGCTTTCTTCTGCACTTGTCAAAGAATTGTTCATGTGCTGCACCATAAACAAATGCTCATTTCTGTCATCACCCTGTCTACTAGAAGATGCATAGTTCCCTTGTTGCAGTTTTCCATTCATCATGTCATTCTGCTTTTTATAGCAGTCTTTAGCCATATGACCCATTTTACCAGAGTAATAGCATTCAACATTACTGTTTGCATTTTGGCCTCTTTGCCATCCACCACGACCTCTTTGGCTCCCCCTGCCTCTAGAGTTACCACGTCCTCCTCCATAGGACTGGTTTTCTTGAGTTTGCTGCATATTCTGATTTCTGCCACGGCCTCCAAATCGGCCTCCTCTACCTCTGCCTCTACCTCTTCCAGCATTTGAGTAGAAGACAGCTTCTTTTGAAGTTCCTCCTGAAGAAGATGCACCACCATTTCTCTGCTCCTCAGAAATTAAAAGAGCAATCAACTCCTCAAAATCAGGAAATTATTCACGAACTGAAATGGATGTCCGAAACTGTGCATAATCCTTTCCTAGACCATTCAAGGTCACAGAAACTAAATCATCATCTTCCACTGGCGACCCAATGGAAGCAAGTGCATCTGCAATCTTCTTCACCTTCATGTGGTAGTCGTTGATGCTCATATTTTCTCTTTGCACATTATGCAACTCTTGCTTGAGCTGCATTTTCCTGGCTTGAGTATTTGTGCTGTACATTTTTAACAAAGTATCCCATGCCTCCTTTGGCGTACTTGCATCCTGAATATGCACAATCATAGAGTCTGAAATACTGATAGATAGCCAGTACATAACTTTCCTGGCTCTCTCATGCCATGCTTTGAATGCCTGCATTTGCTGTTGATTGGGAACATCAGGAAGAACTGGTTCTTCTTCATTTCCTGCAACAAATTCCCAATATCCTTTTCCCATAAGGAAATTCGTCATTCTAAACTTCCATGCTTTGAAGTTGTTATTGTCAAGCTTTTCAGTTACAATCTGTGAAAGAGAATCAGACGCCATTACAGAATACTGCAAAAAATTCTGTCACTGCAAAAAACATAGCTTCACCCTCACAAGGGCAAATCTGCAAAACTGGCGAAAGTGGTATTTGACCACACAGTCACTTCCTAGTGACGATTTTGCATAAACAGGAACCAAGGATGATTCTGTAACTTCCAATGTCTCTGCACACGAGCATACGATGCAATATCTGTGGTTACTTTTCACCGACCTGTAGAACAGTGATCGCACAGCATAAAACAGGGCTTTTTCCTGAGTGCGTGCAGAAAACTTCCGCCTCCAAAACAGGCCCCGAAATGGCCTAATATCAAAAAAACAGGGTCTCCAAAACAGGCCCCGAAACAAGCATATACTGCCCTCTTGCTTCACCGCGAAGGGCGTCTCAACCTGAGACAATGCAATCTTGCAATTTCCGGCTGTGCTACCTGCAGAGATCTGCTCCCAAAAATAGAAAATGAAAGCAATACTGCTCCTCTTACCAGAACACCGCGAGCTTGGCTTGCTTTCTTGAGCTCCTTACCACGAACAAGGCTCTGATACCATGTCAAGATTGTGGGAGAGAAGGAAGGATTCTCGCTTGAAGCTTTCTTGCTTGCACAATGGGGGAAGACACACAAGGGTGGAGGCTGAAAACAGTTTTCCTCTTCTTAGTTGTGTAAGCCAAAAGAACTCTCATACAAAGAAATAGAAGAACCCTATATATGGGTCTCAAACCAAACTCAACTAACTAAGGTGGCATACTAACTGAGCCATGAACTAGAGTAGATAAGGATAGCTATCATGTAGCTATCATTCATGGGCGGTGTACCAACCGCGTCTGCAACTGACAAGTCGGTGACATAAATACACAACGGTCACCGTGGCGTATCACGAGTGGAGCTCGATATCTCAACACATGGAGCTTGGCCCAGCATTACTTCAGCCCAGATTGAAGACCTAGAGCTTGGAGCTTCAATGCCAACCATGGCTTCTTTCCCCCGAGGTAAGATTTCATCTCCTGCCTCTCCTTGGCCCTCATAAGCTCTTTGTAGGTGTTTCTTGGCGTCATTGGGTACCTTGTATGCCCCCATTTGCCCCCTTATCCTTAGCATAACTAGCGGGCCCTACAGTTAGCTCACGTTTTTTTTTTTGGCACCTCTTTCAAAATCTAGCTCAAGAATCCCATTTTTTCTCATATCTCGGGCATCCGAAACCCGATTTAGGCAAGGTAAGAGTCTAACTTGGATTTTTGGCACGCTTCGGACGCGATGGCGATGTTAGATCTACCAAATTCTGATCAAAACATTTTCTGCAACAGATTTGAGTCGATTTATAGTAAGAAAATGTCATGCTCTTAGCTTATGTGAAGATCTCGAGGCTTGGTATTTGATGCCCAAATACTTTTGGGATGTTTGCCCAATAATTTGAAATGCTTTGGGACTTGGTTTGAGCTTCCATAGCTTGATTTATGCAAGGATTTACTGTTGTACATTGTTTGGCCAGTAAGTTTTTATCAAGGATGGCTTATGCATAATGCTCTTTGTTGACATTCGGGTGTCCTGTTGGATGTATTGATGCTTGGTCATTATGGTTTATGCCTGGATATGCTATTTGAGAGCTATTGAGCCTTGATTTGGATGCAGACACTTCGTGGTTGGTTGGGATTTATGCTACCTTAGTTGACATGTTACTATACCTCCAGTTTGGTTATGCCTATTGGTTTCGAGCTATGTCTTTGGCATATGTAATGAAGTATTGACCTTTGGGGTACGACATCGAGCTTGTCTTTGGTTTTGGATCTTCATTTGAGCTTGAGTTTGGCTTTGGAATGCATTTGATGCTTAGTCTTGGATGTACATATGGCATGTATGTTACCTATGTTTGACCAATCTTGACATGCTTGGCATATGCCACTACTATATGCTACTTACATTGTCTGGAGCCAATTGCTACTAGTGCCTTTTCTTGGCTTGCATTTGGCTTCTAGGAACTTACTTGGGATATTTCTTGGCTTGCCATAGTTATATCTGGGATATAGTTGATGTTTATGGATGCTCTAATTGTAGACTACAGAGCCTATATGCTCATAATGTCTTATTGATGTGTGATCTCGGATCTTTCGTCACTAGTGCTATCATATGCCCTTCTTGAGCTTCTTGGCTTCATTCATATGGCTTTTGTGCTAGTGGGAGCATCGTTGGATGTTTGAGAGACATTGAGCAAGTGGTTTATGCTATTGAGCTTTGAGTCTTCTCAGATTGGGATCTTCTTCACTTGGATGTTGCATCGTTGATATGTCGTGGTCCACATACATGTACTTGGGCTGATTTGGGCTTTGCACTCCCTGAGCATACACCCCTTTGTGTCAGGTCTTGCCAGTGTTGTGTATACTTTGCCCTATTACATAGGGGGTGTGCTGGCTTACTGACGAATTTGTTTGACATGCTTGGGTGTTTGCTCGATGTCCATATGACTATCATATGCTGATTTATACCCGCTTGATGCTAGTTATGCTTTGATAGTCAGTGGTTGACTTGGTGCATTGATTTTGCCTACAGTTTACTCTCATTGTACCTGGCTGTAATTTATTACAGCAAGCAATTATGTATGGGCTGATGTGGAATTGTCATGCTGAATCATCCTGATTTTTATTTACTTTTGATGGTACTTGGTGGGAAACATTATTAGCTATCAATTTGTGGTCACTTTGCCTTGGTTTTGGTGGTATTTTTGGTTGTTTACAGCAGAAAACAATAAGCAGCTTTGAACTGTCTACACTATTTTGGACTGCATTGTGGGTTCTTCTTCCACTGACAATGCTATCTTAAACATCACTAAGCTTGATGGTATGAATTATGCCTATTGGAAGAGCCAAGTTTGGCAGGTATTGGTGCAGAAATCACAAATAAAGCCACTAAGGATGAATGGCAAGTAGCCTGAACTATGACTGATGACGAATGGGATGAGGTTGATGAGTTATGCAAGTCCACCTTCATCTTGTCTCTCACTTAATAGGTGCATTACAATGTGGTTGAGGAAGCATAGAGTGCTTGGCGGCTTTGGGAATTAAGAACCTCTATGATAAAAAAGTCCAGCAAGTTAGATGTATTGGCTAAAGCAGCTTATGGACCTATACATAAAGGAGAATATGACAATGTCTGCTCATTTGAGCCGGTTCCATGCTATTCTCAAGAACTTGACTTCGCAGGGTATTACCTTTAATGATGAGGTTACTCCATTATTTTTTCTTGGGACTCTAAGTGAGTCATGGGATGTATTCTTCACTGCCTTATGTGTTCTAACTACTATTTTGAATGTGCCTGATGTAGAGAGTGCTCTTCTTCAGGAAGAGATCAACTGTAAGAACTTGGATGCCTCTCACGTGTCGCATGCTTTGACTGTTAGAGGCAAAGATGGTAATGGCAAGAATGACCATGGGAATGGCCGTGTCAGAGACTCGCATAAGTCTAGGTCTAAGTCGCTTGGTAAGTTGCATCACAAGTCTCGTGGGAGGAATGCTAATGTGACATGTCATCATTGTGGCAAAATGGTCATATAAGCCCACAGTATCATGAGTTGCGCAATGAGAAGTGCAAAGAAAGGGGAAAGAAAAAGTACAGGAAAAGTCCTCTAATCTCGCAGCATCATGCCTGCAAAATCCAGTGTGAAAAACGAGGAGATAAATGTCATGCCGACTGATGACTCCGATGAGGAGTACATACTTGCAACTAGTTCTTGTGATGCTACATCATTGACCGATATTCACTCTATGTATGCGCAGTGCTGGATTTTGGATTTTGGTGCTTCATTTCATGTTACACCATGCCGTGAGTGGTTCCACTCCTACCACACTGTCTCTGGTTTAGTTCACTTGGGTGATGATAGGTCACTCGCTATTTTTGGCATTGGGGATGTACGACTACAGTTCTCTACTGGCAGTACTTTTATGTTATAGGATGTACATCATGTACCTGCACTTACACGTAGTCTTATGTCTATAGGGCAGCTTGATGATGTTGGGTTTCATATTTTATTTGGGGATTCTACCTGGAAGATCACTCGTGGCAGACTTGTGCTTGCTAGAGATGCCAAAGCTGGCAGCCTCTATCCTCTTGTAGTTTATGGGTCCTCTGTTGACCATGTTTTGTCAGTGGGTTCCATCCCACATGTATCTCTTTAGCATATCCGTTTGGGCCATATGTCCTTGAAGGGAATAAAAATGCTTTCTGGTTTGTAGTACTTATCGCCCCTTGACTACGCATGTTTTGATTCATATGAGCATTGTCTTTATGGCAGACAGACTAGGGAAAGAAGTCTGGTAGCACATGCATGAGTGAGCCCGTGGCATTGGTACATTCAGATGTCTATGGACCATGCCCTGTCAATCTATGGGTGGTGCAAAGTATTTTGTGATGTTCATTGACAACTTTTCACATAAAGTCTAAGCTTACCCCATTAAGCTTAAGTCCAAAGTCTTGGCTATATTTTAGAGATAGCTTGCATTGGTTGAGAACCATACTCGGCTTAGGCTGAAATGCCTTAGGATTGACAATGGGGGAGAATATGTGTCACATGCTTTTGAGCAACTATGTGACAAGAGGGATATTAAGCATCAATTGACTACCCCCTATACCCCACCCCAGAATAGTTTGGCTGAGCGGATGAATAGAACCATACAAGAGCGTGTATGCAATATGCTTAGCCATGCAGGCTTACCACAGAGCTTTTGGGCTGAGGCAGTCAGTACAGTTGTGCATGTCATAAATAGATCACCTTCTAGTGCTTTCTATTTTGAGGTTGCAGAGGAGGTATGGACTGGGAAACCTCTGTCTTATGCACATCTACGTGTCTTTGGATGTGAGGCATTCTGCCATGTGCCCAAAGACAAGCGTACTAAGTTGGATCCTAAGAGTGTCAAATGCATTTTCCTTGGCTATGGGATGCAGGTGGGATGGGTTACCGCCTTTGGGATCCACAAGAGTGGAAAGTCATATGCAGCCATGATATAGTTGTCAAGATTGCGGGAGAGAAGGAAGGAGTCTCACTTGAAGCTTTCTTGCTTGCACAATGGGGGAATACACACAGAGATGGAGGCTGAAAATAGTTTTCCTCTTCTTAGTTGTGTAAGCCAAAAAGAACTCTTGTACAAAGAAATAGAAGAACACTATATATGGGTCTCAAACCAAACTCAACTAACTAAGGTGGCATACTAACTGAGCAACGAACTAGAGTAGATAAGGATAGCTATCATGTAGCTATTATTCATGGGTGGTGTACCAACCGCATCTGCAAAACTGACACGTCAGTGACATAAATGCACAATGGTCACCCTGGCATATCACGAGTGGAGCTCGATATCTCAACACTCCCCCTTGAGCTCAATCCCAATTCTTGCACACCAAGCAGGTCTCTGAACTTGCGCAGCTTCTCTGTGCCCAATGCCTTCGTGAATATGTCAGCTACCTGATCCTCTGTGCTGACATAAACTAGATCAATAAGACCTAGTAAAACCCTCTCTCACACATAGTGATAATGCACCTCAATGTGCTTTGTTCTAGCATGATAGATTGGATTATTTGCCAAGTGTATACTACTCATGTTGTCACAATAAATGACAACTGGCTCATCTCTAGACTGATGCATATCATAAAGTAGCTTATGCAACCAAGCTACCTCACACGCAGCCATTGTTGTACCCCTGTACTCGGCCTCTGTGCTCGACAAGGCAACTGTAGGCTATTTCTTGTTGCTCCAAGTGACTGCAACACTCCCAAAAGAGAACACATATCCACTGGTAGATCGTCTATCAGAAATACTACCAGCCCAATCAGCATCAGTGTATCCATGCAACTGTATCTGAATCCCAATCACATAAAACAGTCCATACTGCAATATGGACTTCACATACCTGAGTATGCGTCTAGCCGCATCCAAATGCGGTTTCCTTGGAGCCTGCATAAAGTGACTTACCAGTCCAACAACATAGCTCAAATCTGGCCTGGTAATAGTCATATAAATCAAGCTTCCTACTATGCGTCTGTACATAGTAGGGTCTTCCAGAAGCTCACCTGGATCTGCGCTTAGCTTCACATTCTGCTCCAAAGGAACTGAAATAGGCTTACAGCCTGTCATCCCATATTTGGACAGCATGTCCAATCCATACTGCCTCTGCAAGAGCTGTATCCCACTTGGTGATCTAATCACCTCAATGCCCAAGAAATAACGCAGCTCTCCCAAATCCTTCATCTCAAACTTTTGCTTCAATAGCATTTTCACATGAAGGATATCTTCATCACTGTCACCTGTCATAATCAAATCATCAACATAAATGACAAGTAGCATAATACCTTTCTCTATTTTTCTCACATAAAGTGAGAAATCTACCTTGGAAATCTGAAAGCCAATAGTGACAAGATACTGTCCTATCTTGTCAGACCATGCTCTAGGTGCTTGCTTTAAGCCATATAATGCTTTCTTCAACCTACAAACAAACTCAGGATGAACAGCATGCACATAACCTGGTGACAGCTCCATAAAAACCTCTTCTTGCAAATCACCATGCAAGAAGGCATTCTTTACATCCATCTGATGTAAAGACCATCCCTTTGATGCAGCCATAGCAATGACTGCTCTTACGGTTGCCATCCTTGCAACCGGATTGAATGTTTCTTCATAGTCAATACCATATGTTTGTGCATACCGCTTGACTACTAATCTTGCCTTGTATCTGGTCACAGAACCATCTGCATTGTGCTTCACCTTATAAACCCACTTACAGCCAATTGCATTCTTACCTTTAGGCAAAGGTACCAATTCCCATGTAGCATTTGCTTCCAAGGCATCCATTTCTTCATCCATGGCTTTCTCCCATTTTTCTTTTCCCATGGCTTGCTCAAAAGAAGTGGGTTCTGGTTCTGTATCACTTTGACCATATATCCATAGTGGATGGCTGTAAATCCATCATATTTCAGCCTATCCACAGGATACCTAGCTCTCGTAGACCTGTGCAAAATAGGTTTACTCATAGGTGCTCTCAAAACATCCCTGGTCTTCCTTGCTCCAGGTGTAACAATAGAAGGAATACCCAACTCATCATCAATGCTCTGTTCTAAGCCACCGGATTCACCATCCACATAAGAGTGACCTGCATTCACATCAAACATGGGCTGATCTACCTTCTCTTTTCCTTTTCGTGAAACATGTATACCACTATCTGCATTGTTTTGAGGAGATTCTCCCGATCTCAATTTGCCTGTCCATGGCGAAGAACATGAACCACTACTAGAGGACACTCCAGGTCCACTAATATTTTGTGACTACTTCTGTGAATTCTGTGCAACATTACCATTTTGTGCATCTACATCATCAATCACATTTACTGGTTTATACCAGCTACTCATCTTATCAAAAACAACATCTCTGCTCACTATAAACTTACGAGTAGAAGGGTTATAGCATCTATACCCTTTTTGTTGCAGAGAGTAACCAATAAAGATGCACTTCTCAGCCTTTGGATCCAACTTGGATCTCAACTCATCTGGCACATGTACATAGGCAATGCAACCAAAAATTTTCAAATGAGAAATATCTAGTTTCCTACTAGTATACCTCTCCTCTGGAGTCATCCGATGTATTGCTGCATTGGGAGTCCTGTTCATTATGTAGACTGCTCTAGCAACTGCTTCAGCCCAATAAAAATCTGGCAGGTCTTTTTCATTGAGCATGGCACGAGATACCTCTCCAATATGCCTGTTTTTTCTTTCTGCAATTCCATTTTGTTGTGGGGTATGACTACATGAATATTGCTGCTTTATGCCATGCTCCTGCAGGAACCTTGCAAACTCATTTGAGAGGTACTCTCCCCCTCCATCTGACCTTAGGAATTTTATCTGCAAGCCTGTTTCTTTTTCAACCATAGCTTTAAGAGTTTTAAAATGCCCAAAAACTTCACTTTTCTTTTTCATAAAATACACCCAAACTTTTCTGCTATAGTCATCAATAAAACTGACAAAATAATGACAGCCTCCAAGAGATGTAGCTTTAGTTGTCCACACATCAGAGTGGATTAATTCCAATGGCTTCTTACTCTCTTGAACATGTTTAGAAAATGGTTTCCTTGCCTATTTTCCAAACTGACAGGCTTCACATACCTTATCCATTTCTGCAACCTTGAATTTCGGCAAACCTGCAACAATATTTTGGGCCTGCATTGATTTAAGTCACTGTACATTAACATGACCAATGCGTTTATGCCAGATATCAATATCTGCAACTACACCGGTCCCATGTGCAAACATTGCTGCACTCAATTCAGACATGTCTGCATCCAATGTAAACATTCTGCCCTTCTTCTTTCCTTTTGCTATCAAGCGACCTTTATTTTTCATATCCTCAACAAAGCATCCATGAGGATTAAATCTGACCTGCAAGCCCTGTTCAACCATTTGACCAACAGAAACCAGATTCTTGGTGATATTCGGGACATGAAATACATCGGACAGGTATTTCTTTTTCCCATCCTGCATAGACAAGGGAATTTTTCCAATCTGCACAATAGGATGTGCAGTATCATCACCAGTCTCCACAAATCCTGGTTTTTCCATTTTCCTTGCATCCTCCATCCATTCTGCATGACCTGTCATGTGGTTTGATGCACCTGAGTCAACATACCATACATCCTTGCTTTCTTCTGCACTTGTCACAAAATTGTTCATGTGCTGCACCATAAACAGATGCTCATTTCTGTCATCACCCTGTCTACTAGAGGATGCATAATTTCCTTGTTGCAGTTTTCCATTCATGATGTCATTCTGCTTTTTATAGCAGTTTTTAGCCATATGACCCATTTTACCACAGTAGTAGCATTCAACATTACTGTTTGCATTTTGGCCTCTTTGCCATCCACACGACCTCTTTGGCTCCCCCTACCTCTAGAGTTACCACGTCCTCCTCCATAGGAATGGTTTTCTTGAGTTTGCTGCATATTCTGATTTCTGCCACGGCCTCCAAATCAGCCTCCTCTACCTCTGCCTCTACCTCTTCCAGCATTTGAGTAGAAGACAGCTTCTTTTGAAGTTCCTCCTGAAGAAGATGCACCACCATTTCTCTGCTCCTCAGAAATTAGAAGAGCAATCAACTCCTCAAAATCAGGAAATCTTTCACGGACGGAAATGGATGTTCGGAACTGTGCATAATCCTTTCCTAGACCATTCAAGGTCACGGAAACTAAATCATCATCTTCCACTGGCGACCCAATGGAAGCAAGTGCATCTGCAATCTTCTTCACCTTCATGTGGTAGTCGTTGATACTCATACTTTCTCTTTGCACATTATGCAACTCTTGCTTGAGCTGCATTTTCCTGGCTTGCGTATTTGTGCTATACATTTTTGACAAAGTATCCCATGCCTCCTTTGGCATACTTGCATGCTGAATATGCACAATCATAGAGTCTGAAATGCTGATAGACAGCCAATACATAACTTTCCCGGCTCTCTCATGCCATGCTTTAAATGCCTGCATTTGCTGTTGATTGGGAACATCAGGAAGAACTGGTTCTTCTTCATTTCCTGCAACAAATTCCCAATATCCTTTTCCCATAAGGAAATTCGTCATTCTAAACTTCCATGCTTGGAAGTTGTTCTTGTCAAGCTTTTCAGTGACAATCTGTGAAAGAGAATCAGATGCCATTACAGAAGACTGCAAAAAATTCTGTCACTGCAAAAACCACAGCTTCACCCTCACAAGTGAAAATCTGCAAAACTGGCAAAAGTGGTATTTGACCACACAGTCACTTCCTAGTGACGATTTTGCATCAACAGGCAACAGGGATGATTCTGTAACTCCCAATGTCTCTGCGCACAAGCATACAATGCAATTTTTACAGTAACTATTCACCGACCTGTAGAACAGTGTCTGCACAGTATAAAACTAGGCCTTTTCCTGAGTGCGTGCAAAAAACTTCCGCCTGCAAAACAGGCCCCGAAATGGCCTCAAATAAAAAAAACAAGGTCGCCAAGGGATAAAGCCCTTTCCCACAGCATATACTGCCCTTTTGCTTCACCGCAAAGGGCGTCTCAACCTCAGACAATGCACTCCTGCACTTTCCAGCTGTGCTACCTGCAGAGATCTGCTCCCGAAAACGGAAAATGAAAGCAACACTGCTCCTCTTACCATAACACCGCGAGCTTGGCTTGCTTTCTTGAGCTCCTTACCACGAACAAGGCTCTGATACCATGTTAAGATTGTGGGAGAGAAGGAAGGATTCTCGCTTGAAGCTTTCTTGCTTGCACAATGGGGGAATACACACAAGGGTGGAGGCTGAAAACAGTTTTTCTCTTCTTAGTTGTGTAAGCCAAAAGAACTCAAGTACAAAGAAATAGAAGAACCCTCTATATGGGTCTCAAACCAAACTCAACTAACTAAGGTGGCATACTAACTGAGCCATGAACTAGAGTAGATAAGGATAGCTATCATGTAGCTATTATTCATGGGTGGTGTACCAACCGCGTCTGCAACTGACAAGTCAGTGACATAAATACACAACGGTCACCCTGGCGTATCACGAGTGGAGCTCGATATATCAACAACCATGTCAAGATTGTGGGAGAGAAGCAAGGAGTCTCACTTGAAGCTTTATTGCTTGCACAATGGGGGAATACACACAGAGATGGAGGCTGAAAATAGTTTTCCTCTTCTTAGTTGTGTAAGCCAAAAAGAACTCTTGTACAAATAAATAGAAGAACCCTATATATGGGTCTCAAACCAAACTCAACTAACTAAGGTGGCATACTAAGTGAGCCATGAACTAGAGTAGATAAGGATAGCTATCATGTAGCTATTATTCATGGGCGGTGTACCAACCGCATCTGCAGCTGACACGTCGGTGACATAAATGCACAACGGTCACCCTGGCATATCACGAGTGGAGCTCGATATCTCAACAGTAGTCTTCTACAAAGACAATATGCATTGGTAGCCTGAGAAGGTGGTAGAGATACGTAGGGTTATATTCCAAGAGGAGCCACCTACTCCTGCACATGCAATTGGACAGCTTGCAGCAACAATTGGTACACATGGTGAGGGTGTTGGACTGGCCGCCGTAGAGCCTGCCGTGAGACGATCTACTAGAGATAGACATCCACTTGATAGATTTGAGCTCTTGATGCATTGTGTCTTGGTTACAAATGCAGGATAGCCTCTCACCTATCATGAGGCTATATGTAGAGGTCACAGTCACTCCTCGGAGAGGGCTATGCGGTCTGAGATATACTCCATGCACAAGAATATGATGCTATGAGGCATATTCCACAATGGATTTTGTGAGATTTTGCGGTGGATTCCGTAAAATTATATTTACTTATCGGGGCTTGTACACAAGGTGGATTCCTTGTGCGAAAAGTCGATGGGGACTCCTGTCCTTTTCGGGTGTCACATTAATTTAATGTGCAAGTGGGTTATTCCATAGCAGGTGATTCCCCAAAATACATATTTAAATTAATGGACATTTATGAGTTTAGAGTGCGCACTCATATTAAATTAAGGTTATGACAGAGTTCCAACCTATTTATTTATTTTGTAGCTGAAGACTACTAGGTATTCACTTTTGTCGGTTTAATTTTATTATTTTCTAACAATTGTGCATGCTTAAGTTGATGTGTAGAGCAGGCGGTGGTGGCACTAGAAGCACTAGGTGATAGCATGTATTCAAGTTATTTAGAAGAAATTATCATTTTTGATGGGTGTGCGTCTTAGGCATGGCACCAATATTTATTTTGATGCACTTATTTATTGAAGTGCTTGACATATATATATATTTTTTGTATGTGCATGGGCGCACGATTTAAATATTCATGGGCTTTTAGGATGCCCAATTGCTTTATTCTTTATTTGGACAAAAGTAAACACAAAAGCTAAAGCATGCTAATTGTAAATTTGGGCTATTTTTTAGCTTGGAGATGAATAAAATATTAAATACATACTTTGTTGAGTGCTCACACAAGGCATGGGGGGAGATTGTACCCAATTGGTCTTCTTGCTTCATGTTGTGCAAGTCTATTCTCTTGAATTTTGAGCAAAAAGTAGAGTTCTTTGTTCTTGTGGACCTTCCGATGCTTGCTACGTATGCATACAATATCCGATTTGCGCACCAGAATATGACTTGGGATTTGGTTACACTACCTTAGGGCAAGAAGGCTTTGCCATGAAAATGGGTGTACAAGCTGAAAAGTACCCCTGGAAACCCCAAGCTGACTTATAAGGCAAGACTTGTCGCTAAGGGTTTTAAATAGAAGCATGGAGTTGACTTTGATGAAGTTTTTTCTCCTGTGGTCAAGATGACCACCCTATGCTTGGTTTTGGCCTTAGTTGCATAGCTTGACTTGGACTTGTACCAGATGGATGTCAAGATTGCATTCTTGCATGGGGATTTGCATGATGAGATATACATGGAGTAGCCTAAGGGCTTTGCAAAACGTGGCAGGGAGCACCTAGTATACAAGTTGAAGAAAAGTATTTATGGCTTGAAATAGGCACCTAGGAAGTGGTATCATAAGTTTGATGCATTTATGCAGTCATAGGGCTACAACAGAAGTGCTATGGACCTGTGTCTTTACACGAAGAAAGCCCGTGATGGCTCATTGCTTATTTTGGTACTTTATGTGGATGATATGCTGATAGCAAGGAAAGCTCATGATGAGCTAAATACTCTTAAATCTCAGCTGAAGAAGAGCTTTGAGATGAAGGATTTGGGATAGGCCTCTCACATTCTTGGTATGCGCATTAAGCGTGATAGGTATCAAGGACTACTCTACCTCTCACAGAGGGAGTACATTCATAATGCCCTTGAGTGTTTCTGCATGTAGGACATAAAGCCTAGTGGTTGTCCATTACCTTCTTATGTGAATGTTTCAAATGTCAATTGTCCACATACAAATGAGCAGAGGGCCAAAAGATCCCTTATGCATGAGCCATGGGTAGTTTGATGTATGCCATGATAGCCACTCATCTAGATATTGCCTTTGCGACTAGTGTTGTGGCACGCTATATGGCTACACCTAGCAAAAAGCATTGGGATACCGTAAAGGGATTCATGAGATACATGAAGGGCACAATAGATATGTGTATTTGCTATGGCAGCCAAGATATAGGAGTTGTGGGCTACATAGACTCCAATTATACAAGACATACAGATAGTAGGAAGTCCACTTCCAGCTACGTCTTTACCTATGATGGAGGTGCTATTTCTTGGATGTCCAGGGTTCATGGCTCTCTCTACCAATGAGGCCAAGTATGTTATGGCCATTGAGGCTTGCAAGGAGGCCATATGGTTGGGCCATTTAGTTCATGACCTTGGGATTGATACTATACCTATGTTGCATTTGGATTCTACGAGTGATATTCAGCTAGCTAAGAATCTCGTCTTCCATGCGAAGACGAAACACATTGAGGTAAGGTATCACTTCATACGTGGGTCATGGAGGACAAGTCTATTGACCTTATCAAGATCTCCACTGACAAAAATCCTGTAGTTCTGCTAAAAAGCCTCACTACTGAGCGCTTTGCCTTCCTCAGGAGATTGATCATGTATAGGTTTGACAAGGCATTGAGGCCCTTGCCCACAACTAATAAAAATCATTTGAGATCCTTAACATTCCTTCAAACTTGTCCAGGAGAGTGAAATGGCTAGTGATCGAGGAGGTGACACATTTATACCCTACAAAGACTGCCTCCCAACAATTATATGCCCAACAAAAACGACCACAAGAGATTATAGAGTCAGAGGATGAAGTTTGCAAGAGGAAAATCATTGTCCTTGGTCCTATCAATATGAAGAGAATGGAGGAGGTATACGGGCAAATGGTTGTGGATGTCTCTTGCACTTCTTCAAGAAGAGGACTATCTTAGTATTTCCCCTAAGGACAAATCCATGCTTGTTAAGAAAGATGTTCAATTGTCAAATTTTGAAGTCTTTTGTTGCATAAGGTAAGGCATTTTGACTCAATTTTTTTAAAAATGGAATGCCAGTGTTGATCATTGCAACTGACATTCCTTTGTTTTTGCTATTGGTTTCATGGCATTGATTGCTTCTCTCAGCCAAGAAATTTCTAAAACTATATTTATCATTGATCCACTATTATCAGTGGAATTGATTTCAAGATGTCATTCAAACATAGAATTATTTTTCAAAATGTTTGATCCAATCACAAACTACCATATTTTTTTCCTTACATTGAAAGGTATGCAATTTTGCAAAGGGCTTAATGTATACTTCTTTATAGTATGCATTTCTTACAAACATTTTACTTTGGAAAGGACATTGGAGCTTAATATATATCGATATTCTCACTATAGAAATTCTCCTTATAAATTCTCTCACTAGTATCCATGGTCAAGCAAAAATGTGCATTAAATAGAATAATCTTCACTTATTGATTTATTGTTTATTTTATTTGATTGTCTTATTTTAGTAACATTTTTTCATTTACAATGCTAGCACGTTTGTGGTTACTTTTTTGGACACCACATATGAGGATATTTTTGATTCTCAAAAACCATATAGCTTTCTCTTATAAGAAGTGCCCTTGCAAAATGATGCGCATTCATCAATATCCTCAAAAACCATATAGCTTTCTCTTACAAGAAGTGCCCTTGCGAAATTATGTGCATTCTTGTGGATGGAGAGTGATTTTAAATGTTTGTAGGACAATAGATTCAAAGATTCTCAAGGTAGATGGGGTTAATGTAAGTATCTTTCACATTGTTTTTTGAGCAACATGTCTTTGAGTTTTCACAACAATTTTCGCATTATAATCAAATTTTATAATAATACCATTTCCTCATTTTAACTCCCTACAAGTATGAACTATCCCTGCCCTATAACAACTTCTGACTTTTTAAGATACATGTTGGATACAACTTCCAACTTATTACAATGTTCCTCGTAGTGCCAAGATTACCCTGATTCATACACATGGTGGATAACAGAGAGATGTATTGAGTTAATTTTGGACAAGGCAATCACGTCAGTCAACCCCAACTCTCCTCCACTTAAAACCTTAACTACGGGCAAGAGTAAGGCAAAAGGCAAGTCATCTCGAAAGACAAGTAAGGTAAGCTCCAAAAAGACAGAAATGCCAACACTAGATTCAAGAGGGAATCACACCCGGATGAGGAGAAGGAATCTCCATCTTGATGAGCTAGGTAAGGATCACGAAGATGGTGATCCTAACCCTAATGATCCACTCTCTGAAGACTCCTTTGCTCCCACCTTCAATATCATGAAGTTAGTTCACTATCACCCAACTCCAAGCCTATCTAACCTAGTTTGAAGTCCTCTTCCTCAAGCGATGGCACCGACCATGCTCTCCTAATTGACAAATCTAGGCATAAACTCAAACTTAGAGGACTCTAGGTCTGGCTTGTCTAGATTACCTTCGAATAGAACCAACTCCAATAGCAAATCCAACTTGGAGACATCTACTTGGAGAAGCTCATGATAGAGCTCATCTATCACAATGTTCTATAGCCTCCCCTCTAGACTCACATGGATCTTTGGCTAGAGTGGCACTACCTATAGTATAATCCACTCCCACCACTTGGCCCACTTTGGCCTCCACCACCCTAGCCCACCTCACCCCTTACTGCCTCCCATTCCACCCATGCGTCTTATTGCCCCACCTCTGTCCCCATAGGAGATCGAGGATGATGATGCACTTGACATAGATGATAACGGCAATATCAATGAGTAAATTTTGTGGGTTCGAGTCTACCATGTGTGCCAACATTAAAGGAAACATTAATTATTGGCCTTTAAAGCTAGGAGCTACCAGCGATACATTGATGACTTGATAGGTGTAGGATTAGTAAAGAATATCTAGCATGGCACATGGGTAGAGAAATTTTCAAACAGTGGGATATATAAGGAAGGTAGTAAAAGTAATCAAGAGTTGCAAGCACACACATAGTCTAAGAGTTCAAGGATCAAAGGGGTCTCATACTTTATTATTAGACCCTTTGTGAGTCCCTTCAGCGCCAATCCCTTTGATTGGCATCCTGAGTGCTCTCTATTAAGATAGCCAATCTTGTATTGTCCGTAGTCACCACATTTGGTAGTAGTATTACCATTGTCTTGTACCTTGCCATTGTCTTGTATTCATGATGATTCTATGATCCTGCACTAGTCATTCCTAGAGTCCTATATGTTTCTACCACTTTCTAGATTTGCTAAGATAGATGCATTCTTCTTAGTTTAGAAATATATTTTTGGGTTGATCGTTTGATTACACTTGGTATTTGATCTCATTGTTGTGACTATGTCTAGCTCTACGTCCTAGACATTGACTATAGAGTGTGATCTTGGTATCCATTTGTGTTTGCTTTAAGTATGTCCACCCTCTATTTTGTGGTGGTAGTTCTTGGACTCGAATACACTAATCAATTATTTTTGGTTGTCCATGATGAAACAACATGTCTATGTCTATAAAAGCATGTCTATGTCTATGTCTATATAAGCAACATGTTTAGAGGAAGAGGTGGATGGAAAAACAAAGGTTATGTTTTTTTTCATTATTGTGGAAAAACAAGTCATATTTCCCCCCATTGTTATGCTAATAAGGATGATATCTATAATGGTAAATTACAACAAGAAAACTATGCATCATCTTCATGATAGAATGAAGACAAAAATGTGTGTTTGTTTGTTATGGAGCATATGATGAATGCTATTATAGAAAGGGGGACATATGATGATTTATGGTATGTTGATTTAGGTGCATCTAATCATATAACCAGCCATGCTAAATGGTTTGGAGAGATACAAGATTTATAAGATCTAGGTTATGTGAAGACGGGTAATGATTCATGCCACCCAATTTCACATATTAAAAAAGTTTCATTGTCCTTGCATGATGGTCAGTCAAAGAGTCTATTAGATGTATTACATGTGCCATCAATCACAAAGAATTTGATGTCTATTGGTCAAATTATAGAGAAAGGGTTGCAAGTTTGATTTGATGCAAAAGTCTATTTTGTAGAAGACCTTAATGATAAGTGCATGTTGGTCACACAAAAGGAAGTAGAGTTGGTTACATGCTCACTTTAGATGTTGAAATTCTTGCTATGAATATTGCTATGTATGCTAAAGGAAAAAAGTGGTTGCACGCATTTAAATATGGCACAAATGTATTGGGCATGAAAATATGCAAAGGCTAAAATTAATGCAGTCCAAAGGGTTGGACATAGGGTTGCTTGGTTTTAGAGTTGCAGAATTTCATAAAATGTTAGGCAAGAAAACCTTTTTCACATGATAGAGATGTGAGTAATAATATACTTGATGTTTTTCATATAGATGTTTGGGATCCTACACAAAACATATCTCTTAGTGGAAACAAATATTTTGTTAGGTTTATTGATTATTGTTTAAGAAAGCTATGGATGTAATTCATAAATGAAAAAAGTGATGTGTTTGAGTACTTCAATACTTTCAAGGCTACCATTGAAACAAAAATTGGCTTGAAAGTTAAGTTCTTGAGGTTAGATAGAGGGGATAGTACCTCTCTAATGAATTTATTGACTTCTTGAGGTCTTATGAATAATGAGACAATTTACTTACAAGTATGTTCCATAGCAAAATGGGATTATAGAAAGGAAAAATAGACATATTGCAAAAGTTGCACAGGCATTGATATGGCTGAAAAGAATTTTCCAAATAAATTTGTTCTAACTATTGTCTATTTATGAATAGAACTTTCACAGATGTAGTTCATGGGATGACCTCTTAAGACTTTTTTATAGACAAGAAGCCCGAGGTGTCACACTTGAAAGTGTTTGGTTGTATTGCATATGTTCATGTGCCAGATGATCTACAAAAGAAGCTTGATCCAAAGGCTAAAAATGTATGTTTTAGGCTCCTTTAAAGTTACCTAGTAAACATCTTCCATAGTAGTAGTCTCCTCTCTTGATTCATGAGTTGATGGAGTATCACTACTAGAAGGCCCCTTTAGTGCATCCAATTCCATTGAGGATATGGGTGCTCTCTTTCTTTGAGGTGGTTCAAGGTAACCATCAATTATAACTTATCTGACACCTCTATCAAGATCCAAGGAATAGTCAAATTGCAAGATCCATGGTCTTCCTATTAGCACTTGGTGTAGCTTGGCCATCTTGCAAACCTAATGACCCTAAAGTCCAAGATACATTTGATGTTAGAAATGGTTGTATGAACTTTATAATATAACACTCTAGTTGTCTCAAACTGTCATCAACCATCCTTATAATTGTGGAGATATCTTTTTGAATCTCTAATCCCATCATCTCAATCAATTTTGAGCTAGTAACATTAATGAAGGATCATGTATCCACATAAGCTAGCACCCTTGGGAAATGTTTTTTAGTATGCTCAAGCTAGTCATCACCAACACAAGCTATATCCAAGAGTTCAACAATATATCCAATATGAAGGATCTTTTTAAACTCCTTACACACTCCTGAAGATATTTTAATTAGCTACAAGAGGTTAACGTCAAGTTTGACCTCACAAAGAGATATTGCTAGATTGAATTCTTGAAAGTTAGCAATAGCTCTCTTGTCATGCCAAACCATCTGCTCTCTTGGTCACTTCATAAGTTTAGGTGCTTCTTTCTTGTCCTTCACTTTTTTCAGCATTGACTTCTTATGTAGATATGCTCTTCTATCATTGGAGCCCTCAAAGGACCACCTTGTATGTTAGGGGCTAAGGATTTACTTGCCCTTATCATCCTATTTAGGGGTTTCCTCAATGGGTTTTACATTATCTTTATCATTGTCTTTGGCCTTCTAACCTCTCACAATTGCTTGTAAATTAGAAGCATCAATGGCATTAACATATAGTGCTTCAATCAAACCTAGGCAGTTCTTTCATAATAGCCTTTTCTCTTTGAAAGATATGATTCAGTCCCTCATCTTGCTGAAGATTTTTTCCTTGTCCTCGGTGATTATTAGGGCTTGGTTGTCAACTTCCTTATTGAAGGGAACTAATCTTGCTCCAATAAGTGTTGGCTAAGTGGCTAGACTTCTTGTATATGTCCCATTTAACATTGGGACAGTTTTGAGGGAAGTGTTGACCACCATAATACTTATAGCTAAATCTTCATGAACCCGTCTCATCAGGTGGCACTCACCTAAGCTTAGACCTATCTCTCCAAAATACACCCGCCACACCTCCCCTTTACACAAATTTGGTCCTCAAGTGTGGAACAAAACCCTAGGCTTTGACCCACACGCTTCGACCCAACTCCCAGTTCTACTAACATAGACACAATGCATTGTACAACAAGGTAGACACACCCCCTAGGCAATGCACCTTCTTTTCCTTTTAACGTGAATTTGACCAACCGCAACAACCCATTGAATTCAGAGGCCCCATCACCCACTCAATCCACTCTTGACCTCCACAACCTCAAACATTTTGATATGCTTCTTCTCCACATCCAATTCCCGTAAGGCCCCATCATTGACATCCATGATAACCCTTCAATCACCCGAGCCCTCATCAACAAAGCCCACAAATGCCATGGTACTCGCACTCAACTAGGAGGGGGTAATGTTAACCCCAATGTAAGAAAGACAAAGAAAATTTTAAAATGCAAAGTAAAGTGGAAAAAGGCCGCCGAATAGTAAAAATAAGAGGGAAAATGGACGCAAAGTCACCTTAAAAACCCAAGGCGAGTGCAAAAATGGAAGAGACACATTTTAAAATGCAAAGGCATCCCTAAATCTTTATAAAAGATTCCCCGACTCCCTCCTGTGCAATTTCTAAAGAGTAGATGGGTATGGGTGAAGCCACAATGTAAATAGAAGGGAATAGGAAAATATGACCTAGGCTAAATGGACGATCATGTAAAAAAGGGGTGGATGCCCAAAAGGGATTAGGGCATGTATAAAACCCAAAAAGTGAATAGAGAAGCTCATTCTTGTGTGTGGCCAAAAGTAGCTCTCCTCTTCTTTTTCTTCTTCTTCTTTCTCTTGCTTGCTTGTGCTTGTGCTTGAGAGAGGGAGTGAGTGTGTCAGGGTGAGGGACCATGGTGAAGAAGCTCTCCATCTTCTTCTCTCTTCTTCTCTTCTCTTATCTTCTATTTTCTTGTGCACACGACAATGGAGCATGGAACTTGGAGCTTGAGGATCAAGCTTACTTCAAGCTTGCACTTGGATCATGGAGCTATCGGAGTGTTTAAGGAAGGAGGAACTCGATCGAGCATGCAGAGAAGCTCACTACACACATAGGTATGAGAGCATGTATGGCTATGTGAGAGGTAGCCATTGTACTTGGCTTGAAACGCTTCAAACAATAAGCGATCTGTGGGTCTTGGCAATCAAGCATGAGCTTCCACAAGCAATTAACCACGAAATGGGTAAGAAGCTCTTCTAGCTTGCTTGATTTACCTTAGGTTATAGCTCTGCAAAATGCTCCTAAGGCTGGGGGGTTGTAGTCTCTAATTACAGTGAAACTTGATGAGTAGAAAAAACAATGTAACGTCATTGTTTATCTTTGTTTTGGACCTACAAGTGGTCTTGATAGTGCACGAGTTAGAGATTTCAAATCTATAAGGTTCCAAGTGTTTATTGGTTTGCAAGAAGAAAATGTATTTTCATATAGATTGAAGATTGCAATTACTACAATTGTACAGTTTGATAAAAAAGGCTACATGTTTAGTTGTGGCGCACTAGGTATTAACTTGCTTCCAGATTGCATGTTTTTTTAGGTTTTTAAAAATTTCTTCAAAAAGGTGTAAAGAAGCTAATTTCTGCATTAAACTATATAACTAAAAATACAAGAAAATAGAATAAATTGCCAAGAAACTGTAATGTACCCACCTAATAGCTATACATGCACATTCTTTGTGGTCCATTGAGAAATGAATCTAAGCGTCGCAGCCCCCGCCACCCCATGGATTGTTCTAGGGTTTGTCGCCTAGGGTTTCCCAAGTCCGCCTCGCAATGGAGTGTTCGTGGTCCAACCCACTAGGATCGGCCTGAAATTTGGGTTTCTAGCTATTGAGGTCTCCTAACAGCATTCTGGTGTCGGATCTTGGACATCCTACTTTACGCAGAGATACCCAGCCCGAACCAGATTCGTGCCGCACTTGGTTCAAAGAGAATGGGAAACGAGAGGGATGCACCGCTCAACCTCTCTGCCCATAAGGCATTGTCCCATTCCGATCCCCTAAAACGGCATGAATCCGATTCTAATCTAATATTACCTAAAGGTCGTATGTCTATAGAACCTTGTGAGAAGCCTCCCAATTCTCTGGGACCACCCTTTTGTAGGACGGACCCGTCAATTCACTCGCTTCCCTCAATGGGCATTATTTAGTTAAGTAATTAGGTCCTATCACATTTATGTGAGACATTTAAAAACAGCTTCCTTAATTAAGCCTTTTAAGAATAGGGCTTGTTTGTGTAACTTACGACACTGATACAAAAACAATTCAGACAAGTTTTTTAGAAGTAAACTTTATGAAATACAAGTCTTGTCCAAAAAGGATGGATTCTGCAATCCGTGAGGATGCGTCGTATTTCCTCTAAGTTTCTGCCCTTACACTAGTAACAGGGCCTCAAGAATCCCTCTCGAGTCACGTAGATAGTTTGAGTAGGACCCAGAGACAGGGAATTTATAGCTAGAGCCCCCCTTGGTATCCAAATGTCCCACAAAGAATCCTCTCATGGCGGGTTTGGTCCACATTCCCGTCACGGTTATTTGGAACCCCCTTGGTTAGGGTTGGCAGTCAACTGGGGGTAGCTTGGCACGCCCTCCTTGAATTCAACTTGATTCATTATTCCAATTTCTATTTTGAGCTTGGGTCATACATTCCTTTCATAGACATTGAATCTAGATTTACAAGCACAAACAACAATGAAGGCGAATGCTCAGGTCAATCTGCTAAGGTGGAGTCCTCATTTGTGAATGCCTAACATTGCCCCTTTTGGGTCTTTCTTGCCTTGGCATCGTTTTCCATTATCTTCTGGGTCTAGACAATACCCCCTCTTTGACCTCACTTCTATGCAATAGGGTTGAGCAATCACACTATTGCTTTAGATGACGGCTTCCCTAGATTACTATCCTTTGGTTCCTATCTTAAGATCTTGGTCTAGGGTTTTGTTTGGTAAGTTGGT
Source organism: Lygodium microphyllum (assembly GCF_053477565.2). Lineage (NCBI taxonomy): Eukaryota > Viridiplantae > Streptophyta > Polypodiopsida > Schizaeales > Lygodiaceae > Lygodium > Lygodium microphyllum. The sequence continues at coordinate 17,607,431 of NC_141155.1, read as the reverse complement.
AACCATTTTTCCACCTCAGAGTTTTCCGAGGTTCTAATTTATCCTAGGGTTTCCTTCCCTCAAGATAGCAGGAACTTTGTTTATTCCTCTTGCTAATTGATCGTAAACTAGGTCTATTTACCATTCTGAAATAGTTGCAAGCATCAAATGTAATGTGGTGGATAGTCATTTTTATTATGGATACAATATTCAAGTTTCTTGGGTTAGCTTCGAGATATATCATATTTTGGAAGCAGCCTTTCCCAAGAGTGTGTTTTGGGCCCCTTCAGAGCTGGTTATTGTGATAGAGACTAGAGGCCATGCTGACTCTAAGTCAAAATATGATCATAAAGACAACTTGACCCACTTGGAACTAAAGTCCCAGATGAGTCAACTAAATCTTGACTTCACTTATCGGCCAGGATTTCATTTACCAAATCGTCCCTTTCAATTAAGCTCAACATTTCACATGCACATCTTAATATACCTTTTTAGATGCATATCCTATTATGTGGTGCAATTGAGGCTATTCATGATGCTATACAAGTCTTCCTTGAGTTGTTGATGCGATGTGAGATCCTATTCATAAAAATCCCTTTTAGTACATTTATGCAACTCAAAAGGCATGACCTAATTATTCAAATGCAATCATACATGCACTCATTTTAAATGCAAGTTAATTCACTACATTGGACTAGAGAGTGCTTGATCTATATACGAAATATTTACGTACCTCGGCGATCTATGATGCAACTGCAAAAAAAGTCGATCCTAATACTTAACTTGTTTCCTCTATAACTGTAGATTCTCAATCTATTTCCGACAACTCATGATTATTAAACCATTTTTAGCTACCTTTCAAAATATGCAAATTACTCGATGCAAGGTATGACTTTCTCCTAATGATTCCCATGCTTAAATATTCGATTTCAATTTTCTAGACACGATAGCGGTACCTAGTTTTGGAGTGTCGAGTTAGCGTTCTCGCCTGATAAACCATTTGTGTTGATGGTGGCATCTTTTCCCAATCCTTCTTCCATAGTTGCAGGTTTTCCAGTTACTTGGGAGATCTTACACTTTATGGCCATTTTGGAGTTGGAAAGTGACCTTCACTTCCTTGAAGGACTCCTTGGTGCTAGAGTTCCCTGCGCTCACCTTGACTTTCACAGTCTAGAGATAGTCGATGGAGTGACTACGGGACTTACAGTGGGGAGAAGCAATACTCTAGCCTTTCCCCAATAAGAGAGTTATTCTTAAGCCACTTCTCTCCTTCTCTTACTCTTCTTTACTCTAGATTTCCCTTCCCTCTCCTCTATCTCTCATTCACTACCTCTCCCTCTTCTTCTCTTTCTCACAATTTTGGTGGCAAAAGGGAGGAAAAATAGGAATAACGGGTCTCCTAGCAGAAAAGGGGAGGAAAATGAGTTATAATGGAGGGATGGTGTTGGTTAAGGGGGACGAAAGAAGAAGATTATCCCCCTTGTTGAAAGGGAGAGAAGGATCGAAGCTTGAACTCGAGAGCTATGGCGGGAGAGCAAGAGCAAGAAAGAGAGAGACAAGAAATGGAAACTCCAACAGTCACAATGTGTGACCGCGCCTTCCTTTATTCAACCTATCACTAAAAGAATAAAGAATAAAGTGATGGTGATGGGTGCCCGCCACCTGCAGTGTGCAGTGGTGGTGATTGTCAATGTAGTAATACACAGGCGGCTAGGTAGAGGCACCTTTACCCCCAACAACCTCCCAGTTAAAGGCGAATCTTTCCCAGTGAGAGGAGTGAAAAGAAAAAGAAAAAAGACAGTACAACATGTACATATGTACAGTAAGATGAGGAAAGATGTCATCTCATCCCACACCCATCAACCTCCTGAGGAAGGGAAAGCGCTCTGTAGAGAGGCTTTTCGTGAGCAGATCTATAGGATTCTGGTCAATCAAGATTTTGACAAGATCAACAGACTTGTCCTCAATGACCCCACGTATGAAGTGATACCTCACCTCAATGTGTTTCATCTTCGCATGGAAGACCGGCGGATTCTTGGCTAACTGAATAGCACTCATAGAATCCGAATGCAGTGTAGGGATAGCATCAATACCAAGGTCAGAAACTAAACGACCCAACCAAATGGCCTCCTTGCAAGCCTCAGTGGCTACAACATATGTGGCCTCTGTAGTAGAAAGGGCCGTGCATTTCTGCACCCTAGACATCCAAGAAACAACACCTCCAGAATATGTGAATACATAGCCAGAAGTGGACTTCCTACTATCTGCATGTCCTGCATAATCAGAGTCAGTGTACCCCATGACTCCTATATCCTGGCTGCCACAGTATATGCACATATATGTAGTGCCCTTCAGGTACCTCATGATACCCTTCATGGCATCCCAATGCTTCTTGCTAGGTGTATCCATATAGTGTGCCACTACACTAACTGCAAAGGCAATATCTAGACGAGTGGCTATCATGGCATACATAAGACTGCCCACTGCGGATGCATAGGGAATCTTGGCCATCTCGGCCCTTTGCTCATCTGTCTGCGGATGATCAGCCTGTGATACCTTCACATAAGAAGGCAATGGATAGCCAATAGGCTTTATGTCCTGCATGCGGAAGTGCTCAAGGACTTTATGAATGTACTCCCTTTGTGACAAGTAGAGGAGTCCATGATGCCTGTCGCATGTAATGCACATACCGAGTATGTGAGCGGCCCATCCCAGATATTTCATCTCAAAGATCTTCTTGAGCTAAGCCGGTCAAGATTGTGGGAGAGAAGGAAGGAGTCTCACTTGTAGCTTTCTTGCTTGCACAATGGGGGAATACACACAGAGGTGGAGGCTGAAAATAGTTTTCCTCTTCTTAGTTGTGTAAGCCAAAAGAACTCAAGTACAAAGAAATAGAAGAACCCTATATATGGGTCCCAAACCAAACTCAACTAACTAAGGTGGCATACTAACTGAGCCACGAACTAGAGTAGATAACGATAGCTATCATGTAGCTATTATTCATGGGCGGTGTACCAACCGCGTCTGCAACTCACAAGTCGGTGACATAAATACACAACGGTCACCCTGGCGTATCACGAGTAGAGCTCGATATCTCAACACTCCCCCTCGAGCTCAATCCCAATTGCTGCACACCAAGCAGGTCTCTAAACTTGCGCAGCTTCTCTGCGCCCAATGCCTTCGTGAATATGTCAGCTACGTGATCCTCTGTGCTGACATAAACTAGATCAATAAGACCTAGTAAAACCCTCTCTCGCACATAGTGATAATGCACCTCAATGTGCTTTGTTCTAGTATGATAGACTGGGTTATTTGCCAAGTGTATACTACTCATTTTGTCACAATAAATGACAACTGGCCCATCTGTAGACTGATGCATATCATAAAGTAGCTTATGCAACCAAGCTACCTCACATGTAGCCATTGCTGCACCCCTGTACTCAGCCTCTGTGCTCGAAAAGGCAACTGTAGGCTGTTTCTTGTTGCTCCAAGTGACTGTAGCACTTCCAAAAGAGAACACATATCCACTGGTAGATCGTCTATCAAAAATACTACCAGCCCAATCAGCATTAGTGTATCCATGCAACTGTATCTGAACCCGAGTCTCATAAAATAGTCCATACTGCACTATGGACTTCACATACCTGAGTATGCGTCTAGCCACATCCAAATGTGGTTTCCTTGGAGCCTGCATAAACTGACTTACCAATCCAACAGCATAGCTCAAATCTGGCCCGGTAATAGTCATATAAATCAAACTTCCTACTATGCGTCTGTACATAGTAGGGTCTTCTAGAAGCTCACCTGCATCTGTGCTCAGCTTCACATTCTACTCCAAAGGAACTGAAATAGGCTTACAGCCTGTCATCCCATATTTGGACAACATGTCCAATCCATACTGCCTCTGCAAGAGCTGTATCCCACTTGGTGATCTAATCACCTCAATGCCCAAGAAATAACGCAGCTCTCCCAAATCCTTCATCTCAAACTTCTGCTTCAATAGCGTTTTCACATGAAGGATATCTTCATCACTGTCACCTGTCATAATCAAATCATCAACATAAATGACAAGTAGCATAATACCTTTCTCTGTTTTTCTCACATAAAGTGAGAAATCTGCCTTGGAAATCTGAAAGCCAATAGTGACAAGATACTGTCCTATCTTGTCAGACCATGCTCTAGGTGCTTGCTTCAAGCCATACAAGGCTTTCTTCAACCTGCAAACAAACTCAGGATGAACAGCATGCACATAACCTGGTGGTTGCTCCATATAGACCTCTTCTTGCAAATCACCATGCAAGAAGACATTCTTTACATCCATCTGATGTAAAGACCATCCCTTTGATGCAGCCATAGCAATGACTGCTCTTACGGTTGCCATCCTTGCAACCGGACTGAATGTTTCTTCATAGTCAATGCCATATGTTTGTGCATACCCCTTGACTACTAATCTTGCCTTGTATCTGTTCACAGAACCATCTGCATTGTGCTTCACGTTATAAACCCACTTACAGCCAATTGCATTTTCACCTTTAGGCAAAGGTACTAATTCCCATGTAGCATTTGCTTCCAAGGCATCCATTTCTTCATCCATGGCTTTCTCTCATTTTTCTTTTCCCATGGCTTGCTCAAAAGATAAGGGTTCTGGTTCGTGTATCACTGTGACCATATATGCATAGTGCATGGCTGTAAATCCATCATATTTCAGCCTATCCATAGGATACCTAGCTCTCGTAGACCTGCGCAAAGTAGGTTCACTCCCAGGTGCTCTCAAAACATCCCTGGTCTTCCTTACTCCAGGTGTAACAATAGAAGGAATACCCAACTCATCATCAATGCTCTGTTCTGAGCCACTGGATTCACCATCCACATAAGAGTGACCTCCATTCACATCAAACATGGGCTCATCAACCTTCTCTTTTCCTTTTTGTGATACCTGCATACCACTATCTGCATTACTTTGAGAAGATTCTCCTGATCTCAATCTGCCTGTCCATGGCGAAGAATGTGAACCACTGCTAGAGGACGCTCCAGGTCCACTAATATTTTGTGACTGCTGCTGTGAATTCTGTGCAGCATTACCATTTTGTGCATCTACATCATCAATCACATTTACTGGTTTATACCAGCTACTCATCTCATCAAAAACAACATCTCTGCTCACTGTAAACTTACAAGTAGAAGGGTTATAGCATCTATACCCTTTTTGCTGCAGAGAGTAACCAATAAAGATGCACTTCTTAGCTTTTGGATCCAACTTGGATCTCAACTCATCTAGCACATGAACATAGGCAATGCAACCAAAATTTTTCAAATGAGAAATATCTGGTTTCCTACCAGTATACCTCTCCTCTTGAATCATTCCATGTATTGCTGCAGTGGGAGTCCTGTTCATTATGTAGACTGCTGTAGCAACTGCTTCAGCCCAATAAAAATCTGGCAAGTCTTTTTCATTGAGCATGGCACGAGATACCTCTCCAATATGCCTGTTTTTCCTTTTTGCAATTCCATTTTGTTGTGGGGTATGACTGCATGAATATTGCTGCTTTATGCCATGCTCCTGCAGGAACCTTGCAAACTCATTTGAGAGGTACTCTCCCCCTCCATCTGACCTTAGGCACTTTATCTACATGCCTGTTTCTTTTTCAACCATAGCTTTAAGAGTTTTGAAATGCCTAAAAACTTCACTTTTCTTTTTCATAAAATACACCCAAACTTTTCTGCTATAGTCATCAATAAAAGTGACAAAATAATGACAGCCTCCAAGAGATGTAGCTTTAGTAGTCCACACATCAGAGTGGATTCATTCCAATGGCTTCTCACTCTCTTGAACATGTCTAGGAAATGGTTTCCTTGCCTGTTTTCCAAACTGGCAGGCTTCACATGCCTTATGCATTTTTGCAACCTTGAATTTAGGCAAACCTACAATAATATTTTGGGCCTGCATTGATTTAAGTCATTGTACATTAACATGACCAATGCGTTTATGCCAGATATCAATATCTGCAACTACACCGGTCCCATGTGCAAACATTGCTCCACTCAATTCAGGCATGTCTGCATCCAATGTAAACATTCTACCCTTCTTCTTTCCTTTTGCTATCAAGCGACCTTTATTTTTCATATCCTCAACAAAGCATCCATGAGGATTAAATCTGACCTGCAAGCCCTGCTCAACCATTTGACCAACAGAAACCAGATTCTTGGTGATATTCAGGACATGAAATACATCGGACAGGTATTTCTTTTTCCCATCCTGCATAGACAAATGAATTTTTCCAATCTGCACAATAGGATGTGCAGTATCATCACCAGTCTCCACAAATCCCGATTTTTCCATTTTTCTTGCATCCTCCATCCATTTTGCATGACCTGTCATGTGGTTTGATGCACCTGAGTCAACATACCATACATCATTGCTTTCTTCTGCACTTGTCAAAGAATTGTTCATGTGCTGCACCATAAACAAGTGCTCATTTCTGTCATCACCCTGTCTACTAGAAGATGCATAATTCCCTTGTTGCAGTTTTCCATTCATCATGTCATTCTGCTTTTTATAGCAGTCTTTAGCCATATGACCCATTTTACCACAGTAGTAGCATTCAACATTACTGTTTACATTTTGGCCTCTTTGCCATCCACCACGACCTCTTTGGCTCCCCCTGCCTCTAGAGTTGCCACGTCCTCCTCCATAGGACTCGTTTTCTTGAGTTTGCTACATATTCTGATTTCTGCCACGGCCTCCAAATCAGCCTCCTCTACCTCTGCCTCTACCTTTTCCAGCATTTGAGTAGAAAACAGCTTCTTTTGAAGTTCCTCCTGAAGAAGATGCACCACCATTTCTCTGTTCCTCAGAAATTAGAAGAGCAATCAACTCCTCAAAATCAGAAAATCTTTCATGAATTGAAATGGATGTCCGAAACTGTGCATAATCCTTTCCTAGACCATTCAAGGTCACAGAAACTAAATCATCATCTTCCACTGGCGACCCAATGGAAGCAAGTGCATCTACAATCTTCTTCACCTTCATGTGGTAGTCATTGATGCTCATACTTTCTCTTTGCACATTATGCAACTCTTGCTTGAGCTGCATTTTCCTGGCTTGCGTATTTGTGCTATACATTTTTGACAAAGTGTCCCATGCCTCCTTTGGCGTACTTGCATCCTGAATATGCACAATCATAGAGTCTGAAATGCTGATAGACAGCCAGTACATAACTTTCCTGGCTCTCTCATGCCATGCTTTAAATGCCTGCATTTGCTGTTGATTGGGAACATCAGGAAGAACTGGTTCTTCTTCATTTTCTGCAACAAATTCCCAATATCCTTTTCCCATGAGGAAATTCGTCATTCTAAACTTCCATGCTTGGAAGTTGTTATTGTCAAGCTTTTCAGTGACAATCTGTGAAAGAGAATCAGACGCCATTACAGAACACTGCAAAAAATTCTGTCACTGCAAAAAACACAGCTTCACCCTCACAAGGGCAAATCTGCAAAACTAGCGAAAGTGGTATTTGACCACTCAGTCACTTCCTAGTGATGATTTTGCATAAACAGGAACCAAGGATGATTCTGTAACTCCCAATGTCTCTGCGCACAAGCATACGATGCAATTTCTACATTAACTTTTCACCGACCTGTAGAACAGTGGCTGCACAGCATAAAACTGGGCCTTTTCCTGAGTGCGTGCAGAAAACTTCCACCTCCAAAACAGGCCCCGAAATGACCTCAAATCAAAAAAACAAGGTCGCCAAGGGCTAAAGGCCTCTCCCGCAGCATATATTGCCCTCTTGCTTCACCGCAAATGGTGTCTCAACTGAGACAATGCACTCCTGCACTTTCCGGCTGTGCTACCTGCAGATATCTACTCCCAAAACAGAAAATGAAAGCAACACTGCTCCTCTTACCAAAACACCGTGAGCTTGGATTGCTTTCTTGAGCTCCTTACCACGAACAAGGCTCTGATACCAGGTCAAGATTGTGGGAGAGAAGGAAGGAGTCTCACTTGTAGCTTTCTTGCTTGCACAATGGGGGAATACACACAGAGGTGGAGGCTGAAAATAGTTTTCCTCTTCTTAGTTGTGTAAGCCAAAAGAACTCAAGTACAAAGAAATAGAAGAACCCTATATATGGGTCTCAAACCAAACTTAACTAACTAAGGTGGCATACTAACCGAGCCACGAACTAGAGTAGATAAGGATAGCTATCATGTAGCTATTATTCATGGGCGGTGTACCAACCGCGTCTACAACTCACAAGTCGGTGACATAAATACACAACGGTCACCCTGGCGTATCACGAGTGGAGCTCGATATCTCAACAAGCCTTAAGAGCATCGAGCTTATCATGAGCTTTCCCTGATATCAACATATCATCCACATAGAGTACCAAAATCAATAAAGAACCATCACGAGCTTTCTTCGTGTAAAGATGGATCCATAGCACTCCGGCTGTAGTCCTGTGACTGCATAAAGGCATCAAACTTATGATACCACTCCCTAGGTGCCTGTTTCAAGCCATAAAGACTTTTCTTCATTTTGCACACTAGGTGTTGCCTGCCAAGTCCTGCAAAGCCCTTAGGCTGCTCCATATAAATCTCATCATGCAAGTCCCCATGTAAGAAAGCCATCTTGACATCCATCATGTATAAATCCAAGTCAAGCTGAGCAACCAAAGCCAAGACTAAGCACAGGGTGGTCATCTTAACCACATGAGAAAAGACCTCAACAAAGTCCACACCATGCTCCTTCTTAAAACCCTTTGCTACCAATCTAGCCTTGTATGCCGGCTTGGGGTGTCCAGGGGTACTTTTTAGCTTGTACACCCACTTGCATGGCAAATCCTTCTTGCCCGTAGGCAAGAAAACCAAATCCCAAGTGTCATTCTTATGCAGGGAGTCTATCTCAGACTGCATAGCCCTCTCCCAGGAGTGACTATCACCCCTACGCATAGCCTCATCATAAGTGAAAGGATCTCCTGCATTTGTAACCAAGACATAATGCATCGAGGGCTGAAATCTATCTGATGGACATCTGTCTCTAGTAGATCATCTCACGGCGAGCTCTGCTTCCTGCCCAACTGCCTGTCCAACGCCCTAACCATGAGCATCTACTGCAGCTGTAGGCTATCCAACTGGCTGTGTGGGAGCTCTTGGCTCCTCCTAAAATATGACCCTGCAGATCTCAACAACTCTCTCAAGCTGCCTATGCATCTTGTCTTCATGGAAGACTACATCATTTCTACGGATGACTTTCCACGCCTGTGGATCCCAGAGATGGTAACCCATCTTGCTTGCATCCCCATAACCAAGGAAAATGCATTTGATACTCTTGGGATCCAGCTTACTTCTCTTGTCCCTGGGCACATGGCAAAATGCCTCACATCCAAAGATACAGAGATACGCATAAGAGGGGAGTTTTCCAGTCCATACCTCCTCTGCAACCTAGAAATCCAAATCACTAGAAGATGATCTGTTTATGACATGCACAGCTGTACTAACTACCTCAGCAAAAGCTCTGTGGTAGGCCTACATGACTAAGCATACTGCGTACACACTCCTGGATGGTTCTATTCATCCGTCAGCCAAACCATTCTGGGGGGAGGTGTAGGGGGTAGTAAACTGAGGCTTAATACCCCTCTCATCACATAACTGCTCAAAAGCACGTGAGGCATACTCACCCCCATTATCTATCCTTAGGCATTTTAGCCTATACCCAAACTGGTTCTCAACCAATGCAAGCCATCTCTAAAACATAGCCAAGACATCGGATTTCAGCTTAATGGAATAAGCCCAAACTTTTCGTGAAAAATCATCTATGAATGTAACAAAATACCTTGCACCACCCATAGACTGACAAGGCATGGGCCAACAGACATCCGAATGTACCAATGCCAAGGGCTCACTCATGCATGGCCTACCAGACTTCTTATGCATGGACCTAGTCTGCTTGCCATAAAGACAATGCTCACATGAATCAAAACATGCATAATCAAGGGGCGGTAAGTACTACAAACCAGAAAGCATTTTCATTCCCTTCAAAGACATATGGTCCAAATGGGCATGCCAAAGAGATACATGTGGGATAGAACCCACAGACAAAACATGATCAAGGGAAGAAGCTAATACAATCAAGGGGTAGAGACTACCAGCCTTGGCACCTCTCACAATCACAAGTCTGCCACCACGAGTGATCTTCCATGCAGAGTCTCCAAACGATACATGATAACCTGCATCATCAAGCTGTCCAGCAGTAGCTGACATGAGACTGCGTATCAAAGCAGGTACATGACGTACATCTTGCATAAAAAAATTGTTGCCAGAAGGAAACTGAAGCCTAACATCACCAATGCCCACAATATCAAGAGAGTTGTCATCACCCAAGCGCACAATACCCGAAACATTACTGTATGAATGAAACCACTCTCGGCAAGGTGTCACATGAAAGGATGAACCTGAGTCCAAGAGCCAACATTGTGCATACATAGAGTGTATCTCTATCATTTGCGAAACAGTAGAAAAAGCTACAAGTATATAATCATCATCATCAACATCCTCAGGTTGCATAACATTAATCTCTTCAATTTTAACACTGGACTTTGAAGGCACTATGCTGTGATTAGAAGACTTATCCTGCACTTTGTCTTTCCCCTTATCTTTGTGCCTTTCATTGCACAATTCATGGCATTGTGGCCTAATATGGCCCCTTTTTCCACAATGGTGACAAGTAACATCTGCATTCCTGCCACGGGATTTGCTACGTGACTTCCCACGAGACGTGGATCGAGATTTTTGAGAATCCCGTCCACTGCCACTGCCACTGCCATGCTTTCCATATCCATCATTCCTGCCTCTAATCGTCATAGCATGCAACACACGAGAGGCATACAAATTCTTACGGTTAACCTCTTCTTGTAGAAGAGCACTCTCAACATCAGATAATTTCAAGGTAGCAGTAGAGGCACATAATGCAGTGCAGAATACATCCCATGACTCATTAAGAGTACCAAGAAAGAAAAGAGGAGTGACATCCTCTGCAAAAGTGATGTCCTGTGAAGTCAAGTTCTTGAGTATAGCATGGAACTAGCTTAAGTGAGCAGACATAGTCACATTCTCCTTCATGGGCAGATCCATAAGCTACTTCAATACATTTGACTCGCTGGACTTTTCTTGTCATAGAGATTCTTGATTTCATCCCACAACTTCCATGCACTGTATTCTTCCTCAAATACATTGTAGTGAACCTATTCTGTGAGATACAATACAGTGGTGGACTTGCATAACTCGTCAAGCTCAAGCCATTCCTCATCTGGCGGCATAGTTGTAGGCAGATGCCCGCTTAACCTCAAAGGTTTGATCTACGATTTCTACACCAATACCTACCAAATCTGGCTCTTCCAATAAGAGTAATTCGTACCATCAAGCTTAGTGATGTTGAAAATAGCATGATCAGTGGATGAACTCGCCATAATGCAGCTGGAAGACTGTAGACAGTTCACAACTGCTTGTTGTTTACTGCAGAAAATGACCAAAAATTTACAAAAATAGAGGAAAAATGGCAAGGAAAGTGGAACCAAAGCTGCTGCCCACCAAGTACTAGTGAAAGTACATCATTTCAGAGTGTTTCAGCATGAAAAATCCATGTCAGTCCATACATATATGCTTGCTATAATAAATTTCAGATTTCGGTAAAAGAGAGCTAACAGAGCCAAAATCGGATCCCAAGGCAATCAGATATTGCCAAGACCAAAGCCAGCATCATGCGGGCATAGCATAAGCATATGATGGTCGATAAGCATGAATCCAACACCCAAGCATGTCATACAAACATCTGCAAGTGAGTAGATACACCCCCAGTCATCAACGAGGCAAAGTGTTCCTACCACTACCAAAACTTGACACAAGTAGGTATTAGTTCACAAAGATATGGATCCAAAACTGAGACTTAGCTCATTAGCATGCAGTGAGCCAAGACATATGATGTATCATCCCAAAAGGTAAGAAGTCCGAAAGTCTCAAGTGTCTGTAAACTGCTCAATGGCATGTAACGGCTCAATGCATAAAAGTACCGCCTACTCAATATCTAATAAGCATTCAAGAATTCTCCCAGTGGTACAAAAGTCATATGTATGAGCTCAAGAGCTCAAGCCAAGGCAAGACACAGTGCCAATGACATAAGTCCAAGACAATACATCAATAGTACATCCCGAACATGTAGATGGTAGAGCATACGTATATAGCATCCGTAAGCATGTAAGACATCAAACACATCCCAATCCAAACTTTGACAAGCCAAGTAACATCCAAGACTACTCTAGATAATCCAAAATGCATTCAAGGTGGAGCTTCAATGAGCACTTAAGCTCAACGTATGCATAGGGTAATCAATCGTGACATGAGCATCAAACCGTAGGCAACAGATATGCATAAACCCAAGAAGCATCACTGTCAAAGCATATACCAATGTCAATAAGTGTGGGCTGAAATAATCTCAAGCTTCCAAAAGCATCCGGATTCAATGACAAGCTCAAAGTCGTCCCTCGATGATCAATACATCATAGCATAACCCAAGACATACATCCGGAACCAATAGGCATATGTCAAAGCATGAAAGATAGCTTCAGCCCAAGAGTATTCAGCATGCATTTAATGTTATAAACTATGTATTTCCAGTCCTAAAATTAGGCCAAAATCATATCATTACATGTAGCTTCAATCCCCCAATCAATTGAGATGCAATAGGCATCAAACCGGTTATGTAGTCATGCCCAAACAAGCATAAGTATACAAATACATGCTATCTCAGACCTGAAATCTATTGTAGAAGATTTTTTCATCAGAATTTGGCAAATCTGACATCATCATCACATCCGGAGCATGCCAAAACCCCAACTTAGACTCTTACCTTGCCTGAATCGGGTTTCGAATGCCCGAGATATGATAAAAAGAGTGATTTTTTTGGGCCAAATTTTGAAACAGGCGCAAAAAAAACGTGAACTGGCTGGGGGGTTGTGCTGTCCCACGTATTAACAATGGGGCCCAAAGAGGGCACAAATGAGGGCCAAAGAAGGCCTACACCAAGCCTCAGCAAGCCTTGATAGGCTAGAAGTAAGATCCAGGTGAAGGAAGCTCCAAGAGGTGTGAGCTATGGCTGCCCACACCTTGTTTATAGCCTGTGAGACCTAAGAACTGAAGTAAACCCTAAAGAAAATGATCAAATACCTTTTCTTGAATGCCTTGAGGATGCCACAATAGGCCAGGAAGAAGCTCGAGAAGCGGGGGAGTGACGGGAGCTCAAAGGAGTCGGATATGGCTGCTGGGAAGGAGACCCAATGCGAGTAAGGAGTCGATGGGAAGCTGAGAATGCCACAAACCAAGCTCAAGAGTCGAGAAGTCGAACTCTGATACCAGTTGAAAGGGAGAGAATGGACTCGAGAGCTATGGCGGGAGAGCAAGAGCAAGAAAGAGAGATACAAGAAATGGGAACTCCAACAATCACAATGTGTGACTGGGCCTTCCTTTATTCAAACTGTCACTAAAAGAATAAAGAATAAAGTGACAGTGAGATGGGTGCCTGCCATCTGCAGTGCAGTGGCGGAGAATGTCAGTGTAGTAATACACGGGCAGCTAGGCAAAGGCACCTTTACCCCCAACACTTGTCAAGGGGGGGGGGGGGGAGATTTTTATTGGGAGGGGGAGAGAAAGGTATTATGGGGAGGGGGTATGGGGAGGGATGTGTGACATGAGGCCCCCTTCCTCATCCTCCATTCAGGTGGCCAGAATAGCCTCCACCATGCAATTGCCAGTTATGTCTAGCTCCCTCCCCCATCTCATAGTTCGAATCCTCCTCCATTTCGCAATTGAACTCCCCCTGCCCTTGTCAACGTGCAATTGAACTCCCTCTCCCTTCACCAACCAGATGGCATCGACAAGGGGAGAGGCAATGAAAAAAATTTTGTTTTTTATTATTTTTATAATAAGGGGGGATTGATGGCAATGGCCGTGAGATAAAAGGGGGGGCGATGTTATTACGGTGGCCTATTACATCGTTCCCCCCTTAAGGAATCGAGATGTCCTCATCTCGAAAGGAATTGGGGATAATGTTAGTTGAGAGTACTCTCGTCAATCCATGTGGCATCTTCTTCTGGATAATCCTTCCACTAGATGAGGTACTCTTTGAGGGTTCTACTCCTCAATCTTTTTTTTAGAATGTCTAGGATTCTATTGGACAAAGCTCAAGGACTCCTTGGCTTGGCATTACAACTTGTTGATCATTGAGTACATGGCTAGGGTTGGATACATATTTCTTTAGTAGGCTAGCATGGAATACATTGAGAACCTTTATGTTTTCAAGGAGTTGCAGTTTGTAGACATTGGACCCTAGACTCTTGAGGATCCTATAGGATCCGCAATACCTTGGACTTATTTTCTTGAATTCTCCCAATGATAAAGAACTCTTCTTGGGTCATACGCAAATAAAAACCATATTTCCTTCTTTGAAGAGTCGCTCTTGTCTATTTAGATATGCATAGGCTTTCTACCTATCCTTGGTGGCTCTAATATCTTGTCTGATGGCCTTGACCTGCTCATCCATCTCCTCAAGAATCTTCTTGGAATCTTCTATCCTCATGGTAGAATTTGAAAAGTTCGATGGGATATGCCAATCATGCCAATACAATGTTTGAAAAGGTGTCATTTGAATGCTTTGTTGGTAGGAAGCATTATAGGCAAACTCTACCAATCGTAGATATTGGATCCATTTTTTGGGTTCACAACAACAATATGCCCTAAGGATATCTTCAATCACCTGGTTGACTCTCTCCATTTGGCCATTAGTTTGAAGGTGATAGGTTGTGCTGAAATAGAGTTGAGTCCCAATGGCCTTGAATATCCCTCTTGAGAGAAATAAGATGTGAAGAGGGAATCGCGGTCGCTGATGATCCTTCTAGGCAACCCATGGAGTCTAAATATCTCCTTGATGAACAATCTGGCAATATCCAAAGCTTTATAATTTGTCTTGATTGGAATGAGATGTGCAACCTTGGTGAGCATATCTACTATAACCATAATTGAGATCTATTCTCCTTGAACTGAAGGTAACCCGACACCAAAGTCCATGCTAATAAATTTCCACTTCATTTGGGGAATGTCAAGTGGTTGCAGCTTCCCAAGCATCTTGACATATTCTGCTTTAATGTGCTGGCAAGACAAAAATTCTATGACATATTTGAGCACATCTCCCTTAATCATTTAATTTCCAATAGTAGCTCTTTCTGACCATGTTGAGGGTCTTAAAATATCTGGGATGGCCTGAAAAGGGGGAATCATGTCTTTTCCAAAGTATTCTCTATTTGAGTTTCCTACTTGAGGGTATGCAAAATCTTGTCCTAAAGTAGACAAGTCCCTCATTGATAGAAAATTCTTGATACTTGACTTTAAATTTGGGGTTTTGGTCATTTTCCAAAATCTCTTTCAACATCTTTAGATATTTTGGGTCATGGCTAGCTTCCTCCTCTGCAAATTCAAGGATAGGGTTGTTGGGCATCAACACCATGGTTGCTAGTGATTCTGCCATCAAAGGTTCCTCCATAATAAGAGAGAAGAGGAATGCTTTGCAACTTAAGGCGTCAGCGACTACATTCTCTTTGCCAGGTCGATACCTAATCTCAAAGTCATATTCTTGTAAAACCTCAATCCAACGACATTGCCTCATATTGAGGTTAGTCTGGGTGAAGATCCGGTGAAGATCCATTTAAGGCTCTTATGGTCTGTGACCAAAGAGAACTTGTTGCCAAGCTGATAGTGTTGCCAAAGCTTGAGAGCATGAATAACTGCTAATAGCTCCAGGTCATGGGTAGCGTAATTCCTTTCATGGGTCTTTAGCTTCTTGAAGAATATGCTATAGGATGGCCTTCTTGCATTAGTACACAACCTAGTGCAAGTGAACTAGCATCTGTGACAACTTCGAATTCCTTGCTCAAGTTAGGGAGCTTTAGAATCGGTGTTGTCATTAAGCTTTGCTTGACCTGATCAAAACTTGATTGCTCAGTGGGTGTCCATGCTATGACAACCTACTTCTTCAACAAATTTGTAAGGTGTGATGCAATTAAGGCGTAGTCCTTAATGAAGATCTTGTACCAACCTATTAATCCGAGAAAGCTACACACTTCTTTAACAGTAGTTGGTGGAGGCCACTCTTGGACATCCTTGACTTTTGTAGGATCTACAGATATTCCATCATTAGGCACAATAAATCCAAGGTATTCAATCTGCCTCTTGAGAAATGTACACTTTTTCTTCTTAGCATAGAGATTATGAGTTCTCATGGTCTCAAGGACGATGCAAACTTGGGATTCATGATCCTCCTCTTCCTTGGAATAAACCAAGGTATGATCAAAGAAGACAAGCACAAAATCATCAAGATATGGTCTGAAAATGTCTTGCATTAGTCTGTGAAAGGTAGGAGGGGCGTTAGTCAATCCAAAGGACATCACTGTGAATTCAAAATGACAATATCTTGTGTTGAATACCTTCTTCTTGGAGAATATTTTTTCTCCCTATAATCGATCAAGGAACTCATCTATCCTTGGGATAGGGTATTTATTCTTGATGGTTACTTGGTTCAGACCTCTATAATCAATGCAAAGGCAAAGTGTACCATGCTTCTTCTTTTGGAACAAGACTGTAGCTACCCAAGGAGAATTGTTGGGTCATATGTACCCTTGGTCCAATAGCTTAACTCAATAGCTTTTGAAATGGACATCTTGTAGGGCCTTTTTGCGACCAGTGCAGCTCCTGGTGTTAGCTTGATCTCATGATCCACTTCCCTAGGTGGTGGTAATTCAGTCAACTCTTCTAGGAATATGTCGGCATACTCTTTTAGCCATGATGGTCTTGCATTGGTGTCCTCTACCTGTTTTGGTTAATTTAGCTTGATCAGGTAGATGGGTAATCCTTTCCTTATCCCTTGAACTATTCGTGTTGCCTTAGCTAGCTAAATTTTTGGTTTACATGCTTCTCCTTGTGTTGTCACCTGCTCGCCTTTAGGATTACGGAAGGAGACTTTTTCTTTCCTATAATGAATGTGAGCATCATTGGGGACTAGCCAATCTATCCCGAGTAGACATTCATGGACTCCTAAATTCATTGCCTTGAGCTTAACAAATGTGGGCTCGTTTTCTAGTAGGAATTTCACCTTAGTAGTTTGTCTAGTGCAAGTGATTTCTCACCCATTTGCTAGTTCCACAAGCAAAGTGGGTGCAGCTACAGTGGCTATCCCTAACCTTCTTGCACAAGCTGGTGAAATAAAAGAGTGGGTGCTGCTATAATCAAGTTTTTGAATTTCTTACCTTGGCAACCAAATGGTGTTTGGATCACTGCAAATTGGCGGTTTGGCCCCCTTTTATGGAGAGCGGCATGAATGGATGCCCTCTCAATTCCAGCTTCCATGGATGGGTCTTCATCTTCTTTAATTCCCTTAGAGGAGATATTGGAAGTTTTTGCCCTTTCCATTGCTGCACGTCTATGACCACGGGTAGCTTTGACTTGACCACTGAATTTTCCTTGGCGACTATCTCTACCAAATTTGGGACATTCCCTTTTGAAATGTACGAGTTCATTACAATGAAAAAATCACAGGCTTTGATCACTTTGTTGAGTAGGGATGAAGTCACTAATTGCCTTTGCCCTTGGCTTCTTCGGTTGACCTTGACTCTGTCCTTGTGCCCTCTTGGATTGAGCTTTCAACATTCCTGGATTTTGGTCTTTGTAAGACTAGGGCCTATTATTTCTGGGCTTTGGCTGGACTTCTTGGGCAATAGGTACTACTCTTATCAATGCATCTTGCAAATCCAAAGGACTCATTGATTCCAATTGAGTGTTCAATGGTGGGTTCAACCCATCATAGAACTTTGAAACTTGTTGGGGAATGATCATGGTCAAAGCATATTTCAACAAGGAGACAAATATCGAGTAGTACGCCTCTAGACACAGGCCCAACTATTTCAATTTGAAGAACTCATTCATCTTTTGAGTTCTGTATGCAAGTGGCATGTATCTTCCTTGCACTTCTTCCTTTAGTTTATCCCAAGTTATTGTAATAAAGCTAAATTCCATAGTAAGCTTTTAAACTGAAAATACAAGAAATAGACATAAAATGCCAAGAAGCCATAGCCAAGGTGGCTTTGCAAGAAATGATATTACCAATGTTGGTTGATAATCAAATGATGAGAGGCTTCAGCAAGGTATGCACCCCAAGCTATGGTGGCCAAGAGTATTCACCCTCTTAGATGGTGGGAGGTTGAGACCTCAAACAAGTAATATTTGTAAAATGGCGAAAAGATGCTACACATGTTACACCTCCACCTTTTATACTTATCCTAGACTAAGGCATTTATGCTTTATTACAAGCCATCCTAGCCTAAAAGAGCTTTGTCCTCAAAGTTGGAATTGGGACAATTGATGAAGAAAGATTACAAGGATAGCTTTGTAACTGATGAATCCATGCTGTAATGAAACTCCAAGCTGAAGAAGATCTCATATATCAATGAATTATAGGTATGAAATTTGAATATATTGCTAGAAACTGTCCAAAATAGGCTATTGCACAAGAATGGCCATAACTTGAATAAAAAGTGTCCAATCATCATGTATGAGCTATAGAAATGTAGAGGACAATCCTTAGTATCCAACCATGCTATAAAAATCCAATTTTGATGACCATAGAGCAATTATTTTTATGACAGAAATTTAATATAGCAAGTTGCCCTATTCAGAAATTACTATGTTTCCTGCAAAAGCCATGGAAAAGAATCAAGGTATGATGATGGTTTCCAAGTACACTCCTTCATGGATAAACCCCACCATTTAATGAGGTATTCCAACAGCGAATGGTTCCTTAAAACATTTTCTCTTTTTCCAATAACCTTTTCAAATTCATAAATGATAAGGCCATCTTCATCCATGGGATGTAACTCTTCTAAAACCTTTATGGCCGGACCCACATATTTCTTAATTTGGGAAACATGGAAGGTAGAATGAATGCTTGTTGAAGAAGGAAAATGAAGCTTGTATGAAAGCTCACCAATTCGTTTGAGGGTTTGATAAGGCCCATAGTAACGATGAGCCAACTTATTATGACTACCTTTGAGAGAAGCATACCTAGATTCAAGCACTTTGAGGAATACCCAATCTCCTTCTTCAAACTCCAAAGGTCTTCTCTTTTCATCAGCATAAGCCTTCATAACATCTTGTGCCTTCCTAATGTTTTCCTTGCATTGACGCAGAAGAGCTTCCATTTTCTCAACTTCATCCTTGGCTTGTAGATTCACGTCTTCATGAGAAAAGGTTGAAGGTATTTACACTTTGTATCCATAAAGTGCTTTAAATGGTGGCATGCTAATTCTCATATGATGAGTGTTATTATAATAGAATTCAGGAAGATGTAACCAATGATCCCCAAGCTTGAGTGTCAAGGAAAAATGACGAAGATAGACCTCCAACCATTTATTGACATGCTCTGTTTGGCCATTGGTTTGGGGATGATATGCCATGTTAGGAGTCAAAATTGTTCCCATAGAAGTGAATAAAATCCTCCAAAAACTTTCCATGAACTTAGTATCATGATCAGATACTATCTTCAATGGCATACCATGAAGCTTAAAAACACATTCTATGAGTTGTTCAGCCACTTGCTTTGTTGTAAATTGAGCCTTGGTAGGGATAAAATGAGCTGTTTTAGTCAACCGGTCCACCACCATGTAGATTCTATTCCACCCATGCTTTGTTGTAGGTAAGCCCACAATAAAATCCATTGTAATATCAGTCCACTTACCTTGAGGAATAGGAAGTGGCTGAAGTAAACCACCGGGTAGAAGAGAGAAATAGTTATTTTGTTGACACAGAAGACATTGCATAACATAATCCTTAACATCCCTCCAAACGCCCTTCCAATAGAAACTCTTATGGATATTGTCAAATGTTTTGAACAACCCATGGTGTCCTGCTAAGAGTGAGGAGTGCATCTCATGCAAGATACGGTCTTTGAAAGAAGATTGTGGTGTCAAGAATACTCTACCACGATACCATAAAAGACTGTTGTGCCATTTGAAATTTGGATACTCTTCTCCTTTGCCTTGCTGAAATTTCTTCATCATCTTTGATGCTTGCTCATCAAGCAAATACTCCTCTTGAATATCATGGATCCAATCCTTATGCATCGTTGAAATGGTAGAAATGGAACATGCCCGCATTCTTGATAAGGCATCCACCACCACATTGTCTTTTCCAGCCATATAAGATATTTCAAAGTCATATCCTTGAAGAGTAGCTAACCATCTTCATTGCTTGGGAGATAAATTTGGTTGTGAAAGAAAATATTTCAGCACACGATGATCGCTTTTGACCTTGAAATGGCTACCATAGATGTAATGATGCCACTTTTTGATAGCATGCAATATTGCTAACATCTCTTGCTCATAAATATGTCATTGATGCTCCTTGTCATCAAGCTTTTGGCTCTCATAAGCTATGACTCCATGATCTTGACATAAAATAGCCCCAATTCCTCTTCCACTAGCATCCACACATATGATAAACTCCTTAGAGAAATCCAGACATATAAGGATGGGTGCTGAAATTAGAAGAGATTTCAGCTCATTGAAACTTTGATCGGCAATGGAGTCCCAAAAGAAAGCTTCGTTTTTTAGCTTATCCGTCAATGGAGCCGCCACATGAGCATAAGTCTTGATGAACTTTCTATAGAATGATGAAAATCCAAGGAATCCTCTCAAAGAGGTTGCATTCATAGGATCAGGTCATTCTTTAACACATTTTACCTTATTGGGGTCCACTCTAATCCCTTGTTCTCCCATAGCATGACCTAAGTTTTCAACTTCATCTTCCATGAAAGAACACTTCGTCATCTTAGCAAGGAATGTGTGTCTTTGTAAAGTGTCAAAGACCTCTCTCATATGCTTCAAATGCTCATCCTTGGATTTGCTATAGATTAGGATATCATCAAAGAAAACAAGGACTATTTTGAACAAGAAGGGCTGCAATATTTTATTGATGAGGGCTTGAAAAGTAGCGAGTGCATTGGAAAGTCCAAATGGCATAACCAAGAAGTGATATAATCCTCTTTCAGTCCTAAAGGCTCTTTTGAACTCATATCCTTCCTTCATTTGAATTTTATGATAACTCGATTGAAGATTATTTTGGTGAAGATCTTTGCATCTTTAAGCTCATCCAAAAGATCATCAATTCAGGGAAAAGGATACCTATTCTTGACCGTTGACTTGTTCAAATCCCGATAATCAATACACATGCGAAATGATCCATTCTTCTTTTTTACTAAGAGCACAGGAGAGGCAAATGGTGATTGACTTTGCTGAATTAAACCCATTTGCAGCAATTCTTTGACTTGATGCTCCACTTCTTCCCTTTCAAACTTGGAAAAGCAACAAGGAGGTTTGTTGATGGGCTTTGTATTGGGCAACAAATCAATAGGATGGTCAGCCTCTCGCTTTGGAGGTAAAGATGATGGTGGCTAAAATAAATCCTTGTATTCCTTTAATAGCTCTTCTAATCTTGGATCCCTTTCCTTTGAAGAAGAAGGTGGCTGATTTGCTGATTGCCCTTCATCTACTTTTGCAAGCAAAAGAGTGAAGATGCATGACTTTGCATTGATTTCTTTTCACAATTTATTCATGGAGATGAGTTCTATTTGTTTGTGGTCTATGCCTTTCAACTCTATATGCTATCCTTGCCAATTAAATTCCATTTGCATTTGCTCCAAGTCAAAAGTAAAATTTCCAAGTGTTTTTAGCCAATTACAACCAATGACAATGTCAATAGACCCCATATCCAAAGTGATCAAGTCTACTTTTATTGTGCAAGAGGGTGATAATTCAATTGAAGTACATGGACACACTTCTTATTAGACTCATACGCACCATTGGAAACTTGTATCTGCAAGGAAAAATCCATATCAATAGGTAGCAACTTCAACCCATCCAAAGATTTGATGTTGACGAAGCTATGAGTGCTTCCCGTATCCATTAGAATATGTGCAACCTTGCCATTAATGAAACCTTTGAGTCTAAGTGTATTTTCCCCTTTGTAATCAGTCCATGCTGTCAAGAATCGCATGATGAGGGGATGTGCTTGAGCTGCTGCGCCAAACACACACTATATACACAAGAGGAAGCTCACTCAAGAACACAAGAAGAGAGATGGAGGCCAAAACGTTTTCTTGCTAGTTTTTTCTTCTTCTTCTATACACTATACAATGTACACACAGTATAGATAAGATATAACATAAAGAAAAGTGGCCTCCTAAGTCAAAAAGTGCATAACTAACTACACTAATCGACTGGCGTTATATCTTTGCCAGCTGTAGGTAGGTGTAACAAACTAAATATAATAAGTGATAAGTCAGTGGCCATGTGAGTATCATAATGAGCACCAGCGTGCTAAGTGTAGACATGCAGACTCATCTAGCCAGGTGGTCCATCATCAATGTCCGCACGTGTTGAGCTTGACATCTCAACACTCCCCCCTCAAGCTCAATTCTATCTCTGTAACTCCAAGTAAGCTTCAGAACTTTTGAAGCTTCTCTGCACCCAATGCCTTTGTGAAAATGTCAGCTATCTAATCTTGTGTGTTGACATATACCAAGTCAATCTCTCCTGCAAGTACTTTCTTTCTCACAAAGTGGTAGTGCACCTCAATGTGTTTTGTCCTAGCATGGAACACTGGATTCCTAGCTATTTGTATGCTGCTCATGTTGTCACAATGAATGACAACTCGACCATCTCCCTACATGTCCAAATCACCTAATAACTTTTGCAACAATACCACCTCACATGCTGCCATAGTAGCACCTCTATACTCAATCTTTATACTCGATAAAGCAACTATAGGTTGCTTTTTGCTGCTCCATGTAACTGCTGCACTACCAAGGAAAAACATGAATCGACTCGTAGATCTTCTGTTTAAGACAAGCTACCATCCCAATCTGCATCTGTGTATCCAAAGACCTGTACATCCTTACCTGCCTCATAAAAAAGTCCATAATGTAAAGTGGACTTCACATACCTCAATATACATCTAACTGCATCCAAATGAGGCTTTCTAGGCATCTACATAAATTGACTAACAAGGCCAACAACATACCTCAAGTCTGGCCTTGTGATATTAATGTAAATCAAACTCCCTACTATCCTCCTAAACATAGTAAGGTCTTCTATCTCATCCCCAATGTCAGCACTCAACTTCACATTTTGCTCCAATGGTACTGAAAGAGGCTTGCAAGATGTCATACCATACTTGGATAACATATCTAAGCTATGCTGCCTTTGGGACAGCCATATACCATCATCACATCTGATCACCTCAATACCAAGAAAGTATCTCAGCTCACCCAAATCTTTCATATCTACGCTATGCTGCCTTTGGGACAGCCATATACTGTCATCATATCTAATCACCTCAATACCAAGAAAGTATCTCAGCTCACCCAAATCTTTCATCTCAAACTTATTCTTCAAGAAGTCCTTAACTTTAGCAATCCCATTGTCACTGTCACCTGTAATAATCAAGTCATCCACATGGATGACTATGATGGCCAAACCTGCATCTCCCTTTCTCACATAAAGTGAGTGATTAACATCAGAAATAAAAAATCCATTATTAACAAGATACTCTCCAATCTTGTCAAACCATGCTCAAGGTGCTTGCTTCAACCCATAGAGTGCCTTCTTTAACATGCACACATATGTGGGATGCTCTAAATCCTCATAACTTGATGGCTGGTCCATATACACTTCTTCTTGCAATTCACCATGCAAGAAGGCATTCTTAACATCCATTTGCTGTGAACTCCAACCTTTACCTGCTGCCAAGGCAATCACACACCTAATAGTTGCCATTCTAGCAACTGGACTGAATGTCTCTTCATAATCTATGCCATATGTTTGAGCATAGCCTTTTGCAACTAGCCTAGCCTTATACCTGCTAACTGAACCGTCTGCATTATGCTTGACTTTGTAAACCCACTTACAACCAATATCTTTCTTACCCTTAGGTAACGGTATCAAATCCCAAGTCCTATTGGCTTCTAATGCAGCCATCTCCTCATCCATTGCTGCATCCCAATGAGCATGACCAATAGCATCCTCAAAATAAGTGGACTCAACATCCCCAACTAGTTTCACCATATAAGCATAATGGTAAGCTGCATAACCTTCAAAAACAAATCTTTTAATAGGGTATCTGACCATGCTAGATCTGCGTACCACCAGATCACTCAATGGACCCTTTACATTACTATGAGCTCTTTGTATACATGGTGTCCTGACTGAAGGAATGCCAAGCTCATTATCCAAACTCTCCAAACCACTAGAATCTCCATCAAATCCCAAATGACTCATAGATGCATCATTACCATCCAACACTTTCTTCTTTCCTTTGTCCTTCTCTGCAACACTTATAGATCCACCTGAAGATGTGGGCCTACTCCTTAGTCTCCTAGACCAAGGGCTCACTATAGGTGTAGTACCAGATGATGTTTCTAGTCCACTAAGACTCCGTGATTCTTGTTTATCTTTCTGCACATAGATGTCCTGATCATTATCATCATCCAAAACATCACCAGCAGGTGTATACCAACTTCCCATCTCATCAAAGATAACATCCCTGCTCACTCTGAACTCACATGTGACAGGGTTATAATAGCAATACCCCTTCTGCTCTAAAGAATATCCAATAAAAACACATTTTTCTGCCTTTGGGTCAAGCTTCTTCCGTAGCTCATCTGGCACATGAACATATGCAACACAACCAAATACCTTCAAGTGCGATGCATCAGGCTTCTTGCCAGTAAAGCATTCTTCAAGAGTCATCCCATGAACTGCAACTATGGAAGTTTTGTTCATAATGTAGATAGCATTATGGAGAGCCTCAAACCAAAAATATTTTGGCATTTTCTTTTCAGCCATTAATGCCGGTGCAACTTCTACAATATGCCTTTTTTTTTTGCAACACCATTTTGCTGTGGGATATACCTGCAAGTAAATTGCCTCTTTATCCCATGAGTTCTCAAGAAGCCACTGAACTCATTAGAGAGGTACTCTCCCCCTCCATCTAATCTCAAGCACTTCACTTTTAAGCATGTTTTTGTTTCAACAACTGCCTTAAAAGATTTGAAGTGCTCAACCACATCACTCTTTTCCTTCATGAAGTATACCCATAGCTTCCTTGAATAGTTATCAGCAATAAATGTGACAAAGTATTTTCTGCCACCAAGAGATAAATTCTGTGTAGGCCCCCAAACATCTGCATGTACTACATCAATTATATTTCTACTCACTTCTCTATTATGCGAGAAGGGTTGTGTTGCTTGCTTACCAAACTGGCATGCTTCACAGATTTTATGTAATTTTGCAACTCTAAAAGAAGGCAACCCTGTAACCAATCCTCTGGACTGCATTAATTTCAACCTTTCCACATTTGCATGTCCAATATATTTATGCCATATTTCAATATCTACAACTTCTCCTTTTCTTTTACCATACATAACAGCATCCATTGTAGAAATTCCATTATCTAAAGTGAACATTCATCCAACTCTACTTCCTTTTACGACCAACCTACACTTATCATTAAAGTCTTCTACAAAACAACCTTTTGCATTGAGTCGGACCTGCAACCCTTGCTCTACCATTTGGCCAATAGACACTAGGTTCTTTGTAATTGATGGCATATATAATGCATCTGTCAGACTCTTTGTCTGGCCATTATACAAGGACAAGGAAACCTTTCCAATGTGTGAAATTGGGTGGCATGAATCATCACCCGTCTGCACATAACTTGGGTTTTGTAAGTCTTGCATCTCTCCAAACCATTCAACATGACTGGTCATATGATTAGATGCACTTGAATTGACATACCATATAGCATCATGTATCCCCTTTCCTGTAACTGCATTTATCATATGCTGCATAAAAAATAAATGCCCATTTTTGTCTTCATTTTTTCGTGAATACGATACATAGTTTCCTTGCTGCAATTTACCACTGCAAATATCATCCTTCTTAGCATAACAATTGGCTGCAATATGTCATGTTTTGCCACAATAATGGCAAACAATAGCACAATTTTCAAAGCCTCTGTTCTGCCATCCACCTCCTCCTCTAGAGCTCTCTTGCCTTTAAATTTTCTTGCCTCTAAAGTTTTCTGCCATCCACCTCTTCCTCTAGAGCTCCCCTGCCTCTAAAGTTTCCTCTACCCCCAAAAACTTGCATTTCACCAAATTGTTGATTGAACCTGTTTTTCTGGTTATCGCCATAGCACATCCCATACCACGGCCTCTCAAAGAGGATCTACCATGTCCCCTTCCTGAACTCGACTAAAATGCTTGGACCTATTCACCATTTCTTTCAGAGGAATCACTCTACATATTGATCTCTTAAGTAATCATGAGAGAGATCATCTCATCAAAATCTAAAAATGGCTTTCATACATATACTGAAGTAACAAATGATTTTCATGCCTTCTCATTGTTAAGGCCACTCAGAGTGGATGAAACAAAATCATCATCATCCGGCATTGCATCAATCACTGCTAAAGCATCTGCAATGCTCCTCACCTTCAACACATACCCATTGACCAATATTTTTCCTTTCTTCAAGGCATTCAAATCTTGCTTGAGTTGAATCTTTCATGCCTTTGTATTTACTAAAAACATGCTCTCAAAAATTATCCAAGCTACATGTGAAGTTTCTGCATTCCTCATATGTCCCAGCATCGTATTATCAATGACTGCAGAGAGCCAATACATCACCTTTTTTTCTTTCTCATTCCACTCTTTCCATGCTTTTAACTCATCTGCTATCAGAGGGATACCCAACTCTTGCTCCTTTTCTTCACCTGAAACAAACTCATAAAGGCCCTTTCCAATGAGGAAGTTCGTCACACGAAATTTCCATGAAGGGTAGTTATTCTTGTCGAGCTTCTCAATAATGGGATTTCCACTGTTCTCTGACATTATCACAAACAAGGATATAACACAACAAGCTAGTCTTCTGCAATCTTTTACAACACGTGCACAGCAATACACCAAGCAACTTTTTTCACTAATTGCTCAATAGTACATGTAATATGCAACCTGTTTGCAGATAAACCTTATGTTTTCTTCTTACAAATACCTCAAAAATTACATATTTGCAATCTATAACCTATGCACCCACTTTCGGTCAATATAACCGAACCCTGAAACTGTTGTCTACAACCTTGAGGCTCTAAAATGGGGCCTGAAACGGCCTCAGACGCCCAAAATAATTGCAAAAAAGTCCTAAAGGACATATCTATAGAATATACACTACTCTGCTCACACACCAAATCTCATAGCAATTTGAGATTTTTGCTCGACCCTGTTTCTGATGCCTCCATAGGCACTATCCAAGAGAGAGAGTGGAAGAATGGGAGAGCTTCTTACCCGTTGCTTGCTTCTTGAACCTTGCTTCTTCTCCTTCACTTCAGCCTTCAAAATTAGCCTCTCTCAATGGCACGGCTCTAATACCATGTCAAGAATCGTGTGATGAGGGGATGTGCTTGAGCTTTTGCACCAAACACACACTGTATACACAAGAGGAAGCTCACTCAAGAACACAAGAAGAGAGATGGATGCCAAAACGTTTTCTTGCTAGTTTTTTCTTCTTCTTCTTCCACACACTATATAATGTACACAAAGTATAGATAAGATACAAGATAAAGGAAAGTGGTCTTCTAAGTTAAACAATGCATAACCGACTACACTAATTGACTGGCATTATATCTTTGCCAACTGTAGGTAGGTGTAACAAACCAAATATGATAATTGATAAGTCAATGGCCATATGAGTATCATAATGATCACCAATGTACTAAGTGTAGACGTGCGGACTCATCTAGCTAGGCAATCTATCATCAATGTCTGTATGTGTTGAGCTTGCCATATCAACACATGCATCATGTGAGATGGTATACAATGAAGCATGAGAATCATGATTACCCACCTGGATCAAAAGGAAATCCCTCCATGGGATCATATAATTCTTTGTTGGTGCCATGCTCTTCTTTATGAATCTCTTCAACCATTGGGTATGCATCAACATGCAGTAAATTTCCCTCTTGATCTTCTTCTTCTTCAACTTCCACTTCTTGAGTGATCACCATGTTGATTTTTGAGTTCTTAGCTTTACACTTTATCTTATGATCTTGTGACCACTTCTCCCCACATTTGAAGCATAATCCTTTTGCATACATTTCCCTAAGCTTTTCGTAAGGAAGGAAGTTGCTGTTATAACTATTTTGGGGCAGTTTAGGAGCATTTTCAGCTCTTGAAAAAGTACCTCTTGGCTCAACCACATTTTTTAAAGTTTGCCCCTATTTTTGTACAAAATTTTCACCCTATTAGAGGCATAAACAGTGGGAAATGTTGGTACTTTGCTGTTATAATTGTTTGAACTGTTATAACCTTTGTTTTCTTGCTTAAAAGATTCTCTTCATTGGTTGAAAACTTGCCCATACTTTGTAGGTTGATTGGAAACATTATTGCCCATACTTCTTTGCTGAAAATTTCCTACATCTCTTTTGTACTTCAAAGAGTATCTTTCAGCCAATTGTATGGCCTCATGTAATATTTTTTGTTGTTGAGCTCCTAGCTCCGATGATATCGCAGTGTCAAGACCAAAATGTATTTGTTCAGCTCAGCAAAATCTGAAATACCTTCAACATACATGGAAAGATTCAAGTAGGTATTGGCTAACAGACATTCCCCTTTGAGTGCATGCATACCATCTTCTTTAAAGCCTTTCTTTTTCCAAAGGAGACACAAAGGCATCAATAATTGCTTGCTTGAACTCTCCCAAGAGTCAAAATTTTGCCTAATATTTTGTATGTAACGCCACCAAGTATGGGTGTAACCTTCAAGATGAAGAGCCGCGAAATAAATTTTGGCCTCCTCACTTCTAGGATAAAGGGTGAAGTACAATTCAAGCTTATTGATCCACTCTTCCCATTCCAAAGGTGAAGCATTATCTCCTTTGAAATTAGTGATATTGATATTCTCTTTATATTCTTTTTCATTGTAAAATGGCTGCCCGTGAGATTGTTGTCTCCATGAATCTTTATTCCATGAATTTTGTCTAAAAGTAGGTGGCCCAAAACCATGAGATGAAGGTTGTCCATTTGAAGCATGCTCTTGGTTTGGGATGTCATGAGCTGATCTCCGCTCATCATGCCTTCCACCTTCATGAACTTGATTCTTGCATGCACTCCCTTTTTGTGCATTTGAGGGCTGATGATAAAATTTCTTGTAGAAAGGATCACATCCATGATAATCATTATCCCATCGAGTGTTGTCTTGTTCCCCTTCATGTCTATGATTACCCTTTGGACTGCTAAACTAAGGCCTTGGGATATGAAAGCCGTGAATTTGTGAAGGATGATGGTTGCCCCTCACTCTAGAAGGTTCTCCCCTTTCAAAAGTGTGCATTACTAGCTGAGACTTTTCTTTGCTTGGATGGGAAGTATTACCAACAAAGGGAATTGCATGGGAGTCTTCAATAGTTTGAGGTTCTCTTTGTGGTTTGCTTCCAATTTCCTTTATGGCTGAGATGAGCTCTTGGAATAAGGATTTATTGCTTTGCTGCAAATTAGAGATTCCTTGGTTTACTTGTGCCATCCCTTGCAATAAACCTTGATTTATATGGGTTAAACTTGTCAAGATTGTGGGAGAGAAGGAAGGAGTCTCACTTGAAGCTTTCTTGCTTGCACAATGGGGGAATACACACAAGGGTGGAGGCTGAAAACAGTTTTCCTCTTCTTAGTTGTGTAAGCCAAAAAGAACTCTAGTACAAAGAAATAGAAGAACCCTATATATGGGTCTCAAACCAAACTCAACTAACTAAGGTGGCATACTAACTGAGCCACGAACTAGAGTAGATAAGGATAGCTATCATGTAGCTATTATTCATGGGCGGTGTGTCAAGATTGTGGGAGAGAAGGAAGGAGTCTCGCTTGAAGCTTTCTTGCTTGCACAATGGGGGAAGACACACAAGGGTGGAGGCTGAAAAACAGTTTTCCTCTTCTTAGTTGTGTAAGCCAAAAGAACTCTAGTACAAAGAAATAGAAGAACCCTATATATGGGTCTCAAACCAAACTCAACTAACTAAGGTGGCATACTAACTGAGCCACGAACTAGAGTAGATAAGGATAGCTATCATGTAGCTATTATTCATGGGCGGTGTACCAACCGCGTCTGCAACTGACAAGTCGGTGACATAAATATACAACGGTCACCCTGGCGTATCACGAGTGGAGCTCGATATCTCAACACTCCCCCTCGAGCTCAATCCCAATTCCTGCACACCAAGCAGGTCTCTGAACTTGCGCAGCTTCTCTGCGCCCAATGCCTTCGTAAATATGTCAGCTACCTGATCCTCTGTGCTGACATAAACTAGATCAATAAGACCTAGTAAAACCCTCTCTCGCACATAGTGATAATGCACCTCAATGTGCTTTGTTCTAGCATGATAGACTGGGTTATTTGCCAAGTGTATACTACTCATGTTGTCACAATAAATGACAACTGGCCCATCTGTAGACTGATGCATATCATAAAGTAGCTTATGCAACCAAGCTACCTCACATGCAGCCATTGCTGCACCCCTGTACTCAGCCTCTGTGCTCGACAAGGCAACTGTAGGCTGTTTCTTGCTGCTCCAAGTGACTGCAGCACTCCCAAAAGAGAATACATATCCACTGGTAGATCGTCTATCAGAAATACTACCAGCCCAATCAGCATCAGTGTATCCATGCAACTGTATCTGAACCCCAGTCTCATAAAATAGTCCATACTGCAATGTGGACTTCACATACCTAAGTATGCGTCTAGCCGCATCCAAATGTGGTTTCCTTGGAGCCTGCATAAACTGACTTACCAATCCAACAACATAGCTCAAATCTGGCCTGGTAATAGTCATATAAATCAAACTTCCTACTATGCGTCTGTACATAGTAGGGTCTTCTAGAAACTCACCTGCATCTGTGCTCAGCTTCACATTTTGCTCCAAAGGAACTGAAATAGGCTTACAGCCTGTCATCCCATATTTGGACAGCATGTCCAATCCATACTGCCTCTGCAAGAGCTGTATCCCACTTGGTGATCTAATCACCTCAATGCCCAAGAAATAACGCAGCTCTCCCAAATCCTTCATCTCAAACTTCTGCTTCAATAGCATTTTCACATGAAGGATATCTTCATCACTGTCACCTGTCATAATCAAATCATCAACATAAATGACAAGCAGCATAATACCTTTCTCTGTTTTTCTCACATAAAGTGAGAAATCTGCCTTGGAAATCTGAAAGCCAATAGTGACAAGATACTGTCCTATCTTGTCAGACCATGCTCTAGGTGCTTGCTTCAAGCCATACAAGGCTTTCTTCAACCTGCAAACAAACTCAGGATGAACAGCATGCACATAACCTGGTGGCTGCTCCATATAGACCTCTTCTTGCAAATCACCATGCAAGAAGGCATTCTTTACATCCATCTGATGTAAAGACCATCCCTTTGATGCAGCCATAGCAATGACTGCTCTTACGGTTGCCATCCTTGCAACCGGACTAAATGTTTCTTCATAGTCAATGCCATATGTTTGTGCATACCCCTTGACTACTAATCTTGCCTTGTATCTGTTCACAGAACCATCAGCATTGTGCTTCACCTTATAAACCCACTTACAGCCAATTGCATTTTTACCTTTAGGCAAAGGTACCAACTCCCATGTAGCATTTGCTTCCAAGGCATCCATTTCTTCATCCATGGCTTTCTCCCATTTTTCTTTTCGCATGGCTTGCTCAAAAGATGTGGGTTCTGGTTCCTGTATCACTTTGACCATATATGCATAGTGAATGGATGTAAATCCATCATATTTCAGCCTATCCACAGGATACCTAGCTCTTGTAGACCTGCGCAAAGTAGGTTCACTCCCAGGTGCTCTCAAAACATCCCTGGTCTTCCTTACTCCAGGTGTAACAATAGAAGGAATACCCAACTCATCATCAATGCTCTGTTCTGAGCCACTGGATTCACCATCCACATAAGAGTGACCTGCATTCACATCAAACATGGGCTGATCAACCTTCTCTTTTCCTTTTCGTGATACCTGCATACCACTATCTGCATTGCTTTGAGAAGATTCTCCTGATCTCAATCTGCCTGTCCATGGCGAAGAATGTGAACCACTGCTAGAGGACGCTCCAGGTCCACTAATATTTTGTGACTGCTGCTGTGAATTCTGTGTAGCATTACCATTTTGTGCATCTTCATCATCAATCACATTTACTGGTCTATACCAGCTACTCATCTCATCAAAAACAACATCTCTGCTCACTGTAAACTTACGAGTAGAAGGGTTATAGCATCTATACCCTTTTTGCTGCAGAGAGTAACCAATAAAGATGCACTTCTCAGCTTTTGGATCCAACTTGGATCTCAGCTCATCTGGCACATGTACATAGGCAATGCAACCAAAAATTTTCAAATGAGAAATATCTGGTTTCCTACCAGTATACCTCTCCTCTGGAGTCATTCCATGTATTGCTGCAGTGGGAGTCCTGTTCATTATGTAGACTGCTGTAGCAACTGCTTCAGCCCAATAAAAATCTGGCAAGTCTTTTTCATTGAGCATGGCACGAGATACCTCTCCAATATGCCTGTTTTTCCTTTCTGCAATTCCATTTTGTTGTGGGGTATAACTGCATGAATATTGCTGCTTTATGCCATGCTCCTGCAAGAACTTTGCAAACTCATTTGAGAGGTACTCTCCCCCTCCATCTGACCTTAGGCATTTTATCTGCAAGCCTGTTTCTTTTTCAACCATAGCTTTAAGAGTTTTGAAATGCCCAAAAACTTCACTTTTCTTTTTCATAAAATACACCCAAACTTTTCTGCTATAGTCATCAATAAAACTGACAAAATAATGACAGCCTCCAAGAGATGCAGCTTTAGTTGTCCACACATCAGAGTGAATTAATTCCAATGGCTTCTCACTCTCTTGAACATGTCTAGGAAATGGTTTCCTTGCCTGTTTTCCAAACTGACAGGCTTCACATACCTTATGCATTTCTGCAACCTTGAATTTGGGCAATCCTGCAACAATATTTTGGGCCTGCATTGATTTAAGTCGCTGTACATTAACATGACCAATGCGTTTATGCCAGATATCAATATCTGCAACTACACCGGTCCCATGTGCAAACATTGCTGCACTCAATTCAGACATGTCTGCATCCAATGTAAACATTCTGCCCTTCTTCTTTCCTTTTGCTATCAAGCGACCTTTATTTTTCATATCCTCAACAAAGCATCCATGAGGATTAAATCTGACCTGCAAGCCCTGTTCAACCATTTGACCAACTGAAACCAGATTCTTGGTAATATTCGGGACATGAAATACATCGGACAGGTATTTCTTTTTCCCACCCTGCATAGACAAGGGAATTTTTCCAATCTGCACAATAGGATGTGCAGTATCATCACCAGTCTCCACAAATCCTGGTTTTTCCATTTTCCTTGCATCCTCCATCCATTCTGCATGACCTGTCATGTGGTTTGATGCACCTGAGTCAACATACCATACATCATTGCTTTCTTCTGCACTTGTCATAGAATTGTTCATGTGCTGCACCATGAACAAATGCTCACTTCTGTCATCACCCTGTCTACTAGAAGATGCATAATTCCCTTGTTGCAGTTTTCCATTCATGATGTCATTCTGCTTTTTATAGCAGTCTTTAGCCATATGACCCATTTTACCACAATAGTAGCATTCAACATTACTGTTTGCATTTTGGCCTCTTTGCCATCCACCACGACCTCTTTGGCTCCCCCTGCCTCTAGAGTTACCACGTCCTCCTCCATAGGACTGGTTTTCTTGAGTTTGCTGCATATTCTGATTTCTGCCACGGCCTCCAAATCGGCCTCCTCTACCTCTGCCTCTACCTCTTCCAGCATTTGAGTAGAAGACAGCTTCTTTTGAAGTTCCTCCTGAAGAAGATGCACCACCATTTCTCTGTTCCTCAGAAATTAGAAGAGCAATCAACTCCTCAAAATCAGGAAATCTTTCACGAACTGAAATGGATGTCCGAAACTGTGCATAATCCTTTCCTAGACCATTCAAGGTCACGGAAACTAAATCATCATCTTCCACTGGCGACCCAATGGAAGCAAGTGCATCTGCAATCTTCTTCACCTTCATGTGGTAGTCGTTGATGCTCATACTTTCTCTTTGCACATTATGCAACTCTTGCTTGAGCTGCATTTTCCTGGCTTGCGTATTTGTGCTATACATTTTTGACAAAGTATCCCATGCCTCCTTTGGCGTACTTGCATCCTGAATATGCACAATCATAGAGTCTGAAATACTGATAGACAGCCAATACATAACTTTCCTGGCTCTCTCATGCCATGTTTTAAATGCCTGCATTTGTTGTTGATTGGGAACATCAGGAAGAACTGGTTCTTCTTCATTTCCTGCAACAAATTCCCAATATCCTTTTCCCATAAGGAAATTCGTCATTCTAAACTTCCATGCCTGGAAGTTGTTCTTGTCAAGCTTTTCAGTGACAATCTGTGAAAGAGAATCAGACGCCATTACAGAATACTGCAAGAAATTCTGTCACTGCAAAAAACACAGCTTCACCCTCACAAGGGCAAATCTGCAAAACTGGCGAAAGTGGTATTTGACCACACAGTCACTTCCTAGTGACGATTTTTCATAAACAGGAACCAAGGATGATTCTAAAACTCCCAATGTCTCTGCGCACAAGCATACGATGCAATTTCTACAGTAACTTTTCACCGACCTGTAGAACAGTGGTCGCACAGCATAAAACTGAGCCTTTTCTTGAGTGCGTGCAGAAAACTTCCGTCTGCAAAACAGGCCCCGAAATGGCCTCAAATCAAAAAAACAAGGTCGCCGAGGGCTAAAGCCCTCACCCGCAGCATATACTGCCCTCTTGCTTCACCGCGAAGGGCGTCTCAACCTGAGACAATGCACTCCTGCAATTTCCGGCTGTGCTACCTGCAGAGATCTGCTCCCAAAACAGGAAATGAAAGCAACACTGCTCCTCTTACCAGACCACCGCGAGCTTGGCTTGCTTTCTTGAGCTCCTTACCACGAACAAGGCTCTGATACCATGTCAAGATTGTGGGAGAGAAGGAAGGAGTCTCGCTTGAAGCTTTCTTGCTTGCACAATGGGGGAAGACACACAAGGGTGGAGGCTGAAAAACAGTTTTCCTCTTCTTAGTTGTGTAAGCCAAAAGAACTCTAGTACAAAGAAATAGAAGAACCCTATATATGGGTCTCAAACCAAACTCAACTAACTAAGGTGGCATACTAACTGAGCCACGAACTAGAGTAGATAAGGATAGCTATCATGTAGCTATTATTCATGGGCGGTGTACCAACCGCGTCTGCAACTGACAAGTCGGTGACATAAATATACAACGGTCACCCTGGCGTATCACGAGTGGAGCTCGATATCTCAACACGGTGTACCAACCGCGTCTGCAACTGACAAGTCGGTGACATAAATACACAACGGTCACCCTAGCATATCACGAGTGGAGCTCGATATCTCAACAAAACCTTCATTCAAAGCCTTCAAATCCTTAGAAAGTCCTTCATTAATATGCCCCAACTCTTTTGACAATAGGAGATAATTATTCACTGCATTCTCTTCATGTATGTCATGTTGTCCTTGATGTGTGCTATAAGCAATCCCAATGCTTAATTCTTCATCTATTTGATCAACAATATGGGCTTCAGTTGTGTAATTTTGATCCTCTTGGAAGTCTGTGGCACCATCATTCAATGCCTTAGTAATAGGGTCTTTCTTCTTATTCTAGCCATTAAGGGGACAGTGATGTAATAGTAGTTAACCCCTTGTTTCTCTCGGAATACGGCACCAATCCCAATGCTTAATAGCTCTATGGAAAGCTTATTATATGGGGATATACGATATTTAGTAATATCTCAACTTGCAATA
Organism: Lygodium microphyllum; assembly: GCF_053477565.2. NCBI lineage: Eukaryota > Viridiplantae > Streptophyta > Polypodiopsida > Schizaeales > Lygodiaceae > Lygodium > Lygodium microphyllum. Next base: position 17,571,358 of record NC_141155.1, on the reverse strand, counting down.
AGGTATATGGGTAGAATGAACTCAAACAATGTATCCAAGATAGCTTATTTAGGTGCATTCCACTACACCCCTTGTCAGTAAATCGGCCATAACTTTTGCTCCTGATGTCAGACCAATTTTTTTTTTGATTCAAATCGAAGCTTAGGATGCATCTTCAAATCAAGCTATTAATATTGCAAATTATATTGTGACAAAATTTTATGTAATAGGAATTGTGTACTTGTCCAGAGAATTTCTACAACCTATTAACACCCTGTGGAAACCCTGTTTGACCCTGTAGGAATACCCTGAGTGAAGGAAACCCTTGTAAACCACTATAGCAACTAGTAGAGGGTTATGGGGCACTTGTAGGGCTCAAGAATAACATGTAGATTGGTAGTAATAGGATTCACAAGAGATGGAGGTAATTACAAGTGATAAAGGAAGGCGGGGTTAGGGCATGTTATGAAGTCATCTAGGAAGTGATTGATGGAAGTTCAGAGGTCTTGAGCTCCAAAAATGAGGCACTCTTTAGGTATAGAGACATTGACATTATATATCAAGGGGAAATCATACCTGCCATGCTTTCCCTAGTCAAAATCCATACCATAGCGCCTCAAGTAAGCCATGTAGGTGGGGTCATTTCTTTCGTAAGGGAAAGTATTACAAAAGGCCATCCATGCCTCAAAATTATTGTCCCAAATCTTCTAGTGCCATTTAGGCTAGGAATCGTAGCCTTTGACTTTCCTTGGCTCCTCCATCACCTTATCCTCCCAGTATCGGGCAGGTTCTCTTCTCCACAATGTGGGATTTTTTACTCTCTCATCTTCCCACAGCTTTCCTAGCCTCTTGGAGATCTATATGGCCCCTTCAATCACTTGTGGAGGTAACACCTTATTCAGAGCATTAGGGTAGAAGAATTCAAATTCAAATGTCATGCACCTATTCTCCCACTCCTCCAAATGATTCAACTCATGTGCCCAATTGATTGCTAGTTGGTCCTCAATTTGTAGCATTTGGACATTGGGTGTTGCTTGTGGCTTGGCACTAAATTTTCTCTTCTGAGATCAGCCAATTTCCTACATTTTCTTTTACCTCAATTATTCTTTCCAAGGCGGCTGATTCTTCTTCTTCTTGGCCTTTTGCTTCTATTGAATGTAGGCGGGGGTGGGCTTTGTTCAGCAAATTGACCTTCGGGCTCCTCAAGAGGCTCCAAATCTAGGCCTTCCTCCATTGATGATTTTGCTTGGGTGGTTGTGGTCAACTATTCCTCCATCCTTGATCTTCAATTCCTAGTTGTTGTAATTCTTCTCAAGAGAGCCTTGCTTGTAGCAGAATCTACCTTTGTTATTCTAAACTTAGGTTTGAGCAAGTTTTGGGGGTGTGTTCTTGGAGCCCATACTTTATGGCTCTTCTTGTGATTTCCAATTTCTTCTTTAGGCCCTCTACAATGTCTTCCTCTTCTTCAACATAAGTTACATGAAGCACAGTATTTAAGAAGACCTATTGTTGGACCTCTAGCCCCACCTCTGCTACTTCGGCCCTTGCCTCTACCATGATTCTTCCACTTTCTACTAGAGGGAGGTAGCTGGCCCTTTCAAGATTTCTCTCTTCCCAGGCCTTGGCCTTCTCTTCCATCCTTCCTTGACTGTGACCCACCAGCTCTCTTGATAATGTTGCCATCATTTCTTCTTGTTCTTTCCAAATATCAAGCATTTTCACATTTTCTTGTTTATGGTGATTCAACTCTTCTTTTAGTCTTTCTTGCTCTTGGAGGGTCTCTAAGAGTCAGTTCTTCACCTCTAGTAGCTTTTGAGCAAATAACTTGTCCTTTTGTGCACTGGTCTCTTGTAGTTCTTTCAGTAGTAACTCTTTTTACCTTTTCTCATTATGGTATTGTGCATGAGCTTAAGTCTTCCTCTTTTGAGGTCCTCTATGATCTCGTCCACTGTCTTCTTCAATTTCTCAAGGACCTCTTCCATGTCCTTCTATCTTTGCATGAGTCTGGGAAAATCCATTTCCAAGCTTGTTTCCTCCTCTACCTTCTCCAACTAAAGCTTCCTAGATTTCCCTTTTGTCCTTTGCAATAGGAGTTCTTGTGTGCCTTCTTCTTTTTTTCTCACCTCCACCTCCTTCTTTGCTTCTAACTCCTTTAGGTCGTTCAGCTACCTATGATAAATAGTCATATGCTTTTTCTTCTCGAGTTAGTGTGTAGCAAATGCCTCTTTTTCAATCTCCAACTTTGCCACATCAATCTTTCTTTCCTCTTTCATCTTTTTGTGCTATCTTTCATGGAGCTCCTATATATATTTATTGCAATTAGCCACTATTGGCAAGGTAATGGCATGGATGTCATTGATGTTTCTACTTTGGACTTCTTTGGATTCTTTCTGGATTCTTTCTGGATTTAGTATCCCCCTACAACCAACCTCTTTGTCCCTAACACAAGAGTTTCCCCACTGGGCACTCAACCTAGCTGCTTTGAGCTTAGCAAGTACCTGCACCCATGCCACCATGTTGCTTTGGTCCACTTGGACTTCTGAGGTCTTTAGAGTGGTGGCAAGTCAAGATTGGAGGTGGTGGGTGCAATGGGGCCTTTCCCTTGCCCATGATGACATATTCTTCAGCCCTCTCTTTTGCAACGATGCTTGTTTCTATTTCTTCTCTTGGGCTTCTCTTTGTTGGCTCTCTAGGATGAGAGGCCTCCTCAATTGATAGCCTCATGGATAGGGCCAATCGCTCATCATTTTCTCTTTACAACCTCTCCTCTTCCTCTAGTTGCTTACTCTTTCTTGTAGCTTGCTCAATTTCTTCTCTTTGCACCCTTGCTACTTCTTCGTCTCCTAGGTTCCCTATGGAGAAGGAGACTAGATTTTGTACCTATAGTGGTGATTGAGCTGGTGACTCATTTTGGCAAGGAAGCACTTTGGAGTTTCTTGCACTACTTTAGGGTTTTCCAAGTCTCCAATGGCCTCTTGGATAATTGTACTGAGCACACCTCCAAATCCTATGTTTGAGGCTTGCCTAATGGTTTCTTTCATGCCTTCCCTGCTATGGAAGCCGAGGCCCCCTTGCCTGATGGTCTTGCATCTATTGGCTAGTGCCTTTGCTGAAGCTTCAATGGTTTTCTACACATATATTTTCCAATTCACTTCGTCTAAGGACTTGTCATAAGGCTTTCTAGCAATGTCACTCCAATCCTACTCATTAAAGCATTGTACCTCTTAGTGGAGAACATAGCATGGATTGTCTTCGCCTACAGCCTAGACCTCAGGGTCTAGAATGTTAGCTTAGGTTGACTCCATTGTTGGTGTGGACTAGGGCCTTGTCCATTCCTAGCATGCTGTAGACATCTCTTTTAGGCCACCTCTCAATTTTGTTGACCCAGCCCAGTAATCTTTCCATCATTGGTGTGGACTAGGGCCTTGTCCATTCATTGGTTGACTCCATCGTTGGTGTGGACTAGGGCCTTGTCGATTTGTAGGTTGACTCCATCGTTTGTGTGGACTAGGGCCTTGTCCATTCATTGGTTGAGACTCCATTGTTGGTGTGAACTAGGGCCTTGTCCATTCGTAGGTTGACTCCATCGATCAATTTGACAAATTCCTTCTAGATCCTTTAAATGAAGTAAGTGATTTCACCTTGACCTTAATTAATCATGGCTACATATTTAGGGTAGAAGATCAACCCATCCTAAGCCCTTTAATGGAGAATACATGTAATTCTACCTCTATTTAAGAATTCAAGATGCATGAGAAGAATCTAAATCTTGGTACAGCCTGGATATGAGCTATAGTTGCTGGAGGGTTGGTGGTATTTATGTCTCCACTTGCATTGGATATGTTCCTAGCCACGTTTGCAACTTCAACAGTTGTGCTCCTTGTAACTTGTCTCTTGGGTGCCATCCTTGTGCGTTCCCGGTCTCGTAACCCTTAAGGTAAATCGAGTGCTCTTGCCTTAGCAAAAGGAAGTGGTATGCGGGTTCACAAGGAATCTAAGGCCAAACAATGTGACTTCAACATGCATAACTTTTCTTCTTCTTTCACCCTCTCTTCAATTTGTTTTCCTTCTTTCTCTCCCTTCCTCTTCTTCTTCTCTTCTCACTTCCTCTTCTTCTCCTTCTCTCTCTCCCTCTTCTTCTTCTTCTTCTTCTACTCTCTCTCCCTCTTCCTCTTCTTCTTCTCCTCCTTTTCTTCCCCTTCTTCTTCTTCTTCTCCTTCTTTTCCTTCTTCCTCTTCTTTTTTTTCTCATTCTCTCTCTTCTCTCCCTCTTCTCTCTCTTCCCTCTTATTCTCCTTCTTCCTCACTCTCTCCCTTCTTCTTTTTCTCTTCTTCTCCTCTCCTCTATCTCTTCTTCTCCTCTCCTCTATCTCTTCTTCTTCTCCTTCCCTTTCTCCCTTCTTCCTCTTCTCTCTCTTCTCTCTTCTTCTCCTTCTTCTTCTTCTTCTTCTTCTTCTTCTTCTTCTTCTTCTCTCCTCTATCTCTTCTTATCCTTCTCTTCTTCTCCTCTCCTTTATCTCTTCTTCTTCTCCTTCCCTCTCTCCCTTCTTCCTCTTCTCCCTCTTCTCTCTCTTCCCTCTTTTTCTCCTTCTCTTCTTCTTCTCCTTCTCTCTCTCCCTCTCACTCTCTCTCTGTGTTCATGAAGGCGCAGCTTGCCTGGCGAGGGGGGGTTTCAGTCGATGGCCATAAGGGGGTTTCCACTTGACAACAAGGTGGGGGGGTAGCGAAGCACAAGGGGGGTTTGCCGCAGTGCCCGTTGATGGAGGGGCCGCTATGTCCAGGCAGAGGGAGGAAAGGCTTACTGCCTGTCGAGACGGAGGGGGAGGGAGGAGGCTTTCTACCCCTGACGACGATGAGCCCCCACGGGGGCTTTATAGAGGGAGGAGGTGGTATGGGGGGGAAGAGATGGTTGCCCGCCACCATCTAGGGGTGCTGCATGCCCCCCTTCTCTCACTACTCTCTCTCTCTCTCTCTCCCCACCATGCACATAGCAAGGGGAGAGAGAGGGAGGGTAAAAAAAGTTATAAAATTTTTAAAATTTTCTTTGGGGGAGGGGGGTTCTTATGGGAACATTACATCCTCTCCCCCTTAGAGGAGTCGAGATGTCCTCATCTCAAGAAGAAACTGGGGGAGACAAGCACTAATGGGGCTTATGACCTGTGGGTTAAGACCCACCATGCATCTACTCTGCTACTCTTAATGTTTCAAGTAGTGCACTCATATTATTCGAATTAATCATAGGTACAACAATAGGATCTATTCTTAATTGTGTTACATGTCGATTAAGCTTCTAGGAATTTTAGTCCTCCTAATAAGGTTTAGTGGGTTCTAGATCTTCGTGTCAAGATTGTGGGAGAGAAGGAAGGAGTCTCACTTGTAGCTTTCTTGCTTGCACAATTGGGGAATACACACAAAGGTGGAGGCTGAAAACAGTTTTCCTCTTCTTAGTTGTGTAAGCCAAAAAGAACTCTAGTACATAGAAATAGAAGAACCCTATATATGGGTCTCAAACCAAACTCAACTAACTAAGGTGGCATACTAACTGAGCCACAAACTAGAGTAGATAAGGATAGCTGTCATCTAGCTATTATTCATGGGCGGTGTACCAACCGCATCCGCAACTGACAAGTCGGTGACATAAATGCACAACGGTCACCCTTGCATATCACGAGTGGAGCTCGATATCTCAACACTCCCCCTTGAGCTCAATCCCAATTCCTGCACACCAAGCAGGTCTTTGAACTTGCGCAGCTTCTCTATGCCCAATGCCTTTGTGAATATGTCAGCTACCTGATCCTCTTTGCTGACATAAACTAGATCAATAAGACCTAGTAAAACCCTCTCCCGCACATAGTGATAATGCACCTCAATGTGCTTTGTTCTAGCATGATAGACTGGGTTATTTGCCAAGTGTATACTACTCATATTGTCACAATAAATGACAACTGGCCCATCTGTAGGCTGATGCATATCATAAAGTAGCTTATGCAACCAAGCTACCTCGCATGCAGCCATTGCTGCGCCCCTGTACTCAGCCTCTGTGCTCGACAAGGCAACTGTAGGCTATTTCTTGCTGCTCCAAGTGACTGCAACACTCCCAAAAGAGAACATATATCCACTGGTAGATCGTCTATCAGAAATACTACCAGCCCAATCAGCATCAGTGTATCCATACAACTGTATCTGAACCCTAGTCTCATAAAGTAGTCCATACTACAATGTGGACTTCACATACCTGAGTATGCGTCTAGCCGCATCCAAATGTGGTTTCCTTGGAGCCTACATGATGCATAAACAAATGCTCATTTCTGTCATCACCCTGTCTACTAGAATATGCATAATTTCCTTATTGCAATTTTCCATTCATGATGTCATTCTGCTTTTTATAGCAGTCTTTAGCCATATGACCCATTTTACCACAGTAGTAGCATTCAACATTGTTGTTTGCATTTTGGCCTCTTTGCCATCCACCACAACCTCTTTGGCTCCCCCTGCCTCTAGAGTTACCATGTCCTTCTCCATAGGATTGTTTTTCTTGATTTTGTTGCATATTCTGATTTCTACCACAGCCTCCAGATCGGCCTCCTCTACCTCTGCCTCTACCTCTTCCAGCATTTGAGTAGAAGATAGCTTCTTTTGAAGTTCCTCCTGAAGAAGATGCACCACCATTTCTCTGCTCCTCGGAAATTAGAAGAGCAATCAACTCCTCAAAATCAGAAAATCTTTCACAAATGGAAATGGATGTTCGAAACTGTGCATAATCCTTTCCTAGACCATTCAAGGTCAAAGAATCTAAATCATCATCTTCCACTAGCGACCAAATGGAAGCAAGTGCATCTACAATCTTCTTTACCTTCATGTGGTAGTCATTGATGCTCTTACTTTCTCTTTGCACATTGTGCAACTCTTGCTTGAGCTGCATTTTCTTGGCTTGCGTATTTGTGCTATACATTTTTGACAAAGTATTCCATGCCTCCTTTGGCGTACTTGCATCTTGAATATGCACAATCATAGAGTCTGAAATGCTGATAGATAGCCAATACATAACTTTCCTGGCTCTCTCATGCCATGCTTTAAATGCCTGCATTTGCTGTTGATTGGGAACATCAGGAAGAACTAGTTCTTCTTCATTTCCTGCAACAAATTCCCAATATCCTTTTCCCATAAGGAAATTCTTCATTCTGAACTTCCATGCTTGGAAGTTGTTCTTGTCAAGCTTTTCAGTGACAATCTGTGAAAGAGAATCAGACGCCATTACAAAAGACTGCAAAAAATTCTATCACTGCAAATAATACAACTTCAACCTCACAAGGGCAAATCTGCAAAACTGACGAAAGTGGTATTTGACCACACAGTCACTTCCTAGTGACAATTTTGCATCAACAGGCAACAAGGATGATTCTGTAACTCCCAATGTCTCTGCACATAGGTATACGATGCAATTTCTACAGTAACTTTTCACCGACCTGTAGAACAGTGGTCGCACAACATAAAACACGGCCTTTTCTTGAGTGCGTGCAGAAAACTTCCGCCTCCAAAACAGGCCCTAAAATGGCCTCAAATCAAAAAACCAGAGCAACCTAGGGCTAAAGGTCTGTCCTGCAGCATATACTGCCCTCTTGCTACACCGCGAAGGGTGTCTCAATCTGAGACAATGCACTCTTGCACTTTCCGCCTGTGCTACTTGCAGAGACTTGCTCCCAAAACAGAAAAATGAAAGCAACACTGGTCCTCTTACCAGAACACTGCGAACTTGGTTTGCTTTCTTGAGCTCCTTACCACGAACAAGGCTCTGATACCATGTCAAGATTGCGGGAGAGAAGGAAGGAGTCTCACTTGTATCTTTCTTGCTTGCACAATGGGGGAATACACACAAAGGTGGAGGCTGAAAATAGTTTTCCTCTTCTTAGTTGTGTAAGCCAAAAAGAACTCTAGTACATAGAAATAGAAGAACCCTATATATGGGTCTCAAACCAAACTCAAGTAACTAATGTGGCATACTAATTGAGCCACGAACTAGAGTAGATAAGGATAGTTGTCATCTAGCTATTATTCATGGGTAGTGTACCAACCGCATCAGCAACTGACAAGTCGGTGACATAAATGCACAACGGTCACCCTGGCATATCACGAGTGGAGCTCGATATCTCAACACTTCGTCTTCATCTAATCCGTCTATATATCCATAGACTACACCTATGTAGCTTCGTTTTCTCTGAAGTTCAAAGTCTTCTGGACTTAGATCACGGCAATGTGCTTGGATGTGTCCTAGCTCCTTACAATGGAAGCATTGACGGTAGGGACATCTCCTATGGATGTGCCCTATCTCTCCGCACGTATGGCATCTCTTATCCTGATCTCCATAGTCATCTTTGCTACGATTGCCTGATTTAAGTTCTTGGACAATTGGAGTCGCTTGGAGTAGTGCATCTTGCAAGTCCGTTGGGTGCATTGATTCCAATCAAGTGTTTATGGGTGGATTCAACCAAACATAGAATTTGGATACATGTTGTGTCATATCCATTGGGGATGCATACTTTAGGAGTGAAACGAACTTTGAATAGTATGCTTCAAGGGATAATCCTAGTTGCTTCAAGTCATATAATTCATTCATCTTTTGTGTGTGGTAGGTAGGTGGCAGATACCTCCCTCGCATAGATTCCATAACCTTATCCCAAGTGACTGTCCCTTCCGAGATCGCTTGGTCTCTGCACCACTGTTTCCACCAAAGTCTCGCTTTGCCTGTAAGCTTAAGTTTGGCGAGCATGGCTTGGTTATCGGGTGTAGTTCCTGCTGCATCAAAATAGTCCTCCATGGACTCAATCCAGATCTCGGTGTCAGCTTGAATAGTCCTTCCCTTACCATCAAACTGGGGTGTCTTAATTTGTTTGAGAAGGAACTTCTTCTCTTGCATGTTAGCATTCGTGGGTGCAAAAGGTGCCTAACAATCAAGCCATACCACTTAGGTTATTTCTATTTAGGATATGTCTATGAACCGAAATCATGTATCATTATGAAGTTTTGCTCTGATACCAACTATAACGTGCCCGCTCCTCAAATTGCGGGACATGTCTTAGAAGTCCATCAAGAGATATATCTACAAGTCGCCGCCCAGCACTCCCAAGGAATGACACGGGGTTTGCCAACTAGGGTCTCTCGACTCTGCCCCACAATGGAACTTATCCAGCCGTTCCCACTAGGATCGACCTGAAGTCTGGGTTTCTTATAATCGAGTCTTCCTAATAGCCTTCTAGCATCAGTCTACAACTGCTCCACTTTGTGTAGACACAACTACGCCAAAGCAAACTCATACCACACTTGGTTCAAAGAGAATGGGAAATGAGAGGGAGGCATTGCACGACCTCTCTACCCATAGGGCATAGTCCCATTCCGGTCCCCTAAAACAATATGAAACAGGGTTTCAACTTACAAGTTCTAAGGTCCTTGTCTAACTAACGTTCGCATCAAATAAATTCCATTAAGGAAAGCTCTCTGCTAAGCGATACCACCCTGCCATAGGATGGACCCGACGGTCACATCCACCATGCTTCCCTCAGGGGTTGTTTTAGTTATCTAATTACCTACCACATTATGTTTGACACATAAAAGCAGCTTCCTTAATTAACGTGTTAATCACAGGTTCCTTTACGTAATTTAGGGCACTGACAAGAAAACAAGATAAAACAAGATCAAACACTTCCTTAACTTATCTTCAGATTAATGTTTGTCTCTCGCCCATACAGGAGAATTAAGTCTCCCTTTCTACCTCCACAGAAAAATCCTTTCGTCTCCCGGCAATAAAAATCGAAAGGTTTATCCTACCAAGATTGTGCCTTATAACTAGTATCAAGGCCTTGAGATCCCATCTCGAGCCACGTAGAACACTTGTGTAGGGTCCGGAGGCATTGGGAATTTACGGCCAAAGCCCCCCCTGGCACCCAAGCGTCCTCCTATGCTAAGTAATTTCCACGGAGAGACCTCTCGCAACGGGTTCGGTCCACATTCCCGGTGCAGATTCATAACCCCCTTGGTTAGGGTTTGGCGGTTCATTGCGGGGGGTAGCTAGCGTTATCCTTCCTTAATTATCCCTTTAGGAAATCAACCACAGCTGAAGCAATCAGCTTAATTATATTTACTAGGGAAAACATCCCTTTTGTTTCCATGGCAATCAGTCACCTCAGATCCGGCCATGCAATCATCAATCACAAACAACTTGGATTAGCATCCAAAACCACATCAAGCAATCACCTTGCTTATGAACCACCCTTCCTTAGTAAGATTCTCTCCTCTTACCAACACAATAAGTTGAAATTCGCTTGGAGATACCCTCTTCAAACAACCAAGCATAACTTAGCTCAACAATCCATCTTTAACAAGATCAACCTTCGTTAGAGCCATTTCAACAGTTCCAAGCAACATGCTTAGCATAAATCCACTACCCTAAAGTTTGCTCTCCCCCTCGGGTTAGGGCTTCACAAGGTCAATTTGACAAATTCCTTCTAGATCCTTTAAATGAACTAAGTGATTTCACATTGACCTTTATTAATCATGGCTACCTATTTAGGGTAGAAGATCAACCCATCCTAAACCCTTTAATGGCGAATACATGCAATTCTACCTCTATTTCAAATTCAAGATGCGTGAGAAGAATCCAAATCCTGGTAAAACCTGGATATGAGCTATAGTTGTTGGAGGGTTTGTGGTATTCATGTCTCCACTTACATTGGATATGTTCCTAGCCCCGTTTGCAACTTCAGCAATTGTGCTCCTTGTAACTCGTCTCTTGGGTGCCATCCTTGTGTGTTCCCAGTCTTGCAACCCTTTAGGTAAATCAACCGCTCTTTCCTTGGCAGAAGGAAGTGGTACGCGGGTTCATAAGGAATCTAAGGCCAAACAATGTGACTTCAACATGAATAACTTTTCTTCTTCTTTCACCCTCTCTCCAATTTTTTTTCCTTCTTTCTCTCCCTGCATCTTCTTCTACTTCTTCTGCTTCTCTTCTCACTTCCTCTTCTTCTCCTTCTCTCTCTCCCTCTTCTTCTTCTTCTTCTTCTCCTCCTCTCTCTCCCTCTTCCTCTTCTTCTTCTCCTCCTTCTTTTCTTCCCCTTCTTCTTCTCCTTCTTCTCTTCTTCTTCTCCTTCTTTTCCTTCTTCTTCTTCTTCTTTTTCTCCTTCTCTCTCTTCTCTCCCTCTTCTTCTCCTTCTTCTTCTTCTCCTTCTTCTTCTTCTCTTCTTCTCCTCTCCTCTATCTCTTCTTCTCCTCTCCTCTATCTCTTCTTCTTCTCCTTCCCTTTCTCCCTTCTTCCTCTTCTCTCTCTTCTCTCTTCTTCTTCTCCTTCTTCTTCTTCTTCTCCTCCTCTCCTCTATCTCTTCTTCTCCTCTCCTCTATCTCTTCTTCTTCTCCTTCCCTCTCTCCTTTCTTCCTCTTCTCCTTCTTCTCTCCCTCTTCCCTCTTCTTCTCCTTCTCTTCTTCTTCTCCTTCTCTCTCTCTCTCTCTCTCTCTCTCTCTCTCTCTCTCTCTCTCTCTCTCTCTCTCTCTCTCTCTCTCTCTCTCTCTCTCTCTCTCTCTCTCTCTCTCTCTCTCTCTCTCTCTCTCTCTCTCTCTCTCTCTCTCTCTCTCTCTCTCTCTCTCTCTGTGTGTGTGTGTGTGTGTGTTCACGGGGGTGCAGCTTGCCTGGCAAAGGGGGGGGTTTTCAGTCGATGGCCATAGGGGTTTTCCACCTGAGGACGAGGTGGGGGTGGGGGGGTGGCGAAGCACAAGGGGGGCTGCCACTGTCCCCGTTAATGGAGGGGGCCACTGTGTCCAGGCGGAGGGGGGAAAGGCTTACTACGTGCCGAGATGGAGGGGGAGGGAGGAGGCTTGTTGCCTCTGACGAGGAGCCCCCACGGGGGCTTTATAGAGGGAGGAGGTGGTATGGGGGGTGGGGGGAGGGAATAAATGGCAGTCCACCACCATCTGGGGGGGTTGCATGTTCCCCCTTCTCTCACTACTCACACACACTCTCTCTCTCCCCGCCATGCACACGGCAGGGGGAGAGAGAGGGAGGGTAAAAAAAATTTAAAAATATTTTAAATTTTTCTTTGGGGGGGTTCTTATGGAAACATTACAAAAAGAAGAATGAGAAGAAGATGATGATGAAAATGGAAAATGATTGAGCTTCCATATCCCATGTTGTCTACTCTCCATTATGCATCTCCCCCTCTTCTTTCATTCCTCAATCAGGATCCAATCAAAATAGATGTGGGCCATGACATATTCCTCTAAAGATCATTTTCACGTGATGGCTAAGACTCTAAAGAAGCCACATAGGTAGGGTCATACTCAATGGTTTTGATGGCATGTCTTTGCTCAGCATTGGTCATGATTGGGTAGCCTTGTTGTTCCCATTGGGGAAGAAGAGAATACCATTTACATAGAAAGGAAGATTTTGTGTCGGCCAACTTTTGAAGCTCTTCTAGCTCTTGACTTGTGGCAAAGACTTTGCTCTTGCTGTAGGAGGTGATTAGCCTATGTTTACAAGCTTGCTCTTGAGAAATCTCATTGGTGATTAGTTCCTTGGCTATCATGGGGACTTTAATGAACATGAATTTAGATTCTTTCAAGGTGCATGTCAGCATGTGCACATTAGTTGTTGCCAAAGGCTCTTCTAGGAGACCTAAGTCCAACCACTCATAGCTTTTAGCAAGCATAATAAAGATGGCATCCAAACGTCTAATGCAAGTGACCAAGTCATCCCCAATGCTCTCGACTAAATCGGAGGCCAAGGTGAGAATATATCAATGCTCATAAGAGGCTATAAGGCCTGCACATGTTGGGTTTTGACTAGGCTAGATAACTCAACAATTGATGCCTAGTGTGTGGATTGGTCAATAGAGCTCTCATCCAACGACTTGTGTGAGGGACTTGTCTTGGGCCTTCGAGGTTGCACTGCCTCCTATTTCTAGAACAGTAGGGACACTATGAGTGTTGATCTGTTTAGGGGCAACATGCTATGCTTTTGGTCGATAAACATGTTGAGGCTATATGGATTTGGTGGCTTTTATTTCAGGTAGCTTGGTAGTGCTAGATGACTTAGAAGGTTTTGGGGATAGGCTAGGAGTTGGGGGTTGGGGGATGCACATGCCACTCATGATCTTAGGCAAGCAAATCAGGTTGTTTCCTTCATAATAGCCTTGAGCACGCAATAGGGCTTTAGGCATTTATCGCAACTTGGTCGTTCGTTTGGTTCTATATCGGTGACCTTGTCTCTTAGGCTTAGGGTGTGATGTTTGAGAATTATGGGTCTGTGCCAGTTGGTTTTTAGGTGGCCATGTTTGTTTCTTAGGTACCCATTTGAGTCGTGGCTTAGTGGTTTGGGTCATGTCTTCTTTGGATTGCGATCAGTTTGTCCTCATGGGATGGGACAAGTCACGACCCCCCTCCTTAGACTTTGCACTAGGTTCCCCTATCAGTGGCTCTATCGGCTTAGTTTGAGTCATGTTGCCCTTGCTGAAAGCCGTCATTATGCAACACTACCAACAACAAGGTGAATGCACTGCAAGAGTCATAGTCAACATTGCAATGGGCTTGCTTCTTGAATACATGACCCAGCAACGATTCCTTACCAGAGCAACCTTAGTGTTAAGTAACACATAGAAGATTATAGGGTGGCTTCCAGTCTTGATAGAGACCACTACTTTGCACTTTCCCAGTAGTGGGTAGGACTTCCCCCCAAATGGGTTGAGCTTAGCATTCGTGGGTTGCAATTGGGGCTGACCAATAAGAGTCCAATCCTCATGGGTAAGAACTTTGAAGTCAACTTCCTCATCGATAAGTGCATCAAAAGTGTGTATTCTTTGAGGAGTGATTGTTATTCTCATGTAAGCATATGCTACTACTTCCTTGTCCATGTCCTCAATCTCTATGATAGTGGCCACTCAACATTGATGGCTCATGCAATGGATGGGTTGGAGGGTATTACTTCTTGAGATGACTACCATTGAAGAATCATATGCCCTTTCCCTCCAAGGTCTCAAGCTTAACATTTTTTGTTTGACTAATGTTGTAGACTTTGAAGGGCCCTAATCCTCTGAATTTCATTTTCTACTTATGGGCCTTCATAGAGTACAGCAACATGAGGTTGCCTTGCTCAAAGTTGCACTATTTGACATGCTTGTCAAACCAACTCTTGTGTTGTGCTTTTTCATAGATTAGCACATGGGTAGCTAAGAGCCAAGTCTTAGAAAGATGTTCTAGCTCTACTAGAAATTCTATCCATGCCTCCTTCCCATCCCATCTCTCTTGTACCTCTATTCTAAGCTTGGAATAAAAAACTCTACTGGCAGGATTGCTTTGGTCCCGTAGGTCAGCTTGAAGGGTGTTTGCGCCACTGCCATCTTGTAGGCTTTCCTATAGGCCCATAGCGCTACCATGAGCTTGTTATCCCAATCATTGTGTGAGGTAGAGACCTCTTTAGTCAGGACATTCACTAGGATTTGGTTCATGGATTCCACTTGACTGTTGGCTTGAGGATAGTAAGGTGATGATTTCCTATGGATGATCATGAATGTGCATGCCTTTCTTGCTAACTAGTTTGCAAGTAGCCTAGTTTTTCACAAATTGCAGGAGTTGTAGTGCATCATTTTGAAAAAAAATTATATAGAAATGAAGCTTGGTAGATAGGCTATCAAAGCCCCATGATTATCATCAATATCATGGATTGTATGCGCAGTGTCAGTAGTACGACAAGTCGCAGGTTTTGGGCAATGGATCATTGCAGACACAATGTTGGTATGAAGAGGCAAAAATGTTAGGATTTTAAGTAATAAAGAGAAGCGCCTTTAGCTGATAATAATTATTAGAAGGATTTGTGATGAGATATGGCTTCTATGAAGAGATCCAAGTGCTCAAAGGAGGCAAGTGTAGGCTAGCTATGGCTGCCACAAGCTTGATTGAAGATACAAGTGAAAATGGAGCTAGAACTGAAGTCATGAGCTGACCACAAGTGAAAAGGAGCTGAGAGAGAAGTGAGATGACCTAGGCCATGCCTAACTAGGCTCTGATACCATGTTAAAACATGGATCTAGGACATGGCAATGCAGAAGCTATGGAGGTTGAAAGATGAAGACCAAACTCATGAAGACATAGACAAATACAAGATCAACTATCACACAAGTGAATTAGGTTCCAAGATTGAGACTTGGACTCATAAGCACAATCTGTACAATGACAATGACACTTTACTGAAAAGAAAAGAGTACTACATATCATTTCAAAAAAGGAAGCAAGTACAATGCTTTATAGGAAAGGCTAGGCAGCACATCTTCCTACTGTGTTGATGGAATTCTTGTCCTGATCCCTCATTGCTCCTTAAAAAGAGACTAAAGTAGGTGTGATTGCAAACATCTCAACATCTTGATCAGTATCACCAACATGATTGACCTTATCTAGACAGTTGTCATCTTAGCTGTTACTCTACATGTGTGTTGTAATAACTGAGTGAGTCAAACTCAACTACAGTTAGTGGTATGGTCAGTTATGACCTAGTGTGCTTATTAGTTATATGTGATTAGACTTTAGAAAGAATTATGGAAGAATGAGAGGAAGAGAACAATGGGATCTCACTACTCTCTATTGCAGATCCATGTCTTTATCTCTCTCTCTCTCGTCAGTCAGGACTCAACTATAGCTAGTGGTACGGTCAGCTTAGTGACCTAGTGTGTTTATCAGTTATGTGTGATTAGACTTTAGTAAGCAGTATGGAAGAATGAGAAGAAGAGAACAATGGGAGTTCACTACTCTTTGTTACAGGTCCATGTCTTTGTCTCTCTCTATCCCTTTAAATCTTGAACATGGTATCACTGCCTGAATGCCAAACCTGAAGGCTTTTGGCAATGGCCATTTGACATCAAGACATTAGATTTGAAGAAAACATCATTAAGGGAGACTGTGCCTGCAACCCATTTCTTTGCAGAAGCTATATCTTGCTACAGAAATGGATTTTGGAGAAATAGCCCACTAATCTTGACTGTTTCGACGTGGTCTACAACTTTGCAAAAGAAAGTTTTTTCAAATTCTTCATAGATTTTGAGATATTTAGCACAGATGTGTGCAGACTGGTTGTTTACTCTGCAGTAAATAACAAGTGGTTCCAGGGCACTGGTGGCCTTCATCCTAACAATGCATATACCCTTATTCTTATACATTTGAGCATGCTTCTAGAGTGTTAAATGCTTAGTTGTGGAGCTTATTTTCAAGTTGGAAACAGTGAACTAGTTGATGTCCTCAATTTGGAAACAGTATACCTACATGGTTGAAGTATCTATGATGCTTATTTGCTACTGAGACAAATGCTTGGATCGTACCACTTAAGTGGTAGATGATTTTTGGGATACTGTGAATGCCAAAAGCCCAAAGTCTAGATTGATTTGTTGCTAGTTATACTAGGGTATTGATTGATTATTGTCTGTAGGAAGGATATGTATCATCTTCACTTGACATACATGCAATATATTCTAACTGGTTGCACATGTCTATATTTGGCACTGCTACTTGCATACAATACAAACATTGATGCTTGTTTTGTCACATATTGAATCCCCAATGTACTGGGACATGTCTACGGTGGTTTGAGGATATTTTTGAGCTGAGAATACCCTATTATTGCAGAGTTTATACTACTGGTCATAACATGTTGCTTGTCTATCATCAAAAATTGTGGAAAAGTCTAATAAATATCAACATTAGTTTTATGCATCTATTGATGCTTGTATGGACATAGTTTGTTGCTGGGATGTTTTGCCACTTCCATAGAATGTTTTGAACTGATTTGAGCTTGGTTTATGATTAATTGACTATGTTTTTTCATTGTTGTAATACAATTTACAGCAAACAGGTTCTCAAAAAATTGTTCATGAACTGCACGAAGATTGTCCCTGAACTACAGGAAGACTATTTCTGAATTGTAGAAAGTCTGTTCCTAAACTACAAGAAACTGTTCGTGAAAACTACATAAATAATGTTTATGAACTGCAAAAAGTCTCTTCCTGAACTGTAGGAAAATTGTTCCTAAACTGCAAAAAGTCTTTTCCTGAACTACAGGGAGTCAAGCACTTATAGATTGCATAATGCATTGAATACCTTAGTTGCAAATATGCCTAATGCTCAAGACACTAACAATATCACTTAGATTGTAGGAGAGAATCTTGATAGCAAAAAAATTGATCTATGGAAGTTTTGGATGCAAAACTTTTTGATTGGCAAAGGTTATTGAGATCTATGTACGGGGGCTGAAGCTGAACCCCAATTGCCTGAACGGAATCCTACACAAGAATAGTAGAGAGCTCACCAAGAGTGGTCAGAAAGAGCTAGTAAAGTACTACATTGGTTTTCTTTATGCATTTTTTATGCAATGGCCATGCAAATTACCAGTTGCTATTCCCCAAAGGATGCTTGGGATGCACTCGTGAAGAATTATGGTAATTCACACATCCAAGGAAGATACAGCTGAAGTAGCAATTGAACAACATGTCTAGGAATGGCAGGAGCATTCAAGCATACACGACAAAAATAAAGACCATAGCTAACCAGCTGGCTACTATTGGATCTTGTGTTTTAGAGGGTGATATGATTGTAGTGGCATTGAAAGGGTTAGGCAAGGAGTATAAGGCATTTGATACGTCCATTTCTGTGAGAACAGAATCCATTGATTGGGATGAGTTACTTGCACTACTACTACATGAAGAAGTAAAGCTTGGCTTAAATACAGGTTCAAGCACATCTCAGGGTACAGACATTGTCTTTTACTCTAGTTAGAGAGCTAGAGGTGGTAGAGCTCATGGAGCTTTTCAGGGTCTAGGAGGACACTCAAAACACATATGGACAGCACCAAGAAAATGCTTGGCATAGCTCAAATATGCAAGGACAATGAGGATCTCAAGTCTTTAGAGGCAGGGGAAATCACCTAGAGGAAGAGGTGGCTCTTGGCAGTCACATGAGCAGTCTAACAGGGATGAAGACTATCATTATTGCATAAAATATGGGCATATCGCAAAGGATTTCCATAAAAATCAAGCTAATATAAAGGTAAAAGATAGGCAACATGGGCATTATGCATCTTCTAGTGGTACTCAGGATGACAAGGGAGATAGACTATTTGCTATGCAGGATGTATCAAAGAATACGTCCAAGCAAGGCAAAGATGAGAAATGGTACATAGTCTCGGGAACATCCAATCATATGACTCCTCGTGGTGAATGGTTTGATGAGTTAGTAGTAGGGTCTCATGGATTTATATGTACTAATGATGACACCCAACCTGATATGTAGCATATAGGTGTGATTCTATTTCTCATGTCGGATGGTAGAAAGAAGAGCCTACATGATGTACTACATGTACCTTCTACTACTAAGAATTTACTGTCAGTTGGAAAGATGGCAAAACGGAATTTGCAAGTTAGATTCAATAGGGATGGTTATTTTATTGAAGAATATGGCAATGGATGTAAATTGATTGCTAAAGGCAAGAGAGATGTCATAATGTTTACCTTGGATGCATCTATCCCAAAATTGAAGGCAGCCATGTTTGCACATGATAATGGAGTATTTTGGGATGTACAAATCTGGCAAAAATGCATCGATAATGTTAATGTACAAAAGCTAAAAAATATGCAGTAGAAAGAGGTTGTACTTGGCTTACCGAAGTTCAAGTAGATTGATCTTGGACATGTATGCTCTACTTGTCAGTTTGGGAAACAAGTGAGATTCTTGTTCATGAGACATGTCAGAAATAGTTCTTGACCTTTGCAGTTGATACATTTGGATGTATGGGGTCATGCCCATAATGCTCTTTTGGTGATTCCAAGTATTATGTATCCTTAATTGATAATTTCAACCAACACACATGGCTATACATTCTGAAGCACAAGAATGAGGTGCTCGATGTCTTTAAGGACTTTAAGAAGCATGTTGAAAATGAAACTGTCTATTATATCTCATGTTTGAGATTTGATGCAAATGGGGAATATGTATCTAGAGAGTTTGACAGGTGCCTTGCTAAATATGGCATAAAAAGTCAGCTCACATGTAGTTACACACCTCAGTAGAATGGTGTAGAGAGAAAAAATCATGTGTTTATGGAAGTTGACAGGGCAATGCTTAATGAAAAGAATTTGCCAAATGCTTATTGGGCTAAAGCAATGGTTACTGTAGTTTATGTGTTGAACCAAACACCTACAGTTGGGATTCATGATTTGACTCCGTATGGAAACTTTATGGGCACAAGCTTGACATTAGTCACTTAAAATTATTTAGTTGCATTGCCAACGTACATGTGCCCAATGAAGAGAGGAAGCAGTTATACCCGAAGGCTGTCAAAAGTGTTTTTCTTGGCTACACACAGGAGAGAAAGGCTTACAAATGCTATGATCTATCCACTTGAGAAACCCTAATCAGCAGGAATGTAGTTTTTGATGAGTGGCCTCATGGTATGGTAATTCGAATGCAGTGGTCTTTGATGGACCAACCAGTCGTACCTATGCTAAAAATTATCCTGCAGCTAGTACATCTATGAGTGGCCCAATAAGTGATAGTTCATCTATTGTTAGTCCTTGGATAGGATGACTCTGCAGTCATGCTGCTGCATCCACTAACATGGAAATTTCATTGAGGGGGACATTGGATAAAGGCAAAGAAAAGATGTTTGACAATGTGACTGGCCTGGACATGTAAGTGAGGGGGCCATTGGATAAAGGCAAAGAAAATATGTTTGACGATGTGACATGCCTGCTTACATCTGGATATGAGCCACCTGGCAGTGACATTCTTGATAGTGAATGGGGCATACCATCAGTTTATGATGCCTGGTGCAAGGCAAAGCAGGTAGGTGCTGCCTCATGAGAGGCAAGCCCAGAGTGCACCGTAGTTGAGGAGGTCTAAAAGGGTCAAAAAATCAGTTGATAGGCTGATGTAATAGGTATTTAGCCAGACATTATGCATGTATGACTAAAGTGTCAAGCTATAGAGAACCTACTGAGGGCTGAAATGATGAACGGGTTGCCTCTTACCCATCCAACCTCCAATCCTCATTAATAGAACTAAAGAGGGGCACCACCTAGCCAAAGGGAGGATGGGCTAGGACATCCATTTTCTCAAAGAGAATCATGAGAACCAAGACACAAATTTACAAGAGAGAACATATGTACTAGACACCATATTGGAATATAAGAGAGAGATGAGAGGAGAGGGAGACAAGAGGAGAAGAGGTAGAAGAAGCTTGCCATTATGTTACATGGAATGAGAAGATGAGAAGAGAGGGAGATAATAGGAGAAGAGTGAGAGCGGAATTTAGGTGACGGGAAGTGCTTAAAAATAGCTAAAAATTATGAAGATCAAGGGAAAAATATCCACCGTCAAAGGCGGCGGCTCGATCTAGGACGATTTTAAGCGCCAAAGTGCTTTAAAGGCGCCCGAGCGACACTTGGTGATTTTTCATAATTTTTCAGACAGTCATGCGGGTTGACACAAGCTATTGGCCAATGCGGGATGCTAAGCCGGACGCCCAGGATTTTTCAGAGCTCAATTCGGAGTCCGGACAGGGAAATGGCCAAGGAAACGGTCAAGATATGAAAAGGTGGACACTTGGGAGGCCAAATTTGAGCATGCCTTTTGAGTTTGGACCCCCCCCCAAAAAATTTATGCACCTTATGAAGCAAAAAACGTGGAGAGAGAATGAAGAGGTATGAAAAAACGTAGAAGAAGATGGCGCCCGAAAAATGCGCCATGAATGGATGAGAGGCATCATGGCTGCTGCAAACAACCCCCCCAATGGATTATGGGGCTTCATTCCCCTCTGTCTGTGGACTCTATCGCCGCCTCTCGCCCGAGAAATGGTGGTCTCTATGAAGAATTCTGATTTCAGTCTTTCTCTCTCCTCCCTCTCTCTCTTCTAAGAGGCAGTTCATGTGTGGGAAGGAGCAATGAAGAAAGAATGATGGAGACTTGTCCGGCATGGACCGGATTGCTCCACGGGCTGAGAATGGTGATTTGTGATGTTGCTGGACATGAAGTGTTGCTGTTTTCCAAATCTACAGCCATGGACACAAAACCCGAAACACGCGTTTAAGCGGTAAACTAAAAAATTACAAAGAAAATTTAGTGTTTTATGCTTTTGATTGATGGAATGCCGTTCATATGGACTAAGATTTGATTATGTTGCTGATTCTTCTGAGTTCTTACTGTTTATAACTAGAAATTATGAAAAACATGCATTTCATGGCTCGAAATAATGTCAAGAAACCCGAAAACCGTGAAAAATGGGGAAAAACAAGGGTTTTGGGCGTATAAATGGGGAAAACCGTCGATACACATCAACTAATCTTTCAATTTTGTTGCAAATGAACTAAGGGCCACAGCCCATAAACTGGTTTTCATTTTCAGCAATTTAAAAAATACAAGAAAATGAAGAAAATGGGGGAAAATGATAAAAAAACCATGAAAAATAGGGGAAAAATACATTTGGGGCTACGAAAAATATAGAAAAAATAGGATTTATGTTTGTTGATGTATAGCAAGGCTGGGGCATGAAGTTATGCTTCAGTTCAGCCTTGTTTATATGTTTTAGTGCGTGTTTCCTTCCTTTCTCCACATAAAATGACAAGGAAACCCTAAAAGAAATGAATGCAATGATGCACTATCAAAACGGGGAAGGGTAGAGTTGTGGAAAAAATGATTAAATGCCACTGAGCATGAGGGATAATTTGCTGATTTTATATGCATCGCATCTAGGACGGAATAATAATGATAAAAATTAAAACCTAGTAGCACGAAGATCACTTCGGTGCTAGGTGTTGCAGCGAAGCACAAAGCGGTTAGAAAGAAAAGCATGAAAGAGATGTTTTGCACTTACACGCTGCTGGTTTTTTAAAATGTTTGAGCACTAGGCATCCACCTCTTTGCATGATCATTTAGAGAAAATTAAAAGTATCAGAGTTAGCTCCTGGATATGCATAGCAATTGTCTTCAGTAGGCCCTTGACCCACCGTTGAGAGCGTGAGGTTCCTATGCTGTAGGCTAGTCGAGGGTTATAGGGGAAGTCAAGTAAGGACAATGGTACATTCCTGGATACGTTTATTTGGTACCTTGAGTGACGTTTGTGCGAAATGTCTAAATGTTGAGCGGCGCATCGAGGGGCCAATCCCCGAGGTGTAGGAGAGTCGCAGAGGGTTGACGGCATTCAGCCGTAGGAGGAACCCCATGTGTATGTGATTCGAGCCTTTTGGCTATGTGAAAGGGACTCCCTCTGAGGAGCAATATTGGGTTAGGATCAGTTGGACTACAACGTATTACAAACGCAATGTTTAGGAAGGCAGAGATTTTGATAGACGCTCCTGGCCGCGAGGCCGAGGGGTTGTCTTGTGCATAGTGACGAGGTCCGGCTAGTGCATGAGCCAGTGCCGGCCCGTTTTTAGGTCCATCAGTGGTGCGTCTGCCGGGAGCTGCTTAAAAGTGGCGGTTCTCGAATCCTGGTTGTTTAAGGACCAACTAGCAGTTTATGCCAGAGGATACTGAGCTTGACCCGTTATTTATTGATAAGCATCGTCTAGCAGAAATCCAAAAGCAAGAAAGAGACGAAAGAGCTAGGCGACGTACTAAAATTTTTAGGAGATATTCCCCTAGGCGTAGCGGTGCTGAACCCTTACGAGGGAGTGGATCTAGTGGTCTTAGGACCACAAGCAGTAAGTTAGGAGAAGGTGGAAGCTCTAGTGCTCCCCTTCCTTCCATAAGCCAGTCCACGTCAATTGCGGGAGGTGTAACCCCACCGTTCCCTATTCCTAGTGCAAATCCAATCCTCGTCATGGCGCAGCCTATTGCAATTCCAGCAGGAACGACGGATTTGCCGGCTCTAGGTTACCCGCTACCCATTTTTAATGGGCTAGTTGAGGAAGATGCGGAACTCCACATTAGGGAGTTTCAAAAGCTGATGTTTAACTGTCGCATTCAAGAAGAAGGGCATTTAATGATGTTCTTCAACATGACTCTCAAAGGAAGAGCTGCTATATGGTATCATGGTTTAGAAGCCGGAACCATATTGAACATTG
Source organism: Lygodium microphyllum (assembly GCF_053477565.2). NCBI lineage: Eukaryota > Viridiplantae > Streptophyta > Polypodiopsida > Schizaeales > Lygodiaceae > Lygodium > Lygodium microphyllum. The sequence goes on along the minus strand of NC_141155.1, from coordinate 17,548,305 downwards.
ATGCATTTTATGGAGCTTTTCGAAGGGAGTTTGCCCCTGAAAGGGGTGGGCAATATTGGTTGCGTGTACTCAACGTGACCCGCCAAGATCCACACGAGGATATTCGTGCTTATGCGAAGAAGATAAAAGAGGTCTTCCGTAAGTTGGACACCTCTATTCCTATCCCCGCAGCTGCCCAATTGCAATATTTCCTACATGGTTTGGACTTTAATATCCAATTGCAGTTGAGTAGTGTTCCCTTGGGGGATATAGATACTGCCATTACACGAGCACAAGAGGTGGAATCCCGACTACAAGCAGCCTATGCTTCTAGAGGCAATTCGAACATGGGTTTAGTATTGGGAAACAATATGGCAATAGCCAATGGCAGTAGTGGCCAAGGGATAGCGATGGCTAACCCTAATGGGAGAGGGAACATGATACAGAATGTCCCTTTATTACCAGCTCCCCCTAGCATGTCGATGCCTACGGGCAGTCAAATGGCTCCAAGTAGTGGAGGCCAGGCGGTCAATTCTAACACCATGTCTGCAGCTCAACAGCCTGTGCCTAATCGAATTGTTAGGCCGATTGAACGACATGGAAATGACCAAGGCTATGAGTCAAGTTCTTCCAATGTTCTTGGCGAGGTTAAGGACATGATGAAGCATTATACCGACATGATTACGGAGCAGTATCGACAAATAGCCGTTGATGTCAACTTCCTTAAAAAACAACAAAATTTAATAGGAAGTAGATACCCAGAGGAGGGTGCACCTTCGAGGTTTAGTTGTAAATGGTGTGGCGGGCAGCACTATCCAAGAAATTGCCCAAATGTTAAGTGCGACATTTGTGGAAAATCTGGCCATCTAGCAGCTACTTGCTGGAGTAAGATCAGTTCTCTCCAGCGTGGTAGTCGGCAACCAGGGCCTGTTAATCATCGTGCCCAAGGAAATGATTCCCAGCGAGAGGATGGGCCTAAACAAATACTTCAACGATCAAAGACTACAGTGGAGGAGCTACCAAGTGGTAGTGGGGTTAGTTTGATTGAGGCTGTACGCGTTAATGATGCTGAAACCTCTAATCTACGAGCTGTTCTTACAAGAGGTAAAAAGGGTAGAGAAGCCGACATGGATAAGCCTGTCGACGGAAACCCTAAACAAGGCGACAAAGGAACGCAAGTTTTGGATCCTGCCCTAGAAGGGGGACCTTTGAAGCCCGTAGAGAGTAAAGCCGATAAGGAAGCACCAAAGAAGAAGGTGAAAGTTAAGAAAGAGGCAATAAAGCCAGCTCAGTGACCTAGAGAGCGGATGATTTGGCGTGAAAAGCGAGCTCTTTCGAACTATCATGAATTCGATTTGGCGGGCTCTCTTTGCGAAGTCAAGCCGGATGTGAACCTTTTGCAGCTTATTAAGCTTTCCCCAGGAGTACGCAAGGAATTTAGAAAGATCCTACGTATCGGGTATATCGTAGAACCTTTGGGTATTGCGCGAGTTGGTGATGACTAGTTTGAGCATGCTGAGAAGCATTGCCCAAGGGTTGCAGCCTATGTCGATGGGATATTAGTAGATTATGCCATTGTCGACACGGGATCATCTGTTAACATTATGAGTTCTGAACTGATGGAAAGGTTGGGTCTTGCGATTCAGAAAGATACTTCCACAATTCTCAGAATGGCAGATGACAGTTTGAGACAACCGGAAGGCTGCATTACTAAGGTCCATGTCACTGTTGCAAATGTAGAATGCATGTTGGACTTTAGGGTGATTCGTTTTGCAGGGCGGCCAAGTTACCAAGTATTACTTGGACGACCTTGGATCTTGCAAGCGGATTGCCAAGTGGATATACCCGCCGGTCGATTAATATTCGGCAGAGGTGCTCAGCGTGTGGTGGTTGATGCTTATCCTGAGTCCCCGCAGAGTGAGAGGGCTCCTCTATCTTCTACAGAATTGGAGACATTAGAAGATTCATCTGTTAGTGAGGCATCATCGAGTGATGAGTCCAAAGAGGGATCCACCACGGAGGACATCTATCAGATCACTTTGAACGAGCCGATAGAGGCCCAAGATCGTATACGAGATGCAGATGTTATCGAGCTAGACCTTGGTACGCTTGATGATTCGCGGCCAATCAAATTAGGCTCTATGCTCAGCTCAGCAGAAAGGGAGGACTATGTGGCCTTGATCCAGGAATTCCGTGATATCTTTGCCTGGAGTTATGATGAGTTGAGAGGCATCCCTCCCAGTCTTGCTGTTCATACAATTCCGTTGAAAGAGGGCAGTCGTCCTGTACGGCAGAAAGTAAGGCGTATGCCTTTCGAATTGAGGGACGGGCTGTTTGAGGAGTTACAGAAGCTTCGAAAAGCGGGTTTGATTTTTCCTGTGCAACACACGGAATGGTGTTCGCCAGTTGTGATTAGAAAGAAGAAGAATAATCAGATCCGTTTATGTGTAGACTTTAGGGAGCTGAATAAGCAGACAGTTAAGGACTACTACCCATTACCATTTATTGACCAGATTTTGGATCAATTAGCGGGTAGGGAGATATATTCGTTTATGGATTGCTTTGCAGGATACAACCAAATGGCAATTGCAGAAGAGGACAAGTTGAAAACAACTTTTATCACTGTATTTGGCACTTTTGCTTACCACGTGATGGCCTTTGGTTTATGCAATGCGCCTGGTTCGTGGCAACGAACAGCCGATAAGACATTCGGTGACATATCCCCTGACGAGTTGAGGGTGTTTATTGATGACTTAGGGGCCGCCACCGTGAGAGAAAGGCAGTTGATCATTCTGAGAAAATGCTTTGAGCGCTGTAGACAATTTTGCATCGCCCTAAACCCACAGAAGTGTGCTTTTGGAGTACCTTATGGGCTGCTGCTGGGTCATGTGGTTAGTTCGGTAGGAATTGCGACAGACCCCGAAAAGGTCAAAGTTATAATTGCCATGGGTCCACCACGCACTCCGAAAGAAGTTCATAGCTTTCTGTCTTCGGTTGGTTACTACCGTAGATTCATTAACGCCTTAGCAGAAAGAACGTTGCCACTTACAAATTTATTGTCCTTTAGCTGTTCGTTTGTATGGGGTGACCCTTGTAAGGTAGCATTCGAGGATGTGAAACAAGAGCTAGCAAGAGCGCCCGTTTTAAAAGCACCTAAAAGAGGTGAGGTGTTCTATATATTTTCAGCAGCCACCATGTATAGTATCAGCTGTTGTTTAGCCCAAATTTGGGAAGAGAAGTGGTACCACCCGATTGCTTTTGCTAGTCGGAAGCTGGGGGTATCCGAAATCAATTACACCTACATGGAGAAGCTGTGTCTAGCGATGGTCTTTGGGACCAAGAAGTTCAGGCATTACATTCTCTATGAAAAAGTCGTGCTTTATACGAAGGCGGAGGGACTTCGACTATTGATGAATAAGTTACAGCCGCCTGATCGTTTAGCGAAGTGGTTGATCACTTTGCAGGAATTTGATTATGAAATCAAGAGTAAGCCACCAAGGTTGCAAGGCATCGTGGAATGTCTAGTGGACTTTGGGGAGCCGAAAGAATCTGTGGCTGAAGGTAGTGACATGGAGATGATATTTAAAATAGATACGGCATCTATTCCCTCCTGGTATGCTGCAATAACGCATTATTTATCAACGGGAGAGGCGGGATCCGAACTATCTAAGGCTGAGAAAAGGAAAATTAAGCAGCAAGCGTTAAAGTTTGCCTTGATCGCAGGTACATTATATCGGCAAGGGGTTGATGATATCTATCGCCGATGTGTGACGCCTGAGGAGGTGCCATTCATTTTGGAAGAGTGCCATGATTCTGCTTGCGGTGGCCATTTTGCTGGACGGCTTACAGCACAAAAGACTTTAAGAGCAGGTTATTGGTGGCCTGCCATCTTCCAGGATGCGTTTGCGTATGTTAAGCGATGCGATATTTGCCAACGACATGATAGTCGAGAGAATAGGAAACGACCACTCACCCCTATTATGGCGATACTTCCATTTGAGAAGTGGGGAATAGACTTTGTGGGTCCTATTACTCCGTCATCGACTACGCAAAAGAGGTACATCATTGTAGCAACTGACTACTTCACAAAGTGGTCAGAAGCACGTGCAACAAGGAAAGATGATGCTAAAGAAACTGCTAGTTTCCTTTTAGAGCAGATAATATGCCGGTTTGGTCCGCCGAAAGAATTAGTGTCGGACCGCGGAACCCATTTCCTGAATAAGGTGATCAAAGGTTTGACAGAGTTGTGGAACATCAAGCATAACAAGACAACCCCATATAATCCGCAAGCCAATGGTCAGGTTGAAAGCACCAACAAGCAGCTTGTAGGCATCCTGTCCAAAATTGTATCGGAAAAGAAACGGGATTGGGATAAAAAGTTATACGTGGCAGTATGGGCTTATAATACGACTTTCAAACGAGCCACTGGCCATACCCCGTTCAAGTTAGTATATGGGGAGGAGTGTGTCTTGCCTCTAGAAATTGAGCTGCCGACTATTCGGTTTGCCATCAATCATTCTTTGAGCGATGAAGACGCTCTTTTTGAGCGCTTGACGACATTGGCCCATTTAGACGAGCTTAAGTTGCAGAGCTTATTGCACCAAGAAGTGGCGAAGCGCCGAATGAAGAAGCTACACGACCTCAAAGCCAAGAAATACACCTTCAAGAAAGGACAGCTTGTTCTGTATTATGACGCACGACGTGAATTATTCCCAGGCAAGCTAGAACCCAAATGGGATGGGCCCTATAAGATCGTTAGAATAGGAAAGAATAAATCCACAGTTTTGTTAGCTGACCTTGAGGGGATAGAATTTAAAAATAAGGTTAATCTTAATAAGATTAAACCTTATTACTTCTGATTGTACTAATGCTATAACTGCCTTGCAGGTCTAGGCAAGATTGATCAAACATCTGCAAGGAAATCGTGATAGAGGTTGATGGGTCGTCTGATCCCTTATTTAGAACACCCATATTTGGAACAGAGGTATCATCAGGGAAAGCTCATTTGGTGGAGCAAAGGATACAAGGTGATTGAGCAAGAAGGCGGGACATTTATTTGGGAAATCAAGGTCTTCTGCCATCATTGCCTACAACTTTTGACGAGCATCCCTGTTGAATTCAATGATGATGGAGGGATGGAGCCTACAGTCCACCCGTTGAATATGCTGAATTTCGATTACCATAATTATGAGTAGGGTTCAGGATGGCAGGATATGTAAACCCTTTATGGACGTACACCTTGTACTTTGATGGGGTGTCCAGGGGTGCATGCAAAAAAGGAAGTGTAGGAGTTGTCATCCGAGACCCCCGACGACACATTGTCATGAAGTTAGCTGCTTATCTCGGGGCGAATTTTACCAATAATATGGCAGAATACAAAGCCCTGATTATGGGTTTGAATATTGCAAAGAAGGGTGGTATCCGCCAGTTGTTGGTGAAAGGGGACTCTCAGTTGGTTTTAAATCAACTCAATGGGACGTACATGGTGCGGAACCCGATCCTTTGTATGTACCATCATACTGCCATAGCCCTGCTAGACGAATTCGATCGAGTGGCTTTTCAGCTGATTCCACGAAATTGGAACCAGTTTGCCGATTCATTGGCTAATCTTGCGTATGAAGAGGACCTCTTCTTTAATTGTGGCCCTTGTCTCGATATATCTATTGATGGTGAGACAGGACCTGGTCGTTTGTGGGGTATGCTTTCTGAACATGCCCTCTTTGGCAGACGATGGTTGATTTGGGTGATGCAGAGGGTAAGCGAGACTCATCTACCTTTATTATCTCAGACCCACAGACTGATTCGACGACATGTGATGCGCACACCTCTTGCGATGTGCGCAGGAGGGATAGGTCATAATTTAATGCACCTAGTTTAGGGCTACAAGCCCTGTTCCCCTGGGAATAGTATGCTTTGATGTCTATCATGGTTGTTTCCAGGTGGATGTTCTGCCTAGTATTGTTTGATTTCATTAGGCCAAGAGGGCCGATTTAGTTTTGTAGCAAAGTCATGTCTGATTTCATTAGGCCAAGAGGGCCATTTCCCTGTCTAGTGCGGGTGCGTTTAATTGGGTTTTTGTTTAGTGTTGTGCTGGACAGGTTTCGCGGGTTGTGGAATTTTGTGGAGCCTGGAGGAGCCTTTGCTGCGATGGAAGCTTCTTGTGGCCACTCCAGGTGATATTTCTCCTTTACGAGTACCTTTCTTTCCTGTTATATGTGTATTTGTACTTGTTGAGGGGATACTTTTTGTTGGGGACCGGCGACCAAGGCATGAAGTCCCAGGTTTAGGCTAAGTATGTTTGAGGGAGGTCGGAGTAGTCATTGCCTCCTGTAAAGACATTGTTAGACATTGAAAGACCTGTTTTAGAAGGAAGTCCTAGTGGCCCTGTCCTGCTAACCTGCTAGGCAGCCGTTCTAGGAGTTCTTGTTAGTAGTGAGGCAGTTAGAGAAGCCTGCTAGAAGATAATAATAATGATGTCAAGAAATCCTGAATATCCTAAAAGATGAATATAAATGCGAAGGTGTGTAAAAAGGGGTTCTAACCCCTATCAAAGACGAGGAGAAAAGAAATGAAAATATATAAGCAGTTGATCATTGCCTTGCGAAGGCCTGGTAGGTTCCTGGGGACGAGTCAGACCCCGGGCCGATACCTTGTCTTCCTAGGGGTGGCTTCTTGCTGGAAAAATAATATCAAAACCAAGAAGGTTGGAGCGAAAATAAAAGTGAGCGTTAGAAAAGGATTAAGTGTCGCCTTGCGAGGGCCTGGTAGGTTCTTGGGTGCCGAGACAGGTCCTGAGACCGATGCCCTGTTCTCCTTGGGTCACTACACTCAGCTCCCTCCTTTTTACATGCCCAAGTATGTTCATCTCATAAAAACCCTAAAAGAAGAAATGGACTGAAAGAAAATATCCTTTGCTCAGGCTATAGGAGTCCTCGCCTTGTAGGAGCTCCTAGTTGTGTTGTCTTTAGTTGGTCAGTAGTTCAGCCTACCACTTAGGGCAACCTCTTTGGCAGTTTTTTTTAGTTTGGCTGTGTTGGAGCAGCTGGTTAGTGACTCACTTCGGATCTTCTATTAGATGATGCTAGGCCTACTCCTTGTGGATGTCATACCTTGGTTCTATCCAGGGGTAGGGGGAGCATTGTGCTGAGTTTTATGATGATAATTGTTTTGTATCAGTTTGATGCTTCTTTGGTTGTTTATGTGCAGATATGTTCGTGGATTCGACGGGCTGAGTCGCCCTATCCCATGGTCGCCAATGAGAGCGGAATTTAGGTGACGGGAAGTGCTTAAAAATAGCTAAAAATTATGAAGATCAAGGGAAAAATATCCACCGTCAAAGGCGGCGGCTCGATCTAGGACGATTTTAAGCGCCAAAGTGCTTTAAAGGCGCCCGAGCGACACTTGGTGATTTTTCATAATTTTTCAGACAGTCATGCGGGTTGACACAAGCTACTGGCCAATGCGGGATGCTAAGCCGGACGCCCAGGATTTTTCAGAGCTCAATTCGGAGTCCGGACAGGGAAATGGCCAAGGAAACGGTCAAGATATGAAAAGGTGGACACTTGGGAGGCCAAATTTGAGCATGCCTTTTGAGTTTGGACCCCCCCCAAAAAATTTATGCACCTTATGAAGCAAAAAACGTGGAGAGAGAATGAAGAGGCATGAAAAAACGTAGAAGAAGATGGCGCCCGAAAAATGCGCCATGAATGGATGAGAGGCATCATGGCTGCTGCAAACAACCCCCCCAATGGATTATGGGGCTTCATTCCCCTCTGTCTGTGGACTCTATCGCCGCCTCTCACCCGAGAAATGGTGGTCTCTATGAAGAATTCTGATTTCAGTCTTTCTCTCTCCTCCCTCTCTCTCTTCTAAGAGGCAGTTCATGTGTGGGAAGGAGCAATGAAGAAAGAATGATGGAGACTTGTCCGGCATGGACCGGATTGCTCCACGGGCTGAGAATGGTGATTTGTGATGTTGCTGGACATGAAGTGTTGCTGTTTTCCAAATCTACAGCCATGGACACAAAACCCGAAACACGCGTTTAAGCGGTAAACTAAAAAATTACAAAGAAAATTTAGTGTTTTATGCTTTTGATTGATGGAATGCCGTTCATATGGACTAAGATTTGATTATGTTGCTGATTCTTCTGAGTTCTTACTGTTTATAACTAGAAATTATGAAAAACATGCATTTCATGGCTCAAAATAATGTCAAGAAACCCGAAAACCATGAAAAATGGGGAAAAACAAGGGTTTTGGGCGTATAAATGGGGAAAACCGTCGATACACATCAACTAATCTTTCAATTTTGTTGCAAATGAACTAAGGGCCACAGCCCATAAACTGGTTTTCATTTTTAGCAATTTAAAAAATACAAGAAAATGAAGAAAATGGGGGAAAATGATAAAAAAACCATGAAAAATAGGGGAAAAATACATTTGGGGCTACGAAAAATATAGAAAAAATAGGATTTATGTTTGTTGATGTATAGCAAGGCTGGGGCATGAAGTTATGCTTCAGTTCAGCCTTGTTTATATGTTTTAGTGCGTGTTTCCTTCCTTTCTCCACATAAAATGACAAGGAAACCCTAAAAGAAATGAATGCAATGATGCACTATCAAAACGGGGAAGGGTAGAGTTGTGAAAAAAATGGTTAAATGCCGCTGAGCATGAGGGATAATTTGCTGATTTTATATGCATCGCATCTAGGACGGAATAATAATGATAAAAATTAAAACCTAGTAGCACGAAGATCACTTCGGTGCTAGGTGTTGCAGCGAAGCACAAAGCGGTTAGAAAGAAAAGCATGAAAGAGATGTTTTGCACTTACACGCTGCTGGTTTTTTAAAATGTTTGAGCACTAGGCATCCACCTCTTTGCATGATCATTTAGAGAAAATTAAAAGTATCAGAGTTAGCTCCTGGATATGCATAGCAATTGTCTTCAGTAGGCCCTTGACCCACCGTTGAGAGCGTGAGGTTCCTATGCTGTAGGCTAGTCGAGGGTTATAGGGGAAGTCAAGTAAGGACAATGGTACATTCCTGGATACGTTTATTTGGTACCTTGAGTGACGTTTGTGCGAAATGTCTAAATGTTGAGCGGCGCATCGAGGGGCCAATCCCCGAGGTGTAGGAGAGTCGCAGAGGGTTGACGGCATTCAGCCGTAGGAGGAACCCCATGTGTATGTGATTCGAGCCTTTTGGCTATGTGAAAGGGACTCCCTCTGAGGAGCAATATTGGGTTAGGATCAGTTGGACTACAACGTATTACAAACGCAATGTTTAGGAAGGCAGAGATTTTGATAGACGCTCCTGGCCGCGAGGCCGAGGGGTTGTCTTGTGCATAGTGACGAGGTCCGGCTAGTGCATGAGCCAGTGCCGGCCCGTTTTTAGCTCCATCAAAGAGGTAGAGGAAGCTTGCCATTATGCTACATAATAAAAGAACTCACTCATAGCTCACCTCAAAGAGATGAGGGTATTTTAGAGTGCTCTCATGGACTTGTCATTGTTCTTCCCTCTCCCCACTTCTTCATTCTCCATGGGCTCTTTATATAGCCTCCATGAGGGATTAGATTAAGCTAATCTTCTTGATTAACATAATCCTAGATGATGTATGACATCTTTGAAAATATGGAGCATAGTGGATGGGATAAGTCCCCACCTTGGTCATCATGCAAGAAGCTAAGGGTGGTGGTAGACAAAATAGAGAAATGGAGCTAGATTACAAGAGGTGGATGCCCAAAGCACGTTATTATAATATATTTACAAGAAGGACACAGTGGAAAGTTGGTGTGGTGAAAGAGAGAAGAAAATTGCATGTAGACAGCAGTCTGCACCTTCGTAACTTCAAATCCGTGAGGAATTTGAAAAAGTTTCTTATGCAACTTTGTAGACCAGGTCGAAACCGATCGGCCATCGCGGGAATTTTCTTGAAATTCGCTTTTTCTTGGGAGTTATTGAGATCATAAAAAACATCTTGCAAAAGCTGCTTTGACTTTAGTCCCCCATATGTATATAAATACATATAAGCATGTGAAAAAAGGGGTTCATGCTTGTAAGCTTTTGTGCAAGATCCAAATGACACCATGATGTGGATATTGACTTGTGTGCTAGGGTGAGGTGTCCTCTAATGATGGTGATAGATTCCAAATCTTAGTGATGCAGACGGAGCCCATGTGTAGTTGGAGGCTAGTCCTTTGAAAAAATCTATGCACTCACTCAACTCCTAGATGTAATCCATTTCCATCTTCACTAAGATAACCATCCCTTTTACCCTTTACATTGGCATGCCTTCTAAGAACTTATTCCCCCCATTTGCTAGAGTTATCATAATCGAGAAGCAATGTAGCATACCTAGTGCTTGAAGAGTAAACCCAAAGTGATATGGTAAGCTCTTGATAGGGGCTTTGGCCAAATTTTGTGGTAATAATCCGGGTTGTAAAAGACCCAGATCATTAGCCCTCCCCTTAGGCTAGAGGTATTCATGCCTCTAGCTTGATAATGATGGTCCAATAGAGCAAGGAGGACTGCACCCCCTCATTGATGGCTCTTCATTGAATGATTGCTCCAAAGTGTTCATATTTCTTTGAAAATAAGGCTTCAGTCGGCATCCATTTACCCTTGTCTTGTGAACCTTCCCATCCATGTCACCTAGCTTATAACCTCCATTTGGATATCTCCTTATGATCATGAATGGCCCTTCCCACTTGAACACAAGTTTAGTATCCTTTCTGTTATCAAAGCGGTTATCATAGCATAGCACGAGTGATCCTTCCCTTATGTGTTTGCTAGCCAGCTTCTTATTAAAGGTCTTCCTCCTCTCTTCCGCTTGCATGGAATAGTGTTGAACTACTGCTTCTCTATCTAACTCCAACCTCTCTAGATCCAAGATCCTTTCCTCTAACTTCTTATCTTGATTCTTCTCTTGATTGGCTACTAAAACACGCAAACTAGCTAGTTCCACCTCTATAGGAAGCAAAGCTTCTTGGTCATAGACGAGGTGAAATGGAGTATAGCCAAGTGAGGTTCTAAATGAAGTCCTGTAGGCCCAAAGAGATGCATTCAATTTTTTATCCCAGTGCTTCGGGTGCATGTATACTTGCTTGGTAATTATCTTACAAATCAGCCCATTCACTTTTTCGACCAAACCATTACACTGCGGATAGTAGGGAGTAGAATGCCTATGCTTGATTTTTAGCCTTTCCATTAGCTCCCCTACTAGGTTTGCCCTAAAACCAGGACCCCGATCAGAGATAATTTCCAAAGGTGTGCCAAACCTGCAACAAATATTTTCAAACACAAATTTTCCCACTTCTTGGGTTGTGATCCTACTAGTTGCTGAAGCCTCTGTGCACCTCGTCATGTTGTCCACTCCCATTATGATGTATTCCTTGCCAGATTGAGTTCGTGGGAGTGGTCCTATTGCATCAATCCCCCATTTCTCAAATGGACCATATATAGTTATGGGATTTTGTTCCTCATGCACTAGCTTCCTTGGTCCGGCCTTTTGGCAATCGTCACAAGTGTGGCACCAATGTTGCACATCTCGATGTAGACTAGGCCACACAAAACCGGCTTGGAGAATCTTCCTGCTGGTTATTTCCTGAGCAAAATGTCCACCACAAACCCCCTCATGGCAGCTCTTAATCACATCTATAATCTCCTTTGCTGTTGGCACCCTTCTAAGCACTGCATCCTTTCCTTTGCAATACAACACATAATTTATCAAGCGGTATTTAGTGACCTTAGTAGCTAGCCACCATTTCTCACTTTTACTCATATGTGTAGGTGCCTCACCTTTCTCGAGAAAATAAAGCACATCTTGTAGTTGAAACTTACCCTGAAACAAGGGAAGCTTTACTGTAATCATGCCCACCATTACCTCTTTCAATTTTTCAGCTGCTAGAGCATCTGTGTCGCCATTTGTGTGCCTTGGCACAAAATAGATTTGGGCTTTCTGTAGCTTTCTCATGAGAGTTTTAGCTTCCCTCATTTTCACTGCTAAGTTATCATTTTTACAAGCCCAGATTCCTTTCATTTGCTTAACAATTAGCATAGAATCCCCAAAAACATTAAGTCGAGTAACACCATGTGAAAGACACCACCTCAAACCTAAAATCAAGGCTTCATATTCTACCTCATTATTAGAATGGACATCCTCCAAGCTAATACCTTCTCCATAAAGTTTGTCACCTTCGGGACTGAACACCACTACTTTCGCTAATGCGACACTTCTCATGGTTTAATTGCCCCCCCATTTGTGCAAGGTGGTTGAAAGCTTCATCCACCTTACCTAGATGTAGAGCCTTAGAACTATAAATATAAAAATCATCAATAAAGACCCTGATGGATTTCCCAAAATATGGTTGGAAAACATAATTCATGAATCGCCGAAAGGTAGTTGGGGCTTTTGTTAATCCAAATGGCATTACTTTGTAAGCAAAACAACCCCAAGGTGTAATGAAGGTGGTCTTCTATTGATCCTCCTCAACTATTCAGATCTGGAAATAACCTGAATACCCATCACAAACAGTGTATCTCTCATGCCCGGCCACCTCGTTGAGTATTTCATCCTGAAAGGGAAGAGGAAAGTGATCTCTCTTAGTTGCAGCATTTAGCGGCTTGTAATCCACACAAATCCTCCATTTTCCATTCTTCTTGGGTATCACCACCACAAGTGAAACCCACTCTGAGTCCCCTATTGGATAGATGAAGCCTGCCTTTAAAAGTCGTTGCACCTCAGTGAGTAGAGCGTTTTGTTGAACTACTCCCAACCGTCGTAGTCGCTGCACCACTGGCCGTGCTCCCTCTTTTAGTTTAATGTGATGTTGTACTGCTGTCACACTTGTGATGTGTTCATAATCAGAAATAAAAAGTGCAAAGTGTTTTATCACCACTTCCATGTAGGCTGCCTTCTCCTCAACTGATAGATCCTTAGCCAATTATTTTTCTAAACCCTCCTTCTAGACCTTTGGAAGCTGCTGTGGAATTTCACTACTAGAAGGCCCTTTTTATGTAATCCCCATCACTTCTAGAGAGCTTTCTTCCTCCTCATTAGAAGACTCTCCCTCTATCATAGATGACCAACCCTCGCTGGAACTCCATTCATCAGCGGTGGTCTCTAACACAAGATCCTCCTGTCGGCCCTCCTTCATGTTGTAGATAGTGCTCTTCCATTTTTTATGCAGCCCCTTTTGTGTCCTTAGCTCTAAAGCCCCTGTCTCCCAATCTTGACTGGCTTTCATTCCCATTAGCCATGGTCGCCCAAGAATGAGCAGATAGTCGTCCCCCTTCACTGGCATCACATACATGTCAAGCTCCAATTGCACTCCACACACATTTACCTTGACTTTCTTTATAACTCCCAAACAATTTACTACTACACTGTTAGCGAATTTGGCCCCAAATTTAGTAGTTTCATTTACCTCAAACGATGCATCAACTTTTCCGTCATGACACAAATCTCTGCACCTCCATCCACATATGTCTTTGACACTCTCTACCCATTGATTTCGGCTTCCACTAAAGGCACAATATCTTTCATCTTTCTAGCCTGGATTGCATTCACATGTCTATTCTTCATGGGTCTAATGCTTACCATCTTTGACCATTGTCGCCGCACCGTTGGAGATAGATGTAGTAATTGTGGCCATGAAATTTTTGGCCCTTAATTCCTCACATCAGCAAGCAAATCATAAGCTCTAGTACCTTTACCCACGGAAAAATCATCTAGCTCAATGTGTCGGCGTGAGCGAGCCCTCCTCTTTTTACTGTTGCGTGTCTTTGCAGCCATTGATGACTCTGCCTCCTCTTCCATATTTTCAACCTCCTTTGGTGGTGTAGGCTCCATTTTCTCAATTCTCCGAGCTTTCTTCACCGGCATTGCTTCAACCTCTACTACTTTGGTCTTCCCTTTGACATCACTCTCATCTAAACTAATTATCCTAATATCATGATTCTCTGGCGGCTGGACAGGCAAGGGCGGCACCTCTGCAAGTGGTCGAGGATGCTGGAGAACTTGAACCGATGGTGGAGGCCCTGGATTCGGTGGAACAAACCTTTCCCTAGGTGGTGTCGCTTATTGTCCCCTCCTTCTTGGTTGGAACCCATTTCCTGAAAAACGCCTAGGATGAGGGCAAAAGTACATACCATGGCTAGTCTCCCCACAATTATACCAAACATACTCTCTTTCTTGTCTTCTTGGACCTCGATTGCCTTCATTTATGAGGGGAGGGGGTCGCACTCCTTGCACCAAATTTAATGAAAGGCTTTCAAGTTGATTAGTAATGCGTTGTAGGAGCTCTTGCTGTGGTATCTCTGGTTCAGGTGGGGCATTTGCTATTTCTCTAGGCCTTGGCATGGTTGGTAAAACCTGCATGGGCTCAACTCCCCCCTTCAACTGGGCTTGATACTTCAATTTTCTATTTTTCTCCCTCGCATAAGTGACTGATTCTTCATAGGATGTGGGAAACTTTACTTTGACCTTCTCCCTTAGTAGAGGATGCAGTCCGGCTAGAAAACAATCTTTCTTAAGGCAATCAGGTACTCTTTCTCCCTTGGCTAAAGAGGCTGTCCATTTATCCCACAATTTTATAAACATGCCTTCATAGGTTTGGTATTCCCCTGCTACGGTTTGGCGAAGATCCAAGAGTTGTCTCCAAATATCTTCAAGTGGCTCTGTATCTTGGTACTTGTGCATAAATGCGGTCTTGAGATTCTCCCAATTACCCCTTGTAGCCTCCGGGAGAGCTTGATACCACACTCGAGCATCAACTTTTAGAATTAAAGAGAAGGCCCGTACTTTGGTTGCTTCATCATCCCAGCTTGTGACTAGGAAGGCCATTTCTAAGTCATCCAAAAAGTCTAGAGCTTTCTTCCCTTTGTGCCCAAAAAAACTTGGAAATGCCATGTTGCCTTAGTAGAGTATGAAGATGAAAACGTCTAGACTTAAGTTGTATTTTATAAGGGGAAGGATGAATGGGTTCACAGATGCATTGATTTCAGCAAGACGTCTAGGCTCCAGTATGCTTCTAATAATGCCTTGGAATCTAAGCTTTGTGCTAGCTACAATATGCACAGTTTACATAGCAAGTGGACGGATAGGTCCATACAACTCGTTTTGATTCATGAGAAACTATTATAATAGGATAAAGACATGTACATTGAAGGATGCATTGTAGTCTAGTATTGGGAAGATTATAGGTTCTGGTGATACAAGAATCTCCCTTAATCTTTCAGCCCCAAAGTACATGCCAAGACGCTGCTGGAACAAAATCTTCCTACTGATGCATACATTAACTCGGATGTTTTGTACAGAGTGGAAGGTGTAGAAATTTGGGCCATTGTTATTATTCATGAGTGGAGACTACTTAAGGAAGTAGAGGGAATGCACTTTCTTGAATTATGAATGATTTTTCCCAGAGTGTTTCTTTTTGGAACCCACCAACTTTGCTATACGGAGAATTTGCTCACCAGTGATTGTTCTTGCCTTGGTGTGTCCATCCTCAGCGACATATATTTCATAAGGTGTGATGGGCACCTTTTCAACCACACCCATCCTTCGAGCTAACAATAGTTGAAGATAGTCTCCATACTTTGCACTTCTACAAAACTCCACACCTTTCATGCATAGTTGTCCTCCTTTTGATATGGATTAGGCCAGAGAGAGAGAGGGATTTGATGATTTGGAGACGAGAACCTCTCGGAAGGGCCTTCACTATGTTTGCAAAACACTCGCCACAATTATGAGAACCTAGCAATTGATGGCAACATAATTTTTTCCGTTGTGAGATCATGGAATTTCTAAAGTGAACACATTTTACCCGCATGTGTGCCATCATCCGATAGGCATACTCTCTTTCTTGAGCTTCTTTAGGAGACAATTTTGGGAATTGTGGACTTCGAACAGCTTCAAAAATAGTTGGTGAAGGTGTTGAGGAAAAGCCACTTGGGGAGCTTGTTGTAGAGGATGCACCACCATGTGTTGTATCATTCCACATAAGGAGGTAGAGAATTGTGGTTGAGAATGTCCTCAGCGGGGGCACCAAAAATTATCAAGATTATGGGAGAGAAGGAAGGAGTCTCACTTGAAGCTTTCTTGCTTGCACAATGGGGGAATACACACAAGGGTGGAGGTTGAAAACAGTTTTCCTCTTCTTAGTTGTGTAAGCCAAAAGAACTCAAGTACAAAGAAAAATAGAAGAACCCTATATATGGGTCTCAAACCAAACTCAACTAACTAAGGTGGCATACTAACTGAGCCACGAACTAGAGTAGATAAGGATAGCTATCATGTATCTATTATTCATGGGCGGTGTACCAACCGCGTCTGCAACTGACAAGTCGGTGACATAAATACACAATGGTCACCCTGGCGTATCACGAGTGGAGCTCGATATCTCAACACTCCCCCTCGAGCTCAATCCCAATTCCTGCACACCAAGCATGTCTCTAAACTTACGTAGCTTCTCTGCGCCCAATGCCTTCGTGAACATGTCAGCTACCTGATCCTCTGTGCTGACATAAACTAGATCAATAAGACCTAGTAAAACCCTCTCTCGAACATAGTGATAATCCACCTCAATGTGCTTTGTTCTAGCATGATAGACTGGGTTATTTGCCAAGTGTATACTACTCATGTTGTCACAATAAATGACAACTGGCCCATCTGTAGACTGATGCATATCATAAAGTAGCTTATGCAACCAAGCTACCTCACATGCAGCCATTGCTGCACCCCTGTACTCAGCCTCTGTGCTCGACAAGGCAACTGTAGGCTGTTTCTTGCTGCTCCAAGTGACTGCAGCACTCCCAAAAGAGAACACATATCCACTGGTAGATCGTCTATCATAGATACTACTAGCCCAATCAGCATCAGTGTATCCATGCAACTGTATCTAAACCCCAGTCTCATAAAATAGTCCATACTGCAATGTGGACTTCACATACCTGAGTATGCGTCTAGCCGCATCCAAATGTGGTTTCCTTGGAGCCTGCATAAACTGACTTACCAATCCAACAGCATAGCTCAAATATAGCCTGGTAATAGTCATATAAATCAAACTTCCTACTATGCGTCTGTACATAGTAGGGTCTTCTAGAAGCTCACCCGCATCTGTGCTCAGCTTCACATTCTGTTCCAAAGGAACTGAAATAGGCTTACAGCCTGTCATCCCATATTTGGACAGCATGTCCAATCCATACTGCCTCTGCAAGAGCTGTATCCCACTTGATGATCTCATCACCTCAATGCCCAAGAAATAACGCAGCTCTCCCAAATCCTTCATCTCAAACTTCTACTTCAATAGCATTTTCACATGAAGGATATCTTCATCATTGTCACCTGTCATAATCAAATCATCAACATAAATGACAAGTAGCATAATATCTTTCTCCATTTTTCTCACATAAAGTGAGAAATCTGCCTTGGAAATTTGAAAGCCAATAGTGACAAGATACTGTCCTATCTTGTCAGACCATGCTCTAGGTGCTTGCTTCAAGCCATACAAGGCTTTCTTCAACCTGCAAACAAACTCAGGATGAACAGCATGCACATAACCTGGTGGCTGCTCCATATAGACCTCTTCTTGCAAATCACCATGCAAGAAGGCATTCTTTACATCCATCTGATGTAAAGACCATCCCTTTGATGCAGCCATAGCAATGACTGCTCTTACGGTTGCCATCCTTGCAACCGGACTGAATGTTTCTTCATAGTCAATGCCATATGTTTGTGCATACCCCTTGACTACTAATCTTGCCTTGTATCTGTTCACAGAACCATCTGCATTGTGCTTCACCTTATAAACCCACTTAGAGCCAATTGCATTTTTACCTTTAGGCAAAGCTATCAATTCCCATGTAGCATTTGCTTCCAAGGCATCCATTTCTTCATCCATGGCTTTCTCCCATTTTTATTTTCCCATGTCTTGCTCAAAAGAAGTGGGTTCTGGTTCCTGTATCACTTTGACCATATATGCATAGTGAATGGCTATAAATCCATTATATTTCAGCCTATCCACAGGATACCTAGCTCTCATAGACCTGCGCAAAGTAGGTTCACTCCCAGGTGCTCTCAAAACATCCCTGGTCTTCCTTACTCTAGGTGTAACAATAGAAGGAATACCCAACTCATCATCAATGCTCTGTTCTGAGCCACTGGATTCACCATCCACATAAGAGTGACCTGCATTCACATCAAACATGGGCTGATCAACCTTCTCTTTTCCTTTTCGTGATACCTGCATACCACTATCTGCATTACTTTGAGAAGATTCTCCTGATCTCAATCTGCCTGTCCATGGTGAAGAATGTGAACCACTGCTAGAGGACGCTCCAGGTCCACTAATATTTTGTGACTGCTGCTGTAAATTCTGTGCAGCATTACCATTTTTTGCATCTACATCATCAATCACATTTACTGGTTTATACCAGCTACTCATCTCATCAAAAACAACATCTCTGCTCACTATAAACTTACGAGTAGAAGGGTTATAGCATCTATACCCTTTTTGCTGCAGAGAGTAACCAATAAAGATGCACTTCTCAGCTTTTGGATCCAACTTGGATCTCAACTCATCTGGCACATGTACATAGGCAATGCAACCAAAAATTTTCAAATGAGAAATATCTGGTTTCCTACCAGTATACCTCTCCTCTGGAGTCATTCCATGTATTGCTGCAGTGGGAGTCCTGTTCATTATGTAGACTGCTGTAGCAACTGCTTCAGCCCAATAAAAATCTGGCAAGTCTTTTTCATTGAGCATGGCACGAGATACCTCTCCAATATGCCTGTTTTTCCTTTCTGCAATTCCATTTTGTTGTGGGGTATGACTGTATGAATATTGTTGCTTTATGCCATGCTCCTAGAGGAACCTTGCAAACTCATTTGAGAGGTACTCTCCCCCTCCATCTGACCTTAGGCATTTTATCTGCAGGCCTATTTCTTTTTCAACCATCGCTTTAAGAGTTTTGAAATGCCCAAAAACTTCACTTTTCTTTTTCATAAAATATACCCAAACTTTTCTGCTATAGTCATCAATAAAACTGACAAAATAATGGCAGCCTCCAAGAGATGCAGCTTTAGTTGTCCACACATCAGAGTGGATTAATTCCAATGGCTTCTTACTCTCTTGAACATGTCTAGGAAATGGTTTCCTTGCCTGTTTTCCAAACTGACAGGCTTCACATACCTTATGCATTTCTGCAATCTTGAATTTTGGCAAACCTGCAATAATATTTTGGGCCTGCATTGATTTAAGTCATTGTACATTAATATGACCAATGCGTTTATGCCAGATATCAATATCTACAACTACACATGTCCCATGTGCAAACATTGCTGCACTCAATTCAAACATGTCTGCATCCAATGTAAACATTCTGCCCTTCTTCTTTCCTTTTGCTATCAAGCGACCTTTATTTTTCATATTCTCAACAAAGCATCCATGAGGATTAAATCTAACCTGCAAGCCCTGCTCAACCATTTGACCAACAGAAACCAGATTCTTGGTGATATTCGGGACATGAAATACATCGGATAGGTATTTATTTTTCCCATCTTGCATAGACAAGGGAATTTTTCCAATCTGCACAATAGGATGTGCAGTATCATCACCAGTCTCCACAAATCCTGGTTTTTCCATTTTCCTTGCATCCTCCATCCATTCTACATGACATGTCATGTGGTTTGATGCACCTGAGTCAGCATACCATACATCATTGCTTTCTTCTGCACGTGTCACAGAATTGTTCATGTGCTACACCATAAACAAGTGCTCATTTTTGTCATCACCCTGTCTACTAGAAGATGCATAATTCCCTTGTTGCAGTTTTCCATTCATGATGTCATTCTACTTTTTATACCAGTCTTTAGCCATATGACCCATTTTACCACAGTAGTAGCATTCAACATTACTGTTTGCATTTTGGCCTCTTTGCCATCCACCACGACCTCTTTGGCTCCCCCTGCCTCTAGAGTTACCACGTCCTCCTCCATAGGACTGGTTTTCTTGAGTTTGCTGCATATTCTGATTTTTGCCACGGCCTGCAAATCGGCCTCCTCTACCTTTGCCTCTACCTCTTCCAGCATTTAAGTAGAAGACAGCTTCTTTTGAAGTTCCTCCTGAAGAAGATGCACCACCATTTCTCTGCTCCTCAGAAATTAGAAGAGCAATCAACTCCTCAAAATCAAGAAATCTTTCACGGACGGAAATGGATGTTTAGAACTGTGCATAATCCTTTCCTAGACCATTCAAAGTCACGGAAACTAAATCATCATCTTCCACTCGCGACCCAATGGAAGCAAGTGCATCTACAATCTTCTTCACCTTCATGTGGTAGTCGTTGATGCACATTATGCAACTCTTGCTTGAGCTGCATTTTCCTAGCTTGTGTATTTGTGCTATACATTTTTTACAAAGTATCCCATGCCTCCTTTGGCGTACTTGCATCCTGAATATGCACAATCATAGAGTCTGAAATACTGATAGACAGCCAATACATAACTTTCCTGGCTCTCTCATGCCATGTTTTGAATGCCTGCATTTGCTGTTGATTGGGAACATCAGGAACAACTGGTTCTTCTTCATTTCCTGCAACAAATTCCCAATATCCTTTTCCCATAAGAAAATTTGTCATTCTAAACTTCCATGCTTGGAAGTTGTTCTTGTCAAGTTTTTCAGTGACAATCTGTGAAAGAGAATCAGACGCCATTACAGAACACTGCAAAAAATTCTGTCACTGCAAAGAACACAGCTTCAGCCTCACAAGGGCAAATCTGCAAAACTGACGAAAGTGGTATTTGACCACACAGTCACTTCCTAGTGACGATTTTGCATCAACAGGCAACAGGGATGATTCTGTAACTCCCAATGTCTCTGCGCACAGGCATACAATGCAATTTCTACAGTAACTTTTTACCGACCTGCAGAACAGTGGTCGCACAGCATAAAACTGGGCCTTTTCCTAAGTGCGTGCAGAAAACTTCCGCCTCCAAAACTGGCCCCGAAATGACCTCAAATCAAAAAAACAAGGTCTCCAAGGGCTAAAGCCCCGTCCCGCAACATATACTGCCCTCTTGCTTCACCACGAAGGGCGTCTCAACCTGAGACAATGCACTCCTGCACTTTTCGGCTGTGCTACCTGCAGAGATCTGCTCCCAAAATAGAAAATGAAAGCAACACTGCTCCTCTTACCAGAACACCTCGAGCTTGGCTTGCTTTCTTGAGCTCCTTACCATGAACAAGGCTCTGATACCATGTCAAGATTATGGGAGAGAAGGAAGGAGTCTCACTTGAATCTTTCTTGCTTGCACAATGGGGGAATACACACAAGGGTGGAGGCTGAAAATAGTTTTCCTCTTCTTAGTTGTGTAAGCCAAAAGAACTCAAGTACAAAGAAAAATAGAAGAACCCTATATATGGGTCTCAAACCAAACTCAACTAACTAAGGTGGCATACTAACTGAGCCACGAACTAGAGTAGATAAGGATAGCTATCATGTATCTATTATTCATGGGCGGTGTACCAACCGCATCTGAAACTGACAAGTCGGTGACATAAATACACAACGGTCACCCTGGCGTATCACGAGTGGAGCTCTATATCTCAACAAAAATGAGGGCTGAAATGATGAACGGCAGGCTGCCTCTTACCCATCCAACCTCCAATCCTCACTAAGAGAACTAAAGAGGGGCACCACCTAGTCAAAGGGAGGATGGGCTAGGACATCCATTTTCTCAAAGAGAATCAAGAGAACCAAGACACAAATTTACAAGAGAGAACATATGTACTAGACACCATATTGGAATATAAGAGAGAGATGAGAGGAGAGGGAGACAAGAGGAGAAGAGGTAGAAGAAGCTTGCCATTATGTTACATGGAATGAGAAGATGAGAAGAGAGGGAGATAATAGGAGAAGAGGTAGAGGAAGCTTGCCATTATGCTACATAATAAAAGAACTCACTCATAGCTCAACTCAAAGAGATGAGGGTATTCTAGAGTGCTCTCATGGACTTGTCATTGTCCTTCCCTCTCCCCACTTCTTCATTCTCCATGGGCTCTTTATATAGCCTCCATGAGGGATTAGATTAAGCTAATCTTCTTGAATAACATAATCCTAGATGATGTATGTATCTTTGAAAATATGGAGCATAGTGGATGGGACAAGTCCCCACCTTGGTCATCATGCAAGAAGCCAAGGGTGGTGGTAGACAAAATAGAGAAATGGAGCTAGATTACAAGAGGTGGGTGCCCAAAGCACGTTATTATAATATATTTACAAGAAGGACAGAGTGGAAAGTTGGTGAAAGAGAGAAGAAAATTGCATGTAGCCAGCAGTCTGCGCCTTCGTAACTTCAAATCCGTGAGGAATTTGAAAAAAGTTTCTTCTGAAACTTTGTAGACCAGGTCGAAACCGATCGGCCATCATGGTAATTTTCTTGAAATTCGCTTTTTCTTGGGAGTTATTGAGATTATAAAAAACGTCTTCCAAAAGCTACTTTGACTTTAATCCCCCATATGTATATAAATACATATAAGCATGTGACAAAAGGGGTCCATGCTTGTAAGCTTTTGTGCAAGATCCAAATGACACCATGATGTGGATATTGACTTGTGTGCTAGGGTGAGTTGTCCTCTAATGATGGTGATAGATTCCAAATCTTAGTGATGCAGACGGAGCCCATGTGTAGTTGGAGGCTAGTCCTTTGAAAAAATCTATGGACTCACTCAACTCCTAGATGTAATCCATTTCCATCTTCAGTAAGATAACCATCCCTTTTACCCTTTACATTGACATTCCTTCTAAGAACTTGTTCCCCCCATTTGCTAGAGTTATCATAATCGAGAAGCAATGTAGCATACCTAGTGCTTGAAGAGTAAACCCAAAGTGATATGGTAAGCTCTTGATAGGGGCTTTGGCCAAATTTTGTGGTAATAATCCGGGTTGTAAAAAACCCGGATCACTACGAAGTTCAGTGAGGTAGTTACAGATGAGAATTGGTGTGCCGCCATGGATGAGGAATATGCAGCATTAGCTGAAAATGAAATATGGAATTGGTATGTTTGCTTGAAGGTAAAGTACCCATTGGCTGCAGATGGATGTCAAAAATGAATTCTTGAATGTTGACTTGCTTGAAGAGGTGTATATGGAGCAGCTTGAAGGTTATGTACACCTTGATTATCGAACATATGTGTGTAAGTTGAAAAAGGCATCGTATGGGTTGAAACATGCACCGAGAGCATCGAATGCTCACATAAGCACTCATTTGGAGTAGCTTGGTTTTCAGATAGGTCATGCACATCACAACATGTTTACAAAGAAGAGAGAGCATGGTTATGTTTTTCTTGTGGTTTATGTCGATGATTTGATATCGCTGAAGATGATGATCATGGGATTGCTAAAATTAAAGCAATGTTACAGGTTGAATTCAAAGTCAATGATCTCGATGAGCTGAAGTACTTTCTCGAGGTTGAGGTTGTGTCTACAGCTCAAGGTATATGAATGTTGCAAAAATACTATGCTCATGATATGTTGCTAAAGTATGGCATGATGGAGTGTAAAGCCATGGAAAAACCATTGGATCAAAATGTCAAACTTGCAGTTGATATTGGGACTGAGATCGCAAATGTCACCATGTACAAATAGATGTTGGGTAGCTTAATTTACCTTACTATTACCCGTCTTGACTTAAGTTATGTAGTGGGGCTAATTAGCTAGTTTATGCAAAAATCTTGTAAGCCACACTTAGATGCAGTCAGGAGGATTATGCGGTACGTGAAGGATACTGTTGATTATGGGATGTTTTATGAGCATGGGAAATCATTTGACTTGACAGGTTTTACGGATGCTAATTGGGTTGGTTGTCTCTATGATAGGAGGTAAAGTAGTGGTTATGCTTTCAGTTTGGGAAACATTATGATCAGTTGGAGTAGTAAGAAGCAATTTATTGTTGCTTTATCTAGTACAGAGGCAAAATACAGGGGTGCATCCTTAGCGGCATGCGAAGCAGTTTAGCTTGTGAAACTACAACATGACTTGGGTATACATTTGGACAGTAAATTCACATTACATTGTGACAATCTTAGTAGTGTGATGCTAGCTAGCAACCCGTCTATCATGCTAGATCCAAACAGATAGAAGTTCATTACCATTTTATTAGGGAGATGGTACTTGCTGGAAAGATTGATCTACTCCATGTAAAGACACAAGACCAAGTAGCAAATATATTTACCATATCACTTTGTAAAGAGAAGTTTTGTGTTTCAGGGAGCTACTTGGAAAATAGCAATTATCTTGAGCCTGAGGGGGAGTGTTGAGAATCAAGATTGTGATCAGTATCATTGACATGATACCTTATCTAGATAGTTGTCATCTTATTTGTTACTCTACATGTGTGTTGTAATAACTGAGTCAATCAGACTCAACTACAGTTTAGTGGTACAGTCAATTAGTGACCTAGTGTGTTTATTAGTTATGTGTTATTAGAATTTACTAAGAATTATCAAAGAATAAGAAGAAGAGAACAATGAGAGTTCACTACTCTCTGCTATAGCTCCATGTGTTTGTCTCTCTCTCTCCCTCAAAATCTTGAACACCATGGGACTACCACTCATCTAGGAGAGACATAAATGTTAACAAAATGATAGCAAGCCAACATAAAGAAAGATAAAAGGATCAAGCAAGACAGAAAATTAGGCCCTATGAACTTTGATACAAAATTTGGAAGATATCAGTCAATTGTTACAAATTTTAAAAACATCAGCTATTTTTTAAACACTTGGTGACCTTATTTTGTGAGAATCATGTGCAAATTGTACTTGACATCTATCGTTTCATGTCCAATTTATTCTTTTGACCAAGGCAAGAGTGAGTTTACATGTAAATAAGGCCATGGTTGGCTAAAAAAGGCCATAAAAGGGGTAGAATACCCAAGGCAGATAGGAAAACTATAACCCTAATCTTTGTGTATTTAAAGAATAAAAACGAATAAAAGAGACTATTCATGTGTGCCAACTTGGTGTGTACTTGCTTTCTTGTTTTTTATCTCCTATCAACACTCTCTATTACCAAGCCCATACTCCTCTCTTGCATGTGGATGCCATAAAGAGTTGAGGATCAAAATGCACTTGCATGGATTGGGAAGTTGCAATGTGCAACCATTTTGACTCGATGGAGTGCCTTGCAAGATCACTACATGAAAATTTTTGTGCTCGTAGATCATGTGAGAGGTCTTTCTATAAATCTCCATTTTAAAAGGTATTGTTTATACCCATATAGATTATGGGCCATCCATAATGACCAGCAAGAGCAATCACAAGTCTAACAATTGCCATCTTTGTGATTAGAGAAAATGCCATATCATAAACATCACCATATATTTGAGAAAATCCTTTAGTTCATAACCTTTCTTTTTATCTATTGATTGAACCATTAGTATTCAGCTTAACTTTATAGACCCACTTACATCTAATGGCCTTCTTACCCTCTATTAGATCAACAAAAGTTTCCATGTATCCTTGTCCATAAGTCCTTTGTATTCTTTATCCATGGATGAGCTCCGTTCTTTCTTATGCATGTGTCATTCTATAATTGAGGTTGTAACATAAATGCTACATGTATAGCAACAATGTTAGTAGTGTAGATAAACCTCTTTGAAGAACAAGAGATTGTTATAGATCTTCTAAGGTCTAGTTGTGCTAAATTTTCAACAACATTCTCTAATTCATCTTTTGACTAGAAATTAATATTTTCACAAGCTCTAGAGGCGATATTTCTTGAAATATGGTTGCCAATTAGGTCATCTTTGTGATGGAAACTGGGTGGGTTTGGATACCACCTATCATTTTCATATAATCTATAGCATTCATATTGAATTGAGTAAATAATTAGATGCATCTATGGGAATTAGAATCAATTTTCCTTCTCGAATTATCATCAATATGCATGTATGTGACACAACCAAAAACTCTAACATGAGATGGATTTGGTTTTCTCCCTGTATATGCCTCTTTTGAGGAATAAGATTCATAAAAGCTTCTATGGGACTTCTATTCATGAGATACACTAAAGTTTTTATAGCTTTAGCCCAATGATCACTTGGAAGATTAGCATCATTGAATATAAGCCTAGCATACTCAACAAGAAGTCTATTCTTGCTCTCTAGAGCCCCATTTTGCAAAGGACTATACATACAATTGTGTTGCCTTCTTATATCCTTTTTCCAACAAAATACTTCAAATTCATTTGACATGAACTCCCTCCTCCATTTGATATTAAAACCTTGATATATGCATTACATACTCCTATACATTGCTTGAACTATTGAAATTTAGAGAATACTTTAGATTTCAACTTGATGAAATAATTTCATTGCTTTCTTGATAAGTCATGTCAAACAAAGTTGATAGACTACTTACAACCTCCTAAGGATGTTGTTTGGGATGGTCCCCATACATCTATATGAATGATTTCAAGTATTTTATTTGTTCTATTGACACTTTTTTTTAACCTTGTTCTCTGTTGCTTCCCAAAGTAACATGCACAACATGTATGGTTGTCTTCATTGAACTGGAGTACTTCAACTAGCTTCTCTCTCTTCAAATGCATGACACTTTTTTATTCATGTGACCTAGTCTTCTGTGCAATAAAAAGCAGGTTCTAGTAAGACCTTTCAAAAAAAATTGTAGATGGAGTCTTGCTAGAGTAGTTTTCTTGATGACGGGTAGATTTCTTCATTTTCAATATCCTTCCAATCTTCTCTCCTTATGCAACTAGTTTTCCATTCTCTTCAAAACTCTTGTATAAGACACATATTCTCAACATCCTTCCAATCTTCTCTCCTTATGCAACTAGTTTTCCATTCTCAAAACTCTTGTATAAGACATCCATTTGGATTGAATCTACCTTCATGTCCTTGAGAATTTTCCCAAAAAGTGTCCTTCTTCTTTTACTTAGGCAAAATTAGGTAGTACTTAACTCATTATTTTTATCTTCAAGAAAACCCAAGTCCTTTCAAAATTAACGGTGTAAACCCAATGTCTTTTTGGATCCAACTTCTTTAAGAGAATTCAAATTTCATCCTAGTACCTATTGAATGGGATTTGAAACCTAACATTCTATTGAATGTAAAGCAAAGAAAGGATTAATAATCTTTCTATCATAGTGTTTCGACTATTGTTTCTTTCCTTGTCCAATATTCATATGAAATTTATTCTAGTCATCATAGAATTATCTTCTAACACATAGGTTAAATCCATCATTGCAAGTGGGGGTGCAAGTGGGGGCGTGGGAACGGGGGGGAGGGGGGGGAATGTAAGGGCTTTGTAGCTATACCATGCTATTACTACCGAATACACCTATATAGGGAGTAGTAGTGACTCAAAGCCCTGCCTTGATTCCACTCTACATGTGATTCCCTATACCCAGTGGTGAACCCTCTTATGTGCGGCGTCGCAAGGGTGTAGTCTTGGGATGTGTCTATGTTGTCCCGCTTTTTGGATTGAATAATACAAGAGTATACCTTGAGCTCATATATCATGTTACCTTTCTGTGCCGCGTTGAGTGCGTAACAAGTGTAGGTTTATCACACTTGGTATCAGAGTGACTCTTGCTCGGAGTGAAGGAGTGCTCATGGAAGCAGGAGGAAAGATCCAGTGCCCCAAAGAGATCAAAGTCGTAACGACCCACAGCGCGATGCCCCACGTTGCGCCACCCCATGTCACGTCGACCCCCATCGCGTCACCCCACGTCATGATGCCCCCCAACTCGTCGACCCCCAGCATGACGCCCCAACCTCGACACCCTACCGTCTGAAGACGTGACGTGGCCTCCCCGCGGCACGACCCACACCACCACAGGTGAAACATGGCTTCCCCGCGTCGATACCACCACCAACCACATGGAGGACGAAAGGGAGAACATCACCCTCCCAACAATGGAGGAGAGGAAGGAGAGTAGAGGGCAAGAATGGAGAGTGGCCCAAGAGGAGAAGGTGGCTGGACTGGAAAGAAAATTATATGGTATGTTAGGCATGCTGAAATCAATATGGAGGAACATGCAGATGAAGGAAGAGGAGGAGGAAAGGAAGAAAAAACTAGAAGTGGAGCAGGGCTATAGAGAATGGGTGATACAACAACAAGAAGAGGAGAAAAGATAGAATGCAAGAGGAGATGGATAGAATGGGTAGAGAGGATACATCTAGGAGGGAGTAAGATACAAGGACAGAGAAGGATAAAGTAGCAAAATTAGGAAGTAAAAAGAAAGACAAGGAGAAGGAGAAGAAGCACCACCGTAGAGAGGAGGAAGATAGTGACAGTTCAGAAGATGATTATGGAAGTAAAAAGAAAGACAAGAAGAAGGAGAAGAAGCACCACCGTAGAGAGGAGGAAGATAGTGACAGTTCAGAAGATGATTATGGAAGTAAAAAGAAAGACAAGAAGAAGGAGAAGAAGCATCACCGTAGAGAGGAGGAAGATAGTGACACATCAGAAGATGATTATGGAAAATTCAAGATGCCCCAACCAGCCAAGTACAAGGGAGAGAGAGATGGGCTAGTTCTGAAGAAATGGATCGCAGAGGTGGACATGTACTTGAAGTATTCACGAATAACTGAAGACAATAAGGTGGAGGTGGCAGCCATTTACTTGGAGGAGGACGCTACCAGTTGGTACCTGCTAGAACAAGAGTAGGGCCACACCGTCTTTTCGTGGGAAGAACTCCAGGAAGAATTGAAGAACTACTTCATTCCAAAGATGGAAAAATTCAAAGTGAGAGATGAATGGAGGAACCTCAAGCAAACACAGGGGAAGATGAAAGAACACGTCAGCAAATATAGGCAGATCATGCTGCAGCTACCAAACATGGATACAGACACTAAATTATATGGATTTTTGTTTGGGATTCAAGAATGGGCTAGAAGAGATGTGGAGAGACACGAGCCAACAAGCTTAGCAGAAGCCATGAGAATGGCCGAAAGACTAGTGGACCTGGAAGGCAGAAGAACAGCACAGGGGAACCAAAGCAGGTTCAATAATAACTTCAACAACACCTTCAACAACAACAACTCATGGAACCAAAGGCCCAATGCCCCTAGAGGGGCATTCATAGATACAAGGAGCCAAAACACCACCACCACCATGGCCGTGTCACAAACCTCTTTAGTACCAAGAGGAGCAGTAGGAACATGGGGAAACAATCACTACAGGCCAACCCCTAGCACATCGTATGGGCCCGCAGGATCAAATACATCATGGTGGAGACCCCCAGAACCATCCGTCAAGATCAGATGCTTCAGATGCGTGGGTCCACACTACCAAAACATATGCCCGATAGAAGATACAGCTTCATTAAGTGGATAAAGGGTGAATGCAACTAGCGCATATGGAGGAGAAGAACCACAACCACCATGCATCCAAGAAATCCCAAATGGAAGTGAGGAAAGCTTGGACCACCCAAGGGTAGGGACAATTAGCGCCCAACCCCAATGCATGGCAGCTAGAGTAGCGGCAGTTCACCATTTATACATCAAAGGCCGAGTGGGTGAAGAAAACCAACCTATCATTGTGGACACAAGAGCAACACACAACTTCATGACACCAGGGTGTGCAGCAAAACATGGATTAAAATTATCGAAGGCCCCAGAAGGATTAACAATAACATTCGCACAAGGGGAAGCCAAGGAAGTGAAACAAGTCTTTGCAGTCCAAGTAGAAGCCCTCGACAAGTGGAAAGCAAAACTCAACTTCTTAGTAATCCCCATGGATGATTTTGAAGTGATATTGGGCTTGGAATTCTATGACATGTCATTGCAATGTTTGGTAAAAGTGTAAATGAAATGATGCTAGATATGCAAGGAGAAGGCGTTAGAGTACCATGTGAAAGAATGCAACTGCCTGGCAGGACCCCAATCAAGGTGCAAATGAAGGAGAATAAGCTAGGAGTATCATGCCAAACATTGAAGCCAACCACAACCCAACCAAAGGGCTAGACCCAAAAGTCCAAGGGACCGTTATCAGGCCACGTATCATGACATGTAGTGCCAAGCAGGTCAAAAAATCAGTAAAACAAGGAGATATGGTCTACTTGTGTATGATCCGACCAATTGAAGAAGAAGAAAATGGCAAGAAATCCAGACAACAAATCGGGAACACAGAGGTGGCAGAAATACTTAAGGAATTCAAAGATGCAATTCTAGCCAAGCTACCCAAGGATCTACCACCCAGGCAAGATGTGGATCACAAGATTGAGCTGATCCCAGGGTCTGCCCCACCGGCCCGAGCTCCCTATCGCATGAACCACACCAAGATCATGGAATTGAAGAAGCAACTACATGAACTAGAAGAACAAGGGTTCATTCACCCTAGCAAATCCCCCTTTGGTGCCCCAGTGTTATTTGTAAAGAAGAAGGATGGGGGGACTTAGACTCTGTGTAGAGATTATAGGGCCCTTAACAAAATCACCATAAAAAACAAATACCCCATGCCCGTAGTGAAAGACCTCTTAGATAGACTACACGGGGCCAAGTACTTTAGCCGTATTGATCTTGATCAGGATATGACCAAATCCGCATAGCCGAAGAAGATATCCCAAAAACAGCCTTCCACACCCAATATGGTAGTTTTGAGTGGTTAGTATCAGGATTTGGCCTAAGCAATGGGCCCGGCACATTTTGTGGCCTCATGGATGGAGTCTTTAGACCGGAGATAGATATCTTTGTCATTATTTGTTGAGATATCGAGCTCCACTCGTGATATGCCAGGGTGACCGTTGTGTATTTGTCACCGACTTGTTAGATGCAGATGCGGTTGGTACACCGCCCATGAATAATAGCTAGATGACAACTATCCTTATCTACTCTAGTTCGTGGCTCAGTTAGTATGCCACCTTAGTTAGTTGAGTTTGGTTTGAGACCCATATATAGGGTTCTTCTATTTCTATGTACTAGAGTTCTTTTTGGCTTACACAACTAAGAAGAGAAAAACTGTTTTCAGCCTCTACCTGTGTGTGTATTCCCCCATTGTGTAAGTAAGAAAGCTACAAGTGAGACTCCTTCCTTCTCTCCCATAATCTTAACATGGTATCAGAGCCTGGTTCGTGGTAAGGAGCTCAAGAAAGCAAACCAAGTTCGCAGTGTTCTGGTAAGAGGACCAGTGTTGCTTTCATTTTTTGAGTTTGGGAGCAAGTCTCTGCAGCAAGTAGCACAGCCCGAAAGTGCAAGAGTGCATTGTCTCAAATTGAGATGCCCTTCGCGGTGTAGCAAGAGGGCAGTATATGCTGCGGGTCATGGCTTTAGCCCTCTTTTGCTCTGTTTTTTTTATTCGAGGCCATTTCGGGGCCTGTTTTGGAGGCGAAAGTTTTCTGCGCGCACTCAGGAAAAGGCTTTGTTTTTTGCTGTGCGACCACTGTTCTACAAGTCCATGAAAAGTTACCAAAGAAATTGCATTGTATGCCTGTGCGCAGAGACATTGGGAGTTACAGAATCATCCTTGTTGCCTGTTGATGCAAAATCATCACTAGGAAGTGACTGTGTGGTCAAATACCACTTTCGTCAATTTTGCAGATTTGCCCTTGTGAGGCTGAAACTGTGTATTTTGCAGTGACAGAATTGTTTGCAGTGTTCTGTAATGGCATCTGATTCTCTTTCACAGATTGCCACTGAAAAGCTTGACAATAACAACTTCCAAGCATGGAAGTTTAGAATGACGAATTTCCTTATGGGAAAAGGATATTGGGAATTCGTTGCAGGAAATGAAGAAGAACAAGTTCTTCCTGATGTTTCCAATTAACAGCAAATGTAGGCATTTAAAGGATGGCATGAGAGAGCCAGAAAATTTATGTACTGGCTGTCTATTAGTATTTCAGACTCTATGATTGTGCATATTCAGGATGCAAGAACGCCAAAGGAGGCATGGGATACTTTGTCAAAAATGTATAGCACAAATACGCAAGCCAGAAAAATGCAGCTCAAGCAAGAGTTGCACAATGTGCAAAGAGAAAGTATGAGCATCAATGACTACCACATGAAGGTGAAGAAGATTGCAGATGCATTTGCTTCCATTGGGTCGCCAGTGGAAGATGATGATTTAGTTTCTGTAACCTTGAATGGTCTAGGAAAGGATTATGCACAGTTCTGAACATCCATTTCCATCCGTGAAAGATTTCGTGATTTTGAGGAGTTGATTGCTCTTCTGATTTCTGAGGAGTAGAGAAATGGTGGTGCATCTTCTTCAGGAGGAACTTCAAAAGAAGCTGTTTTCTACTCAAATGCTGGAAGAGGTAGAGGCAGAGATAGAGGAGGTCGATCTGGAGGCCGTGGTAGAAATCAGAATATGCAGCAAACTCAAGAAAACCAGTCCTATGGAGGAGGACGTGGTAGCTCTAGAGGCAGGGGGAGCCAAAGAGGTCGTGGTGGATTGCAAAGAGGCCAAAATGCAAACAACAATA
Organism: Lygodium microphyllum; assembly: GCF_053477565.2. Classification (NCBI taxonomy): domain Eukaryota; kingdom Viridiplantae; phylum Streptophyta; class Polypodiopsida; order Schizaeales; family Lygodiaceae; genus Lygodium; species Lygodium microphyllum. The sequence goes on along the minus strand of NC_141155.1, from coordinate 17,515,887 downwards.
TTGAATGACATCATGAATGGAAAATTGCAACAAGGGAATTATCCATCTTCTAGTAGACAGGGTGATGACAGAAATGAGCATTTGTTTATGGTATAGCACATGACCAATTCTGTGACAAGTGCAGAAGAAAGCAATGATGTGTGGTATGTTGACTCAGGTGCATCAAACCACATGACAGTTCATGCAGAATGGATGCAGGATGCAAGGAAAATGGAAAAACCAGGATTTGTGAAGACTGGTGATGATACTGCACATCCTATTGTGCAGATTGGAAAATTTCATTTGTCTATGCAGGATGGGAAAAAGAAATACATGTCGGATGTATTTCATGTCTCAAATATCACCAAGAACCTGGTTTTTGTTGGTCAAATGGTTGAGTAGGGCTTGCAGGTGAGATTTAATCCTCATGGATGCTTTATTGAGGATATAAAAAATCAAGTTCACTTGATAGCAAAAGGAAAGAAGAAGGGCACAATGTTGACGTTGGATGCAGACATGCCTGAATTGAGTGCAGCAATGTTTGCACATGGGACCAGTGTAGTTGCAGATATTGATATCTGGCATAAATGCATTGGTCATGTTAATGTACAACGACTTAAATCAATGCAGGCCCAAAATATTATTGAAGGATTGCCTAACACGCAAGGAAACCATTTCCTAGACATGTTCAAGAGAGTAAGAAGCCATCGGAATTAATCCACTCTGATGTGTGGACTACTAAAGCTGCATCTATTGGAGGCTATCATTATTTTGTCACTTTTATTGATGACTATAGCAAAAAAATTTGGGTGTATTTTATGAAAAAGAAAAGTGAAGTGTTTGGGCATTTCAAAACTCTTAAAGCTATAGTTGAAAAAGAAACAGGTCTGCAAATAAAATGTTGAGATATCGAGCTCCACTCGTGATACGCCAGGGTGACCGTTGTGTATTTATTTCACTGACTTGTCACTTTTGCAGATGCGGTTGGTACACTGCCCATGAATAATAGCGAGATGATAGCTATCCTTATCTACTCTAATTCGTGGCTCGGTTATTATGCCACCTTAGTTAGTTGAGTTTGGTTTGAGACCCATATATAGGGTTCTTCTATTTCTATGTACGTGAGTTCTTCTGGCTTATACAAACTAAGAAGAGGAAAACTGTTTTTAGCCTCCACCCTTGTGTGTATTCCCCCATTGTGCAAGCAAGAAAGCTACAAGTGAGACTCCTTCCTTCTCTCCCACAATCTTGACATGGTATCAGAGCCTTGTTCGTGGTAAGAAGCTCAAGAAAGCAAGCCAAGCTCGCGGTGTTCTGGTGAGAGGAGCAGTGTTGCTTTCATTTTCTGTTTTGGGAGCAGATCTCTACAGGTAGCACAGCCGGAAATTGCAAGAGTGCATTGTCTCAGGTCGAGACGCCCTTCACGGTGAAGCAAGAGGGTAGTATATGTTACGAGATAGGGCTTTAGCCCTTGGCGACCCTGTTTTTTTTATTTGAGGCCATTTCGGGGCCTGTTTTGGAGGCGGAAGTTTTCTGCACGCACTCAGGAAAATGTCCAGTTTTATGCTATGCGACCACTGCTCTACAGGTTGGTGAAAAGTTACTGTAGAAATTGCATCGTATGCTTGTGTGCAGAGACATTAGGAGTTACAGAATCATCCTTGGTTCCTATTTGTGCAAAATCGTCACTAGGAAGTGACTGTGTGGTCAAATACCACTTTCGCCAGTTTTGCAGATTTGCCCTTGTGAGGGTGAAGCTGTGTTTTTTGCAGTGATAGAATTTTTTGCAGTGTTCTGTAATGGCGTTTGATTCTCTTTCACAGATTGTAACTGAAAAGCTTGACAAGAACAACTTCCAAGCATGAAAGTTTAGAATGACGAATTTCCTTATGGCAAAAGGATATTGGAAATTTGTTGCAGGAAATGAAGAAGAACCAGTTCTTCCTTATGTTCCCAATCAACAGAAAATGCAGGCATTTAAAGCATGGCATGAGAGAGCCAGGAAAGTTATGTATTGGCTGTCTATCAGCATTTCAGACTCTATGATTGTGCATATTCAGGATGCAAGTACGCCAAAGGAGGCATGGGATACTCTGTCAAAAATGTATAGCACAAATACGCAAGCCAGGAAAATGCAGCTCAAGCAAGAGTTGCACAATGTGCAAAGCGAAAGTATGAGCATCAATGACTACCACATGAAGGTGAAGAAGATTACAGATGCACTTGCTTCCATTGGGTCACCAGTGGAAGATGATGATTTAGTTTCTGTGACCTTGAATGGTCTAGGAAAGGATTATGCACAGTTTCAAACATCCATTTTCGTCCGTGAAAGATTTCCTGATTTTGAGGAGTTGATTGCTCTTCTAGTTTCTGAGGAGTAGAGAAATGGTGGTGCATCTTCTTTAGGAGGAACTTCAAAAGAAGCTGTCTTTTACTCAAATGCTGGAAGAGGTAGAGGTAGAGGTAGAGGAGGCCGATTTGGAGGCCGTGGTAGAAATCAGAATATGCAGCAAACTCAAGAAAACCAGTCCTATGGAGGAGGACGTGGTAACTCTAGAGGCAGGGGGAGCCAAAGAGGTCGTGGTGGATGGCAAAGAGGCCAAAATGCAAACAGCAATGTTGAATGCTACTACTGTGGTAAAATGGGTCATTGGCTAAAGACTGCTATGAAAGGCAGAATGACATCATGAATGGGAAATTGCAATAAGGGAATTATTCATCTTCTAGTAGACACGGTGATGACAGAAATGAGCATTTGTTTATGGTACAGTACATGAACAATTCTGTGACAAGTGCAGAAGAAAGCAACGATGTGTGGTATGTTGACTCAGGTGCATCAAACCACATGACAGGTCATATAGAATGGATGGAGGATGCAAGGAAAATGGAAAAACCAGGATTTGTGGAGACTAGTGATGATACTGCACATCCTATTGTGCAGATTGGAAAATTTCCTTTGTCTATGCAGAAAGTTAAAAAGAAATGCATGTCTGATGTATTTCATGTCCCAAATATCACCAAGAATCTGGTTTCTGTTGGTCAAATGGTTGAGCAGGGCTTGCAGGTCAGATTTAATCCTCATGGATGCTTTGTTGAGGATATGAAAAATAAAGGTCGCTTGATAGCAAAAGGAAAGAAGAAGGGCAGAATGTTTACATTGGATGCAGACATGCCTGAATTGAGTGCAGCAATGTTTCCACATGGGACCGGTGTAGTTACAGATCTTGATATCTAGCATAAACCCATTGATCATGTTAATGTACAGCAACTTAAATCAATGCAGGTCCAAAATATTGTTGCAGGATTGCCTAAATTCAAGGTTGCAAAAATGCATAAGGTATGTGAAGCCTGCCAATTTGGAAAACAGGCAAGGAAACCATTTCCTAGACATGTTCAAGAGAGTGAGAAGCCATTGGAATTAATCCACTCTGATGTGTGGACTACTAAAGCTGCATCTCTTGGAGGTTGTCATTATTTTGTTACTTTTATTGATGACTATAGCAGAAAATTTTGGGTGTATTTTATGAAAAAGAAAAGTGAAGTTTTTGGGCATTTCAAAACTCTTAAAGCTATGGTTGAAAAAGAAACAGGCCTGCAAATAAAATGCCTAAGGTCAGATGGAGGGGGAGAGTACCTCTCAAATGAGTTTGTAAGGTTCTTGCAGGAGCATGGCATAAAGCAACAATATTCATGCAGTCATACCCCACAACAAAATGGAATTGCAGAAAGGAAAAACAGGCATATTGGAGAGGTATCTCGTGCCATGCTTAATGAAAAAGACCTGCCAGATTTTTATTGGGCTGAGGCAGTTGCTACAACAGTCTACATAATGAACAGGACTCCCACTGCAGCAATACATGGGATGACTCCAAAGGAGAGGTATACTGGTAGGAAACCAGATATTTCTCATTTAAAAATTTTTGATTGCATTGCCTATGTACATGTGCCAAATGAGTTGAGATCCAAGTTGGATCCAAAAGCTGAGAAATGCATCTTTATTGGTTACTCTCTGCAGCAAAAAGGATATAGATGCTATAACCCTTCTACTCGTAAGTTTACAGTGAGCAGAGATGTTGTTTTTTATGAGATAAGTAGCTGGTATAAACCAGTAAATGTGATTGATGATGTAGATGCATAAAATGGTAATGCTGCACAGAATTCACAGCAGCAGTCGCAAAATATTACTGGACTGGGAGCGTCCTCTGGCAGTGGTTCACATTCTTCGCCATGGACAGGCAGATTGAGATCAGGAGAATTTTCTCAAAGCAATGCAGATAGTGGTATGCTGGTATCACGAAAAGGAAAAGAGAAGGTTGATCAGCCCATGTTTGATGTGAATGCAGGTCACTCTTATGTGGATGGTGAATCCAGTGGCTCAGAACAGAGCATTGATGATGAGTTGGGTATTCCTTCTATCGTTACACCTAGAGTAAGGAAGACCAGGGATGTTTTTAGAGCACCTGGGAGTGAACCTACTTTGCGCAGGTCTACGAGAGCTAGGTATCCTTTGGATAGACTGAAATATGATGGAGTTACAGCCATTCACTATGCATATATGATCAAAGTGATACAGGAACCAGAATCCACTTCTTTTGAGCAAGCCATGGGAAAAGAAAAATGGGAGAAAGCCATGGATGAAGAAATGGATGCCTTGGAAGCAAATGCTACATGGGAATTGGTACCTTTGCCTAAAGATAAGAATGCAATTGGCTGTAAGTGGGTTTATAAGGTGAAGCACAATGCAGATGGTTCTATGAACTGATACAAGGCAAGATTAGTAGTCAAGGGATATGCATAAACATATGGCATTGACTATGAAGAAACATTCAGTCTGGTTGCAAGGATGGCAACTGTAAGAGTAGTCATTGCTATGGTCTTTACATCAGATGGATGTAAAGAATGCCTTCTTGCATGGTGATTTGCAAGAAGAGGTCTATATGGAGCAGCCACTAGGTTATGTGCATGTTGTTCATCCTGATTTTATTTGCAGGTTGAAAGCCTTGTATGGCTTGAAGCAAGCACCTAGAGCATGGTCTGACAAGATAGGACAGTATCTTGTCACTATTGGCTTTCAGATTTCCAAGGCAGATTTCTCACTTTATGTGAGAAAAACAGAGAAAGGTATTATGCTACTTGTCATTTATGTTGATGATTTGATTATGAGAGGTGACAGTGATGAAGATATCCTTCATGTGAAAATGCTATTGAAGCAGAAGTTTGAGATGAAGGATTTGGGAGAGCTGTGTTATTTCTTGGGCATTGAGGTGATTAGATCACCAAGTGGGATACAGCTCTTGCAGAGGTAGTATGGATTGGACATGCTATCCAAATATGGGATGACAAGCTGTAAGCCTATTTTAGTTCCTTTGGAGCAGAATGTCAAGCTGAGCGCAAATGCAGGTGAGCTTCTGGAAGACCCTACTATGTACAGACGCATAGTAGGAAGCTTGATTTATATGACTATTACAAGGCCAGATTTGAGCTATGTTGTTGGATTGGTAAGTCAGTTTATGCAGGCTCCAAGGAAACCACATTTGGATGCGGCTAGACGCATACTCAGGTATGTGAAGTCCACATTGCAGTATGGACTATTTTATGAGATTGGGGTTCAGATACAGTTGCATGGATACACTGATGCTGATTGGGCTGGTAGTATTTCTGATAGATGATCTACCAGTGGATATGTGTTCTCTTTTGGGAGTGCTGCTGTCACTTGGAGCAGCAAGAAACAGCCTACAATTGCCTTGTCGAGCACAGAGGCTGAGTACAGGGGTGCAGCAATGGCTGCATGTGAGGTAGCTTGGTTGCATAAGCTACTTTATGATATGCATCAGTCTACAGATGGGCCAGTTGTCATTTATTGTGACAACATGAGTAGTATACACTTGGCAAATAACCCAGTCTATCATGCTAGAACAAAGCACATTGAGGTGCATTATCACTATGTGTGGGAGAGGGTTTTACTAGGTCTTATTGATCTAGTTTATGTCAGCATAGAAAATCAGGTAGCTGACATATTTACGAAGGCATTGGGCACAGAGAAGCTGTGTAAGTTCAGAGACCTGCTTGGTGTGCAGGAATTGGGATTGAGCTCGAGGGGGAGTGTTGAGATATCGAGCTCCACTCGTGATATGCCAGGGTAACCGTTGTGCATTCATGTCACCGACTTGTTAGCTGCAGATGCGGTTGGTACACCGCCCATGAATAATAGCTAGATGATAGCTATGCTTATCTACTCTACTTCGTGGCTCAGTTAATATGCCACCTTAGTTATTTGAGTTTCGTTTGAGACCCATATATAGGGTTCTTCTATTTCTATGTACTAGAGTTCTTTTTGGTTACACAACTAAGAAGAGGAAAAGTGTTTTCAGCCTCCACCTGTTTGTGTATTCCCCCATTGTGCAAGTAAGAAAGCTACAAGTGAGATTCCTTCCTTCTCTCCCACAATCTTGACATTATCTACATAGATGACCTCCTAGTCTATAGCAAAACCTTAGAAGAGCACAAGCAACACTTACACTGAGTTTTTGAGAAACTGCGGCAACATCAATTATATGCCAAGCCTGAAAAATGTGAGTTCGCAGTGAAAGAGTTGGAGTTCTTAGGCTTTATTGTAGGAGCAGATGGAATCAAAGTGGATCCTAAGAAAGTGCATGAGCCAAACTCCCGTCCTAAGGGTGTGGAATTTCACCAAACCCTTTGAAATCTCTACAGATGCAACAGACTATGGCATAGGAGGTGTACTAATACAGGAAGGTCACCCCATTGCTTATGAGTCAAAGAAATTTACCGATGCTGAAACAAGGTGGAGCACACATTAGAAGGAAATGTTGGCAATAATCCACTGCCTTAGAAAATGGAAGCACTATGTTCAAGACAAGCATACAATAGTCTTCACCGACAATATCTCCCTCAAATACTTCCAATCTCAACCCAAGTTATCGGCAAAGCAAGCCTGCTAGCTAGACTTCCTAGTAGAATTCGACCTAGAGATTAAGCACAAGCCTGGCTCCACTAACAAGATAGCAGATGACTTGAGCCGGAAAGCTAACTTGAAAGCTGTCAGTGTCACAGAACTAGTCAAAGAGGCCCTAGAGCAAGACCAAGAAATGCACAAGATAATTAGAGATCTGGAAGCAGAGAAGATCCCACATGGAATGTACACCTTAGAGGAGGGTATCCTATTTTTAGGCAAGAGATTGTATATCCCCAACAATTTGGAGTTGAAGAAACTTATCCTGCATGAGATACATGATGGCAAAGTTGGAGGCCACAAAGGGCAAAGCAAAACCTTGGAGGCCCATACGAAGCAGTTCTTTTGGCCAAATATAAAGGAAGAAGTAATAGACTACATCAAAACTTGCCCCACTTCCCAAATGGTCAAAGCACCATGATCAAGACCAGCAGGTTTACTACAACCATTACCGATACCTAATCGCCCATGGGACGTCATCAACATGGACTTCATTATGGAACTACCTGAGTCTCATGGGTACACAATCATCTTTGTAGTGGTGGACTATTTTTCCAAATAGGCCCACTTCATCCCGGCCAAACCACCACTAAATGCCAAGGAGGTAGCATGCCTCTTCTTCACACATGTATTCAAACTTCATGGCTTACCACTGGCCATTGTATCAAATAGAGATGGAAGATTCATGAGCGACATGTGGAAGGAACTTTTCAAGACCTTGGAAACACAATTGAGATTCTCATCATCCTTCCACCCGGAGACTGATGGACAGACAGTAAGAGTCAACCAAGGCATCGAAGACTATCTCCGGAGCTATGCCCGAGTGGACTAGAAAGATTGGGCCTTGTACCTTGATGTCTTGGAATTCCACTATAATAGCTCCATCCACTCGGAAATGAGGTACACCCCTTTTGAGTTAGCCATAGGAAAAGGAGTCATTACACCATTGGCATTAGCAACCGGAGTGGCCAAAGCGGAAGATCAAGATGCAGAAGAGTTCTTGAAGAAATGGAGAGACCGAAATGCAACAGCTAAGCAAAGCCTTAAGCAGAGCAAAATCACCATGATCGAGCAAGAAAACAAGAAGAGAAAGGCTGTACTATTCGCCAAAGGAGACATGGTCCTAGTTAGCTCTAAGAATATGTCACTTCCCAAAAACATGAACCCCAAGTTCAATCACCGCTACTATGGACCCTACTGAATCACTCAAGTGCTAAACGAAGTCACCTACAAACTGGACCTACCAGACAGTGTTTGTGTTCATAATGCATTTCATGCTCATCTTCTGCACAGGTTCTATCCCGACAACCAATGGGGACAGCGCGTACTAATGCTCCATTCCAACGGTCCCTTCGAAGTAGAAGCATTCCTCTAATGTCAGGAACAAAGAGGCTTCCTCGAATACCTCACCAAGTGGCGCGGGCATCCACTCAAG